>NC_087344.1:30172785-30797785 GCF_030014295.1 Loxodonta africana
TTAATTTTTCTGCCTTTTCCAAAAATTTGGCTATTTTTTCCTCATTTTTGTCTGCTTTTTGCTTCAACTCTTGGATTGCTCTGAATAGTAGAGATTTGAATTCCCTGTCAGGTAGTTCTAGTGCCTTTTCTTTTACTGGAAAGTCACCTGGTGCTTTATTTTGGATGCCTATTGGACCCATCCTCTCCTGTTTTTTTTTTAATATGTTTTGATATTTTCTGCCATCTTTGGGACATCGGTATTTATTTTCTTAGTTTCTTGATTGTAGATTTGTTTCTTTTTTTAAAAAAATTGGTTATGCCTGAGCAGGCGGGCTGTGCATTCTTTGTTGTTTGCTCTTCTGTAGTCATGATATCTCTCACCTCCTTGTCCAGTGGGCAGGGCCAGTCATTCAGCTATGGTGCAGCAGGGCAGGCCCAGCTGAAGGGATGGGGCTGAGATGGGTTGTTTGTGGCACTAGGGCCAACAGGGCAGGCCAGGAATCAATGCTGGGCAGGTTCCAGTAAGCCATGCCTGTGCTGCTCAGAGTTGTGATGTTCAGTGTACAATGCAAGTAGGCAGGAAGGAGGGGGGAGATTGTGATGTGTGGAGCTAATAGAGGTATGGGAAAGAGGACAGAGAGGAGAGAAAAACAGTAGCCAAAACAAACAAGAAAAAAAAAGAGTGCTAAGCGAGCTTGCCATTAGGGCAGAGAGATGAGAAACCAAGAAATGGAGAAAAGCAAAAAGGAAAAAAAAAAGAAAAAGGGAATAAGAAAGAAAAAAATAACTAGATAAAAATTTGGAAAAGAAAAGTCCCCTGGAGGCCCAGAGTCCCATCAGTGGGGCTGCTAAGACCAGGGAAGTAGCTCCCAGGCTGCACAGTATAGCCTGGCTAGCAGGGGTATAGATGTCACACAGCACCAGGTATTCAGGAGAAAGGAAAAGGTGAGTATAGAGACAAAAACTGAGAAATGAATACAGAAGGAAGAGGAAAAAGAGAAAGAAAAGAAGAAAAAAATAAATGCCCCCAGGGATCCTACCTACATGGCTGCACAGATGGGGGAGTGGCTCCTAAGCCATGGAGTGCAACCCAGCTTGAAGTGGCTCCCAAGCTGCAAAAAGAAAAAGGAAATAAACAAAACAGAACAAAGCAAAACAAGGGGGAAAAGTCCCCAGGGGTCCCACTAGCGTGGTGTCATGGGCTGGGGGAGTGGTTTCCCAGTCAAGCATGGTTTCACAGCCTTTCAAGAAGAAGCAGAGATGGCACATGGAGCCAGGTGTTCCAGGGAAAGGAGGGGGAGGTGGTAGGAGGCACAGAATAAACCAAGAGACAGAAAGAAGCAGTAGCAGCTCAGGGACCCAGCCAGTGTGGGCAGGGCGAATCCAAGCAGCCTGAGGCCAAAGCAGTTGCCTCCCAGCCAAGAGACTGTGGCTGGCCAGAAGCAGAGGAGGGAAAAGGAAGGCAGGTGGGACTAGGAAAGCATATATTGCTCAGTACTGGGTGGTCTGTCTCCTGCTTGGACACTTCGTGAAGCTGCTTTCCCTGTCTGCTGATCTCCAGTGTGGGTGGAGCAAATCCACACGGCACAGTCACTGTACTTGCCGGCCTGCCAAGCCACTGCAGCCAGCCAGGAAGCTCAGAGGTGGAGCAATGGGGAGAGAATGGAGGGTGGGAAAGCGTGTATTGCTGATTACTGGGTGCTGTGTCTCCTGCTGGGAGTTCTGCGAAGCTCCCTGTCTGCCAATCCCTGACGGGAGTCCGAGATGGCGGATCCATGCTGCATTAGCTAATGGGGCCCTCCACATGTATCTCTCCTCGCTGTCCGTCCTCTGTCCGTTTCTTACTCCATTCGGTGCTTGGCCGAGTTCTCTCTGTCTTCATTTGGCACTTCAGGTTCCAGGAATGACATTTGTCTGTGTTTTACTTAGTTTTTTTGATCTTCACTGTGGAGGGACAGCGTGGTGCTTCTGCCTATGGCGCCATGTTGGCCCGAAGTACCACAAATAAACTTTGTAAAATCTGTATTTCATCTTCCACACTTACTAAAGCCAAAGGGCCTAAATGATTTCATTCTTGGAGTTCCCGTTTTAAATTCATATCTCCTTTAGCCTCATTAATATATACAAACATTCCTGCTTACACGTTTTAATTTTTCTACTTTAAGCAATTTCAACTTAAATAAATTTAAATTTTTACACATTGTATGTAGAATAATCTCCATATAACCTAGTAATACAAGATAAATAATATTCAAAATACTTTATTTCACCTTTTTGTCTATTTTCTACATAAACTCCCAGTCTGTCTTAAAAAAAGAAAAAAACTTAGTTTCACTGAAACGTACTGAATTTGTAAATTTTTTTCAAAACCAAATAAACTCTTTAAATTTAGCTTAACTGTATCAAAATTGTAAATAACATGTAAATATAGCTAGAGTCAGAGATGACCTTGAATAAGATCAAATGAAATTCTAATGCATATACTGTGTTACTATGAATAAGATTGCCTTTTGATGACACAATTTACTCATTGAAGTATGGAAACTTGGCACCCACGTAAGGGTCTTTACTCCTTGGGTGAAGGGCTTGGTTCTGTGTTCTGTTATTTTCTTGAGTCATCTTCTGATGGTTTTCTCTATTTCCTGTGCAGATTTCTTGTCCTTAGGTCTAACCTTTGTTCTTTCCTGCGATTCTCACCTCTATTATTATCATTTCACTGGAGGCACATTTAACCTCTTTTTCACATTAAAACCAGTTTAACTTAAATATGTTATCCACAGTAAAATACATTATAAATATTTTGTTGGATGCATTTTCACAGACTGAAAACACCTATATAACCAGCACCCTAGAAACTCCCTCAGTTGCGCAAGTATCTAGACAACCCCTACCCAGAGTAACCACTATCCTGACTAACACCATAGATTAGTTTGGATTGTTTCTGTACTTCGTATAACAAAATCAAATATATTATTTTGTATTTGGCTTATTTTACTGAATTTATTCATTTTGTAAGATTTTAATTGTAGGTGAACCATCTTCATTGGTGTACAGTATTCCATTTTGTGAATACACCTCACGTTATGCATCCCGTTTTCTGTAGATAGGAATTTGTGTAGAGCCATGGCAACGCAATGGTTAAGAGCTTGGCTGCTAACCAAAAGGGTGGTAGTTCAAACCCACCTGGCTGTTCCACAGTAGAAAGACCTAGCAATCTGCTTCTGTAAGGATTACAGCCTAGCAAATATAATGGGACAGTTCTACTCTGTCTCTTGGGATCACTAGAACAGGGAAGGGAAGCTTGGGTCATGACTGGGATACAGAGCAAGGGCTCCATCCCTGTTCCAAGAACCACTATTACCCAGACTCCTCCAGGTCAGGATCAGGAATTCAGCCCCTCCATCCCAGGAGTCCTCATAGCTGGGCTTGACCCCACACTACCTGTGGATCCCCTGCCTGCCTTGTGCCACTCCCAAATGGTGCTGTGTTCCTCAGACGAAGAGTCCTTGTGCCTTGGTGAGGCACAGAGCCAACCAAGCCTCTACCCTCAGCCCCCTGGGTACCCCATCCAGGAGGGGAGCCTAGGAACTCCTGGTGACCCATCACACACTGCAGGTGCCTGTTCTGACCTGGAAAACACCCAGATCCATAAGCAGGGCACCCAAGTCCCTGCTCCATTCAGGTTCAACCCCCTCCTTTAGATTCACCTTCCTGAAACACTCCCCCTACCTTCTCCCCAAGCTGCCATGACTCAGGCCTCTAGGAGCAACACCCAGAACACCCTGAAGTTCAGGCTGTCCTGGACCCGGATGCTCTGAATATGTTTAAATGGGGCTTCTGGATGGTGTGAGGCTGGAGGGCTCTGACTCTACCCCTGATTTCTGCTCAAAACTCTTGGATATTCAGCAGTGTAGGTGAAAAAGTACACTCTATGACTCCATGCATCTTGGACTCACAATGATTTGGACAAGGACTGAGCTGAAATGGAACTTTACAATATCTGTGATGAAAGGTTGGAGCCCTGGTGTCACAGTGCCTAAAAGCTTGGCTGCTAACCAAAAGGTCGGCAGTTTGAATCCACCAGATGCTCCTTGGAAACACTATGGGGCAGTTCTACTCTGTCCTATAGAGTCACTGCGAGTTGGAGCTGACTCCAAAGACAACGAGTGTTGAAAGGACTTTCTGAGCAAACTCATTGTATAAGCAAGATTTACACAAGTAGATTTGGAGCTTTTAGTGACCCCCAGTAGATACACTGATGGGTAATGAAGGTCCTTGGTCTGTATATTTAAGCAGATCCACACATTCACTGCTTGTCAGCATGTTCTCAACCGACCAGTGATTTCTTGGTAAAAAGTAACAGGTGTGTGTAACCCAGTAACTGAGGGTCCTGACATGACTAAATGACTGACCAAGGTATCTGAATTAAATTTAAAATATGTGGAACCTCTCCCCACTGCCATTGAATGAACAAATGTGTTTTTATGCTTACTTAAGACTGTGATAAAAATGTTCTGTTCTCAGAAAGGATGCTTATAGACAATGTTATAGTTTATAGTTAAACAAATGAGAAGAACGCTACAGAAAGAAAATAACAAAAATGTCCCCCAAAAAGATACTTATGTAAAATTGTTCCCAGGATTTTGCTTACCCAGTTATGCCCCCAGAAAGTCTGATTAACCAGCATTTTTAAAAGTTTGCTTATGATTCATATATTGTAAAAAGTTGACTTGTGATTCATGTGTAACCCCCAGCCCTTCCTATAGAAATCCCTTTCTCCTCTCAGATTTTGGAGCACTTCCTTGTGCTGTCTCAACTGCACTTGCTTTATCCCTCAGTAAAACTCTTTAACTTTTAACAGCATATAAGTTTGGTTTGCTGCTGCTCCTACAGCATTTCTGGTGGCAGCAGTGGGATCGCAAAGTTGAATTGGCTTCTGTGATTCCCAAGACACTGGGGATTCAGGCTTCAGGCCAGGTGGGTCATTTGAGCCCTGCATCTCCATGGTGGATTCTAGAGTTGTGGCAAAGTACATAACCTCTCTGGTCCGAGCCTTCACTTTCTTTGTATAGAAGCTTCCTGAGTTTTATTGTTGGATTTGTTTTTCTCCTAGGATTTTGTCTTTCTCTTTGTAATTGAAATTTGGCATAGGTTCCATATGATTGCTGCCAAGGTACCTCATAGTCTCCTGCTAATAATTTATTTGACCCTGAGAAACTGTAACTTAAATAGAAAACCAAAAGGGAAGAATACACTCAGCTTTCTCAAGCTGAAAGAACTGAAGAGAAAATTCAGCCCTCAAGTTGCAATACTGAAGGATTCTACAGTGAAAATACTGAATGATTCAGGAAGCAAAAGAAGATGGAAGGAATACACAGTCACTATACCAAAACTGTTGAATTGGTGTATGTTTTGTTGCATATATTGTCTACAACAAAATAAATAAAATTAAAAAATCAGACCAAATCTTTCCTCTTTACTCCTTTTTGTAAAAATTGTCTTGCCCAGTTATTCTTGTGAAAAAAATAGCTGAGTTGCCTTTCCAGTGTCTACTCTCAGCTTTTTCCTTAATAGCAGAACCCTGATTTATTTTGGGGTGACAATATACCTCAATCTAGGGATTATCATGTATAGTAGTTTCCTATTGCTGCTTTATAAATTTCTGTCTTAAACCAACAGAAATTTACTATCCTTCAGTTCTGGTAGACAGGAGTCCAAAATGGGTCTCATTGGGCTAAAAACCGAGATGTTTGCAAAACTGTGTTCCTTTCTGGAGACTCTTGCCTTTTCCAGCTTCTGGAGGCTGCTCACTTAAATAGAAAACCAAAAGGGAAAAACACACTCAGCATTTCTCAAGCTGAAAGAACTGCAAGGCCAACAATGGAGGGTCGAGTCTTTCTCACATCACATCACACTGACACTGACTCTTCTGCCCCCCTCTTCTGCATTTAAGGATCTTTATGATTAAGGATTCCTGGCAGTGCAATGATTAAGCACTTGGCTGCCAACTGAAGGTCTCTGGTTTGAACCCATCAGCTGCTGCTTGGGAAAAATACTGGCAATATGCTCCCATAAAAATTACAGCCTAGGAAACCTTATGAGGCAGTCTTACCCTGTCTTACAGGTTGTTAGGAGTCAGAATCAACTCGATGACAAACACAAACACAAAATTACTTTGGCCCCACCCCCAGAACTACTGAATCAGAATCTTCATTTTAAGAACATCCACAGGCAATTCCTTTGCACAGTAAAAAAGTTTGAGAACCTCTGCTCTAAATATACAGTATATTTAAAGTATTGAAATGCCAGGGATGGGAGGAAGGTGGTTAGGGGGTAAAAGTCTGAAAAAGTTCTTACAAGGAATATAGAGAAAGGTTGAGAAGTGCTGGTCCAAAGGCATACAGGGAAGGGAAGGCTTTGTGAGAGTAATAACCAGGAGGTAGGAAGGCAAAAAAGAAAGGAAAAGCCAATTCACATTCACTATTTTATACCAATTGGTGGTTAAGTGCTACGGCTGCTGACCAAAAGGTCAGCAGTTCGAATCCACCAGGCGCTTCTTGAGGAATGGCAGTTCTACTCTGTCTTATAGGGTTGCTATGAGTCATAATCAACTTGAAGGCAGTGGGCTTGGTTTTGTTTTTTGTTTTTTGAATACCAATTCAGTTTAGCTCTAGATGAGGTTTTTGCGTTCACTGCATTTCATTTTCTCAACTACTGTGCTTTGTTCACTCAAAAACTCAGTGCCATTGGCTTCTCTTCTTTATCGGATAGAACTTCCATTCTCTACAGGATTTGTCTACATTTTGTCTGAAAGAGCCAGTGTCTTCTCTCTCTCTCCCATCACAGACACACATTCACTGAACACAGGTACCAGGATATTCACTGCAGCATTACTGGTCATAGCCCCCAAAAGAAAATGATTCAAAATTCCCATCAACAATAAATACAGTGCACAAGATGAAGTATATTCACACAATGGAATACTACACAGCAATGAGAGTAGTTTATCTACAACCACAACCAACAAAAGAAATGAACTCACTGAAATAAGTCAGACACAAAATATATATACTATAAAATTCTTTCCGATAAAGCACAGAAGCGATAAAAACTAATATATGGAATTGGAGTCAGGATAGTGGTTTCTCTAGGTGGGGGTTATCTGGAAGGTTGCACACGTGAGGGAGTGTCTAGGGTGCTGGCTATGTAGATAAATTCAGTTTGTAAAAATGTACTAATCTGAATATGATGTTTTTCCTCTGTGAATATTTAAATAAAACTGATTTTAATGTCAAAAATAGGACAAGTATGCCTCCAATGAAATCATAGAAAATAATAAATAGGTGAGGATGACAAGACAGAGCAAAGATCAGACCTGGAGGAGGAAACCCTGCTAAGGAAATAGATAAACCCATCAGAAGATTATTCAATAAAAAATTTAGAACATGCAACCCAGTCCTTTACCCCAATGAAATAGATTCCCTTACACGTGGACACTAAACTTCCATATTTCAATGAGAAGATTTACATCATAAAAAGAAATCTTTTCCATAGTAAAACAGTGTACTTCTACAGCCTGAAATTGATCAAACATTCAATGAAGATGCACTGATAATTACTGGCGATTGGAATGCAAAAGTTGGAAACAAAGAAGGACTGGTAGTTGGAAAATATGGCCTTGGTGATAGAACCAACTCAGGAGATCACGTGATAGAATTTTGCAAGACTAATGACTTCTTCATTGCAAATGACTTCTTTCAACAACGTGAACAGTGGCTATACACATGGATCTTGCAAGACAGAATACACAGGAATCAAATTGACTGTGTCTGTGGAAAGAGAAGATGAAAACGTTCAATGTCATTAGAACAAGGCCAGGGGCAGACTGCGGAAGAGACCATCAACTGCTCACATGCAAGTTGAAGTTGAAAATTAGAGAAGTCCACGAGAGCCAAAGTACCACCTTGAGTATTTCCCACCTGAATTTAGAGATCATCTTGAGAATAGATTTGACATGTTAAACACTAATGACTGAAGACCAGATGAGTTGTGGAATGACATCAAGGACATCATATGTGAAGAAAGCAAGAGGTCATTACAAAGACAGCAAAGAAAGAAAAGACCAAAATGAATGTCTGAAGAGACTCTGAAACTTGCTCTTGAACTTTAAGTAGCTAAAGCAAGGGAAAGAAATTATGAAATCAAAGAGCTGAACAGAAGATTTCAAAGGGTGGCTTGAGAAGATAAAGTATTACAATGAAATGAGCAAAGACCTGGAGATAGAAAATCAGAAGGGAAGGAAACATTCAGCAGTTCTCCTGCTGAAAGAACTGAAGAAAAAATTCAAGCCTCAAGTTGCAATATTGAAGGACTCTTTGGGGAAAATATTAAATGATACATGAAGATCCAACAGAATGTGGAAATTATGGAACAATATCATTAATATCTCACACAAATAAAATTTTTCTGAAGATCATTGAATGGTGGCTGCAGCAAGTATGTCGATATGGACCTACCAGAAATTCAAGCAAGATTCATAAGAGGACATGGAACTAGGGATATCATTGTTGATGTCAAATGAATCCCGGCTGAGTGCAGAGAGTATAAGAACGATGTTTACCTGTGTTTTATTGACTATGCAAAGGCATTTGGCTGTGTGGATCATAACAAATTATGGATAACATTGTGAAGAATGGGAATTCCAGAACACTTAATTGTGCTCATGAGGAACCTGTACATAGATCAAGAGGCAGTTATTCGAACAGAACAAAGGAATACTGTGTGGTTTAAAGTCAAGAAAGATGTGTGTCAGGGTTGTATCCTTTCACCATACTTGTTAAATCTGTATGGTGAGGAAATAACCTGAGAAGCTGGACTGTATGAAGAAGAACGAGGCATCAGGATTGGAGGAAGACTCATTAACAGCCTGAATTATGCAGATGACACAACCTTGCTTGCTAAAAGTGAAGAGGATTTGAAGCACTTACTGATGAAGATCAAAGACCACAGCGTTCAGTATGGATTATACCTCAACATAAAACAAAAATCCTCACAGCTGGACCGATAAGCAACATCATGATAAATGGAGAAAAGATTGAAGTTGTCAAGGATTTCATTTTACTTGGATCCACAACCAACAGCCATGGAAACAGCAATCAAGAAATCAAAAGATGCACTGCATTGAGCTAATGTGCTGCAAAAGATCTCTTTGAAGTGTTAAAAAGCAAAGATGTCACCTTAAAGACTAAGGTGCGCCTTACCCAAGCCATGGTGTTTTTAATCGCTTCACATGCATGGGAAAGCTGGACAATGGATAAGGAAGACTGAAGAAGAATTGATGTCTTCGAATTATGGTGTTGGTGAAGAATATTGAGTATGCCATGGACTGCTAAAAGAATGAACAAATCTGTCTTGGAAGAAATACAACCAGAATTCTCCTTAGAAGCAAGGATGGCAAGATTACGTCTCACATACTTTGGACATGTTATTCAGTGGGATCAGTTCCTGGAGAAGGATATCATGCTTGGTAAAGTAGAGGGTCAGCAGAAAAGAGGAAGATCCTCAATGAGATGGATTGATACAGTGGCTGCAACAATTGGCTCAAGTGTAACCATGATTTTTTGGATGGTGCAGGACCAGGCACTGTTTCACTCTGTTGTACATAGGATTGGTGTGAGTTGGAACTGACTCAAAAGCACTTAACAACAACAACTAAATACAGATCGAATAAGTATGGTGAAAAGATACAACCCTGACACACACCTATACTAACCTTAAAACACTTAGTATCCCCTTGTTCTTTTCGAGCAACTGCCTCTTGGTCTATGTACTGGTTCCTCAAGAGCAAAATTAAGGGTACTGAAATTCCCATCCTTCCCAATGTTATCCATAATTGATGCCAAAGTTTATATGAGCATGTATACAGATCTAAAAATTCGTATTGCAAGCAATGTTTTGCATTGGGCAACTCTGCAAAATATCTCTTTAAAGTGTTAGAAAACAAAAATGTCACCTTGAGGACTAAGGTGTGCCTGATCAAACCATGGTATTTTCAGTCACTTCATATGGATGGGAAAGCTGGACAATAACTAAGGAAGACCAAAGAAGAATTGATGTCTTTGAATTATGGTGTTGGCGAAGAATACTGACTATATCAGAAGAAGAAACAAAATCTATGTTGGAAGAAGTACAGCCAGAATGCTCCTTAGAAGCAAGGATGGCAAGACTTCACCTCACGTATTTTGGACATGTTATGAGGACTGTACAGTCCCTGGAGAAGGACATCGTCCTTGGTAAAGTAGAGCGTTAGTGAAAGAGAGGAAGACCCTCAATGAGATGGATTGATAGAGTGGCTACAAAGATGGGTTGAAGCATAGCAGTGATTGTGAGGATGGCACAGGACTGGGCAATGTTTCGTTCAGTTGTACATAGGGTCACTATGAGTAGAAACTGGCTCAATGGCACCTAGCAACAACACTGCACAGGTATCTGAGTCAAATTTAGACAGTTATTGGAGATATTTCTTCTAATTAAGAATGAGGGCAAAGTGACAAATATGACTACATCAACAACAGGAATCAAATTTTAAGGCAATTTACATTTGATACTCATTTATTTTCCATAAACTAGAAAATAAGGAGCCGTGGTGGTGCAATGGTTAAGTGTTCAGCTGCTTACTGAAATGTTTGTGGTTTCTCATGGGAGAAAGACCTGGTGATCTGCTTCCATAAAGTTCACAGCCAAGAAACCCCTACTGTTTGTTAAAGCCACGAGTGGATGGTTTTAACAGTTTATTTCCTCACAGTTTAGGAGTCTAGAAATCCAAATTCAGAGCACCAGCTCTAGGGGATGGCTTTCTTTTATTGTGGGCTCTGGAGGAAGGTCCTTATTTCTTCAGCTTCTACTTCTTGGTTCCTTGGAGATCTCCAGGTGACATGGCATGAATCTTCCCCCATCTCTGCTTGCTTAATCTGCTCGTTTTATGTATTGTAAGAAATTGACTCAACATACAACCTACGCTAATCCTGCCTCATTAACATAATAAAGACAACCCAATCCCAAATGGAGTTAAAACCACAGGCATAAAGGTTAGCATTTACAACATATATTTTGGGGAAATAGAATTCAATCCTTAACAGCGATTGTGCCCAGACAACTGGAGAATGTTCTCAGAAACTTGAAATTGCTCACAATGACATGGGGAAGGTGACTAGTAAATGGGAAGGGGATCTAGGGACATAAAGAGGGAGCCCAGGGACACAGGGAGAGAAACAGGGATGTGGGGTGGGGATCCAGGGATATGGGGAGGGGGTCCTGGCTCATATGGAGGGATCTCAAAGGTATGGGATTGCTCCCAGGGATGTGAAGAGTGGGCCCAGAGATACAGGGAGTGGGCCCAGAGACATGGAGAGACCACAGCAACATGGTGAGGGGGCCTTGGGAAATGAGGAGTGGGAATGGGGATATAGGGAGGGGACCCAGGTATGTAGGTAGCAGATCCAGAGACATGGGGGAAGTAGCCCAGGGGCATAGAGAGGGGACCCAGGGATATGAGAATGGGACCCAGAGACATTGGCAGCGGGCATGGGGACATGAGCAGTGGGCTTGTATACATCGGTAGGGGACCCAAGGAAATGGGGAGGAGTCCCAGGGCCATGGGGAGGGGACCCAGGGACATGGGATTCCTCCCAGCAAAATGAGGAGGTCCAAGGACATGAGAAGGGGCCCCAAGGACAAAGGTTAGGGGCCCAGGGACATGGAGAGGAAGCTCATGAATGTGGTGGGGTTTCAGGACATGAGGTGGGGGCCCCTGGAAGGGAGGTCTACACCCCTCCACCATCCTCTTCCAGAATTTCCTGTTCCCCTGGACCTGGCTTCTCTGCAGTAAGAGAGCTCATTTTGGGAGTTTATTGAATTTCCCTTGTGTGCACTGCAGGGGCTTGTAGATGCTTGGCCTTGGGCATATCACTGAACCCCTCTGACCGTTTCCTCATCTATAAAAGGGAAGGGTAACTTTGAGCATAACGATACCATCCTCAAGGTTCCTGAATGGATTCAATAAAGTCAAGGCTGCATGACCCATGACAGGGAAGCGGTCAGCACAGGAATTTATTCTCATCATTCACTAATCCCACTACTCATTCAATCCTTCTACTCAATAAACATATTAGAATACTTGAAATTGATATATTACTGTAAATTAAAATGAATTTTGGGAAGTAAAAGTGAATTTCCCCTGGTTGCCACCACCACCACCCGGAAGCCTGCTGGGCCTTTGCAGGCAGAGCCGGATGCCCTTTACCTGTGCTTATCTCCTCCACGGAAACCCTGGTGGCGTAGTAGTTAAGAGCTACAGCTGCTTACCAAAAGGTTAGCAGTTCAAATCCACCAGGTGCTGCTTGGAAGCTCTATGGGGCAGTTCTACTCTGTGCTATAGGGTTGCTGTGAGTTGGAATCAACTCAGTGGCAGTGGGTTTGGTTTGCTTTATCTCCTCCACCTGCAGGCCCTGAGCCTAGGTGGGTGAGGGCCTGGTTTGTCCTGACCCATCCCAGGCTTGGCTAGAGTGAGCACTCAGATTTTTTGCTGCAAGAAGGAATAAGAGCAGAGGCAGCAGTTCTGGAATGAGGGGTCACAGTGATGGGGGTGTTAGACTCTGGCAGTGAGGCGGGGCCCCTTGAGGCCAGGCCCTGGTGTGTTACTGCTGCTGCTGCTGGTTCCATGCTCTTGGCTAAGAGGGGGGTTCTGCTGGGCCAGCCCAGACCACACTGGCCCCCTTAACCCAAAGGTCCCACAAGGCATTGAGTCTGTATTTTCTGTCCCAGCCTCATGTTGAGGACTCCTTTCTTTCCTGGAGTCACTGTACTGCTAATTCTCACTGTTTCACCTCCTGGCACTTTGGGACATTGGATATGCTCAGGAACAGGATGGAGCACACGTGGAGGGGTCCTTGCCAAGGGCTGGGGTCATGGCTGTGAGATCCCCTGTCCCGTGGGGGCTGCAGTATGGGCAATGTGATTGGAGCCCTCTGTGCCTGCTGTCCCCTTGGGCCACACTCTATCCCCACCCTGGTGTGCACAGGCAATACCTGGAAAACCTGTGAAGAAACATGAGGAGCTGGGAGCCAGGCTTCTCACCCTCAGAAAAAGACATTATACTTAGCAAGGGATGAAGGCCATAATGAAGATTAAAACAAAAAACCCATTGCCATCGAGTCGATCCCAACTCATAACAGCCCTATAGGACAGAGTAGAACTGCCCCATAGGGTTTCCAAGGAGCGTCTGATAGATTTGAACTGCTGACCTTTTGGTTAGCAGCCATAGTTCTTAACCACTATGCCACCAGGCTTTCCATAATGAAGATTACTAGAGATAATGCAGGATACTACATAAGGAAAAAGGGAAATTAAACAAGAAGACATAACAATCCAAAATGTGTGTACAGTTAACAACAGTGTTTTAATACATATAAAGGAAAATTGATAGAACTGAAAGGTGAAATAGAAAAAAAAAATCACAAGGATATGAAAGTCAGCAAACATAGTGAAGACCTGAACAACACCATCAACCAACTTGACCTAATTGATATTCAATCCAACAAGCAGCAGAAGACACTTTTCAGTGCTCATTAAATATTCATGTATGTGTGTGTATGTGTATAATACTAGGTTATAATACAAACCTTAATAACAGGTGATTAGTTTAAAAAATAGTGTAATATATTCAAACAATGGAATACTGCATAGCAACAAAGAACAAATTACTGCTATATGTAACGAGGTAGATAAAATCTCACAGACATTGTTGAGTAGATCAAGTCAGACCCAACAGAGTTCATACAGTATGACTCCAATTATTTGAAGACTGTTATGGATTGAATTTTGTCCCCCCCCCTCCCAAAATGTGTATCAACTTGGGTAGGCCATGATTCCCAGTATATTGGGTGGTTGTCCACCACTTTGTGATCTGATGTGATTATCCTATGTGTTGTAAATTCTAACCTCTATGATGATGTTAATGAGGCATAATTAGAGACAGTTATGTTAATGAGCCCCCATGTGTCTGTCAGTTTGTAGTACTGTGGGGGATTGTGTGTTGCCGTGGTGCTGGAAGCTATGCCACCGGAATTCAGATACCAGCAAGGTCACCCATGGAGGACAGGTTTCAGCTGAGCTTCCAGTCTAACACAGACTAGGAAGGACTTGGAAGTCTACTTCTGAAAAGCATTAGCCAGTGAAAACCTTATGAATAGCAGCAGAACACTGTCTGATATAGTGCTGGAAGATGAGCCCCCCAGGTTGGAAGGCACTCATAGGACGACTGGGGAATGCTGCATCCTTAAAGTAGAGTTGACCTTAGTGATGTGGATGGGGTCCAGCTTTCAGGACCTTCATTTGCTGATGTGGCATGACTCAAAATGAGAAGAAACAGCCACAAACATCCATTAATAATTGGACTCTGGAATGTATGAAGTATGAATCTAGGAAAATTGGAAATCGTCAAAAATGAAATGGAATGCATAAACATTGATACCCTAGGCATTAGTGAGCTGAAATGGACTGGTACTGGCCATTTTGAGTCAGGCAATCCCATGGTCTACTATGCTGGGAATGACAACTTGAAGAGGAATGGTGTTGCATTCATCGTCAAAAAGAACATTTCATGATCTATCCTGAAGTACAATGCTGTCAGTGATAGGATAATATCCATATGCCTACAAGGAAGAACAATTAATACGGCTATTATTCAAATTTACGCACCAACCACTAAGGCCAAAGATGAAGAAATAGAAGATTTTTATCAGCTGCTGCAGTCTGAAATTGATCGGACATGCAATCAGGATACATTGATAATTACTGGCGATTGGAATGCAAAAGTTGGAAACAAAGAAGACTCGATAGTTGGAAAATATGGTCTTGGTGATAGAAGCAATGCAGGAGATCGAACGATAGAATTTTGCAAGACCAACAACTTCATTGCAAATACCTTCTTTCACCTCACCAATATAAATGGCGACTGTACACATGGACCTTGCCAGATGGAACACACAGGAATCAAATTGACTACATCTGTGGACAGAGACAATGGAAAAGCTCAATATCATCAGTCAGAATAAGGCCAGGGACTGACAGCAGAACATCAATTGCTAATATGCAAGTTCAAGGTGAAATTGAAGAAAATCAAAGTCCCCAAAAGCCAAAATATGACCTTGAGTATTTCCCACCTGAATTTAGAGACCATCTGAAGAACAGTTTTGACGCACTGCACACTAGAGACTGAAGACCAGAGGAGTTGTGGAATGACATCAAGGACATCATCCATGAAGAAAGCAAGAGGTCACTGAAAAGACAAGAAAGAAAGAAAAGACCAAGATGAATGTCAGAGGAGACTCTGAAACTTGCTCACGAACGTCAAGCAGCTAAAGCAAAAGGAAGAAATGGTTAAGTAAAAGAACTGAACAGAAGATTTCAAAGGGCATCTTGAGTAGACAAAGTAAAGTATTACAATGACAGGTGCAAAGAGCTGGAGATAGAAAACCAAAAGGGAAGAACATGCTCGGCATTTCTCAAGCTGAAAGAACTGAAAAAAAAATTCAAACCTCGAGTTGCAATAGTGAAGGATTCTATGGGGTAAATACTAAATGACACAGAAAGCATCAAAGAAGATGGAAGGAATACACAGAGTCATTATACCAAAAATAATTAGTCGTTGTTCAACCATTTCAAGAGGTAGCATATGATCAGGAACCGATGTTACTGAAGGAAGAAGTCCAAGCTGCTCTGAAGGCATTGGTGAAAAACAAGGCTTCAGGAATTGATGGAATATCAAGTGAGATGTTTCAACAAACAGATGCAGCACTGGAGGTGCTCACTCATCTATGCCAAGAAATATGGAAGACAGCTTCCTGGCCAACTGACTGGAAGAGATCCATATTTATGCCTGTTCCCAAGAAAGGTGATCCAATTGAATGCGGAAATTATAGAATATCATTAATATCACATGCAAGCAAAATTTTGCTGAAGATCATTCAAAAACAGCCACAGCAGTATATCGATACGGAACTGTGAGAAATTCAGGCTGGTTTCAGAAGAGGACATGGAACTAAGGATATCATTGCTGATGTCAGATGTATCCTGGCTGAAAGCAGAGAATACCAGAAGGATGTTTACCTATATTTTATTGACTATGCAAAGGCATTCAACTGTGTGGATCATAACAAATTATGGATAACATTGGAAAGAATGGGAATTCCAGAACCCTTAAGGAAACTTTACATAGATCAAGAGGCAGTTGTTCCGACAGAACAAGGGGATACTGGTTGGTTTAAAGTCAGGGAAGGTGTGCATCAGGGTTGTATCCTTCCACCATACCTATTTAATCTGTATGCTGAGCAAATAATCTAAGAAGCTGGACTATATGAAGAAGAACAGAGCATCAGGATTGGAGGGAGACTCATTAACAGCCCGCGTTATGCAGATGACACAACCTTGCTTGCTGAAAGTGAAAAGGACTTGAAGCACTTACTAATGAACATCAAAGACCACAGCCTTCAGTATGGATTGCACCTCAACATAAAGAAAACAAAAATCATCACAACTGGACCAATGAGCAACATCATGATAAACAGAGAAAAGATTGAAGTCATGAAAGATTTCATTTTACTTGGACCCACAATCAACAGCCATGGAAGCAGCAGTCAAGAAATCAAATGATGTATTGCATTGGGTGAATCTTTGCAAAAGACCTCTTTAAAATATTGAAAAGCACAGATGTCACCTTGAAGACTAAGGTGTGCCTGACCTAAGCCATGGTATTTTCAATCACATCATATGCATGTGAAAGCCGGACAATGAATAAGGAAAACCGAAGAAGAACTGACACCTTTGAATTGTGGTGTTGGCAAAGAATATTGAATATACCATGGACTGCCAAAAAAACGAACAAGTATTTCTTAGAAGCAGTATAACCAGAATGCTCCTTAGAAGCAAGGAATGCGAGACTGAGTCTTACACACTATGGACATGTCAGGAGGGATCAGTCCCTGGAGAAGCAATTATGCTTGGCAAAAAAGAGGAAGACCCTCAACCAGGTGGACTGACACAGTGGCTGCAACAATGAGTTCAAGCTTAACAATTATAAGGATGGCACAGGACCGTGCAGCATTTTGTTTTTGGGTCACTATGAGTCAGAACCGACTCGACAGCACCTAGCAACGATCTACAGGATTAGGTTGTATCTTGACTCAATCTCTCTTGAGATATAAAAGACAGAATCGAGCAAAACGAATAGGGACCTCATGCCACCAAGAATGAATAACAAGGAAGGGAGCAAGTCCTGTGGACCCAGGGTTCCTGCGCTAGACCAGAGGAATCTTTTAGATCAGGGGAAGATTGATGACAAGGACTGCCCACCCGAGGTGAAAGAGAAAGAGTTCCCCTCGAGCTGTTGGCCAAAATTTGGACTTCTAGCCTTCTAAACTGTGGGAGAATAAACTTTTGTTTGTTAATGCCATCCACTTGTAGTATTTCTGCTACAGGAGCACTAAATAACTAAGACAAAGACCAAAAACATGGAATATCTGTCTCTTGGGATAACAGAACACTTGTTACTCCCGAAGACAGTATCAATTGGGGAAGGGGCAATATCTACAGGGAATCTCAGAGGTGGTTTTATGAGTGTGATTTTACATATACATGTGTAAAAATTAATCACATTGTACATTTAAGATTAGCTCATGGTATACAATTTACTATAAGTGTGTTACACCTGATAAAAAAGTAAAAGCTGTTTACAATTGTAATTTTCAAACGTACTTCAACCTCTACATACTGTTCCTTTTAAGTACTGCTGCTTCCTGCCTCTCATCCTCCAAAACTACTCTCTCCAAGTTCCTCAGCTCTTAAAGAGATCAGACAGGGTTTGCTCCTGGGAGGCAAGAGATGATAAACCAAAAAACCAAACCCACTGCCGTCCAGTAGAACTGCCCCATACATAGCCTCTGCAAGGAGCGCCTGGCGGATTCGAACTGCGGATCTTTTGGTTAGCAGCCGTAGCACTTAACCACTACGCCACCACGGTTTCCAAGAGATAATAAACCACGGAATATAAGCCAACACTTCTGTCTTAAAAGATTGTAAAGGTGGGCAAATATTTATGAGGAGCACACAAATTATTTCTCTAAAGAACGCGGTAATTTTTTTTCAAATGGCCAAATATGCAAATAACAAGTTTTTCTGCACCCCAAGGGTATTGGAAATCTTTAACTAGAGAAATTAACGTTTAAGGTTATATACAAATTTAAGAAAACCTAGGCTTTTCTCTATAGAGGAAATAGATCAGCGAAGAGATCCCAAACCCAAGCAGAAGCCACTAAAAGCCAAGAACACTGAGCGAACCCTGAGGGCTAGCGCGCTAAACCCCTCCATGTCGGCAGTCCGACGAGCCGGAAGCGGAAGTAGGCGTCCACGGGAGGCGGCCATGTTTGGCCGCTCCCTGGCTCAGGTGTGAGATGTGTTTGTGTGTCCGGGCGAATCCTGCTCTGGTAGCAGGTGCAGCCGGAGTAGACTAAAGGCGCTACTCCAGCTCTCCTAGCGGTCCTGGCCTCTCCGCCCTCCCTGGGCTGCTCTAGAACCGCGCGACTTTCTGGAGCCGCGCTGTGCCTGGGGCCCCACGCCGTCATCGTTTTCCTTCCGCCGCCGCCGCTGCCTCCTCAGAGAACCCGTCAGTGTGCGCCTGGGCCGTGGCTGATTTCTGCGCGTCTGGGATCGGGAAGGCGGAGTAGGTGAACTTGCCCTGGGTGTCTCGATGCATTAACAGGTACAAATCGTGTAAATCCTCGCTAAGCAAAAGTGTGGTTCCTAGACCAGCAGCAGCAGTAGCTTCACCTGGGAGTTTATGAGAAATGTACAATCGGCATCCTCATCTAAGCCTGGGGTAATTAGCCTGAGTCTGAGTGCTCTACTCCCACCTCCTCCACACTGTGGCTCACCATGCTCCCCTTGGTTTTCAGTGGTTCGTCCAGGCAGGACTTTCGTTGAGTGTTGCTGGCCATACATACAGTAATATTGTGGTGAGGGATATATCTCCACCCCGACACTTTAATAATTATACGTCTTTAAGACAGATGAAGAATTAAGAACCGTGAGCCGGAACTAGTATGTACATTTAAAAACCCAAACCCGTTGCCTTCGAGTCGATTCTGACTCATAGCAACCCTGTAGGACAGAGTACAACTGCCCCATAGAGTGCCTGGTGAATTCAGACTGCCAGCATTTTGGTTAGCAGCCGTAGTTCTTACCCACTATGCCACCAGGGTTTCCAAGTATGTGCATTTAGGACCATATTTACCCAATTTGGGGGATGTTTTAGGGTAAAATCACTGCAAGGTTATAGTAAAGCAAAAAGAAAGATTTTATTCAGCATGTGTTCCAAGAGACAAAAATGAGAAACAGACAAGCATGCTGCCAGGGCTTTGTCAGAGTCCAGAGAATATTACAGAATCATCAGTATATATAGGTATTACAAATGGGTAAAATCTTTAAAAGTTTCACCTTTTCACAGATTGGCTAAAAACTATTGAATCACTGTGATTCTACATTTTGAATTGTCATTCTTAATAATTGTCTTAGTTATTTAGTGTTGCTGTAACAGAAATACCACAAGTGGATGGCCTTAACAACCAGAAATTTGTTCTGTCACAGTTTATGAGGCTAGAAGTCCGAATTATCTCAGAAGACATTGACTTAAGATAAAACGTAATCTTGTCGATTGTGTCCTGCTTCACTGACATGACTGTGTCTAATTCTGCCTCATTAACATAAAAACCAAAAGGCTGTTGCTGTTGAGTCAATTTGGACTCATAGTGACCCTCTAGGACAGAGAAGAACGTCCCCATAGAGTTTCTAAGGAGCAGCTGGTGGATTTGAACTGCCAACCTTTTGTTTAGCAGCCGAGCTCTTATCACTGTACCACCAGCGCTCCCATTAACATCATAGAATTAAGGATTTACAACATATAGGATAATTACATCAGATCATAAAATGGAGAACAACCACACAGTACTGGGAATCATGACCTAACCAAGGTAACACACATTTTTGGCGGACACAATTCAATCCATAACAATAGTCATTGGTACTAGTTTCAATAATGACAGTCAGGAGGGTCTTCATTGGTCCAACAAACCTTAGCGTTTACTAAATGCTAATAAAAAAAAAGATAAGAGTGGAAAATATGTGGGTCTTTTGTGCTCTAAGAATTTGTTTATGTGAAAAGTTTCCTAAAAGATATTTTCGAACATTGTTCTAAACCAAAAACGACACCAAACCCATTGCCGTTTAGTAATTCTGACTCATAGTGACCCTATAGGACAGAGTAGAACCACCCTGTAGCGTTTCCAGGGAATAGCTGGTGGAGTCAAGCTGCCAACATTTTGGTTAGCAGCTGAACACTTAACCACTGTGCCACCAGGGCTCCAAGATTGTCATAGTTATTGTTTTTATACCTCAGGGCCCAGTTGATGTGTCCTTGTGAGTCCTCCTCACACCAGCTGGGTCACATTCTTTATACTAAAGGACAGGAAATAATAGTTCCAATTTTAACTCCCAAGTCACTGTCTCCTTTTGATCACAGATTGAAGCTAACACATCGATGATCAAAACCTGGACTTAGTCGGGCTCCTATATGGCAGCCATGGCAGGCTTTTTAAACTCATGGTTCTGGTTTTCCAACGGATACCATCTAGTCCTTCACCAGGATCTTAAATGAGAGTGACGTTTCCATCAGTCGCATTGCAGAAATGAGCAGAATCGAAGTACATCAGCGTTTTAGCCTGAGCCTTTCCTTTCCCTTGTAAGTGTGTAAGACAATAGAAGTTAAGTTTTATTATGCCTAATGCTATCAGGATGCAGACTAACAATATTACTACTCCTTGCGTTAGTGATCTAGCCCATGTACTTATTCCCGATGGTAACCAACCAAATAAATCTGATGTTTGTAGGGGTATTATAGTGTGTAAGCAAGCAGCTTGCTGTCTAATTTTATGTATATCTTGTTCTCATCCTGTGTTATTTATCCAAATGCAACAGGAAGTATTTGCTATAGCACAGACTCCAAGAGCCAATAAAAAATCCAAGACTGTTCTGTTATCTCATGCTACCTTGGCTAATGAGGCCAGAGATCAGTGTTGTGTTTCTCTTCCATTAGCAACTTCATCTGCTATTTGTCCTATGGTGGTTGATAAATTTCTTAAGGATTTTTCTAATTTATCTGTACCATAAATAGGAATTAAAACCTCAGAAGTGACCAGCTCCCCCCTGAGATTTGACCGATGGGTTTTCTTCTGACCCTCCTTTTACAGTATGTAACAATTTAGCATTACTATTCCCTGATAGTGCAGTGGTTAAGAGCGTGGCTGCTCACCAAAAGGTTGGCAGTTCATATCCACCAGGCACTCCTTGGAAACCCTATGGAGCAGTTCTGCTGTGTCCTGTAGGGTCCCTATGAGTCAGAATTGACTCGATGGCAACAGGTTTGGTCTTTGGTTTTTCCAATATTTACTGCTATCATTACCATGAATAATGTAATCCTAAAAGTAATTCTAAATTCCCAAAGTGCATTGCCCATGCATTTGCCAGGAATCTAAACAAAAGATTGCCTGCATAAATTCACTGTCAGTTGGAAAGGGATCCACCACACAAAAACATATATCCATAAGGAGCACACAAAGTTTGTATAGAAACAGAAAGTATAGAAAAATTTGCATGTGACAACCAAGTTTCCATTAGAGAATTCTCACAGATAGTCTTCCTAGTCGTAATTCTGTATAGGTAAGATATTTCCAACATGCATTATTATAATCATGAGAATGGGGTAACTGATTATTGTAATTTCAGCTACTTTGTTATAGCACTCTTCATACCAATCATCAAAATCTCTTGGGGGATGTTGATATAATTCTATGAAATATCCATTCTTATTACAAGGAAAATGAGGATATCTTTGAAGTTACTAGCTATCATACAAGTAATCATTTAACTGAATCTGAGTGATATTAAAGCATGGTATTGAAGGTGTTTGGGTTACAGATGGAGGAGTCCATAACTTTAATTGCACAGGGCAAAACCTTGCTAGAGTTTAGAGTAGGAGGTGGAATTAAGTGATAATTTAATATAGGAAATGCCAAAGGGTCAGAGTTTTCTTTAACAGAATGAGGATTTTTATGACAAATCCAATACTATGTTAAATTACCAGCACTCACTACAGACTGTGATAATTAGACAAAAGCATTTTCATCCCAAGTATCTATTCCTCTGATAAAAGAGTAGCTAAATAAACCATCAACAATTTTAAATCAAAGCTAATATAGATTAGCAAAGTCATAAGGAATATAACAAAAAATATCTAAATAGTACTTTTGAGTCACTTATCCAAGGGAGGAGGTTGGTTGGTGGTCATTTTGGGAGGGCATCTGAATTTCAGCTTCAGTCCTCCTGCCAGTTTCATCACCCAGTCAGGAACCTTGGTTTTCTTTAACTGGGAAAGGTGTACCCAGAATTTTATACCCTATAAATTTGTAGCAAATTCATTTGTTAATATAAGTAAATAGGGATCTTTCCATTTCAGTTCTAAAGAGGCCTTTATCTGGTTCCGTTTCCAAAATACCTCCTCCTGAAGTACAGAAACCTACGTGATTAGGAGAGATTTGAGAATAAGCATGTTTAGTCAATTTATCATTGCCTTTATCATACTGTATTAAGCTTTGACAATACTTTAACAAACTATTAGAGATCAAGTTTGAATCAAGAATTATACCATTACAAAGAAGAGGCATAATATGTCCAGTGACTACTTCAAATGGGTTTAATTTATAAACACCAAAAGGAGTGGATTGCAGATTCATCAATACAAGTGGAAACACTTGAGGCCTTGTTCGTTTTAAAGAAGCAGTAAGTTTAGCTAACTGAACTTTTATTTTTCTTTTTGTTATTTTGGGCTAATCATGAAGATTGTGGATGGTATGGACAAGATAGGAAAAATGTTACAAACTATTGCCAAAATTTGGCCAGTAAAGTGAGAAACTGTGTCACTACATGAGGTATGAGGAGTACCCCACATAGGAAGAATATATTCTAACAAATTCTTAGCAACAAAGATTGCGGTAGCATTCGAACAGGGAAATGCTTCTACCCAATAAGAATATATACATGTCATGACTAAAACCAAAATCAAAAAAACCAAACCCAGTGCTGTCAAGTCGATTCCAACTCATGGCGACCCTATAGTACAGAGTAGGACTGCCCTATAGAGTTTCCAAGGAGCTCCTGGCAGATTCAAACTGCTAACCCTTGTGGTCACCAGCTGTAGCACTTAACCACTATGCCACCAGGGTTTTCATGTCATGACTAAAACATACTTATAATTTTGAACTGGGGGAAGTTGAGTCCTGTAGGAAGGGAATATCAACCCTGAGGAGTTGAGTAAGTTTTCTGTGGGTTACACTCTCGAAAAATAGTGCAGTCTTTCACTGTTACATTCATAGCTTTCCAGAAATGATCCCAAAAATATTTTTTAATTCTTTGTACAGTCTTTTCCTAAATGATCTTTTTGGTAGAAAGTATCAACTACAGGAAGATGTATTTCTTTTTTTGTTGTTTTTATAATTTTTATTGTGCTTTAAGTGAAAGTTTACAAATCAAGTCAGTCTCTCACACAAAAACCCATATACACCTTGCTACACACTCCCAATTACTCTCCCCCTAATGAGACAGCCCACTCTCTCACTCCACTCTCTCTTTTCATGTCCATTTCGCCAGCTTCTAACCCCCTCCACCCTCTCATTTCCCCTCCAGGCAGGAGATGCCAACATAGTCTCAAGTGTCCACCTGATCCAAGAAACTCACTCCTCACCAGCATTCTTCTCCAGCCCATTGTCCAGTCCAATCAATGTCTGAAGAGTTGGCTTTGGGAATGGTCCTGGGGCAACAGAAGGTTTGGGAGCCATGACCACTAGGGTCCTTCTAGTCTCAGTCAGACTATTAAGTCTGGTCTCATGAGAATTTGGGGTCTGCATCCCACTGTTCTCCTGCTCCCTTAGGGGTCCTCTGTTGTGTTCCCTGTCAGGGCAGTCATCAGTTGTAGCCAGGCACCATCTAGTTCTTCTGGTCTCAGGATGATGTAGTCTCTGGTTCATGTGGCCCTTTCTGTTTCTTGGGCCCGTAATTACCTTGTGTCCTTGGTGTTCTTCATTCTCCTTTGATCCAAGTGGGTTGAGACCAATTGATGCATCTTAGATGGCTGCTTGCTAGCGTTTAAGACCCCAGACTCCACTTTTCAGAGTGGGATGCACAATGTTTTCTTAATAGATTTTATTATGCCAGTTGACTTAGATGTCCCCTAAACCATGGTCCCCAGAACCCTGCCGCTGCTACTCTGGCCTTTGAAGCATTCAGTTTATTCAGGTCTTCTGCATTCTTAATAATGTCTTATATACTGTTTATGCCATGTATTAGGGCTCCTAACGTTGTCCCTATTTTTTCTTCCATGATCTTTATCATTTTAGATTTTATATTTAGGTTTTTGATCCATTTTGAGTTAGTTTTTGTGTATGGAGTGAGGTATGGGTCTTGTTTCTTTTTTTTTGCAGATGGATATCCAGTTATGCCAGCACCATTTGTTAAAAAGACTGTCTTTTCCCCATTTAACTGTTTTGGGGTCTTTGTCAAATACCAGCTGCTCATATGTGGATGGATTTATGTCTGGATTCTCAATTCTGTTCCGTTGGTCCATGTATCTGTTGTATCAGTACCAGGCTGTTTTGACTACTGTGACGGTATAATAGGTTCTAAAATCAGGTAAAGTAAGGCCTCCCACTTTGTTCTTCTTTTTCAGTAATGCCTTATTTATCCAGGGCCTCTTTCCCTTCTATGTGAAGTTGGTGATTTGTTCCTCCATCTCATTAAAGAATGTCTTTGGGATTTGCATTGGAATTGCATTAAATGTATAGATTGCTTTTGATAGAAGAGACATTTTTATAAGCTTAAGTCTTCCTATCCACGAGCAAGGTATGGTTTTCCACTTATGTAAGTCTCTTTTGGTTTCTTGCAGAAGTGTACTGTAGTTTTCTTTGTATAAGTCTTTTACATCTCTGGTAAGATTTGTTCCTAAGAATTTTATCTTCTTGGGGGCTACTGTAAATGGCATTGATTTGGTGATTTCCTCTTCGATGCTATTTTTGTTGGTGTAGAAGAATCCAACTGATTTTGTATGTTCATCTTGTATCCCAATACTCTGCTGACCTCTTCTATTAGTTTCAGTAGTTTTCTGGAGGATTCCTTAGGGTTTTCTGTGTATAAGATCGTGTCATCTGCAAATAGAGATACTTTCACTTCTTCCATACCAGTGCGGATGCCCTTTATTTCTTTATCTAGCGTAATTGCTCTGCCTAGGACCTCCAACACAATGTTGAATAAGAGTGGTGCTAAAGGGCATCCTTGTCTGGTTCCCGATATCAGTGGGCATGCTTTCAGGCTCTCTCCATTTAGGATGATGTTGGCTGTTGGCTTTGTATAAATGCCCTTTTATTATGTTGAGGAATTTTCTTTCTGCTCCTATTTTGCTGATAGTTTGTATTATGAATGAGTGTTGAACTTTGTCAAATGCCTTTTCTGCATCAATTGATAAAATCACGTGATTCTTGTCTTTTGTTCTATTTATGTGCTGGATCCCATTAATTCTTTTTCTAATGTTGAACCATCCCTGCATACCTGGTATGAATCCCGCCTGGTCATGGTGAATTATTTTTTTCATATGTTGTTGAATTCTGTTGGCTAGAATTTTGTTGAGGATTTTTGCATCTACGTTTATGAGGGATATAGGTCTGTAATTTTTTTTTTCTGGTGTCTTTACCTGATTTTGGCATCAGGGATATGGTGGCTTCATATAATGAGTTTGGTAGTATTCCGTCCTTTTCTATGCTCTGAAATACATTTAGTAGTAGTGGTGTTAACTCTTCTCTGAAAGTTTTGTAGAACTCTGCAGTGAAGCCGTCCAGACCAGGCCTTTTTTTTCTTGGGAGTTTTTTGATTACCTTTTCAATCTCTTCTTTTGTTATGGGTCTATTTAGTTGTTCTACCTCTGTTTGTGTTAGTTTAGTTAGGTAGTGTGTTTCTAGGAATTCATCCATTTCTTCTAGGTTCTCAAATTTGTTTGAGTATAGTTTTTCATAGTAATCTGATAAGATTCTTTTAATTTCAGTTGGGTCTGTTGTAATAGCACCCATCTCATCTCTTATTTGGGTTATTTGCATCCTCTCCTGTTTTTCTTTTGTCAGTTTGGCCAGTGGTTTATCAATTTTGTTGATTTTTTTTTTTTTTTTTTCAAAAAACCACCTTTTGGTCTTGTTAATTCTTTCCTATTTCATTTAGTTCAGCTCTAATTTTTATTATTTGTTTTCTTCTGGTGCCTGTGGGTTTCTTTTGTTGTTCTCTTTCTATTTGTTCAAGTTGTAGGGATAATTCTTTGATTTTGACCCTTTCTTCTTTTTGGATGTATGCATTTATTGATATAAATTGGCCTCTGAGTGCCAGTTTTGCCGTGTCCCAAAGGTTCTGATAGGAAGTGTTTTCATTCTCATTGGATTCTCTGAATTTCTTTATTCCATCTTTAATGTCTTCTATAATCCAGTCTCTTTTGAGCAGGGTATTGTTCAGTTTCCAAGTGTTTGATTTCTTTTCCCTGCTTTTCCTGTTATTGATTTCCACTTTTAGGGTCTTATGGTCAGAGAAGACGCTTTGTAATATTTCAGTGTTTTGGATTCTGCTAAGGCTTGCTTGATGACTTAATATGTGATCTATTCTAGAGAACGTTCCCTGTGCACTAGAAAAGAAAGTATACTTGGTTGCTGTTGGGTGGAGTGTTCTGTATATGTCTACGAGGTCAAGTTGGTTGATTGTGGTATTTAGATCTTCCGTGTCTTTATTGAGCTTCTTTCTGGATGTTGTGGCCTTCACCGAAAGTGGTGTGTTGAAGTCTCCTACTATTATTGTGGAGCTGTCTATCTCACTTTTCAATGCTGATAGAGTTTGTTTTATGTATCTTGCAGCCCTGTGATTGGGTGCATAAATATTTAATATGGTTATATCTTCTTGGTGTTTTTGTCCCTTTAATCATTATATTGTGTCCTTCCTTATCCTTTCTGATGGATTTAACTTTAAAGTCTATTTTGTCAGAAATTAATATTGCCACTCCTGCTCTTTTTTGATTGTTGTTTGCTTGATACATTTTTTTCCATCCTTTGAGTTTTAGTTTGTTTGTGTCTCTAAGTCTAAGGTATATCTCTTGTAGGCAGCATATAGATGCATCTTGTTTTTTACTCCTGTCTGCCACTCTCTGTCTCTCTATTAGTGCATTTAGTCCATTTACATTCAGGGTAATTATGGATAGGTTTTTATGAATTTAGTGCTGTCATTTTGCTGTCTTTTTTTTGTGTGTTGTTGACAGTTTCTTTTTCCCAGTTAATTTTATGTGCTGAGTAGATTTTCTTTATATATTGTCCTTTTCTCATATTTGTTGTTGTTGATTTTGTTTCTGCTGAGTCTCTATTTTTTTCTTGTATTTTATTTTGATGAGTAGGATAGTTTGTCTCCTTTGTGGTTACCTTATTATTTACCCTTATTCTTCTAAAGTTAAAACTAACTTTTATTTCTTTATATCGCCCTATCTTCCTCTCCATATGGAAGGTGTATGATTACATTTCTTAGTCCCTCTTTATTATTTTAATGTTGTCTTCTTTTATATAATAACATCACCATTACCCTGTTTTGAGCTTTTTTTTTATAATCTTTGTTTTTTTTGGATTTCCCTGTCTGGGTTGACTTCTGGTTGCTCTGCCCAGTGTTCTAGTTTTGGGTTGATACCTGATATTATTGATTTTCTAACCAAAGAAGTCCCTTTAGCATTTCTTGTAGTTTTGGTTTGGTTTTTATGAATGGAAATGTCTTAATTTCACCTTCGTATTTAAGAGACAGTTTTGCTGGATATATGAGTCTTGGCTGGCAGTTTTTTTCCTTCAGTTTTTTAAATATGTCATCCCATTGCCTTCTTGCCTGCATGGTTTCTGCTGAGTAGTCCGAGCTTATTCTTATTGGCTCTCCTTTGTAGGTGACTTTTCATTTATCCGTTGCTGCTCTTATAATTCTCTCTTTATCTTTGGTTTTGGCCGGTTTGATTATATGTCTTGGTGACTTTCTTTTAACATCTACCTTATGTGGAATTCAATGAGCATCTTGGATAGATATCTTCTCGTCTTTCACAATATCAGGGACGTTTTCTGTCAACAAATCTTCAGCAATTCTCTCTGTATTTTCTGTTATCCCTCCCTGTTCTGGTATTCCAATCACTCGGAGGTTATTTCTCTTGATAGAGTCCCACGTGATTCTTAAGGTTTCTTCATTTTTTTTAATTCTTTTATCTGATTTTCCTTCAAATATATTGGTGCCAAGTGATTTATCTTTGAGTTCAGAAATTTTTTTTTCAGAAATTGTAGCTTCGATTTGCTCAATTCTGCTCCTCTGACTTTGTATTGAGTTGTCTAATTCTGTAATTTTATTGTTAATCTTTTGAATTTCTGATTGCTGGCTGTGGATTTTTCCAGCTTATTAAACTTTTCATTATGTTCCTGAATAATCTTTCTAATTTCTTCAGTTGCTTTATCTGTGTGTTCCTTGGCTTGTTCTGCGCATTGCCTCATTTCGTTCCTGATGTCTTGAAGGGTTCAGTATATTAATCTTTTGTATTCTGCATCTAGTAATTCCAGGAATGCACTTTCATCTAGAATATCCCTGGATTCTTTGTTTTGAGAGCCTGTTGAGGTGATCATGGTCTGTTTCTTTATGTGACTTGATATTGACTGTTGTCTCTGAGCCATCTATAAGTTATTGTATTAGTTTATGCTTGCTTACTGTGTCATAGCTGCTTGGTTTGTTTTGTTTTGGTATACCCCTATGGGTTGCTTGAGTGAGCTAGCTTGATTATTTTTACCTTTGGAGCTCTGGTGTCCTGTCTCCAGCAGGCTAGAGCTGTTATCTGGTATATCAGCCTAGGGGTCCATTCAGTTTTCTTGTATGAATTCAGCTCAGGTTTCCAGGTAGCTGATCACCAAGGGTGTGGTACAGGCTCTGTCCTACAGTCTTAGAGGGGCAGGGGTTTTTGACATATATACCAGTATCTGATTGCAGCAGGGGGTCACGCTCTGAACAAGGCAGGGAGCTGAGAACTGACCCCCGAGTGTCTGTTAGGAAAATGCGACCCTGTCCCCTAGAGCGTTCAGGTGTGTGGATTCTGCAGAAGGACCGTGGACACCCAGAGTTTTTGGTTGTAAGGACTGGGAGGTACCAGTTATCTTTGGACCCCCATCGCGGGTGGCTGGGGGACCTTAGTGGAGCTACCAGTCCTTAGGTCCCTGATGTGGGTAGGTGAGGACCTTGTTTAATAGGCAAAGCAATGTCAAACGTCAAACACCCACCTCTCCACCATACAGCTGAAATGGTTGGAGTTTGCCAACAAGGGCCTATTCTCCTGAAATAGGCCCACACAGGTCCATGCAGAAGGGAAAGGTATTCAAGATCCTTGGATGGTTTATGCCTGGACAGGAGCTGCTTCTGTCCTGAGCTTTCCCGGTTAATGGAGCTAGCAAATTATCTTTTCCCCCTAGTTGAAAATTTTTTCCTTCCCCAAGGCCGGAGTGTGGCTCTAGGTGCTCAGCAGGGCCTATCTCAGGCCCAGGGATTCAGCTGCTGGAGCCGGCTTGGGCGTGGGGGGGTGCAGCAAAATATATGTAAGTACTTAGCTTTTCCCGAGACTGCCGTTCCTCTCAGGTTCCAGATGTGTGGGTAGGCTGTGTGGCTGGCTGCTTCTCCCTAAGGAAACTGTGGCCAAACGTCTAGTACCAGCCCACCGCCGCCATTGCTCTGGGAATGGTGCCTGAGGGCTCCCCGCGATTCAGGTCCCGTAACTCCTCTCTGCTTCTAAACGGTCTCTTCCTCCGCCTGCCCCTCAGTTCATTGTCTAAGCTTGCCTTTGATGCTCAGGGCTCCGAGCTTGGCACAAATGCACTCATTTCACTTGTTTTTTCGGGTCTTTGTTGTAAGGAGGGCTCGCCGGAAACATCCGTGTATTCCGTTGTCTTGGCTCCACCTCCTCCGATGTATTTTTTTTGACAGGACCAGAATTTGATCAGGTCCAATCCAAAGATCTTTGTCAGAATTTAGAGTACATCCCTCCTTTTCCTGTATTTGTTGTTTCGAAGGAGGTGTAGCTGCTTGGTGTAAATGTAAACCGTGGTACCTAATGTCTGTTGTTTTCTCTGGATCTCCTATTAATGGTGGTGTTAAACACATCCCCAACACACTTTACATTCTTCTCTGTTTTCAAAATCCAGGACGGTAATTGTCTTATCTTGTTCCTTTGTTAATAGAAGGATATCTGTTCTGTCGTGTCTGTCATACGAATAAAAAAGTGTATCTGCAAAGTTTCCCAAAAAATGTTTATCTGAGAATACAATTAAATCTTTATCCTAATGTTCTTTAATTTCTAGTAAGCAGGCTGATAACAAAGATACATGTATTCCCTTAGGAATAGCAGTCCTGTTTCCAGGACCTATCTACAATTCAGTTTCTTTATTAAGAAGACATTCATTTGCTACCCATTTTGTTATTTCAGTTTCAGGGCTAATTTTTGGTACCCGTTTAATATCTCTAAATTTGGATTCTGAATGAAAAATAAGGATTTTGTAGGCCTTTGTACTCCTCATTTTTTACTTTGTATTTTTATAAGCTTAAGAAGGGTCATAGTCTCAACAGATTCTGTTTTAACTGTCCTTAAAAGATTTTCAGGTAAAGCTGGGCTTGGTTTTTGGGTCTCTACCAGCCATTCTTTTAGCTGCAGGATCAGCTCACTCACTCACTGCCAATTACCTCCTCAGTCTGAAGTTGTTGTCTTGACTGGTGTGTTTGTATCTTAACAGCAGTAATTTCTGAAGGTAACAGTAAAATGTCTAAAAGTTCGACCACATACCTCCCATTCTTAATGAGAGATCCTCCTGACATTAAAAATCCCTGCTGTCTCTCCAGCATCCCAAAATCATGAACCAACCCTAAACAATACCTTGAATCTGTAAATATGGTCACAGATTGATCTTTTGCTGGCTTACAAGCTTGGGTAAGAGCCACTAACTCGACTTGTGGCAAAGTTACCTGAGGCAGAGGTCCACCCTCCATTGCCACTGAGGAAGTAGTCACCACGTATCCTCCCTGATATTTGCTTGAAGCCATATTTGGTTTTAAATACGAACCATCTGCAAATAAAACCAAAGTAAGGTGAGCCAAAGGAGTTTCCTGGAGATCTCTTCTTGGGAGTCAGAATTTGATCCGTAAAATCATAGCCGTCTTATGGTAATCCTTTTTACTCAGGAAAAAGGGTGATTAGATTTAAAGGTTTAACAACATGTATCTGAATATTTGGGGCTGTCAATAGTAAGGCTTCATAAGAGGTTAACCTGCTGGTGGATAGATGTTGAGTTAAAGTAGACCTGAGAATAGCAACTACTGCATGTGAAACAAATAAATCTAAATCATTATCCAAAACTGTATCTGCCGTGTTTCCTACTAATTGAGCGGTTGCTATTACTGCCCTTAAGCGTGAAGGATAAGCACAAGCAACTGGATTTAATTGAAGACTGTAGTATCTTAAGGGCCTCTGATGATCTCCATGTTTCTGAGTTAAAACACCACAAGCGTTGCCATTTTGTTCACTTACATACAGAGAAAATCTCGAAGTATTATTTGGAAAACTCAAAGCAGGAGTGTTTAAAAGGGCTTGTTGAAGCACGTGTATCGCTTCTGCACCTTCTTCAAAAATACGAAAAGGATCAATCACTACTTTTTTCATATAGTGATACAAGGGTTAGGCTAACAATGAAAAATTTGGAATCCAATTTTGACAATATTCACAAAGACCTAAAAAAAAAACCCTTAATTGTTTCTTTATCATAGGCAATGGAAAAGTTAATTGTCATGGATTGAATCATGCCTCTCAAAAAAATGTGTGTATCAGCTTGGCTGGACCATGATTCCCAGTATTGTGTGGTTGTCCTCCATTGTGTGACTGTACTTTATGTAAAGAGGATTGGGGTGGGATTGTAACACCCTTACTAAGGTCACTTTGCTGATCCAGTGTAAGGGGAGTTTTCCTGCGGTGTGTGTGACCTGCACCACCTTTTATCTTACAAAAGATAAAAGGAAAGGGAAGCAAGCAAAGAGTTGGGGACCTCATGCTACCAAGAAAGCAGTGACGGGAGCCCAGAGTGCATCCTTTGTACTCAGGGTCCCTGTGCAGAGAAGTTCCTAGTCCAGGAAAAGATTGATGAGAAGGCCAACAGAGAGCGAAAACCTTTCCCTGGAGCTGATGCCCTGAATTTGGACTTTTAGTCCACTTTACTGTGAGGAAATAAATTTCTCTTTGTTAAAGCTATCCACTTGTAGTATTTTTGTTATAGCAGCACTAGAGACAAGACAGAATTTGAGAGACTAGGGTGCTGCTCCAACAGATACCTAAAATGTGAAAGCAGTTTTGAAACTGTGAATGGATAGAAGAGTGGCAGTAGCAGAGGACCAGCAGCAGCAGAGAACCGGCAGCAGCAGAACCAGAAGAGCAGCACCAGATAGCCCTGGAGCAGACCCACAGAGCAAGAGACCTAGGTGCCTGTGCGCAGGGGGCATCCTGGTGAAGTAGGGTGCCTCCAGGCATTTATCGGTGAAAGTAGACTTGCTGACTCACAGAGCAAGAAAGCTGAGTGCCTGTGTGCAGGAGGCTTCCTGGCAGAGTGGGGTGCCTCCAGGCACTTACTGGTGGAGCTACAGAGCTTTGGAACACTTGCCCCAACAGGGCAGATGCAGGCTTGAGGCCTGAAGAGCCGGGAGGCCAAGAAACCAGGAAGCAGAAGCTGAAGAGACAAGGAACACAAGAAGTCAAGCTGCCTCCGTCTCAAAAGGTGTGGCCAGGACCTCTGGGGTTTCAGAGGGTGAAGTCATGGCCTCTGATATTTCTAAGGGTGGAGTCGCCACTCAGATGGACTAGGAGAATGGTGTGCATAAAGTTGAGGGAGCAAAGTTGCTGTCCCAGTGGGCCTGGAAGGTAGAGCTGAAGCTCAGGGCGGAGGGGCCTTCACTCAGAATCTGAAAAGAGTGTGCCCAGTACCTAGAATCTGGAGGACAGGGCCATTGTGTAAATGGTCTCAGAGAACAAAGGATGATTTTCAAAGCCTTAAGAGCTAATGTAATGTGTTCAGCTGGCTTTGCTTGGTGCCTGTTATCTCTTCTTTTCCTCCAGTTTCTCCCGTTTATAATGGAAATGTCTAGCTTGTGCCTGTTTTGCCGTTGTACCTTTGGAAGCAGACAACTTGTATTCTAGGTTTCACAGATAAAGAGGAACTTTTGGATTTTGGACTTGGAGTTAAGACTTTTGCTATGATATGATGGGATGAATATGTTTTGCATGTTGCAAGGATATGATTTTTTGGAGACCAAAGGGTGGAATGTAATGGATTGAATTATGTCACCCCGAAAATGTGTGTTATCAGTTTGGCTGGGCCGTGATTCCCAGTATCGTGTGGTTGTCCTCCATTTTGTGATTGTAATTTTGTGTTAAAGAGAGTTAGGGTGAGATTGTAACACCCTTACTAAGGTCACATCCCTGATCCAATATAAAGGGAGTTTCCCTGGGGTGTGGCCTGCACCGCCTTTTATCTTACAAGAGATAAAAAGAAAGGGAAGCAAGCAGAGAGTTGGGGACTTCATACCACCAAGACAGCAGTGGTGGAGCAGAGCATGTCCTTTGGACCCGGGGTCCTTGTGTGGAGGAGAAGCTTCTACCCTGGGGAGAGGTTGATGAGTAGGCCAACAGAGAGAGAAAACCTTGAATTTGGACTTTTAGCCTACTTTACTGTGAGGAAATAAACTCTTTGTTAAAGCCATCGCTTGTGGTATTTCTGTTACAGGGGCAGTAGATGACTAAGACATTAATATAGCTTCCTCTGTTTTTGGATGTATAGAAATACTTTCAGCTGAAATAAGATGCCCTAAGTATTTAATGGAAACCCTGGTGGTGTAGTGGTTAAGAGCTACAGCTGCTAAGCTAAAGGTCAGCCATTCAAATCCACAAGGTGCTCCTTGGAAACCCTATGGGACAGTTCTGCTCTGTCCTGTAGGGTCGCTATGAGTCAGAGTCGACTTGACAGCAATGAGTTTGATTTGGTTTTGGTAAGTATTTATCAGTGGGTTGGGCAAATTGTGGTTTTTCATTGGATGCCTTATGCTCTCTAGTAGCTAAATATTGTAATAACAGTATACTGTCTTCATTATTTAGAATTGGAACAAATCATGAGGTCATCTATATACAGCAGTAACACTGATCCATGTCTAAATTGAAATGGGACCAAATCTGAATGCAGTACTTGTGAAAAATAAGTTGGACTTTCGATGAACCCTTATGGGAGAACTCTCCACATGTATTGTCAATTTTTCCATGTCAAAGGCGACAAGTCTTCCTACATCTGTGATTGTCTTTGCCCAAATGCAGTGAGTACTTGCTCTAATTATTTTTTTCTTCCCTGATCCCGTTCTATAGTTTCATCTACTTCTTTTAACCCTTAAATAAAGCATAAGGTACCTTCTGCTTTTCTCTTGGTAATTGAGTCATTTAACAGCAGAAAGTTTAATAGAATTTCTCCGCTATCAGTGAACTGTATATGGCACCACCATTTGGATAATAAATTTCACCCTAATAGATTAATGAGTATCACTGCTGAGAAAAAAACCAAAACATGGTAGCCCCCATTTCAGGAAGGTACAAGGCTCCCCGTTTACCTGGAACATTGTCTCTCCCTGACTGTTAAGGAAAACCATGATAAACATCCCTAAATTCTTGGAGCACAGTTGGTAATGGAGGTGCTGAAGGAGTAACCGTTTGCTTATTCTTGAGTTTTAAACAATCCCTTTAAAATGACTGGGCTTCTTGCAGTAGTTACAAACCAGCTTGTTTTGGGGTGAGCTTGGTTGAGGCTGTCTCTTGGCCAGAACCCTATCATTACTGTCCCTACTTTGCAGCTGCTGTAACTGCAAAGCCATTAATTTATTTTTTGGGTTTTTTTTGCTCTCTGTTCTTCGACCTGCTTTCCCCATTCCTTTCTTCCTGAGTTTGAGCTAATTTGTAAGCCACTGTAGCCAATTCTGGAAGATTCACATTTTCCTAGTTCAAATTACGTCTTTTCACTAAAGCCCTAGTTCAGGCAACCAAACCACGCCCATTGCTGTCGAGTCAATTATGACTCATAGTGACCCTACAGGACAAGATAGAATTGCCCTGGCGGGTTTCCAAGGAGCTGCTGGTGGATTCAAACTGCCAACCTTTTTGTTAGCAGCCAAGCTCTTAGCCACTGAATCACCAGGGCTCCAGTTCAGGCCACAGTACCCCCGCCCCACCCCAAAAAAGACATAGAATTAAATACAGGCTGAAATTCTTTTGTAACTGCCCTTAAACAGTTTGAAGAAACGATCTATGAAAGTGTATACGTTTTCTCCCTTTTCTTTTCTCCAAGTGTGAATCCTTGTCCAGTGAACTTTTTTTTGGAAATATTCTTGGAAATGCATTTATTAATTCTTTAATTAAACCCTGAACTTCATCTCTTTTTTCCTGTAACTCCAGTTTTTGTAACTAAACTTGCTCCTGGGTCCTTCCACTGAGCTTTAACCATCCATCTACCTTCTTCTCCTGTGACAAATTATATAAATCCAAAGGACCTGGGTCAAAGGTGTTAGTCAAAATAAAAAATTTCTGTGGATTTTCATGAGGTTCAGCAAGACCTTTTACAATTGTGCTTACTCTGATTTAGACCAGAGGTTTACTGTTACTTCCACTGGTCCAACTGCTATTTTAGGCTAACTACTGAAGGCATTAACAGAGACAGAGACTTAGACTCAAGTGAATCACTGGAATGAAAAGGTAATTCAGCTAAAAGGGATCTAGAGCTCAAGTCAAGATAAAGAGAAGTAGGTTTTTCCTTTTTCCTATTTTTTTCTCTGAGTTTCTTCCATCCTGTTTAATACCCATGGTTAAGAGCTCAGCAACTAACCAAAAGTTCGGCAGTTTGAATCCACCATCTCCTCCTTGGAAATGCTAAGGGGCAGTCCTACTCTGTCCTATAACAGTATGCTGGACTATAGCTTAAGAAAACACGAAGAAAGAAAAGAATAGGCAAAGGTTTATTTTCTAAGAGCACTTAGCCCATTGGTGCTGAAGGGACATGGAGTGTGAACTTGTAGATTGCCAGCTGCTGCATGGTCCAGGTCTCCTCAAGGGTAACTCAGTTTGTTGCTTTAGAAAATCCTGCCATGACTGTGCCACTTCATTGTTCTAGGGTAAAATCACCACAAAGTTATAGTAAAGAAAGAAGAAAGACTTTATTCAGTATATGTTCCAAGAGGCAAAAGTGGGAAACAGACAAGCGTGCTGTCTGTCTGAGGGATGTTACAGAATCATCAAAATATATAGACGTTACAAATGGGTAAAATCATTAAAAGTTTTACCTTTTCTTCTTTGATGGTTACAAGGGTGGGGAGGGAGGGAGCAGGGTATTCGCTAACTAGATAGTAGATAAGAATTAGGTTAAGGGAAGGGCAATACAATACAGGGGAAGTTAGCACAACTGAACTGCCTTAGTCATCTAGTGCTGCAATAACAGAAATACCACAAGTGGATGGCTTTAACAAAGAGAAATTTATTCTCTCACAGCCTAGTAGGTTACAAGTCCAAATTCAGGGTGTCAGCTCCAGGGGATGGTTTTCTCTGTCGGCTCTGGAGGAAGACTCCTGGTCATCGATCTTCCCCTGGTAAGGAGCTTCTCAGGTGCAGGGACCCCAGGTCCAGAGGACACGCCCTGTTTCCGGTGCTACTTTTTTGGTGGTATGAGGTCCCCAAGTCTGCTTGCTTCCCTTTTCTTTTTATCTCTTGAGAGATAAAAGGTGATGCAGGCCACATCCCAGGGAAACTCCCTTTACGTTGAATCAGGAATGTGATCTGGGTAAGGGCATTACAATTACTCCCTAATCCTCCTTAACATAAAATTACAATCACAAAATGGAGGACAGCCACACAATACTGGGAATCATGGCCCAACCAAATTGATACACACGTTTTTGGGGGAACATAATTCAATCCATGAAAAGCTAAGAAGGTTCCTGAGTACAACCAAACACTTTGAGGGACAGAGTAGCAGGGGTAGGGGTCTGGGGACCACGGTTTCAGGGGACATCTAGGTCAACTGGCATAACAAAGCTTATTAAGAAAATGTTCTGTATCCCACTTTGGAGAGTGGCATCTGGGGTCTTTAAAGCTAGCAAGTGACTATCTAATATGCATCAACTGGTGCCAATCCACCTGGAGCAAAGGAGAATGAAGAACACCAAAGACACAAGGAAAATATCAGCCCAAGAGACAGAAAGGGCCACATAACCCAGAGACTCCATCAGCCTGAGATCAGAAGAACTAGATGGTGCCTGGCTAACACCAATGACCACCCTGACAGGGAGCACAACAGAGAGTCCTTGATGTAGCAGGAGAAAAGTGGGACGCAGAACTCAAATTCTAGTAAAAAGACCAGACTTAATGGTCTGACTGAGACTGGAAGGACCACAGAAGACATGACCCCCAGACTCTGTAAGCCCAAAGCTAAAACCATTCCTGAAGCCAACTCTTCAGACAAAGATTAGACAAGACTATAAGACATTGAAAGATACTTGTGAAGAGTGTGCTTCTTAGCTCAAGTAGATACATGAGACTAAATGGGCAGTTCTGCCTGGAGGCGAGATGAGAAGGCAGAAAGGGGTAGGAGATGGTTGAATGAACACGGGAAATACAGGGTAGAAAGGAGGAGTGTGCTGTCACATCATAGGGAGAACAACTAGGGTCAAGATGTTTTCCAAGATTGCCCTAGCTATTGTTTTTATACCTCAGGGCTTAGTTGATGTGTCTCTGTGAGTCCTTGTCAGTCCAGCTGGGTCACATTCTTAATATTCAAGGACAGGAAATAATGATTCCAGTTTTAACTCCTATGTCAGGAGGAAAATATGTAGTAGGAGGTACATTTCAAGAAAAAAAATTTTTTTTTTTGGCTATAAGGCAGAAATTTTCGTCATGAATGTGTGAGAAACAATATGGCCACCCCTAGTTCGTCAGATGTAAAACGCGATGTGACTGAACATGCTTAATAAAGAGATTTGTACAGATCACACACCCAGTGTTTCGCTAGGATCTTAAGGCTTTACTGAGACAGGATGTATGTTGGATTGGATGCTGGTGATTCAGGCACATGTTTTGCTACCAAAGAGCCACACTTATTAATAGGTTTAAGATGTCTTGGACCAAATGTCCTGCATATTCCCAATGTGAGAGCACCAAGTATTGGGGATGAGGGCAAAATGTAAGGCATATATCATGAAACTAATCAGAGTCCTTAAACAGATACCACCAGAGGGTCAGTCACACTACAGTGTTGCAAAAGGTACCTCATCCTTTATAATAATAATTTTGCAAAGTACTCTTGCTAAATAAATGTGAAATGTGCAACTATTAAGAAGTCATCATTTATAGTAACTGATTTTAAACATACAGTAAAGCTTAAATTTATAAGTAAATGATGTGTTTGGCACCTGTTAAATTTTGAGGAAAAAAAAAAACCTGTTTTAAAGATACCAAGATTTTCCCCACCATTCTGCCTTTGCACCAGATAATTTCTTCTGACTAGAAGGAAACATTTTATTACAGGACTCCCATAATTCAGGGCTCATTTCAAATGTCATCTTCTCAGAGAGTGATAGTCTAGCATGGGAGACAATTTTGCTAAATGAATAATGAAATACTAGGGATATTTGATAGCCTGAAATAAAAGCACCTAACCTGAGACTCAAATGCTAGACAGCGAAAATTATTTAAGTGAGATTTAGCTACATACATGGTCAAGCAGGGTTTATAGCAGGTAGGAGGGGTGAGAGTGGAGAGAGTATTTCAGTTGGGAAAAATAAGTATGTAAACCCCCGAGGTAGCAGAGAACCCACTGTTCAGAGAACCTATCTTTTCCTTGATAAAGGTTAGCTGAGGTTGAATCAGAGAAAACAAGGTTGGGGAATGGGGGTGGGAATGTTAGACAGGATGAGGCAATGGGGGCATGTCCTTTAGAACCATGCTGACTGCTTTGGGTTTTTATGTAGGCCAGTGGACAGTCACTGACAAGCGTTAAGCAAGGGTGGATATATTTGTAATTTAAAACAGAACACTCCAGTTGCTGTACTGCAAATAGAGTTTGGAAATTACGACCATGAACGACGTTAAGCAGGTGCTTGTTATAAACAAGTTAAGGAAGACTGAGGTGCTTAGACATGGAGGATGTTTGTGGATCAGGAAGATAGTGGAATGATAGAGATGGTTCAAAGGATAGAGTGTTGATGGAATGTTCATTCCTTTAGTTATAGGCTCTAGAGCAGTGAGTGCTTCTCAAGCTTGAATGTGGATATGGATAACCTGAGGGTCTTGTTAAAATATGGATTTTGATTTAGCAGGTCTGGAGTGGGGCCTGAGAGTCTCTGTATCTAACAGTCTTCCAGTTTATGCTGAAAAACAATAAGTATAGAAATAAGGATGTGAATTAAAATTAGAGAGTGCTGTTACAGAAAATGGGGGCCCTGGCGGCTAAGGGTTCGGCTGACCAAAAGATCAGCAGTTCATATCCACGAGCTGCTCCTTGGAAACGCTATAGGGCAGTTCTGCTCTGTCCTGTAGGGTCGTTATGAGTCGGGATTGACTAGACGGAAACAGGTATTACAGAAGATAATAAAAGGAAGGATAATGCCCAAAGGGGAGACACTGGTACTATGTGTGGGAGAGAAAACATTTACGCTGAGAGAGACAAGAGTAGGAATCAGCTGGGTGGAGAAGTGGAGTGGAAAGTTAAGGACACAGGAGAGACTGCTCCTTAAAGAAAACTTAATTATTTTCCGATTTATTGGTTGATAGATTTATTATACCATTGAAAGAGAAAGTGTTCAGGGATCCTCCCAGATTGCAGGAAAGCTTGGGTATTGGTGGAATCATGGCCAGAGGACCAAGGAAAAATAAGTGTAGGGGAAGGGAGAGAAATGTTAATTGCCAAAGCAACAGGAAAAACACTGATCACATATTACAATGCTAGAAATAAAATTAAAAATAAAAGGCAAAGCATAACAAGTGTTTTAACTGCACGTAATTAAAACAGTCAATGAAGTATGATGAGTTATTGACCTAACTTGAAATATATGTTCTCCATGGAAAGCACCCAGGTTGATACCAAAGTGTGCATGTTGGTCTACAAGGGGCTAAGTTAGATAGGTGAACCCACAACCTCAACTTCGGACTCCTGAGTCCCTGGAAGAAATCAGATTCAATTTTTCTAGCCTGTCCAGGTCTTGGTGCCTCCGATGCTGATATGCGTAAATTCCTTCACCTGTGATCTAGTTGCCAGAAGGAAGAGGCCTGTGGAGCTGCATGAAGAACACAAGTCTGTGCTCTGGGAGGCCTGAGCCTGTTCTGCCTTAAATGCATATGCCATCTGGGTGGCTGGGAGGAATCCCTACCCAGGGAACTAGCTGAAGACCAAGAAGCTGTCACTCCCTGGTTACTCAATGCTGTCTTCCTCCCTGTCCTTCTTTCATTTCAGATCCCAGGTGTGGTGCAGGAAGAACTAGTCTACTCTAAGCAGTTGGAGACCTTGGGAGACCACCTTGTACATCCATGCAATCACAAGTAAGGATTTCAACTACTTGGACTGGCATGTGGACCAAAGGTTTTCATCTGCCCCCAGAGTGCCTAGTGGCCCTGCTTCCAGTTCCACCCCTCTTACTTAGAATCCCTCTAAGTGGCTTCCTAGGCTTAGAGAGGACATTCACTTAGACTTCCAGAAGCTGGAGCAAGGAAGTGGCGAGTGCTATGAGAACTGGGTTATTCTTACTATAAGCAATTAAGGCCAGATATGAATTGTTTGGGTAACAGCTGTGTGCACCTGGCCCTGAGGTTGCCCAGTTAGGTAAAAAGGTGGCAGAGGAGGCCAATGGACTGAGCCCCAGGAGGGATCCTCAGGCCCTGCTCCACTGTCACTGGGCTTTTCCTCTACACTTATGTGGTTTTTCAAGTCTTGGATGCCTGGGGTCACCTTCGTCATGTGACTGTCAGAGCTGGCATATGGAATGTTAACATCCCCACCTTGGGCCTTGGTGCTCTGTGTTAAATGACAGAATCACCTGACCAGAGCCTAAAGACGGAGCAGCTCTGGCTGAGGAGAGTGAGCCTGAGGCCCTCCAGAGCCATCTTTGTTCCATCTTTCTCTTGATAGCTTTATTGACATCTCTCAGGCACTGGAGCCATTTCTGTGCAGTTCTGAAACTATAGCTCTACGTCTCACACTGTGTGGTGGGATAAAGAAGGAGGAAGACAGTAGGTGAAGGCTCTGACTTTGTTTATGGGATCCTGGGTGGTATTGGTGCTCTCCTGACGTCACCAAAGGAATGAGGCTGAGGAGAATGAGTCCAGCTCGATTTTGTGTGTGGTTTGTAGACCCATGCTTTTTTCCAGTGCAGAATGCTTTTGCCTTGAGGCTTCTGGGAGGTAAGAAGCATGATTCCCAAATCAAGGCCCTTGTCTTTCCAGCTATCTGTGCCTAGAGCTGGTACTAAATCCCTATAATTTTAGACTGCTATCCTCAGTTTTAAATTAGAGTCTAAAATCAAATTGTTCTTTTTTGCTAGAGAAGTTCGCTATAAGAGATGGGTGTGTTTATGTTCTTGGGTTTACAGTTTGCACTGTGCTATGGATTGAATTGTGTCCCCTAAAAATTTGTGTTGTAATTTCTTACCTCTCTGCCTGTAGTTATCCCATTTGGGAATGGGTTGTCTTTATTATGATGATGAGGCAGAGATAGTATGGGGTGTGTCTGGAGTCAGTCTTTTTTGAGATATAAAAGAGATTAACCCTTTCAATACCCAATTATTTTCTCCTTTGAATTTATTATTGATACCGTGTGTTTTCAGTAGTAGAATGCATGTTGAGTCATGGGTGTTTTATTTTTTTTTAATATAGATTTTGACAAATATGTGAAAATACGTGATTTGTGGGAGCCCATCTGGCCCACTGGTAGCAGGCTTTATTGTGGTCACCTTCCACTTGGGTACATGGAGCACCTCTTGTTTTGCCTAATACCCCAAATAGTTTGCTTCAACAAATGCTTCTTTCACCTTTCACCATTACACAAGTCCCCACTAGAGGGAAGCAAGAAAAAGTATACTTCTGAAGAAATCCGGAGGCATAAAAAATGGAACCGTATGTTCCACAAATCACAAAAGGGTTAAACAAACAAGAAGGGTAGTAGAGAGGAGAGAAGAAAAATGCCAAGCCCCACATGAGAATCTTCCAGGAGCAGAAGCTCAAAGAGACAAGGACCTTCCTTCAGAGCCAGCAGAGACAGAAAGTCCTCCCCTAGAGCAGCATCCTGAATTTAGGCTTCTAGACGCCTCCTAAATGTGAGAAAATAAATTCGTACATTAAAGCCATGCACTTGTGGTATTTCTGTTACAGCAGCACTAGAAAACTAAGACATACCATAAGAAAATTTCTACATAAATTTGTGTCTACTAAGAATTTTTTAATTTAATGGATATAAACTCGTGAAACACAGAGAAATGCCTATTTTAACTGATCTAAAAGTTTTTTTTTAAAGTTACCTTAAAGCTTACTTTAATATTGAGAAGGATCTTGTGGTTGTTGTTAGATGCCGTTGAGTCAGTTCCAACTCAAAGCAACCCTGTCTACAACAGAAATACTGCCTGGTCCTGTGTCATCCTCACAATTATTGCAGTGCTTGAGCCCATCCTTGTAGCCACTGTGTCAGTCTATCTTGTTGAAGGTCTTCCTCTCCTACGCTGACCCCCTACCAAGCATGATGTTCTTTTCCAGGGACTGGTCCCTCCTGATAACGTGTCCAGAGTAGATGAGGTGAAGTTTTGCCATCCAAGCTTCTAAGGAGGATTCCGGCTGTCCTTATTAGACAGATTTGTTCATTCTTCTGGCAGCCCGTGCTATATTCAATATTTTTTGCCAACACCATAGTTCAAAGGTATTGGTTCTTCTCTGGTCTTCCTTATTCATTGTCCAGCTTTCACATGCATATGAGGCAATTGAAAATACATGGCTTATGTCAGGTGCACCTTAGTCTTTAAAGTGACATCTTTGCTTTTTTAATACTTTAAAGAAGTCTTTTGCAGCAGATTTGCCCAGTGCAAAATATCCTTTGATTTCTTGACTGATGCTTCCATTGGCATTGATTGTGGATCCAAGTAAAATGAAGTCCTTGACAACTTCAGTCTTTTGTCCATTTATCATGATGTTGTTATTGGTCCAGTTGTGAGGATTTTTGTTTTCTTTATAAACCAAAACTGAACCAAACCCGTTGCCGTTGAGTCGATTCTGACTCATACAGACCCAATAGGACAGAGTAGAACTGTCCCATATGGTTGTTTTCTTTATATTGAGTTGTAATCCATACACCTTTGTTGGAAACAAAGAGAAGGATCAGTAGTTGGAAAATATGACCTTGGTGATAGAAACGATGCTGGAGATCGCATGATAGGAATTTGCAAGACCAAGAACTTCATCATTGCAAATATCTTTTTCACTAATATAAACAGTGACTATTTTTATACATGTGGACCTTGCCAGATGGAATACACAGGAATCAAACTGACTATGCCTGTGGAAAGACAGTGGAAAAGCTCAATATCATCAGTCAGAACAAGACCAGGGGCCGACTACAGAACAGACCGTCAGTTGCTCATATGCAAGTGCGAGTTGAAATTAAAAATTAGAACAAGTCCACGAGAACCAAAGTACAACCTTGAGTATTTCCCACCTGAATTTAGAGACCATCACTCTAAATAGATTTGATATGTCGAACACTAATGACCAAAGACCAAAGACGAGACAAGTTGTGGAATGACATCAAGGACGTCATACAGACAGAAAGCAAGAGGTCATTAAAATGACAGCAAAGAAAGAAAAGACCAAAATGGATGTCAGAAGAGACTCTGAAACTTGCTCTTGAACTTTGAGTAGCTAAAACAAGAGGAGGAAATTATGACGTCAAAGAGCTGAACAGAAGATTTCCAAGGGCGCTTGAGAAGACAAAGTACTATAATGACATGTGCAAAGACCTGGTGGTAGAAAACCAAATGGAAGAACGTGCGTGGCATTTCTCAAGCTGAAAGAACTGAAGAAAAAATTCAACCCTTGAGTTGCAATATTGAGGGATTCGATGGGGAAAATATTGAACAATGCAGGAAACATCAAAAGAAAATGGAAGGAATACACAGAGTCACCGTACCAGAAAGAATTGGTTGACGTTCAGCCATTTCAGGAGGTAACATATGATCAGAAACCAATGGTACTGAAGTAAGAAATCCAAGCTGCACTGAAGGCATCAGCAAAGAACAAGGCTCCAGGAATTGATGGAATACCAATTGAGATATTTCAACAAACAGATGCAGCGCTGGAAGTGCTTACCTTCTATGCCAAGAAATTTGGAAGACAGCTACCCGGCCAACCGACTGAAAGAGATGTGTTATTTATGCCTATTCCCAAAAAAGGTGATCCAACCAAATGTGGAAATTATCGAACAGTATCACACGCAAATAAAATTTTGCTGAAGATCATTCAAGGGCGGCTGCAGTAATATATCGATACGGAACTGCCAGAGGTTCAAGCTGGATTCAGAAGAGGATGTGGAACCAGGAATGTCATTGCTGATGTCAGATGGATCATGGCTGAAAGCAGAGAAGACTAGAAAGGTGTTTACTGTGTTTCGTTGACTATGCAGAGGCATTCGATTGTGTGGATCATAACAAATTATGGATCCCATTTCGAAGAATGAGAATTTCAGAACACTTAATTGTGCTCATGAGGAACCTGTACATAGAGCAAGAGGCAGTCGTTCGAACAGAACAAGGGGATAGTGTGTGGTTTAAAGTCGGAAAAGGTGAGCGTCTGGGTTGTATCTTTTCACCCTACCTATTTAATCTGTATGCTGAACAAATAATCCAAGAAGCTGGACTATACGAAGAAGAATGGGACGTTAGGATTGGAGGAAGACTTATTAACAACCTGCGTTATGCAGATGATACAGCCTTGTTTCCTGAAAGTGAAGAGGACTTGAAGCTCTTACTGATGAAGATCAATGACTACAGCCTTCAGTATGGATTACACCTCAGCATAAAGAAAACAAAAATCCTCACAACTGGACCAGTAAGCAACATCATGATAAGCAGAGAAGAGATTGAAGTTGTCAAGGATTTCATTTTACCTAGATCCACAATCAACACCCATGGAAGCAGCAGTCAGGAAATCAAAAGATACATTGCATTGGGCAGATCTGCTGCAAAAGACCTCTTTAAAGTGTTGAAATGCAAAGATATCACCTTGAAGACTAAGGTGCACCTGACCCAAGCCATGGTGTCTCCAATGACCTCATATGCATGTGAAAGCTGGACAATGAATAAGGAAGACCAAAGAAGAATTGATGCCTTTGAATTGTGGTGTTGGAGAAGAATATTGAATGTACTGTGGACTGCCAAAAGAACAAACGGATCTGTCTCGGAAGAAGTATGAGCTGAATGCTCCTTGGAAGGATGGTGAGACTATGCCTCACATACTTCAGACATGTTATGAGGAGGGCCCAGTCCCTGGAGAAAGATATGCTCGGTAAAGTAGAGGGTCAGTGAAAAAGAGAAAGGCCCTCAAGGAGACGGATTGACAGTGGCTGCAACAGTGGGCTCAAGCCTAACAACATCCTCACGATAGTGAAGGACTTTACAGTGTTTTGTTCTGTTGTACATAGGGTCACTATGAATCAGAACCGACTTGACAGCACCTGACAACAACAACATGATCCATATGCACTAGAGAAGACTGTATATACTTCTTTTACTGGGTAGAGTATTATATAGATGTCTGTGAGGTCTGGTGGTTTTATACTGTTGTTCAAATCCTCTTATTTCCTTATTGAAATTCTGCCTAGATATTCTATCCATTTTTGAAAGTGGTATATTGAAATCTCCAACTTTGCTTGTAGAACTATTTCTCCCTTCACTTTTGTTAGTGCTTGTTTTGTTTCCCTTCACGTTTCCTTTAGGATATTTTTAAAGTTTTTTTTGTGGTTACCATGGAGATTACATTTAACATTGTGGATTTATACCAATCAAAATTAAATTTTTACCATTAACTTCTGTAGTATACAAAAACTTTGGTTCTATATAGCTTCATACCCCTGCTTTAAGTTCTCATAAACTGCATTTTTATCCATTCAGTTCCCAATAACATAAATTTAGAAATATTTTTATGCATTGTTTAAATCATGCATGATTTAAACAGTAGAGGTATAAACCTAAAATACAATAATACTAGCTTTTATATTTGCATACACATTTCTTTTATTGGACATCTTTATTTCTTTATATAGCTTCACATTACACCGTAGTATTCTTTCATTTCAGCATAAAGAACCCCCTTTAGCATTTCTCGTGAGGCAAGTCTAGTCTAGTGGTAACCAGCTCCATCAGCTTTTGTGTATTTGGATATGTTTTGATTTCGCTTTCATTTTTGAAGGGCAGTTTTGGTGGATATAGAATTCATGATTGATAGTTTTGTTTTTCCTCTAGCACTTTAAATATGTTATCCCACTGCCTCCAGGTCTCCGTGATTTCTGATAATTTTATTGAGGATCCCTCATGGTGTGATGAGCCACTTCTCTTGCTGATTTCAAGATTCTCTCTTTGGTTTTCTACAGTTCGATTGTAATAGCTTTCAGTGTGGATCTCTTGGAGTTTGTTGAGCTTTTTGGACGTGCAGATTCATGTCTTTCATCACAATTGGGAGAATTTTGCCATTATTTCTGCAAATACTTTTTCTGCCCCTTTTTCTGTCTCTTTTCCTTTGGGTGTGTCTGTAATGCATATGTTGATCCATTTGAATGTTTCCACAAATCCTTCTGGCTTTGTTCAGTTTTCTTCATATTTTCTTTCTGCTCCTGAGGCTGAATAATTTCAGTTGTTCTGTGTCCAAGTTGGTGAGTCCCTGGGTGGTGCAGACGGTTAAGTGATTGACTACTAGCTGTAAGGTTTGTGGTTGGAATACACTCCTTGGGAGACCAGCCTGGTGATTTGTTTCCAAAAGGTCACAGCCTTGAAAACCATATGTAGCACTTGTACTTTGCATGTGTGGGGTCACCATGAGTCATAATCAGCCTAACAATAAGTACAGTATACAACTTCACTGATCTTTCTTGTATCTGCCCAGATATGTTATTCAACTACTGTAGTGATTTTTTTTTTTTTTTTTTCATTTTAGTTATTGTACTTTTCGGCTTCAAATTTTTTTTAGTTTCTTTTAGTAATTATATCTCTCTATTGATGTTGTCGTTTTGTTACTACATTGCCTTTAGTTCTTTGTCCATGATGCCCCTTTGCTCTTTCTAGCCCTGGGACTATGGGCTGCCACTGCTTTAAGACTGTCACCTATCCAGGGGTTGGTTGAGGCATGGGCAAGTTGAAAATGCCACAAAACTTTTCTATCCTTGTGAATTTACCTTTTTATTGGTTGTTGTAAGCCTTTGACTTGTTCCAGTGTTCTGACAAAGTTGGTTCTACCACCTTCTGCTTTTTTGTTTGTTTGCTTGCTTGTTTTTTAGGTATTTCCTGGGAATGTGAGCATGGAGCTACTTATGTCACTATCTTGCTGACCTGTGTCCCTTTTCTTTTCATCCCTGTACTTCTGATATTTCTGTGTCTTTATATGTAAAGTGGGTTTTGTGTAGACCAGATAGTTTTTGTTTTATTTATTTATTTTATTTAGGCAGTGATTGTTGATATAGGTATATTAATAACTTCATTATTTGTTTATTGCTTTCTGTTTATTATCCTTTGTTTCTTATTTATTTTCTACTTTTTTCTGCCTTTTATTGTTTTAGTTGAGCATTTTATGTGATTCTATTTTCTCTCCACACTTAGCATATCAACCATATTGTATTTTTACACAAATGACGTGTGCCTGTTACATTTGTTTGCCAACCATGCCCTCCCATGTGAGGTATTTTTGGGAGCATGCTACGCTGATTTGTTTTTTTAGCAACATGTAAAAAAAATTGGCATAGCTACGCTTATGAAAATACCTTATGGGGCGATGCAGAGGTTGGCAAACATAGAAGGTGTACATTATTTGCATAAAAATGTGGTTTTTTTTTTTTTGCCCTTTTTTAGCAGTTACCCTAGTGTTTACATTATATATTTATAACTAATCCAAGTCTGCTTTGAAATTACACTCTACCCCTTCATGTGTAGTGCAGGTACATTATAACCGTACTACCAGTCCCTTTCTCCTGTCCTATGTAACATTGCTGCCCTTCATTTCATTAACTCTTAGGTATAATTATTGAATATATTTTGTCTATTATTATTTTTAGCAAACCATTATGTTAGGTGAATTAAGAAGATAAAATATTTTGCCCTCATTTTTTCTCTAACTTTTTTCCCTTTTTGTACCTCTGATTTTCTGACATATCATTTTCCTTCTGTTCTACGAAGACCTTCCTTTCACATTTCTTTCAAGACAGATATACTGGCAACAAATTTCCTGCGGTGCAATGAATTGCTTTTATATGGCCTTTCTACCCATGGTCTTGTAACTCCCACGAAATGATTGGATAGGACTATGTAAATAAAGTGCATGGAACCCTTGCAGGGGTTGGACATTCTGCATATAAGGTGCATAGAGCCTTATAGGAGATTGGTCAGTTTTACCATCCCCTCAGGCTTAAAAAGAGCCAATCCCAGAGTTTGGAGGGGGACCTCACTACCATCAAGAAGGAGAGCAGGGAGTGGAGTGCATCCTTTGGACCCTGGGTCTTTGCACTGAGAACTTCCTAGACCCAGGATACAGAGAGAGCTGTAACACTAGAAATGGCACTTGAGGGGCAAGAAGCAGCAGCAACCATGGCAGAATCCAGTGGCAGAGAAATGGCAGCAGCAGAACCAGGAGACTGGCACAAGACAGCCAGGCGGTTCATGGCCCATGAAGCAAGGTAGCTACAAGGGGTTTGGAGAGAGAGATATGAGTGCCTTCTGGCAGGAGACTTCCTGGTGGAGTGGGGTGCTTTGGCACACTTATCAGTAGAGCTAAAGAGCTTTATAACACTTGCCTGTACAGGGAAGAGGCCAGACTTGAGCAGACGCCAAGAGCAAGGGCCAAGGCTGAGAGTGAGGCCTGCCTGCGGGTACAGTCAAGAAGAAGCTCTCATGATGGAAGAACTATATCCCAAGTTGTCCCTGGTCATGAATTGTAATTGTTACTTCTCTAATATACCTCTCAATCATGAATATGGTCTGGAGTTCTCTGTGGCCATTGCAACAAATTATCAAACCCAGTGGAGAAGTAAAAAGTTCTGTGGGAAGGATGGCTGGTGTCAGAATGGTTAAAAAGGTTGAAGAGTGGAGGTATGTCAGACCTCTACTTCGTAGGAATCAGTCTTGGGCTGATGATTGTCCTTCCCCCTTGTGACATGAGAGGACCTCTGACGCTGCCATTTTACATTCCCTTAGTATTTGTTTGTCTGAGAATGTCTGTATTTTTCCTTCACTTTTAAAGAATAACTTGGCTGGATGCAGAATTCTAATTTGGTAGTTTTTTTTCCCTTTCAAACCTTTAATATTTCACTCCATTCTCTTGCTTACATGGCTTCTGAATTTAATATTCCCCCTCTTAAGAGGGGTATGTTTTCTCTTCTGGCTTCTTTCAGGATTTTGTCTGTGTATGTATTTTCTATAGTTTAAATACAATATGCCTAGGTGTAGATTTTTTGTATTTATCTTGCTTGGTGTTCAAGATGTATGATTGGGTGTCTGTCATTAATTTGTAAAATTATCAGCCATTATTACTTCAAATATTTCTTTTAGTTTCTCTCTTCCCTGTCTAGTTACCTCCTTACTCATATGTTACACCTTTTGTTTCAAAGTTCTTAGATATTTTGTTTCCTTTTTCTCCTTTTCAGTTTTGGATGTTTCTATTGACCTATCGTGAAGCTCTCTGATTATTTCCCTGGTGATGTCCAGTCTCTTGATGATCCCATTAAAGACATTGTTCATGTCTGTTACAGTGTTTTTGATTTCTAATATTTCCTTGCGAGGTTTCCTAGGGTTTTTATTTCTCTGCTTACATTACCCACTTGTTCTTGCTTGTGGTCTACTTTTCCTTTGGAAGCCTTATCATATGAATCATAATTATTTTAAATTCCCAGTCTGTTAATTCCACAGTCTCTACTGTATCTGATTCTGTTTCTGATGCTTGTTTTGTCTGTTCAAGCAGAGTTAAAGCTGCCAGTCCTTCAGTGTTTCCCTGTTATTAGTAACTCATTTTAACCCTTTCCTCATGTTTATTGAATTTTCTGATGGGTCTTATGGAAGGAAGTGAAATTGATTTTTTTCCACAAATTATCTGGATGTGCAAATGGTTCTTTTAATTGTAGCGGATTTCCTTCCCTTCTGTATGTTCTGGTTCTTCTGGACCATAAGTATAGAGAGAAATAAGACTGGAATTGCTCATAGTCAAACCATGGAGAGATGAGCTCAGTGTGTCAGATATATCGTTAAATCTATGAAATAAGATGCCAAAAGACGTGCAGCAAATGTAGACGGCCATGATGGCCACACTCTAGAGTAGAACACTGAACCTTGTGTCACCTCCCTATGGGTTCGCAGTTCCCCAGGACTGTCACCGTCACCCATCCTTTTTGCACACATTGGGAACATGGTATCTTGCTGATTCAGAATGTGTGATGTTTTAGGACTCCGTGGTTGTTGAGGATGTGGCTGTGGACTTTACCCAGGAAGAGTGGGCTTTGCTAGATTTTTCTCAGAGGAAACTCTACAAAGATGTGATGATGGAAACCTTCAGGAACTTGGAATCAGGTAAGAATGGTTTTATTTTTCTTACTTACATCTTAATGAATAAATGTATTGTACTGATTGACTTTCTTAGAGGATTTGGGTTGAAGAATAAATTAGCAAATATCAAATGCATATTCACTGCTGTCATGGAGCTTAGAATATTAGTGGTTTCTGCATGAAAGTAAAAAGCTATGTATTGATTATTTCATTTGTGCCTAAAAGGCATGAAGCTCTTTACATGTTTTAGGTGTGAGCATTGGCTTCAGGGGTCAGTTTGGGGTAAAGAGAGATGTGTGGTTGGAACCTTGGTGGAGTTTTACTGTGTTTATTACAAATTACACTGGATTATTTTGCTGAAAATAAACTCATATCTCTCCATCCCTAGAACCCCTGGAGACTAAAGTATTAACAAAACGTCAGGAAAATGTGCTCCTCTGCCTTCCGTCATGATCTGCCTTTCCGCATGAGCACCACGTCAACTACAGTAATTTTTCTTCCTGAGAAGTAAAGGAGAGATTTTAGGAGAGTGGAAATAGTACTTATACAGAAATGTAGTATCACGTAGCACCAGGAGGCAAAAATTGTTTGAAGGACCAGCCCTGCTGAGACAGAACTACATTTGAATAAATCAGCTCAAAAAAAATCTCTTGGTTTGAGGATGCTGAACTTCTATATATACCTGAGCTGACTTTTTAAATTTTTTATTGATCCTTTCATGCCTTCTTCATTTGTGGGAAAAGCCCTCTCCCATTTCCTCTTTAAGTATTACCTTTATACATGTCTATTACTTGCAGTAGTTTTCTGTTTTACTCTCCTAGTTACACCCTACTTATATCACCATCACTCTCAATCATCATGGAATTATTTCTTAATAAATTTCTTATCCCTTTGACCCTTGCCAAAGTCGTAGAACAGCCAAATGCCTTAAAGTCTTTCTTCATACCTGTCTTGTTCTTCATAAAATTTCCTTACTGTTTGTTTCATATTGTGAAACTCCACTTAAAATTATTGTGTCAGTTTTTCAGCAGGATAATAACAGGCAAAAGTCCATGAAGAATGAATCCCGGTCCTTCATGATAGGAGAAATCTGTGAATTTCATGACATTGAAGATGACAACTACCTGGAAAAGTGTGTGGCTCGAGTATCATTCATATGACAGTGAGCAGTGCTTCAGGAATATTTAGATGTCATGACGTTTCTGAGTGTGTGTGTGTATATATAAAATTAGCTCTAAAATGGTATATTCACATAATTTTGACACACAATATTTCCATAAATGTGAATCATATATTTAGTACTTCAGACATATTTCATCTGTACACAACTATCAGAAAGTCCCTTGATTTAGAAAGTGACAATAATGGTTTCACTTCTGTGAGATAATCCAAACTGTGCAGCATGAAACAACTCAGAGCACAAAACACATATTCTGTGTATGGTAATTGTGAAATGGTATCAAATTTAATTCTATCAATTTCGTTGCCTGTTTTTAACAGCACATATATGGTAGAAAGCCTCCATGAAAATAAAGAAGATAATATAAAGAAAAACACAGAAGGAAACCTGTGTGGAAAAATTTTTAGCTGGATTGCAAATCTTACTAGGCTCAAAAGAAGTTCTGCTGGAGTAAATCCTTCTGAATATTTTGAGTGTGAAAAAGCCTTCATGGATCATATATTTAAGCCTCACATCAGATCTCACACTGGATACAAACCTTATCAGTGTAAGGAATGTGGAGTAGCCTGCTTTTTTCCCTCTTCCCTAATACCTCATGTGAAAACTCTTACTCAAGAGAAACTTTGTAAATGTAAGAGTTCTGGGAAACCCTGTAGTTGTTTCTCACCTCTCACTAAACATATAAGAACTCAATGTGGAAAGAGGCCTTATGAATGTGTGGAATGTGGAAAAGCCTTTAGACGTTCCTAATGCCTCACTAGACATGTAAGAACTCATATTGGAGAGAGGACTTTTGAATATATGGAATGTCAGAAAGCCTTTGGTCGTTACTCACACCTCACTACACATATAAAAACTCACATTGAAGAGAGGTCTTATGAATGTAAGGAATGTGGGAGGTCCTTTAGTCGTTTTTCAAACCTCACTAGACATGTAAGTTCTCACACTGGAGAGAGGCCTTATGAATGTAAGCAATGTGGGAAATCCTTTAGTTGTTTTTCATACGTCACTAGACATGTAAATTCTCACACTGGAGAGAGGCCTTATGAATGTAAGCAATGTGGAAAATGCTTTAGTCGTTCGTCACACCTCACTGTATATTTAAGGGCTAACAGTGGAGAGAGGCCTTATGAATGTAAGGAATGTGGGAAAGCCTTTAGCAGTCTTTCACACCTCGTTACACATGTGAGAACTCACAGTGGAGAAAGGCCTTATCAGTGTAAGCAATGTGGGAAAGCCTTTAGTAGTTCCTCACACCTCACTACACATACAAGGGCTCACAGTGGAGAGAGGCCTTATGAATGTAAGGAATGTGGGAAAAGGTTTAATCGTCCCTCGCACCTCACCACACATATAAGGGCTCACAGTGGAGAGAAGCCTTATGAATGTAAGGAATGTGGGACAGGCTTTAGTCGTTCCTCATCCCTCACTACACATATAAGTTTTCACAGTGGAGAGAGGCCTCATGAATGTAAGGAATGTGGAAAAGCCTTTAGTAGTTCCTCACACCTCACTAGACATATAAGTTCTCACAATGGAGAGAGGACTTATTAATGTCAGGAATATGAGAACATCTTCAAATGTCCCTAATGCTTTGCAACACATCTGAGTAGGAATCCTGTAGAGAAACAATATGCATGTATCTTTTGTTGGGTATCTTTCATCCTTTATCTTTTCTCAAACCTGAAAAAAGATATATGGCAAATGAATGTGGGAAAATTTTTCTTTTTCTTCCCTACTTTCAGTGACATTCACACATATGGAAAAGTCTTCTCTATTTAACTAAAGGAACATGTGAGAAGTCACACAGAAAAAGCATATAAAAATAAAGAACCTGGGAACATCATGTAAGATATTACATTCTGGATTGATCCTGTGAATGTAAAAGACGATGGAGGCCTTCAGCATCCCCCTCCCTCAGGATGCCCATGAGACCTCGCACAGTGGGGAAACCCTGTAACTGTAAGCATTGATAAAGTCTTTAATCACAGAATTTCCCAATGCCTGCACAAGGATATTTATATCAGTGGAGAAATCTTATCAAATGTACAAAATTACAAAAGTTACTACTGCCTTATCTCCATATTACCAAAATTACAAAAATTACCACGGCCTTATCTCCATATGCATTAATCTCCATTTTTTTCTGTGAAACACATCAAGGTGATAAATATCCCTGTAACATCCCTTTCAATTCTAGGACATGAATTTTGATGTGTTTTTTTGCATTTAGTTTGTTTATATAAAAATTCTTACAAGAAAGTTTCATCAACACGTGGGTATTTTGAAGTGTGTGTTTTCTTTTCATGAGCTATCAAGTTTTAATATTTTTTAGTAGAAAGCAGCGTGTTCTTATTGTAGAAAATTTGATTTTAACTGAAATATATATAAAATAATCACTTAGAATATCACCACTCTTGGTATTTTATTTTTATTTTTTAGCCTTTAATTGCTACAGATTAATGGTTTTAATATAATCAGGACTGTACTGAATATTTAGTGCACTTGTGTATATTTTTACATTGCATATCATTTATTCTCCCCAATTACTATCTTGATCCCTGCTTTACTGATGAGGAAACTATATAGAAGATTTTAACCCAAAGTCATCCCACACAGAAGTGCCCCTCTCTGAAGTAGTGTTGCAAGAATCAGGGCTTGCATAGATTGTTGACTCATTCTGGGAACATAGGTGGTGGTGCACCATATAGAGCCCTAAAATGACCTAGTTGTATATCTTCTTTCCCACACACTCAGGGTCTGTGCTCAGTCACAGAGACCTGGTTTTGATACTTCTGACCAAGATTGTGTGTGTCAAAACAGAAGCAGTTGTTGGGCTGTGCTGGAATAGTGGTTCTTGCTCCACCTGGTATGCACACCCACGTTAGGGCCTGGATGAGTTGGGAGCCCAGCTAGGGTTCCTTAATAGTGGAGATAACACAAGAGGCTTTTGGGCCTGGGTGTTTATTCAGTGCCAATGTACCTCACGCTGAGATGGGAGCTGCTTCACTGACTCCTCATGTAAGGGGCCTGGGAAATAGTTGCTGCAGATAGCAGAAGCCTTCAAATTAGACCTCCCCTTGACCCAGCAATTACCCTTGTAGAGTCATCCTATGTAACTCCCAAGGCACCAGGATGGTACCTATTGATAGTAGTGATAGAGGGTGGAAACCATGGAAGACAGTGTCTAACAGGAAGGAATTTGTAAGATAAATGACCACACATCAGAATGTTGTACTGCCACTAAAGTTTTTTTTCAAAGTTTAGACAGTAATTCACTTTTGGGATGTGAGTTGACATATGCATTACGTTTTATAGTCAGTAGCACAGTGAAAGCTCAGAACAGCACCTGTATTCTTCCCAGAAACCTCCCTGGTGCTGCTGCTTTTTAGTCACACCTTCCCCTGACCATGAATCCGTCAGGATTTCCTATGCATACAATATACTGCGTTGCTTTTTGATTCTGACTCTTTTCACTTAGCATGATATATTTGAGAATCATCCACTTTGAAGAATGTATTGATAGTTTGTTGGTTTTTATTGCTGCATAGTATTCCATTGTGTAGACATACCATAGTTATGTATTCACCATGGAGGATATTTGGATATCCACTTGTTATGAATAAAGCTGATAGACCATTCTCTCACAGGTTTTATGTCAACATAAAGTTTTTATTTTTTTGCATATATCCCTAGGAGTGGGATTGCTGTCATATGCTAAGTATATAGTTTAACATTTTAAGAAACTACCGATCAGTTTTTTAAAGGGGTTGTGCTATTTAATATTCCCACCAGTAATGTGTACTGCCAGTTTCTGTTGAGATCTAGAGAGGCTGCTTTCTAGAGGAATTTAGCAGACTTCTTTTCGGCAGTGGTATCAGGGTTGGCGTTTGGGGGGGGTGACTCATCTGACAAGCAGCCCCCCATTGGTTGAAGAGAGGGGTTGATATGTAACAATCTCAATTAGACCTCAGGCCCATATGTATGAAACTCCAGGATATGCCACCACTGCTGATGCCCGACTGGTCTGAGACCAGGGCCCAACTGAGTCATTTGTGGAAGGAAAATAGCATTTCTCTAGGTTTCAGCTATAGGATGTTGCTCTTGCACCTTGTTACCATAATTCCTGAGGCTGTTGCCATTACTATGTACCTAGTGTGGTAACCAGAAGTGGGTGTGCAAATCTGAGGTAGTGGGTCAACTGGTAGGTGGCTTTGTTACTGCTCGCTCCCTCCCTCTGCCTGATGTCCAGATGTTGACATGTGGGAGGGTGAGAATCCAAAGGTGGTGATATGGGGTCAAAGGTCACAGGTTCCAAGCTCATTGCTGGTTGATTCACCCTCTCTGGGTGCTTAAGAGCCATAGTTTCTCCTCCAAGAATCCAGCTCTTTTCGCCATGCCAGCAGACTGTTTATCCCAACCTGCAGGAGTTGGCAGCTGTGTGGGGCTTGAGCAAGACTTCTGACTGGTTCGTTCTGGTTTGAACCCCTGCATAGAATTTGCATGTCTAACAAGTTCCTAGGCAATGCTAATGCTGCTGGTTAGGGACCAATTCAGAGAACCACTAATAAAGGAGTGGTTCTCAAAATTTATTATACATAAGAATCACTTGGGAATCTTGTTAAAATGTAGATTCTGATCCAGTATATCTGGGGTGGAAATGCAGATTCCCTGCTGAGAACCAGAATGAACCAGTTCAAAGCCCTGGGCTTGAGCTCCTGAGAGGAGGGGGTCAGCTAATGCATCTGCTGTGTTCTACCCTCCCAGTGCCTTCAGAACAACATTTGTGCCTTTTCTCCAGAAGGAAAAATTATTTCCACCTTTTGTATCCACTTGGTGATTCTAACATGTTCTAGTGAACACTGGGTGTAATTTTTCTGTCTTTGGGTGTTGGTTATTGATTATGATAAGTATATTCAGGAGGAAAGAGTGTCTTTTTCAGGTTATTAGGGAGCACATGCATCTAATGTAAATATATGAGTGAGTGAATGAATATAAATACACATTTATCACGAAGGAAAGCTCTACTTTCAGTATGCAGAGGAATGAATCAGAATCTATGCCTTACACCAAAACCAATTCAAAATTCATCAAAGACCTAAATATGAAAATTAAATCCATAAAGTTCTTAGAGGAAAATTTAGGGATGTGGCAGCAAAGGCTAGATTTTGACAGTGGATTATCAGAAAGGGCAACAAAAGCACAAGCAGCAAAAGATAGAGTACATAAATGGGACATTAAATACTTTTGTTCATCAAAAGACTTTATTAAAAAAAAAAGGTGGAGACAACCTACAGATTGGAGAAAATTTTCACAACCATATATTTGATATCCAGAATGTATTAAAAATTTTTTATAACTTATCAGAAAGATGAACGACCTAATCAAAAAATATTGACAAAGATATGGAAAAATTGGAACCCTTATCCATCGATAGTGGGAAGGCAAACTGGTATAGCCACTACGGGAAAGTTTGTCACTTTCTCAAAAAATTAAACCATCTATCATACGAACAAGCAATTGCACTGGTATGTATATTCCCAAGAGAGTTGAAGGTAGTGAAGTAAACAAACACATGTACACCAGTGTTCACTGAAGCACTATTCACTGTAGCCAAAAGTTGCAAACAGCCTAAATGTCCATCAACAGATGAATGAATCTACAAAATGTGGTACATACATAACAGTGGGGTGCTAGTCATAAAGAGAAAGTCTTGAAACATGCTACAGTATGAATGAACCTTGAAAATATGCTGAGTGAAACAAGTCAGTCTCAAAAGTACAAATATTGTGCTGTCTCATTTATATAAAGTAAAAAGAAAAGGTAAAGATATAGAGACCAAAGTGTATTAGTGGTTAGCAGGCCACAGGGAAAGGAGTCATTGTGCAGGAATCAGTGAATGACTGTTTATGGTGATGGGAAGTTTATGGGTAATGATTGCACAACATGATTAATGTAATTGATGTCACATTGTACACCTGAAAAATACTGAATTGGCAAATGTTACATATATTCTTTCACAACAATAAAAGGAAAAAAATGTCTACTCAACTTTGTTTTCAACTCTTCGCTACCTCACTTCACTTAAAGACTTCTGAATCCTCTCCCTCCCACCCCCCAGAGCTTTAAAATATGAGTCTGTAAGAAGTAAAACGATGCAGGCTAATATTTGTCAGTAGCAGATGTAATTTATCATAAACAAGATGAATTTTGACAGGTAGATATTCTCCCATGTATTTAATTTGATTTCCGTATCTAAAGAAAATCTGTAGTTCCAGAAAAAGGAGCAAACATAACTCTTGACTTAGATTAACCAATTGTTAAAAAAAAAATTGCCTCATTTGTCAGTATATAAATGCATTATTACAATGAAACATTTAATGGTTAATTGCTGACATTCACTTCACCCTTAATCTTTAGTATGCACCTCCTAAGAATAAGGGCAGTCCACAAAAATAAACAAAGGCCCACACAAGACAATCTCTCCAGTTATCTGTTGTTAAGTGTTTTACGGGTAGGATCCAAACAAGATTTCCACATTTCCTTTTTATTTTTAGTTCTTTCATCTGGTTTATGTAGTACATTCGCCTGGAGTTTTGTTTTAATAATATTGACTCTTGTAGATTACACACAAGTAGTTGTCTAGTATAATTTCCAACATTCTGATGGTGGTTTTCTCATGATTTTTTCAAATTAGTTTGTCTCCTTTATTTTTGTAAAGTGAATGTTGGGACTAGAGCAGTTCTAATACAGATGTAATGCAAGACACAGATGCGATTTTTAAAAAATTTAGTAGCTGTATTAGAAAAAGAAATATGTAAATGTGAAATTATTTTTAATGATGTTCCTTACTTAAACTCAGTGTATCCAGTTATCAATGTAAAATTTTTTGGTGGAATTAACAACTAAATTAAAGAGGTGAAATGAATTCCTTTATGCGACCTTTTGCCTTGATTCTTTGGAAAATGGTTTGAGAGATTTTTCTACTAAGCCCTGAGGAGTTACATTTGCCCTAGTTTTGCCCAGAGGATTTGTTACTTTTCTTCAGGTTAATGGACATTTCCTGGGTAAGCTGCAAACAACTTGTGGTTTCATACTTTTTGCCTGGCCCTGGGCTACAGCCTGCACTGTGTTTGGTGTGCACCTTGCAGGGATTGGTCGTTGTACTATGCAAATAGCTACTATAGACTTTGCAAATGAAGTATCTGCGTACTTACAGGGAACTGGTCAGTTCGTGGCCCTGGTGGGAGGGCCATGCCTTGAAATTGACAAGGGTTAATATATGCAGCTAATCCCACAAAGGTTGTTCAGACAGGAAGTAGACACAAGCAGAAGGAAGAAGAGAGAAGTAGAGAGGAGAGAAAGAACCTCCTAAAAGAGCTGTAACATGGGTCAAGGGCTATATCACATAAGCAGGTGACAGGTCCACCCTGCGGCTGAGCCTACAGCAGACAGGCCTAAGGCAGAAAGGAATGTACTGAGGAGGCCTGTCCTGAGGGGCTTGAGAGGAAGTCTGTCATGAGGTGACTGAGAGGAGGGCTGCACAGCTGAGGGCATACGCAGGACAGAGAGAAGGGGCTGCTTGCACGGCCAAGAGGAGCTGAGAGCGATTTGCTGAAGAAGAGATGGATGCGCTCTCCACTTCTTGGGAGCCTTCCAGACCTTATCTGCATGCTTTCTGATCCTGATCATGTGTTGTATTCTGTTACTTCCTTAATTAAACCACTTAATTGTAAGCATGGTCCATGAGTTCTCTGTGGCCATTGCAATGGATTATGGAACCCAGAAGTAGAGCAAGCCGCTGAGGGAGTGGTAGTGTTAGAATTGGTAAAAAGGTTGGAGAGTGGAGGTGTGTCTGATCTCCATGTCATAGGGATCAGCTTTGGACTGATCCAGGTCATTATTCCCCCTGAAGTTACACAGGTTCTGATGCTACTACCCCTGCTTTACAAATGCACCTTTTACTTTTTTTTTTTTTTTCCTTTTGTACTAAGCCTTCCAGAATCCAGAAACAATACATCTCAATGTGGATGGAAATTTTTCATTGGAAATTTTTGATCAGTATTTACATTTCATAAAAGTGACTATTGAAAATGTAGATTCACAAACATACTTTTCCCATAATTGAACAAGTTAATTGTTAAATGAAATAAAATTAATAATTGAATTTGCAGTAGCCACATTTCATGTTTTCAGTAGCCCTGTGGTACTGGTAGTTGCCACATCAGACTGTGCAGGGATAGATGACTGAAAACTTTCTAGGTGATGTTGCATACTTCATGTATCCTAATAGGCACAAAATGCCATTGTCCCACTATTAGTGATGCCAAGCATTTGGTCAAGATGGTGGCGGCTAATCTATCATTGTAAAGTCACGTTTTTCTTTGTAGTAATCTGTGGATGATCCTTTGCAACATAAACATTCTTGCTTCCTAAACAATGGTTCCCCTTCACCCATTCCCTCCTGCCTTGTTAACCACTAATAAACTTTGGTGTCTATACATTTACCTGTTCTTGTTATTTCATATAAGTGAGATCATAGAAGATGATTTCAAGATCTATGTTGAAGTTAAATGCTGTCAGTGATAGGATAATATCCATAGACCTACATGGAAGACCAGTTAATACAAATGTTATTAAAATTTATCCACCAACCACTAAGGCCAAAGATGAAGAAATTGAAGATTTTTACCAATTTCTACAGTCTGAAATTGATCAAACATGCAATAAAAATGTATTGATAATTACTGGTGATTGGAATGCAAAAGTTGGAAACAAGAGGGATCATTGACTGGAAAATATGGCCTTGGTAATAGAAACAATGCCAGAGATTGCACGATAGAATTTTGCAAGACCAACGACTTCTTCATTGCAAATATTTTTTTCAACAACATAAATGGCGATCATGCACATGGACCTCGCCAGATGGAAAACACAGGAACCAAACTGACTACATCATGGAAAGAGACACTAGAGAAACTCAGTATCATCAGTCACAAGTAGGCCAGGGGCCGACTGTGGAACAGACCCATCAGTTGCTCATATGCAAGCTCAAGTTGAAGCTAAAGAAAATTAGAGCAAGTTCACAAGAGCCTTGAATTTAGAGACCAATAGATTCGACACATTGAACCCTAAAGGCAAGACCAGATGTTGTGGAATGACATCAAAGACATAATATATGAAGAAAGCAAAAGGTCATTAGACAGGAAAGAAAAGACCAAAATGGATGTTAGAAGAGACTCTGAAACTGGCTCTTGCATGTAGAGTAGCTAAAGTGAATGGAAGAAATTAATATCACAGATTATGATTTCAAGGTTTACCCTGCAGTAAAATGCTGTCAGTGATAAAATAATATCCATATGCCTACAAGGAAGATCAGTTAATACAACTATTATTAAATTTGCACACCAACCACTGATGACGTAGGTGGGGAAACTGAAGATTTTTACCCACTTCTACAGTCTGAAATTGGTCAAACACGCAATCAAGGTGCATTGATAGTTACTGGTCATTAGAATGCAAAAGTCAGAAACGAAGAATCAGTAGTTGGAAAATGTGGCCTTGGTGATAGAAACGACGTTGGAGATCACATGATAGAATTTTGCAAGACCAATGCCTTATTCATTGCAAATACCTTTTTTCAGCAGCATGGACAGTAACTAGACATGTGGACCTCACCAGATGGAAAACACAGGAATCAGACTGACTACATCTGTGGAATGAGATGATGGAAAAATCTCAATATGATCAGTCAGACATAGGCCAGGGGCCGACTGTAGAACAGACCATCAGTTGCTCATTTGCAAGTTCAAACTGAAACTGAATAAAATTAAAACAAGTCTGCGAGAGCCAAAATACGTACTTGAGTGTATCCCAGCTGAATTTGGAGACCATCTCAAGAGTAGATTTGACGCATTGAACACTAATGACCGAAGACCAGGTGAGTTGTGGACGGACATCATACATGAAGAAAGCAAGAGGTCATTAAAAAGACAGGAAAGAAAGAAAAGGCAAAAATGTCAGAAAAGACTCTGAAACTTGCTCTTGAAAGTAGAGTAGATAAAGCCCTTTATCCAGTCGATACTCACCCTACTGTTTGCTGTGAATACTGTTGTTTACTAGCATCAGGACTCATCTAGATTGCTGAGGGAATAGAATCAGGGTCAGCACAAAAATCTAGTTCCTATGAGGTGGAAGTCAGACACAGCTCCACTCCTAATTTTTTATCATTCGTGACACCAGCTGTTCCACCACTCCACCCCACCCCCCTCCACACACAAACCATGGCACTCTGTACTTCCATGCTGGGTTCGATAACTTGTTGCAATGGCCACACAGAACTCACCAAACATATTCACAGTTTTGTGGTTTATTAGGGAAGTACAATTCAGGATCAGGATCAACTTGGAGGTAACACGGTACAACTCAGGACACAAGATGCAGTTTATCACTCAGGACAGGTTCCAACCTGGACAGCTCTCTTATTTACTCTCAGCTGAGCAAGCAAGCTGACTGCCCTTCTCTGCTGTGCCAGCTGATACTTCTGGGAATGCCTTCTCTTAGGCACTTCAGGGCCCCTCTTGGCCTTAGGGTTATAGCTCTCAGCACAGCCTAATCATCTGCTGCTGCTAAGGGTAGACCAGCTTGGCCCCTGTCATGGTTTGAATTATGTCCCCTAAAAAATACGTGTATTAACTTGGTTAGGCCATGATTCCCAGTATTCTGTGGTTGTCCTCCATTTTGTGATTGTAATTTTATGTTAAGAATATTTAGGGTGGGCTTGTCGCATCCTTGATCCAATATAAAGGAAGTTTCCCTGGGGTGTGGCCTGCCCCACCTTTTATCGCTCAAGAGATAAAAAGAAAGGGAAGAAAGCAGAGAGTTTGGGACCTCATACCACCAAGTAATCAGTGCTGGGAGCAGAGGGCGTCCTTTGGACCTGAGGTTCTGCGCTGAGAGTTCCCAGACCAAGGGAACACTGATGCATCACAAGGACCTTCCTTCAGAGCCAACAGAAAGAGAAAGCCTTCCCCTGGAGCCAGCGCCCTGAATTTGGACGTTTAGCCTACTGGACTGTGAGAGAATAAACTTCTCTTGGTTGAAGCCATCCACTTGTGATATTTCTGTTATAGCAGCACCAGATGACTAAGGTAGTCCCCACACTGCTACTTGCTCTGCTCATGCATTCACCTACATGGACCCGGACTGTGATTCCTTCTCCTTTACTGGACGCCCAGTTCCACTGGTGACCTCCTGCCCAGAGGTGCCCAGTTCCACTCTATGGGCCGACTCACCCACCACCACTGTCTGCCAGAGTCATGGTTGCCGTTACTTGTACTGCTGCCACCACTTCTATGCTGCTTGGCTTTGCTGTGCTGTTTCCCTGCTGCTCGGCTGTTCTGTCCTTGCCATCTCATGCCGTCTTGAACTGTCTTCAATATTACAGCTCTTTTAGGAGGTCCACTCCTCTTCATTCTCTTCTTGCTTCTAAAAACCTTTGTGGTTGGCTGTTTATATAAGCAAATTCTTTGTCAATTTCAAGGCATGGCCCTCCCAGCAGTACCATGAACTGGCCAAACCCCATAATGGACCACAAGTTGTTCAATCCTATTAAATGGATTTTCAAGCCACTGTTTGAATTAGCAAATCAAGCAATCCCTGCAGGTGTGTAAAATAAAACAATCATAGGGTACACAGAGGCCCCACCAATCTTTTTTGGCAGAATTATAAACTCAGGGCCAGAAAGGCCATATATAAGAGAAACCCATTGCACTGCAACAGTGATACACACCAGCCTACCATTTGGGAAGTGCACCATACTGACCTGGATGAGAAGAGGCAGAGAAGAGGATGAGCGGGAGCAGGCATGAGCATGGGAGACATACCAGAAGCAGATTAGAAACTAGATCCATTGTAGGAGGCTGGCCTCTCTCTGTGCTACTGGGGTGGAGAGTATGGGGTTTTGTTCCTAATGAAATCAGACTTTGTCCTCACTGAAATGGGTTTCTCTTTATATATGACTTTTCTGGCCCTGGGTTTGTAATTCTGCCAAGACGATTTGCTAGGCTACAGTTTTGCAAAGGAATTGGTTAGTTGACTATGCAAACAGGGTTTGTCCTTTTCAATAACTCATTTTGTCTTGAAAGGACAATATCACAAACCCCTCTTTAATCTTAAAATTCTTTTCATGAGCAATCCATAGAGATAGCATATGTCCAGGTAATTATTGGAAAGTCTGGAATTTTACTGTACATCTGGTGGTTTCCAGAAACTGTCGAAATAGCCCCCAAACTCTAAATCTTTGTGCTTAAAACCAAATCTCTCAAATGGTCTCTCACCTGAGGCAGTACCACAGTGTCTGTCAAGCCAGGTTTCTCAATTTATGATTTGGAGAACGTAGAAAGTCTCAGCAGATGGCATGCAGGAGTATGTCCAGGGTCTGGATGCCGTTGCCATACAGCCCTGAGATCCGCAGACTCCCTCAGCACAGAGTTGGCTCCCTGACTGTGCTGTCCTCTCTCTTCTAGAGTCAGCCTGCAGGGATTCCAGGTCCACACTCAGGAAGGGTCTACTGGTACCATCACTGGCACAGGAATATGCTTGAGTCTGGACAACCCTGAAATGAATGGAAATATTACAAATGTTCAGTACTGACAGAATTGGCAATCACCATTAAAACGAAGCATCAGCTTCCTCCAACTTTTTATATAAAATGAACATTTAATAGGAAGTCGTTAGCCTCTGACAGATCATTAAAAAATTTATATTTCTTCCCTAAGAGCTTCGAGATTGCTTCAACATTTATGTTATCCAACAGTTAAAATTGACATGATCTGTGTCCCAATGTTTTTATTCTTTGCCCACTTGATAGAAGAAGAATACTATTTCCATATTGTATTATACATTCATCTAATGAATACCAGTGGGGCTGAAATTCTTTTGAAATTTTTGGCCACTTTTAGGTTTTTTTTTTTGAGGAGTGAATGTAATATTCTTCCAGTCTCTTCTTTTTAGTGAGGTATTCTTTTAATTACCAATGTGGAAAATCTCTAAAAAATTAATCCTTGTGCTTTATATTTGCCATAAAAAACTTTTTAGCCTCCTCTTTGCTTTTTGATTTTGTTGTTTCTGAATGTCAAAGTTTTCATTTTTAAGTTGTCATTTTCTTTATGATTTCTTCTATTACATAATTCTTTTCCAATGAGATTTTATAAATGCCTTCCTGTATTTTCTTTTAGTAATTTTATGGTTTCATCTATTAAGTTTAATCAATTCATCCATTTATCTACTGAATAACCTATTGTTTTTAATTGGTTGGCTAACCATCCTCACAGCATTTATAATTTTATTCTTTCCCTACTTATTTGATGAGTATATTGCTAATTCCTACATATACACTTGGGTTTGTGATTGGCAGTATGAAACCTTTAAAAAAAGATTCTTTTGGGGGCAAAGTTTTGAAACTCCAGATAGGAGACTTTTCAAGTAAATGGCATCTTAAGTATAAAATACTCAGAGTATACCCTAGCCTCTGGAGGCTGTGTGACCATAAGTCTCTATTCTGGTATTGATTGCCATGGCACAGGAATCCAATGTTAGGCTTCTTCACTTTGCAAACCGTGCAGTACATGCTATTTGCAATCAGAGAAATTTTAATTCCATGAACTGTTACCACGGCTTTGGGATGACTTTGCTGCATTTGCTCTGACTTTTTCTTTAGGAATAACTTATTCACATGTTAGCTGCCATGGACTATCCTCAGGGTTGAGATCTGTCCAGTCCATCTTTCCATACATTTTTTTTTCCCTCTAGTTGTCTTTCCATTTCATTGATTATATAGTTTGAATTCTATTGCCTATCATTTTCAAAGTTCTTACTTGGCCTACTGTGGTTTTCATACTGCCAGATGCTTTCTGTCCTGGCCAAGATCTCATTTAATAATTATAGAATTACATCTTAACTCATTGAAAATAAAGAGAAGGCATGTTCTAAGATTTATTCTCTTTCATGGAATAATTCTATCTCAGGAAAACGATCTGCTTCTGAACCAGTATCTCTTTTTCCTTCATTTTCTAAGCCATATGCTTATTTTTAACTGGTCCAAACTTTGTTTATTATTGAGTTTGTTCACAAATTCCACAGTCCAACTTAAAAAGCAGCTGGGGAGCAGATTGGAAGTAGCATTTGTTTACTGTAATTTTCTTAAGGATTACTCAGTTGAGGAATTCTCTATGATTCAACCTCTGGACTGTCTCCCAGGCTTGCCTTTTCCAGTGTACAGTGTGGAAAGAGGTCTCCCAAACTCTGGAGCTAGCAAGGATAGAGTTCATTTAGCATGTCTATGACCAAAATATGAACATGGCACAGAACACCGTATCCATGTCTAGGACAGGCCAACTGTAGGTTAATATCTACGGGTACTGCAGTTGAAAACATTTCTGCCTCTAAGATAACTGGACTTTAAAATACAGTCATGAAATGCAATGGGAAAGAGTTCCTGGTACTGCAGTTTTCAGTCTGCCAATCTGTCTCCCACCCTCACTGTGACTGTTGGAGGAATTACCCTTCCCTCCTCCTGGGCTTTGGAGCCCACTCTCTCCTGCCTTCAAGGCACACAACACCAGCATCTTCAAATGAGGTTATGGGTATCCCTGAGAGAACAAAGACTTGTGGGCAGAGATAGCATCAAGAGAATCAATTTCTAGATGGTCCACTTACACATGGACTCTATCCTAAAATGACTTTGCTGACAATGTTTGACATCAAGATCTCATGCCCGTTTACCTTTTCCACCTCCCTTTTCACTCTCTCCCACTTTTAAAAGAAAAAACACACCTTTAATGTCCCCTAACTCTAATTTTTTTTTAACTTCAATATGATACACTGCCCTAGGTGTAAAAAAAAATCCCCAGAAAAGGGTCCTAATGAATGGACATTTGATGGGTCTTGGAAAGTGGATTTGGTGCATGCCTCCGAAACTGAAAAGTGAAGGCGACTAGGAGATGCCTTCTGCAATCAGGTGGATTCCAGTTCTGTGCTTTCAACAACATGGAAGAAGGACCTAAACTAGTCAACTGAAAGACCAGGGAAATACTTACATGATTTTTGGCCATTAACGTTGAACTCCGAGGACAGAATGGCATTGATAAAACAAAACACCTTTCAAGCCTGTCTGCTTATTCATATGAACAAGCATTTCTCAGCGCTCACATCTATAAAGACAAAAGGCAGGAAGAGAACTGATACTGAGCCTGAGCCGCCTTCTTTCTAGAATAAAGTAATATTCACAAATACATCAGCTAAATGTAAGAAAAATGCAAATAATAATCTCTCTGTTCTCAGAGATACATTTCTGGTAAAATGTAACTTTATGCTTAATGATCATCAAAATTAGCACTATATGTATATTTTTGATTCATTTGTCCACTCCAGAAATAACTGATGAGTGCCTACTACGTTCCAGGCATGGTTCTAGAAGTTGTTGGCATTCTAGACATTGTTGATACATCAATAAACAAGAGACAAAAATTGCAGCTCTTATGTAGTTTATATTCTAGTGGAAGGGAGACAAGCAAATAAGTATGTAAATTATATGATAGAAGGTGATAATAACTAAGGGCAAGGCAGTGGGAGGTGCTGCAACTCTAAATAGAGTGGTCAGGGAGAACAAAGACTTGGGGGGGGGGCCATCTAGGTGAGGACCACTCCTGAAAGGAAAAAAAGGAGGCCTGTGAGAGTGCCTCCATGCTCCTGGAATACCGTGGGAGAAAGCCAGTGTGACCAGAAAGTGGGGGATAGAAGTAGGAGTTAAGCCCAAAGAGGTGACAGGTGCACACTCCACACGGCCTTGCAAGGCCACTCTAAGTAGGTTGGCTTTTATTCGGGGTGAGATGGGTCCCCTGGAAGGTTCTGAGAAGAGGTGGAGCATCAGCACATTCCAGATCATAGGGCAGCAAGGACCACAGCCCAGATAGGGGTGGGAGGACAGGTTATTTGCAATATTCCAGGTGAGAGATTGATGGTGGTCAGGACCAGGTGAGCAGCTAAAGTGGATATTTTTTTAAGGCAACAACAACAGTATTTACTGACAGATTAGGCATGTAGTGAGGGTAAAAGAAAGGAGTCGATGATGTGAAGATTTTTTACCTTGAAATTGAAAGCACAGAGCTGTCATCACAAAGAAGACAGCAGAGACCATAACAACAAAATGTGTGTTGGGAGTGGCAGTGGGGGGAGTGTGTGATTATTAAGGTTGTGTGTCAACTTGGCTGGGCCATAATTCTCAGTGTTTTGGCAGTTATGATGTAGTTTATCAGTCATAAGATGATGTGATCAATTCCATGATGAGATTTTATATAATGGAATATGCTGTGAGTAGTCAGTTGAAAGGGAGTTTCCTTGGATGTGTGGTCTACATCAAATATAAGTGGACTTTCTGTCAAGGCTCACGGGCTTTCGCTCACTCTGGATCCTGCAGCTGGTTTCTGTTTGTCTGACCTTGGTTTTGGGACTTGACCTAGCAGCTTACCTGTCGTCTTGCCTGATCTTGGGATTCATTGATCTTCGAAGCCTGTGAACAAGAACCCTGCTCTCTGACCTGCCAATCTTGGGTTTGCCAGCCCCTGCAGCTATGGGAATCAGCAGAAGCCTCTATCCTGACCCATGGAATTGGGATGCTCCAGCCTCTATAACTGTGTGAGCCATTTCCTTGATATAAATCTTTCTATATACATGCGTATACACTTATACTGGTTTTGCTTCTCTATAGAACCCAGCCTAAGACATCTGGTAACAAGAGTGGTTCCAGAGAAACAGAATTATAAGGATTAGTTTTCTAAATTGGTTCTCAAATCTCGTTAGTATTAAAGATGTTGATGACTCTGCTTCCAGTAGTAAAGAGGGCACTGCTAATCCATGACATGAGGTGGCAGTACAAATATGCAAAATATCACCACCAATAATAGATCAGGTGTTGGTGAGAGGCAAGGCTCTGGGTGATTGCACGTCTGATACCTTTCTACATTTGTCATAATGAGAAGTATAAGGAAGCTGGTTGGTTGGTTCTACTTCTGCTAGACAAAGTGGTGAAATAGATGAGATCAGGGCTTCAGAGTCAAAGCTCAAATGCCACATAAATGACCTCAAAGTTTCCACTTGTGCCTTGAAAGAAAGCCTTATTTCTTGTAGTAACAGAGCTGATAATTACCAAATACCAAACCCAGAGTCTTATTATAAGCGTGGCTAAATTACAATGCCAACTTAATTCTCAACCTCAAGAGGTGTATGAAGTGAGGGCATTGATAGGAAGAAATGAGATCCTGAAACTTGGGGTGGGGACATATGAGCAGGTAATCAGGAAGCTTGGGACACTGAGCCCCTAAATTCCATTGAATCACTCCTGCCTACATAATCAGCCCTTTTACTCCCATCTGAAGAGATTTCTCCATCTTTGACTGCTAAGCCACCCTCCCCAATAAAACCATTAGCCCCTCCACCCACATCTGATGAGATTAACCCAGCTGTGTCTGAAGAGCCTTTGTCTGAGTCATTGCCTGGGGCATTGCCTGAGGCAGATGCCTTACAAGACAATGTTGGAAGTTCTAAAAACACATCCCCACCACCAATTTTGGCTTCTAGACCTGTAACTAAAGTCCCAGTGACCCCCAAAGAGTGAAGTACAAAATGTGACCCACCAGGAGGTACACAACACTCCAAAAGAACAGCTTGACTTTTCCAATATGTACAGAAACCTGGGAATATGTGTTGGAATGGAAATTAAGGGTGTGGGATAATGGTGCAAGGAACATAAAGATGGATCAGTCTGAGTTTATTGATATGGGCCCACTAAGTACAGATTCTTCATTCAGTGTTTCAGCTCAAGAGGTTAGGAAAGGATCTAATAGTTTATTTGGTTGGGTTGCTGAAGCATGAATTACATGGTGGCCTACGCTAAATCAAGTTGAAGTACCAGACCTGCCTTGGTATACTATAGAAGGCATAATTGGCATGTAAGAGTGGATTTATCAGGTTAGACCTGCAGATCCATACATGCAGTACCCAGAGGACACATCTTTTACCACAATGGTGAGGAACAAATTTGTGAAGGGAACGCCAGCATCCTTCAAGACTGCTGTTGATTGCTACTTTATGTAAGTTGGATTTGACAGTGGGAACTGCCCTAATTAAGACACCTAACTACAATGGGGTTGATTGGGTCCCATGGTGGTAAGGGCCAAGTGACAGCGTTCAGTTGACAAAGACAAGGTGGATGTGGTTACCATAATGGACAGTAGAGTCAAAGCTGTAATCATAATAGTCTGACTCATATGGACATATGGCACTGGCTACTTAGTCATGGTGTTCCTAGGAGTGAAACAGATAGGAAAACTACTAAATATTTACTTGATCTGAACAAGGGAAAGAATTCTAGGTCAAGCAAACAGCATTTGCACCCATTCCAAAGAAAGGTAATCCAACAGAAGGCCGAAATTATTGAGCAATATTATTAACATCACACACATGTAAAAATTTGCTGAAGATCATTCAAAAGTGGTTGCAGCAGTACATCAACAAGAAAATGCCAGAAATTCAAGCCGGATTCAGAAGAGGATGTGGAAGAAAGGATATCATTGCTGATGTCAGATGGATCCTGGCTGAAAGCAGAGAATATCAGAAAGATGTTCACCTGTGTTTTATTGTCTATGCAAAGGCATTCCACTGTGTGGATCATTAACAAATTATGGATAACATTGCAAAGAATCAGAATTTCAGGACATTTGATTGTACTCATGAGGAACCTGTACATAAACTAAGAGGCAGCTGTTCAGAACAAATGGGGTACTGCATGGTTTAAAGTCAAGAAAAGTGTGTGTCACGGTTGTATCGTTTCACCATACTTATTCAATCTGTATGCTGAGGAACTAATCCAAGAAGCTGAACTGTATGAAGAACTTGGGATCAGGATTGGAGGAAGACTCATTAACAAGCTACCATATGCAGATGACACAACCTTGCTTGATGAAAGTGAAAAGGACTTGAAGCACTTACTGATGAAGATCAAAGACCAGAGCCTTCAGTACTGATTATACCTCAAACATGAAGAAAACAAAAATCATCACAGCTGTACCAATAAGCAATCTCATGATAAATGGAGAAAAGATTGAAGTTGTCAAGGATTTCATATTATTTGGATCCACAATCGACCATGGAAGTAGCAGTCAAGAAATCAAAGGATGCATTGCATTGGGCAAATCTGCTGCAAGACTTTCTTTAAAGTGTTAAAAAGCAAAGATGTCACCTTGAGGACTAAGGTGTGCCTGGCCCAAGCCATGGTATTTTCAATCACTTCATATGCATAAGAAAGCTGGACAATGAATAAGGAAGACTGAAGAAAAACTAATGTCTTTGAATTATGGCGTTGGAGAAGAATATTAAATGCTCTTTAGATGCAAGGATGGTTTTCACTGGCTAATTTTTTTAGAAGTAGATTGCCAGGTACTCCTTCCTAGTGTGTCTTAGTCTGGAAGCTCCTCTGAAACCTATCATGGGTAACCCTGTTGGTATTTGAAATCCCGGTGGCACAGCATTCAGCATCACAGCAACAGGCAAGCCACCACAGTTCAACAGTGACAAAGGAATACATAGGAATCAGATCAACTCCATCTGTGGAAAGAGATGATGGAGAAGCTCAGTATCAGTCATAACAAGGCCAGGGGCAACTGCTGAGCAAAAGAGCAATTGCTCATATGCAAGTTCAAGCTGAAGCTGAAGAAAATTAACACAAATCCAAAAGAGTCCAAGTACTACTTTGAGTATATCCCATCTGAATTTAGAGACCATTTCAAAAACAGGTTTGGAACACTGAACACTGACTGAGACCAGATGAATTGTGGGATATCAGGAACATTATACATGAAGAAAGCAAAAGGTCATTACAAACACAGGAAAGATCCTGGATGTCCTAATGGATGTCAGAAGAGACTCAAACTTGCACTTCAATGTAGAGTAGCTAAAGCAAATGGAAGAAATGATAATCAAAGAGCTGAACAGAAGATTTCAAAGGATGGCTTGAGGAGACAAAGTATTATAATGAAATGTGGAAAGACCTGGAGTTAGAATACCAAAAGGGAAGAACATGCTCAGCACAAAGGCACCATCTCCATGATTGTGGATTGGACTGTGGTGATCCATATGATTTTCACTGGTTGATTTTTGGAAGTAGATCATCAGGCCTTTCCTCCTAGTCTTAGTGGCAGGCTCTGCTGCAACCTGTTCAGCATCAAAGCAACATGCAAGCCTCTATGGACAGACAGGTGGTGGCTGCACATGAGGTGCATTGGCTGGGAATTGAACCTGGGTCTCCACATGGAAGGTAAGAATTCTACCACTGAACCACCTCTGTCCCCAAGGGCTCTATAAAAACAAACATGTTGCCATCGATTCCAATTCATAGAAACCCTGTAGGACAGAGTAGAACTGCCCCACAAGGTTTCCAAGGAGTGGCTAGTGGATTTGAACTGCTGACCTTTAGGTTAGCAGCCAAGCTCTTAACCATTGCACGACCAGGGCTCCAAAGATGGAGTCAGTTAGATTCTTGTGTATTCCATCTGGCAAGGTCCACGTGTATAGTTGCTGATCCTGTTGCTCAAAAAGGTTATTTCCAATGAATAGGTCATTGGTCTTGCAAACTCCTATCCATCCTGTCATTTCTATCACCAAGGCCAAATTTTCCAACTACCAATTCTTCGTTTCCAATTTTTGCATTCCAATCGCTAGTAATTATTAATGTATCTTGATTGCATGTTTGATCAATTGCAGACCACAGAATTTAGTAAAAATCTTCAATTTCTTCATCTTTGGCCTTAGTGGTTAGTGTGTGAATTTGAATAATAGTTGTATTAACTGGTTTCCTTGTAGGCATATGGATATTATCCTATCACTGACAGCATTGTACTTCAGGATAGATCTTGAAATGTTCTTTTTGATGATGAATGCAACACCATTCCTCTTCAAGTTGTCATTCCTGGCATAGTAGACCATATGATTGTCCGATTGAGAATGGCCAATACCAGTCCATTTCAACTCACTAATGCTTGGGATATCGATGTCTATGTGTTCCATTTCATTTTTGATGACTTCCAATTTTCCTAGATTCATACTTTGTACATTCACATTCCAATTAATGGATGTTTGCAGCTGTTTCTTCTCAATTTGAGTTCTGCCACATCAGCAGATGAGGGTCCTGAAAGCTTGACTCCATCCACTTCAATTAGGTCAAAAAAAACTTTGAAGAGTCAACTCTTCCCTAGACATCTTTTGAGTGCCTTCCAACCTGAGGGGCTCATCTTCTGGCTCTGTATCAGACAATGCTCTGCTGCTATTCATAAGGTTTCCACTGGACAATCTGTTCAGAAGTAGACTGCCAGGTCCTTCTTCCTAGTCTGTCTTAGTGTGGAAGCTCTGCTGAAACCTGTCCACCACAGGTAACCCTGTTGGTATTTGTGAAGTTAGGGCTGATGTCATGCCGCCATCTTTACACAGGGCCAGACATTTTAAGCCCTCAGTGGGGAGGAAGAGCAGGTTGGGAACCAAGAATTACACCTTGGTGCTGCTAGGAGCTTAGACACTTACAGAAAACCACCCTAATAACAAAGCCACACTTGACCATTGTCCTGGTTATCAATGTTTTGCTTCTGCTACAGATTCCTTTTTGCCTGCTCTTTGAAAATGGAGCTGGGCCTTATATTTTCTCTTTTGTCAATTACTAGCATATGCAATATATTGGAAGAAGGGGCTTCCCTTTCTGGTTCCAGTGAGCTCTCTCACCAGGCTCCTTGAGAATGCCGTTTTGTCCCTACTTTGCTCCGTGTTTATTCTCCAGTGCTGTGCTCCTGCATGGTGTAGCATTGGGACATTACAAGCCTTCAGCTTAGTCTGAGCAGTGGTGGCATAACCTGGAAACCTATACTCTTGGGCCTCTGGCCTAATCCAGATGGCACATCCCACAGCCCCTCCTAAACAAATGTAGACCTGTGTATCAGGTGAGCTGCCCATCCAAAAGTTTAATCTCCTGAAGCCAGTGGCAAACAGAAGTGTGAATTCCTCTGAAAAGCAGCCTCTGTATGTCCCAGCATCAACTGGAATTATACATCAATAGTGAGATATACAATGGCACAGCCCTTTTGAAAAACTGATTCCTAGTTCCATATAAGGAAAACATAAAACTACCATATGACACAGCAATCTCACTTGTAGGGATATATGCAAGAAAAATAAAACCTTGTTTGTTTTTATGAATGTTCATAGCTGTTTTATTCATTAACAGGAAGCAACACAAATATCCTTCCACTGGTGAATATATAAAATGAGGTGTGTATACAGTGGAATACTTTGTAACAATTAAAAGGAACAAACTATCAATATATTCATCAACATGGATGAATCTCAAATTCCTAGTGCTACATGAAAGGAGCCAGAATCTAAAAGCTACATAATGACTAGTACAAGGACAGTTGCCAAGAATTCATGGTGAAGGGAAGGTTTCACTAAAAAGGGGCAGTACTATGGATTATTTGGAGGGAAGAGGTGTTCTGTACTTTTCTTGTGGTACTGATTATATGAATTTATCAAAACTTGTACTACTGTACATTCCAAAAATGAATTTACTATTTTTAAATTAAAAAATTATGTAATGGGCAGTGACTACAGAAAATTTGCAAATTACGGGGAAGCAAAATGACTAAAGAAATCAAGTCTCCTCTTTGGGAGAGAATCTCTGTTAATGTTCTAGGCTTCTCTACAGACTGATTTGTCTGCATGTTTTATAAAATTGCCATCATTAAGGACACACTGTTTTATACCTTGCCTTTTAAATAGTAAACTATGATTGCCTCTCCTATGGTAGACTAAAATTTTTTCCAACAATTTCATTTACTTGCAGTTCAATATTGTGACATATAGCCAGGCATTTTTTGAAAATTCCCCATTGTACACTAACTCCCAGCTCAGCATTGGGTGGTGGCTCTGCATAAACCTCCAGGTCCTACAGCAGTTATGCACCCAAGTGGAGCACAGCCACTAGTCCATCTGAACCTAACAACAATCATAGCCTCACCTCCTGAGACCACATTACCAAAAGAAGGACTCTGTCTCAAAATAGAGGCCCTGGGCCTGTGCTGTGCACAAGTTCCATTGCTGCGAGATCAGGTCGTGGGTATGTGTGGACCCCCCAGGAGGAGCAATCCTTCTTGCTTCTCACAGCACCATTTCTGAGGGACATTTCATCAGTAAACCAGGGATCATAATAGTTGGGGATGGTAAATTAGAGAAGCAATGCAAAAAATGTTCAGTACAACACTACACGCACAATAATGAAAACACTGCATAAAAGGCTAAAAGGAAATACCCAACTAACAAGTGTGGTGAGATACTCAAGTGATTCTCAGGTGTTTTTCATAGTTCTCTGCTAAAACGAAGTTTTTGATAATGAGAATATACTGCACTTGAATGTGAAGTATAAAAACTTTATAAACATAGGTGATAAAAAGAAAACCCAGTTCAAGATACCCATGGGTTGAAGAGATTTTGTATAGAGAAATTTTGAATTTAACAGAAGCAAAGTGACATTCTGATGCTTCCCTAAAGCAATGTGCTGTAATTCAAAGAGTACTTTACTTACAGTCACAGGGTCTCTCTATATGTCAGGTCTCACAGAGGTCCTAAGTGAGAAGGGACACTGAAGGTTTCTGTTTTTTACATTCATAGGATCAATCCACAGTGTAGCTGTTTTGCAAGAATTCCAAAAGATTGACAAGATGTTTCCATGTTTCTTACATATACATTTTTCTCTAATACGACCTCTCACATTCAGTAGAGGTTAATTATTGAAGGCTTTACCATATGTGTGAAACCTCAGATCTCAGAAAATACGGGGGGGGGGGAGTAAAAACTTTCCCATAATGCATTCTTTACATGGTTACTCTCTCATGCGTTTTCCTTCACGTTTTCAAAATGATGAGGGATGACCAGGTTTCCAACATTACTTAACACGTGTTCTTTCTTTCCAGTGAACCTTCTCACATCTTCAAAGGACTGAGAGAGAACTGAAGAGTTTCCCTTATTCTTCACGTACATAAGGGTTTTCCCCACTGTCATTTCTTACATGTTTACAGAGGCATTAAAAATAGCTAGACTTTCTCACATTCCTTACATTCAAAACCTATCTCTCCACGACTTCTTTTGTCTTCCTTGGGGTAAGAAGGAATAGCAGACTTTGCCACATTCCTTTATTCCTAAGGCCTCTCTCCACTGTGAATTCTTATATGCTTAGTGAGGTTTGAGGACCAACTAAAGGCTTTCCCACATTCCTTACATTCATAAGGCCTTTCTCCACTGTGAGTTCTTTTATGTGTAGTGAGTGATGAGGAGTCACTAAAGGCTTTCCCACATTCCTTGCATTCATAAGGCCTCTCTCCACTGTGAGTTCTTATATGCTTAGTGAGGTTAGAGGACTGAATAAAAGCTTTTCCACATTCCTTACATTCATAAGGCCTCTCTCCACTGTGAGTTCTTATATGAGTAGTGAGGCTTGATGACTGACTAAAGGCTTTCCCACACTGCTCACATTCATAAGGCTTCTCTCCACTATGAGTTCTTATATGTGTAGCAAGGGATGATGAATCACTAAAGGCTTTCCCACATTCCTTACATTCGTAACGCTTCTCTCCACTGTGAGTTCTTATATGTGTAGTGAGGCTTGAGGATCGACTAAAGGCTTTCCGACATTCCTTACATTCATAAGGCCTCTCTCCACTGTGAATTTTTATATGTGTAGTTAGGCTTGAGGACTGACTAAAGGCTTTCCCACATTCCTTACATTCATAAGGCTTCACTCCACTGTGAGTTCTTATATGTGTAGTGAGGTGTGAGGAACAAATAAAGGCTTTCCGACATTCTTTACATTCATAAGGCTTCTCTCCACTGTGTGTTCTTATATGCGTAGTGAGGGATGAGGAATGACGAAACACTTTCCCACATTCCTTACATTCGTAAGGCCTCTCTCCACTGTGAGTTCTTATGTAACTAGTGAGTTTTGAGAAACTAAAGTCTTTCCCACATTCCTTGCATTCATAAGGCCTCTCTCCACTGTGAGTTCTTGTATGTTTAGTGAGAGATGAGGAATAACTACAGGGTGCCCCACAATCCTTACATTTACAAAGTTTCTCTCCAGTGAGTGTTCTTATATGAGGTTTTAGGTAAGAGGGACAACTGCAGGCTTCTCTACATTCCTCATAACAACAGAGCTTGTATCCAGTGTGAAATCTGATGTGATGCTTAAATGATGAATGATCCATGAAGGCTTTTCCACACTCAATACATTCAGAATGATTTACTCCAACAGGAATTCTTTTAAGCCTACTAAGACTGGCAATCCGACTGAAAGTTTTTCCACACTGATTAACTTTTTTGTATTTCTTTACTTTCTCTTCTTTACTTGCATGGAGGCTCTCTATCATATCTTTTCTGTAAAAAATAGGCAGCACATTGTTAGAATTAAATTTTATACCATTTCAAAACTACCATACACAGTGAATGTGCACTTCTGTCCTGAGTTGTCTCATGTGGCATAGGGTGAATCATCTCGCAGAGGGTACTACTGTTACTGTCACAGTCTTTGTAAATAATGCGGTGTACTCATAATTGTGTACAAGTGAAATTTCTCTCAAATATCAATATGTGGCTCACATTTATGAAAATATTGTAATGTGAAAATCAGGAAGACATGTAATTTTAGAGCTAGTTTTATGCATACACACGTAAACCCACACAAACATCACAACCCCCTCCTGAGGCACTGCTTACTATCATGTGTATGATACCTCATTTGCCTTCCCTGGCTGTTGTGCTGATTTTCACTGCCATGGAATTCAACGATTTCTCCTGACATGGATGACCACCAGGAGTCATTCTTCATGAATCGCATTACTGTATGTTCACTTGACAACTTTTCTCCATTGTTATCCTGTTGAGAAACTGACCCAATAATTTTAACTGGAGTTTCACAATATGAAAAAACAGTAAGGAAATTTTCATGACGAACAACCCACCTGGGAGTAAAGAAGGACTGAGGCACATTTAACTATTCCAGGATTTTGGCAATAGTCCAAAAGGTAAGAAATTTACTAACAATTCCATGATGATTGAAAGTGATGGTAACTTAAGCACCATGTAACTAGGAAAGCAACATTGAAAGGTACTGCAAACAATGCACGTGCATAGAGGTATATTAAAAGAGGAAATGGAGCAGGCCTTTTCCTACAAACACTGAAGGCAAGGGAGAACTGATGAAAAATTTAGAATGTCAGCTCAGGTATGTGTGGAAATTTTCACTCCTCCTCAAACCAAAACAGATTTTTTTAGTTGATTTCTTCAAATGTAATTCCATCCCAGCAGGGCTGGTCTTTAAAAGCATTCTATTCTATTAAAACCATTCTATGCTCCCTGACATAGTGGCTTTGGCCAAGTCCAGTGTTCACTCTCCTCAGATCTTTCCATTGCTTTACAGGGAGAAAAATTACTGTGACTAACATGGTGCTCCCTACATGTCTGTCAGTTGTACTGTGGTGGCTTTTGTGTTACTGTGATGCTGGAAACTATGACGCTGGTATTTCAAATAACAGCGGGGTCATCTATGGTGGACAGGTTTCAAGGGAGCTTCCAGGGTGAGACAGACTAGGAAGAAGGATCTGGCAGTCTACTTCTGAAAAAACTGGCCAGTGAAAACCTTACAAATAGCAGCGGAACACTGTCTAATCTAGTACCATAAGATGAGCCCCTGAGGTTGGAAGGCACTGGGAAAGAGTTGCCTCCTAAAAGTAGAGTCAACTTTAATGACGCAGATGGAGTAAAGCTTTCAAGACATTCATTTGCTGAGAGGTAACAGAACCCAAGATGAGAAGAAACAGCTGCAAACATCCATTAATAATTGGAACACGGATAGTATAAAGTATGAATTTAGGAAAATTGGGAGTGGTCAAAAACGAAATGGATCGCATAAAGATCGATATCCTAGGCATTAGTGAGCTGAAATGGACTTGTATTGGCCATTTTGAACTATACAATCATATGGTTACTATGATGGGAATGACCAATTGAAGAGGGATGGCATCAAATTCAGTCAAAAAGAACATTTCAAGACCTATCCTGAAATACAACACTGTCGGTGACAGGATAATACTCGTACACCTACAAGGAAGACCAGTTACTACAGCTATTATTCAAATTTACACACCAACCACAAATGCCAAAGATGAGAAAATTGAAGATTTTTACCAATTTCTGCAGTCTGAAATTGATCAAAGATGCAATCAAGAGGCATTGATAATTACTGCTGATTGGAATGCAAATGTTGGAAAGAAGGTAAGTAGTTGGAGAATATGGCCTTGGTGACAGAAACCATGCCAGAGATAACATGATAGAATTCTGCAAAACCAATGACCTTATCATTGCAAATGCCTTTTTTCAACAACATAAATGGCGACTATACACGTGGACCTCACCGGATGGAATACACAGGAATCAAATCAACTACATCTGTGGAAAGAGATGATGGAAAAGCTCAACATCATCAGTCAGAACAAGGCCAGGGGCTGACTATAGAACAGACCATTAATTGCTCATATGCAAGTTGAAGATGAAGAAAATTAGAGCAAGTCCACAAGAGCCAAAATACAACCCTGATTATATCCCACCTGAATTTACAGGCCATCTCAAGAACAGATTTGAGGCATTCAACACTAATGACCGAAGAACAAACAAGTTGTAGAAGGACATTGTACATGAAGAAAGGACAAGGTCATTAAAAAGACAGGAAAGAAAGAAAAGACCAAAGTAGATGTGAGAAGAGACTTTGAAAGTTCCTCTTGAACACAGAGTGGCTAAAGCCAAAAAAAAAATTATGAAGTAAAAGAGCTATACATAAGATTTCAAAGGGCAGCTCGAGAAGACAAAGTATTATAATGAAATGTGTAGAATCTTGGGTTAGAAAACCAAAGGGGAAGAAAATGCTCAGTATTCCTCAAGTTGAAAGAACTGAAGAAAAATTCAAGCCTTGAGTTGCAATATTGAAGGATTCTATGAGGAAAATATTGAACAATGCAGGACGCATCAAAAGAGGATGGAAGGAATACACAAAGTCATTGTACCAAAAAGAACTGGTTGACATTAAACCATTTAAGGAGGTAGCACATGATCAAAGAATCGATGGTACTGAAGGAAGAGGTCCAAGCTGCACTGAAGGCACTGGCAAAAACAAAGCTTCAGGAATTGACAGAATACAAACTGAGATGTCAACAAACAGATACAGCACTGGAGGTGCTCACTTGTCTGTATCAAGAAATTTGGAAGACAGTTTCCTATCCATCTGACCAGAAGAGATCCGTACTTCTGCCAATTCCAAACAAAGGTGATCCAACAGAATGTGGAAATTATCGAACAATATCACTGATATCACACACTTGAAAAATTTTGCTGAAGGTCATTCAAAAGTGGTTGTAGCAATAAATTGACAGGGAACTTCCAGAAATTCAAGCCGGATCCAGAAGAGGACACAGACCAAGGGATATCATTGCTGATGTCAGAGTGATCATGGCTGAAAGCAGGAAATATCAGCAAGATGTTTATCTGTGTTTTATTAACTCTGCAAAGGCATTCAATTGTGTGAATTAAGACAAATTATGGATAACATTGTAAATAATGGGAATTTCAGAACACCCAGTTGTGCTCAGAAGGAACATGTAGATAGACCAGGAAGAAGTCAGTCATTCGAATAGAACAAGGGGATACCGAATGGTTTAAAGTCAAGAAAAATGTGCATCAAGGTTGTATCCTTTCACCATACTTATTTTATCTGTATGCTGAGCAAATAATCTGAGAAACTTGACTATACGAAAAAGCACATGGTATCAGGATTGGAGGACGACTCATTAACAACCTGCGATATCCAGATAACACAATCTTGATTGCTGAAAGTGAAGAGGAAGCACTTACTGATGAAGATCAAAGACTACAGCCTTCAGTATGGACTGTAGCTCAACAAAAAGAAAGCAAAAATCCTCACAACTGGACCAATAAGCAACATCACAACAAAAGGAGAAAAGACTGAAATTGTCAACGATTTCGTTTTACTTGGATTCACAATTAACACCCATGGCAGTGGAGGTCAGGAAATGAAACAACTTGCTGTACTGGGAAAATCTGCTGCAAAAGACTCCTGAAAGTGTTGAAAAGCAAAGATTTCACTTTGAGGACAAAGGTGCACCTGACCCAAGTCATGATATTTTCAACTCCATCATAAGCACAACAAAGCTGGACAACAAATAAGGAAGACTGCAGGTGAACTGATGCCAAATATGGTGTTGGCAAAAAATAATGACTCTACCATGGACTGCTAGAAGAATGAACCATTCTGTCTTAGAAGAAGTACAGCCAGAATGCTTCTTAGAAGAATGGTGAAACTTTGTCTCATGAACTTTGGCTATGTTATCAGGAGGGACCAGTTTCTAGAGAAGGTCATCATGCTTGGTAAAGTCTAGGGTCAGCAAAAAAAGAGGAAGACTCTCAAGGAGATGGACTGACACAACTGCTGCAACAATGGGCTCAAGCATAACAGTTGTGAGGATGGCGAAGCCTGGGCAATGTTTTGTCCTGTTGGTCAGAACCGACTCAACAGCTCCTAACAACAACAATGACATGGTGCTCTTGAGGAAAGGTAGATTTTGAGGGAAGACGGAGAAGCATATTTCCTTGACATTACCCTAATACTTTGGTCTCCAAGATCTCTAGAAATGGACAGGTGTGAGTTTATTTGCAGCAAAATAATCATGTCAAATGGATAACATACACAGTGAAACTCTAACAAGGTACTAAACCACAAATCTCTCCGCCTCAAACTGACGCCTAAAGCCGGTGCTTACACAACACTTAAATAGCCTCAAGGCTTTTAACCATGAGAAATAAAGAATCAGCTTTTCATATAAAGATTTTTCCTTTCATGGGAAGCCTTTAGAGTCTAAGCTCCTTGAGGTCAGTGAAAATGTGTCTTATGTTTGCCAACAAGTACCAGTTCCTCAACCCGAATTCCATAGGAAAGTCCATGAGAACAATATATGTATATACCAAAGAAGTAAATAAAAATGAAGACATCCTTACCTGAGTCTAGGTTCCTGAAAGTTTCCATCATCACATCTCTGTATAGGTTCCTCTGAGAAAAATCCAGCAAAGCCCACTCTTCCTGGGTAAAGCACACGGCCACATCCTCAAAGACCACTGAGTCCTAAAACATCATACATATTCTGGGTCAGCAAGGTGCCATCTTCCCCAGTATGTACAAAAAGGATGGGTGAAACTGACAGCCCTGGAGAACTGAGAATTCATAGAACACACAAAATTTTGTGTTCTATCTAGAATTTGGCCATCAGACTTGTCCCTTTGCTGTCTGCATTTACCTCCTGAGTGTTGGAATCTTACTTCATAGATTTAACAATATTTCTAACACAGTGAGCTTATCTCTCCAGATTGACTATGACCAATTTCAGTCTTATTCCTATTTCCTTAACAGGTTCAGAACAGCCAGAACACATAGCAGAAGGTAAAGAAATTCTCTACAAATCAAAAACCTAGTTCTACATTCAGATCATCATTTTTTTGTGGGGAAAAAAGAAAGTCCACCTCCTTTCATAAGACCCATCAAAACATGCGACAAAACATGAAGCACAGGTGAAAGCATAATGCAATATTAATAACTAGGAAATACTAAGGGTCTGGCAGGGCAGCTTTTCCCTTTGCTTGAACAGACAAAGGAGGCACGCGAACTGATTCAGATATGGTAGAGTTTTTGGAATTTCCAGACTGGGAATTTAAAACAACTATGAACAACTATTTCTTTCTGACGATGAATGCAATGCCATTCCTCTTCAATTTGTCATTTCCAGCACAGTAGACCATATGATTGCCTGATTCAAAAAGGCCAATACCAGTCCATTTCAGCACGCTATGCCTAGGATATCGATGTTTATGTGTACCATTTCATTTTTGACGATTTCCAATTTTCCTGGAGTCATACTTCATACATTCCAAGTCCCTATTATTAATGGACGTTTACAGATGCTTCTTCTCATTTTCGATCTTGCCACATCGGCAGATGAAGGTCTCGAAACCTTAACTCCATCTGCATCATTAAAGTTGACTCTACTCTGAGGAGGCAGCTCTTCCCCAGTCATCTTTTGAGAGCCTTTCAACCTGAGGGACTCATCTTCCAGCACTATATCAGACAGTGTTCCACTACTATTCATGAGGTTTTCACTGGCTAACTTTTTTCAGAAGTAGACCGTCAGGTCCTTCTTCCTAGTCTGTCTTAGTCTGGAAGCTCATCTAAAACCTGTCCACCATGGGTGACCCTGCTGGTATTTGAATACTGGTTGCATAGCTTCCAGCATCACTGTAACAGGTAAGCCCCTATAGTATGACAAACTGACAGGCACATTCATCATCAAAAAGAACACCTCAAGATCTATTTTGAAGTATAGTGCTGTCAGTGATAGGGTAATATCCATATGCCTACAAGGAAGACCAGTTAATATAACTATTATTCAAATGTATGCACCAAGACTAGGGCCAAAGATGAAGAAACTGAAGATTTTTACCAACTTCTGCAGTCTGAAATGGATCGAGCATGCAATCAGGATGCATTGATAATTATTGGTGTTTGGAATGCAAGAGTTGGAAACAAAGAAGAAGGACTGATAATTGAAAAGTATGGCCTTGGTGATAGAAATAATGCCAGAGATCGCATGATAGAATTTTGCAAGACCAATGACTTCTTCATTGCAAATACCTTTTTTCAACAATATAAACAGTGACTATACATGTGGACCTCACCAGATGGAATACACAGGAATCAAATCAACTACATCTGTGGAAAGAGAAAATGGAAAAGCTCTATATAATCAGTCAGAAAAAGGCCAGGGGCCAACTGTAGAAGAGACCACCAACTGCTCATATCCAAGTTAAGTTGAAGTTGAAGAAAATTAGAACAAGTCCACATGTGCCAAAGCAGAACCTTGAGTATATCCCATCCGAATCTAGAGACCATCTCAAGAATAGATTTGCTGCATTGAACACTAATGACTGAAGACCAGACGAGTTGTGGAATGACATCAAGGACGCCATACATGTTCCCTTGATGCTTCCTGCATTCATTCAATATTTTGTCCATAGAATCCTTCAATATTGCAACTCAAGACTTAAATCCTAGCCCCTACACCTGTGTTAGGAGCCCTCATGACAGCGGTTATGTGCTTGGCTGCTAACCTAAAAGTTAGCGATTCGAACCCATCAGCCACTCCACAGAATACACATGTGGTAGTCTGCTTGCATAAAGATTTCAGCCTTGCAGACCCTATAAACCAGTTCTACTCTGTCCTATGGGTCAGAATCAACTTGATGGCAATGCGTTTTTTTGTTTTTGTTTTTATGTATTAAGTCAGTCTCTCTTGAGATATAAAAGAACAGATTAGGCATACAGGAGGAAGCAGAGATGGGGGAAGATAGTTGCCACACCACATGAAGATCGTCAAGGAACCAAGGAAAAAAGACCTTACTTCGGAGCCGACAGAGAGAGAAAGTCGTCCCCTACAGCCAATCCTTGAATTCAGACTTTTTAAAAATTTTTATTGTGCTTTAAGTGAAAGTTTACAAATCAAGTCAGTCTCTCACACAAAAATTTATACAGACCTTTCTATATACTCCTAGTTGCTCTCCCCCTAATAAGACAGCACATTCCTTCTCTCCACCCTCTATTTTCATGTCTATTCAGCCAGATTCTGTCCCCCTCTGCCTTCTCATCTTCCCTCCAGACAGGAGCTGCCCAGAGTCTCATGTGTCTACTTGATCCAAGAAGCTTACTCCCTACCAGTATCATTTTCTATCCTACAGTCCAGTCTAATCCCTGTCTGAAGAGTTGGCTTTGGGAATTTGAGGTCTGCATCCCACTGCTTTCCTGCTCCCTCAGGGGTTCTCTGTTGTGTTCCCTGTAAGGGCAGTCATCGGTTGTAGCCGGGCACCATCTAGTTCTTCTGGTCTCAGGCTGATGTAGTCTCTGGTTTATGTGGCCCTTTCTGTCTCATGGGCTCATAATTACCTTGTGTCTTTGGTGTTCTTCATTCTCCTTTGCTCCAGGTGGGTTGAGACTAATTGATGCATCTCAGATGGCTGCTTGCTACCGTTTAAGACCCGAGATGTCACTCTTCAAAGTGGGATGCAGAATGTTTTCTTAATAGATATTATTATGCCAGTTGACCTAGATGTCCCCTGAAACCATGGTCCCCAAATGAATTCAGACTTTTAACCTACTGAACTGTGAGAAAATATATTTGTTTGTTAAAGCGACCAATTTTAGGTATTTCTGTTGTGGCAGCACTAGATAACTAAGACTGGGATACATACACAGGTGAAAAAATATAAAGGAGAGCAAAGAAATCATGCTCATAAATATCGAGATACTGGTTACACTGAAAGGGTAGATGGGGATTGTGTTTAAAAATCTAGTTTTGGGGAGGTGTCAAGAGTGAGGGTATAACCATTACATGGATGTTCATTTTATATTTCACTCCACTTGCAGATTTAATATATATTTTCCTGCACGTGTGGTAAAAAACTCTAATCAAATTTCGAAATGGGAAGAAACATGCACAATCTGAAAATGGGCATATACAAAAAATGGACATGTAAGGAGCATACAGTGTGAAAAGTTCCACACTTCCCGAGAAAAGTAAAAGAAAAACAATGCTGTCAAATATTCCATTCCTACTGAACCTTATCCTAGAGACCTTAACCAGTACATTCCCCTCAAAACAAATAAATAAACACACGAAAACATTAAGCATTTTAAAGGGAAAAAAAAAAAACAGAGCTCATTCTATTTTATAGGTTAAATAATCATGTACAACCCCAAGAGAATATACAGAGTATTACAGGACTGAGATTTTGGTACTTTTTTCAGGTTGCAAAATAAAGTAAGTTTCTTCTACACAGTTACATACACTAGTACCAAGCAGTTGAAAAATTAAAGGCATAACGTATTTTAGTGAAAAAAAAGATGGAGTGTAATTTAGTAAATAAAAGATCCTAATAAAAAATTATAATTAAAGAACATTCAAACTGACCAAAATAAATGCAGCATGCTTTTAGGACACTGTTCTACCCAAACAGATCTTATTTCCAAAGAATTTCAAAAAAATTCCAACCATTTACATATTTTTTTAGAACTTATCAGAAATACTTCAAAATTTATATGGAAGTGCAAACGTCCACAAATAGCCAAGATGTTCTAAGAAATATTGCATGAGGACTTGTCCACCATATAAAAAACTGTGTGTCTGCGTGTGTGTGTATAATAAATTAGACAGCACAGTATCAGCAGAATACAGAAAATATGTCAATGGAAAAAAAAAAAATAGACTGGGAACAGACCCACTTACCTATATGAAAAGTTGACTCCTGATACAGAAGGCACTGCACAGCACTGCCAGAAATTACACACATTTTAATATGTGCAGTTGAGTCAACTCATTACCTAATTGGAGTAATTAACATATGTCTTAGTTATCTAGTGCTGCTATAACAGAAATCCCACAAATGTGTGGCTTTAACAAACAGAACTTTATTTTCTCATAGTTTTAGGGGGCTAGAGGTCTGAATTCAGGGTGCCAGCTCTAGGGGAAGGCTTTCTCTCTCTGTTGGCTCTGGAGGAAAGTCCTTGTCTCTTCAGCTTCTGCTTCCTTGTTCCTTGGAGATCTCCATGTGTCTTGGCATCCATCTTATTCCATCTCTGCTTCTACCTTGTGTTTAATCTCTTTTATATCTCAAAAGCAACTGACTCAAGATACACCCTACACTAATCCTGCCTCAAGCCTAAACAAAATAACCTGTTCCCAGGTGGGATTATAACCTCAGGCACAAAGGTCAGGATTTAAAACACACATTTTTTTTTGGGGGGGGGGTCACAATTTAATCCGTAACAATGTATTATTACCAACCTCATATATAAAAATCAATTCCAAATAGCTTAAATGTAAAATTAAAACACTTCCAGAAAGTACAAATGACTTTATGACATCAGAATAGAGAAAAATTCGTAAATAAGAAGTGTAAGACATAAGAGACTGACAAATTCAACTACATTGAAATTCTAAACCATTCAAAGGGTAGCAAACAGTGAGTACATAATCTACATACTAGAAAAAAAAATTTAATATATAAACTAAAAGTATATTTTCAAATGCGCTAAAGAAGCCCTAAAAAGTCACACAGAGATGGATTAACACAGTGGGAAAATATGCAGAGCCTGTCAGTATGGAAGTAGTTTCAGATAACTGCAGAATAAAATTTCACACCGATTACAAAGCAAAAAGTAACTATTCCAAAATCCGTATATTGCCAAGAAAATGAAACAAATAAGATACATATACATACTTGGTGGGAAAATTTGTAAAGTGCATTGGCATTTCCTAGTAAATTTAAATTTGGCTATGATCGGCAACTCAGTGGTTTTCTCTCACTAGTGTTACTGTGCAAAAGCACTTGGAGCCTGGAAAGAGAACAGAGCAAAACCATTCACAAGAGCAAAAGCTAACATGAAACAACCTAATGCCCAGGAGCTATACAATGGGTAGGTCAGTTGTGGCCCATTCATAAAATGTAACAGATATATACACAGGAACATGGACAGACTAGAGCTATGCACACCAACATGTATGAAACTCAAAAACATCACAATGAAAACAAGTCACTAAAGAACCTAGTCAGAGTAATTACATTTATAGGAAGCTCAAAAAGAGGCAAAACTCAATACAGCAAAACCTGCGAAAGCCAGAACCTGTCTAAGGCAGAAACCTATCAGAGGAGGAAAACTCAAATATTTTGCATTAAAATGATTACTTCAGCCTGTCAAGGTGGAAAACTTGCAAGACCCAGAAAAACAAGGCAGTGATGTCGAGTTCCGGCTCTCATAGGTTTTGCTATGTATAGTTTACAAATTAACTCAGGTGGTTAAAGCTGTAGTAATAGCAGTAAACAATAACAATAAATTTATACTATATAGATAGGAGTTACCTCCAGGTTAATGAGATCAGGGCAGGATGCACTGGGTGGCTGTAAGAACTCCCAACTTCTTTTTACAATTGGGTGTTTAGTGTTATTAAAACCTTACATGAGAAGTTTCACACATTCCTTGCTTATACTTTACGATAGAAAGTTCACAGCATTACTTACAACTTGGAAAGAAATGTGATTTTCATATATTAATTTTACCAAGTCATCTAACAACCTCTTCATTTTGATGTAATTTAGGTAATAAGGGCTTTTATACCTAAATTTTGATACCCTGAAAAGCTCTGTAAATGCAAAATGTTGGGAACTATCCAAGTGTCCATTCATGGTGATGAGGTTAAAAAAAAAAGGAAGAAACTAAGGTATATCCACTCAATGCAGTACATTATGGGTTGAATTGTGTCCCTCAAAAATGTATGACAACTTGGCTAGGCCATGATTCCCAGTACCGTGTGGCTCTTCTCCAATTTGTGATCTGATGCAATTTTCCTGTGTGTTATAAATTCTTATCTCTGCCTGTGGTTAATGAGTCAAGATCAGGTTATGTTAGAGGATTAGGGTGGGATACAACACCCTCACTCAGGCCATAGCCCTAATCTGATGCAAGGGGAAGTTTCTCTGGGGAGTGGCTGGATCACCTTTTATCTTGTTGTTAAGTCCGTTCCAACTCATAGCGACCCTATGTACAAGAGAATCAAACACTGCCCAGTCCTAAGGCACGCTCACAATCGTCATTATGCTCGAGCCCACTGCTGCAGCCACTGTGTCAGTCCATCTCGTTGAGGGTCTTCCTGTTTTTTACTGACCCTGTACTTTACCAAGCATGACGTCCTTCTCAGGGACTGATCCTTCCTGACAACATGTCCAAAGTACGGAAGACTCAGTCTCGCCATCCTTGCTTCTAAGGGGCATTCTGGTTGTACTTCTTCCACGACAGATTTGTTTGTTCTTTTGGCAGTCCATGATATATTCAATACTATATTCACCTTTTATCTTACAAGAGATAAAAGGACAGAGAAGTAAGCAGAGAGATGGACCTCATACCACCAAGAAAGAAGTGCCAGGAGCAAGGCGCATCCTTTGGACTTGAGATCCCTGAGCTAAGAGGCTCCTAGACAAGGAGAAGACTGATGACAAGGACTTTCTCCAAGAAGTGACAAAGAAAGAAAGCATTCTGCAGGAGCTGGTGCCCTAAATTTGGACTTCTAGCCTCCTAGACTATGAGAGAATAAATTTGTTTGCTTAAGCCACCCTAAGGTGGTATTTCTGTTACAGCAGCACTAGCTAAGACGCAGTATTATGATGCTCTACACAACTTTAGACATAAACTGTCTACATATTGTTATGGGCAGATCTTCAGGATCATTTCTTACCTGAAAAAAAGTGTAAATTCCATGCTATCTTTTGTGTAACAAAGTACAGGAAATAGAAACTTCCAATTCTACTGGCTCGAATTTACATAAAAAATACTGGCAAGATGCTCAAGAACAGATTACAATAAAGCTGATTACCTAAAGGTACAAGAATGGTCTGGATGAGGACAAGAGTAAGAACAAGTCTTCATAAAGTAAGCTATTTAAGGTCATATTGAGATTTGAACTTTAAAGGTATACCTACTCCTCACTTATTGATTTATCTCGTTATCCAATATTTTGCATTTACGAAGACAGTGAAAAATCAATTACATGACTATTCTGCACATTAAAGACGTACGTCTGCAGTTCTACTCTGTCCTATAGGGTCGCTATGAGTCGGAATCGACTTGACGGCACTGGGTGTGTATAATGATGTAGTCATCCTGTTTTCACATACCACTGAGTTTTGCGTAAAAACCTGGGCTTTGGCACCCAACCATGTTGATAAGTGAGGAGTGGGTTTATTATCTATTGGAATTAACACAGTAATTTTACTTTTAAACATAATATAAACCAACTGTGATATTTAATGTGTTTCCTAGGAAGTCCCATCTATAAGTATAAAACCACTGGAGATATAATCACTTAAACCAAAATCAAACCAAACCCGTTGCTGTGAAGTCGATTCTGATTCATAGCAACCCTACAGGACAGAGTAGAACTGCCCCACAGGGTTTCCCAAGGACCAGCTGGTGGATTCAAACTGCTGACCTTTTGGTTAGTGGCTGAGCTCTTAACTGCTGCACCACCAGGGCTCTTAGGACCTATTTATTATGAAATGGTTTAATATATTTGTGCAAATCAAAAAATCTAAATCAGAGCTCTCTGTTTAAATGCAGAAGCGAAGGATATCAGACTGTACAGATATTTTATCTCAGCCAGGAAAATGCTGAAATGGGTAGAAGACCTAGCACATTAGAAGTTCTGGCGTAATATGTTAAATGTAGTGGGAGTCTTCAAGATTCTTCTTAATATTTAAGTACACTTCCGAGTAACTTTTACATCAGTTAAAATAGGCATTCCTCTGTATTTAAGAAGTTTTATATCCATTAAATTAAAAACTTCTCACTAGAAATGTAACAAACTGATCCTGAATTTGCTTAGTGGAAACTGTGACCCTGAGAAATTAAATACACCCATCAAAAAAAAAAAATTTTTTTTTTTTTTTTTATCCCGTATGTTGAGTTTCTCAAGCAAAAAAGAATAATTTTGGATTCTAATCCAAGACTATTGGGAGCAATCAAAAATTTTTACATTTAAATGCCAGCTCTAGGCACAGACAGGATGGGAAGACAGGGACCTGGATTGGGTATTATGCTTCTTGCACAACTGAAAGCTTCAAGCAAAACTATTCTCCACTGAAAAAAAAACATGGTTTTGGAGACCCCACACATGATCCAGCTGGACTCACTCTCTGCCTCATTCCTTTGATGAGGTCATGAGAGTGCTGGCCCCACACAGAATCTTATAAAGGGTAAGGGTTCTTCCTCTAATAACTTCACTCCTCTTCTTTACCCCATCACACAGCATGAGAGGTGAAGCTATGGTTTCAGAACTGCACAAAAGGCTGCATTGCCTGAGGGAAGCCAAGAAAACTATTTGTAGTGATGGGACAAGGTTGGAAACCCTGGTGGCGTAGCGGTTAAGAGCTACGGCTGCTAACCAAAAGGTAAGCAGTTCAAATCCACTAGGTGCTCCTTGGAAACCCTATGGGGCAGTTCTACTCTCTCCTATAGGGTTGCTATGAGTTGGAATTGGGTTGATGGCAATGGGTTTGGCTTTTGGTTTTGGTTTGGGACAAGGGATGGCTCCAGAGGACCTGGGGCTCACTCTCCTCAGCCAGAGCTGCACCAATTTTAAGCCATGTTCAGGAGGTTCTGTCTCTAACACAGAGCTTCAAGGCCAGGGTGGGGATCTCAACACCCCATGGTGCCACCTCTGAGAGTCACATAAGGAAGGTACCCAGGCATCCAAGGCTTGAAAACCCACATATGCTAGAGAAAAGGCTCAATAAGAGTAGAACAAGGCCTTATGATACTTCTTAGAACTTAGTCCCTGAGCCTCTTCTGCCACCTTTTACCTCACAGAAGAAATACAGAGCAGAGCTGGTTTCCCACCAAATCATATGTAACCTCACACCCTTATACTTAGAATTACCCAGTTCTCTGTGGTACTCACCATTTCCTGCCTCCAGTTTTTTCAAAGTCTAAGGTTCACGTTCAGTCTTCTCTAAACTCAAGAAGCCACTTAAGTAAGATGGATGGCAGTGGAAGCAGGGCCACTAGGCAGTCTGGAGGCAGATAAATTTTGGTCTACACAACCAGTCAGAGCACTTGAAATCCTTACTTGGGATTGCATGGATGTGCAAAGATGGTCACCCTCGGTTCCAGCTGCCTAGACTGGAGTAGTTCTCTCTGTGGAACACCTGGGACCTGAAATGGCAGAAATAGGAGGAGACAGTGTTGGGTAAGGAGAGAGTGACAGGTTCTTGGTCTTCAGTTCTTTCCCTGGCCAGGACTTCCTATTAAGCAGTGTGGCTCCTTGGTAGCAGAAATTGTGGCTGGATCACCAAGTATCCAATCCCACACACAACCTGCCCTCAGCCAATCCTTAAGATCTTGGAGACACACTGGTTGTGTGATCTCTATAAATGTGTTCATCATCTATCTAGATTGTTCAGCCGTCTCACTTTTTACATCAGACAAGGTAGAGTCAGTCATATTGTTTCTCACAAATCGTGATGAAAATGTCTACCTAGGAGCTAAAGAAATTCTTTGAATGGCATTTTATGAAATCTTTTCCTCCTGAAATTGGGATACATAGGGTCTTAAAGCCATGTAATAGTTCCAACTCAAAGTGTTTAATTCTTCATCTGTGTTAAAGACCTACAATAATTAAAGGAGGAAGGATATATTCCTCACCATAACCCTACTTTTTGTCTGACCAGCAATACTTAACCAAAGTCCTGCCTTGATGAAGCACAGAAAACAAAGGGAAGCAGGGTGAGCGGCAGACTGCAGGCGGTGGGGGCAGAGCATTCAGACGGGGGATAACTGCCCTGATTCCGATAAGGCATTTCTCACAAACTTCCAAGTGAACCTGCTGCTGCTGCTGGGCTGGAAACCACACTTTTGCTTAGCGAGGATTTATATGATTTTACCTGTTAATGCACCCTGACCCTGGTACATCCCGACGACGCAGCCGGGGTTGCGCAGAAACCTGCCTCGGATTAGTCGGGCGCCAGCAGGAAGGGGGTGTCTCGGAGGCGGCGGCGGTGACAGGCCCCGGACGCAGCCCGGCTGGAGGAAGTCGCGCGGCTCTGGGGCAACCCAGGGTCGGCAAGGAGGCCAGGACTGCGCAGCAGAAAGGGAGCACGGCTTTAGACTCCCGACCCGGGGGCTCACCTGGCACTGCAGCATGCAAGATGCCTACACGTAGGAAACGTACTTAACACCGGAGGAGTGCGACAAAACATGGATGCCGGCCGTGGACGCGCGCTTTCGCTTCCGATTTCTGGGACTCTCACTGCGGAAGGGGAGGGGCCCCGTGCGCGGACCCGGAGGGCTCGGCCCTGCGGCCTTGCGTTTCTCTGGCCTCCCCTGGGCTTGGGGAATTGTCCACTGCTTTGTTTAATTCCTTTATAAAGAAAATCCTAACCCGTTGCCATGCAGTTGATTCTGACTCACAGCGACCCTACAGGACAGAGAGAACTGCCCCTGGGGTTTCCAAAGCTGTAATCTTTATGGAAGCTGATTGCCACATCTTTCTCCTGCGGAGCGGCTAGTGGGTTTCAACCTCTAACCTGCTAGCCAAGCGCTTAGTTACCGTGCCACCAGGGCTCCTTTTGAGAAAAGCCTATATAAGCTTAAACCTGGATTTCAGTAGCCAAAGATTTCTGCTACCCTTGGTGAGCAGAGAAATTTAGTATTTGCTTATTTGGCCATTTGAAAAAAATTTTTTTTTACTATATTCTTTAGAGAGATAATTGGTCTACAAATAAATATTTGCCCATCTAGAATCCTTGATGTTCAGTTTGTCTTCTCTTGCATATCTCTTACCTTTTCCCAGGAGCAGTACACCGCCTATGCAAACCCAGTCTGATCTCTCCAAGACTTTAGGCACATGGAGAGAGCTTTCCAGGATGAAAGACGGGCATACCAGCACTTGTGAAGAACAGTATGTAAACAATGAAGTTCTTCTGAAAATGACAATTACAAGCAGCTTTTACTTTTTTATTAGGTATTAAAAAAAACTCAAACCTGTTGCCATCGAGTGGATTCCAACTCATAGCAACCCTATAAATAGGACAGAGTAAAACTGTTCCATAGAGTTTCCAAGGAGTGTCTGATGGATTCGAACTGCAGACCTTTTGGTTAGCAGGGTTCCTACATATGTGTACAAACTCGTAAAACCACCTCTGTGATTCCCAAATGATATTTGCCCTTCCCCAGTTGATATTGTCCTTTGGAGTAACCACTGTTCTGTTATCCCCAGAAATAGGTTTTGCCTGTTGTTCGTCTTCATGTAATTTGAATCATACTGTATGAATTTCTTCCTTCAGTACCACTGGTTCTTGATCATAAGCTACCTCCTGAAATAGTTGAATGTCGACCAATTCGTTTCAGTACGGATCGAATAAGTATACTGAAAGGATACAACTCAGATGCACACCTTTCCTGATTTTAAACCATGCAGTATATAGGTTTCTCATGAGCACAAGTAAGTGTTCTGGAGTTCCCGTTCTTCACAATGTTGTTCATAAGTTGTTATGATCCACACAGTTGAATGCCTTTGCATAGTCAATAAAGCATAGGCAAACATCTTTCTGGTATTCTCTGCTTTCAGCCAAGATCCATTTGACATCAGCAATGATATCCCTTGTTCCATGTCCTCTTCTATATCTGGCTTGAATTTCTGGCAGTTCCCTGTCGAGGTACTGCTGCAACCATTTTTGAATTATTCTCAGTAAAATTTTACTTGTGTGTGTTATAAATGATACTGATTGATAATTTCATCATTCTGTTGGATCACCTTTCTTTGAAATGGGCAGGAATATGGATCTTGTCCAGTCATTTGGCCAACTAGATGTCTTCCAAATATCTTGGCATAGACAAACGAGCACTTCCAGCATGCATCCATTTGTTGAAACATTTCAACTGGTATTCAATCAATTCCTGGAGCCTTGTTTTTTGCCAATGCCTTCAGTGCAGCTTGGACTTCTTCCTTCGTTATCATCTTTCTTAATCATATGTTACGTCTTGAAATGGTTGAACATCAACCAATTCTTTTTGGTGTAGTGACTCCATGTATTCCTTCCATCTTTTGATGCTTTCTGCCTCGTTCAATATTTTGCCCATGACCTGACTCAAGACCCATTGCCATCACGTTGACTCCAACTCACAGCAACCCTACAGGACAAAGTAGAACTGCTCCATAGGGTTTCCAAGGCTATAATCTTTATGGAAGAAACCTGCCACATCTTCATCCTGTGGAGCAGCTAGTGGATTCAGATTGCTGATCTTTCGGTTAGCAGCTGAACGCTTAATCACTGCACCACCAGTGCTCCTTAGAATTCCTCAATATTGCAACTCAAAGCTTGCATTTTTTTCTTCAGTTCTTTCTGCTTGAGAAATGCCAAGCGTGTTTTTTCCTTTTGGGTTTCTAACTCCTGGTCTTTGCACATTTCATTATAATTCTTTACTTTGTCTTCTCAAGCCATTCTTTGAAATCTTCCGTCCAGCTCTATTACTCATTTCTTCCATTCACCTTAGCTGCTCTAAGTTCAAGGGCAAGTTTCAGAGTCTCTTCTGACATTCCTTTTGGTCTTTTCTTTCTTTCCTGTCTTTTAAAGACCTCTTGCTTTCTTCATGTATGATGTGATTAATGTCATTCCTTAACTCCTCTGGTCTTCAGTCTTTAGTGTTAAATGCATCAAATCTGCTCTTGAGGTGGTCTCTAAATGCAGTTGGATATACTCAACTGCATTTAGAGACCACCTCAAGAGCAGATTTGATGCATTTAACTTAGCCTGTAATATAGTGACCAAACCCTGCCAGGTATGTAAAATAGACCAGTCACAGGGCAGGCTGCAGCACAGAGCCAGACAAAATTTGTCAAGCTCTCAAGTTGTTCAGCTTAACCAGGAAATGTCAATCAACCTGGGCAAAAGTAACAAACCCTCTAGGATAGGAAACAAGGCCAAGGTAACTCCTCAGGACTTAGGGGAAAAATCTCTCGAGCTATGTTTTCAAAGAACCTAGGCAAAATTCCACATAAACGAATTCATTTCACCACACTTATGTTAAATTGAAAGCAGTCAGTCTTTTCTTCACTGAAAATGATATTGACAGTGGGTTTTTGAAAAATGACCTCAAACATATTGAGGAATTCTCTTTCTATTCCTACCTTGTTAAGGGTTTTTATCAAGAAGTGGCATCATATTTTTTTGCTGTCCAAATAGTAAGAGCAGGGAGTATGAGGCATCTTCATGGAACCACAAGCAACTGGGAGGCTAATGGCATGGAGAAAAGGGAAATGACATGTAAGAGACCCAGGGTGGTGGATAAAAAGTGAATGGGGACCTAGGTCTCTTTAATATATTTTATATAGTACATTCTCCTGCAGTTTTGCTGCTTTTTTTTTTTTAAACAATAGAGACTTGAGACTAGTTGTTTTCACATGATTTTGTTTGATTAGTTTTTCTCCTGTATTTCTCATAAAGTGGATGTTGGGGCTAGAGCAGTTCTGTCTAACATGAATGTAGCACAAGCCACAGATGTAGTTTTAAAAATTTTAGTAGCCATTTTAGAAAATTAAAAATGTCAACAGGAAATTATTTTTAATGATATATAAAATAATAATTAATTTTAATGACATATTTAACCCAATATATTTTTTATTTTTTATTTTATCTAATTACTATCAGTATAAAAATTATTATTGAAATTAACAATTAAAGTCATGTATATAAAGATTTTTTTTTCTTTTGTACTAAGTCTTCCAGAATCTGGAAACAGCACATCTCAATATGGATGCCCAATTTTCATTGGAAATTCTTAATCAGCATTTAGATTTAGTAAAATTTCCCATTGAGAAAGTAGGTTCACAAGCTGAGGTTATTCTGAACTTACTTTTCCAATAATTGAATCAGGTTTATTGTTAAAATGAAATTAATTAAAATTACATAAAATTAAGAATTCCATTTCTCAGTTGCACTAGCCACAGTTCACGTTCTCAATAGGTATATAGGGCTACTGATGACTGTGTTAGATTGCGCAGGTCTAGATGATTGAAAATTTCATATGTGATGTCTGTACTTCATGTTGTATCTCATTAGTAGGCACATAATGAAGGCTTTCCCACTATTAGTGATGACAGGTCTAATGTGGCATAAAGAATTGCCTGTTGGGCACATTTTACACACCCTATTTACATAGTAACTGACCAATCCCCTCTCTGCACTAAATCGACCAATCCTCTCCTAAGTGGCTCCATCTGCTTGCATAATAACTGACATTTTCAACTAGCAGGGACTGGCTTCTTCCCTGGGTAATTGCAACAAGGGCAACTGTAAAAACTCCCCAGGGCCCAGGGGAAAAAAATCTCCCAAGCTGTTTTCTTTTTCTCTCTTTTTCACAGAACCAAGGCAAAAGACCACATAAAGAAACTCATTTCACCACACGGACAACTCAGAATTGGGATCAACTTGGAAATAATAGGGACAACTTGCATCAGGATCAGGAAGCACATGGGCAAGGTCTGGAAGTTTCCCCGAGGTGGAGAGCACACTCTTCCTTTCTTCAGTGCAGGACAGATTCCAACCAGGACAGCTTCATCAGCTGGTTTCTGCCATCAGGCCTGTCCACTGTCAGGCCTCTCCACTGTCAGGTCTCTTCGTTGTTGGCCTTTCCACTGTCAGCCTTTCTGCTGCTAACTGGCTCAGCTTATAGCCAGTGTAGCAGCTTGCTTACCTCTCTCAGGCCCTCTCAACTGTGCAGGCCCTTTCTCAGCCTTGCAGGCCTTCTCAGCCACCAGCTCTGCCACCAGGCTCCTTCTGGGCCTCTCAGCCACTGGCTGCGCCACTGAGCCCCTTTCAGGCTTCTCACCATCTTCACTGTTATAGCCCTTAACCTATGTTATAGCTCTTTAGGAGGTTTTATCTTGTAGGAACCCCAGATCCAAACAGTTCCGCGCCAGGCTTTTCTTGGTGTTGAGGTTCCCTCCTCTCCTCTCTAAAAAGCTCTGTAGGGTTTGCTGCTTATATAAGCAATTTCTTTTTCCGTTTCAAGGTGTGGCCTTCTTAGCAGGACCTCAAACTGACCAATCCCTTTGGTGGACCACAAGTTGCTCAATCCTTTTGGGTGGTTTTACACACCACCTTTCTGACCAGTAAACTGACCAATCCTTGCAAGTAAGTTGTTGTTGTTAGGTGCTGTTGAGTTGGTTCTAACTTATGGTGACCCTGTGTACAACAGAACGGAACACTGCCCAGTCCTGCGCCATCCTCACAATCATTGTTATGCTTGAGTCCGTTGTTGCAGCCACTGTGTCAATCTGTCTCATTGAGGGTCTTCACAATCACAGGGCAGACTGTTAGCCAGGGCCAGAAAAGCTATATATAAGAAAAATCCATTGCATTGCAACAGGCATTTAGTTAAGGTAGTAGCTGCTGATCTCTCTTTTGTAAAGTCACATTTTTCTTTGTAGTCATCTGTGGATGTTACTTAGGCAACACGGGAATAATCTGTTCCCCAACAGCCTTTCACTCAATGACTTCAACATCACTTGTTGATTTTTGCCTGAAACTTTTTTTACATTTGAGGGTTTACAAAATGGTGGCTTTTTCTGTCATTCCTTCTCCATTCTTTAACTGGCAGTTTCTAAAAACAAGAGCTGTTCTTCCCCCTGCCCTCTATATTTATTTAGAGTATCACAGTGTATTCTTATATATATATATTTTTTTTTTTTTTCATTCACTACTTATATGATTTTGGAAACCCTGGTAGTGTAGTGGTTAAGAGCTATGGCTGCTAACCAAAAGGCCGGCAGTTCAAATCCACCAGGTGCTCCTTGGAAATCCTATAGGGCAGTTCTATTCTGTCCTGTAGGGCCACTATGAGTCGGAATCGACTCGACAACAACGGGTTTGGGTTTGTTTTTTTTTTCCCCACATACTTTGGACATGTTATCAGGAGGGACCAATCCCTGGAGAAGAACATCAGGCTCGGTAAAGAAGAAGGTCAGTGAAAAAGAGGAAGACCCTCAACGAGATGGATTGACACAGTGGCTGCAACAATGGTGTCAAACATAGCAATCATTATGAGGATGGTGCAGGACCAGGCAGTGTTTTGTTCTGTTGTACATAGGGTCACTATGAGTCAAAACTGACTCGACAGCACTTAACAACAAAAACAACAACCTATATTATAATCAATCGTTGTCATTTAATATTCAAATTTTCCCAAATTTGGTCAAGGGTATGTCTTTAAAGTTGCTTCCTGTGTGTCTCTGACACAACCTTGTTAGTCTCTGAATACAAAAGAAGTCCCTAAATCACATCTACTTTTCTATTATAGAGCTAGAATCAACCATTTCTCCTAAAATCTCCGGTTTCTTTTTGAAACTAAGATCTGTGTGATACATAGACTCAATATTAAAAAAAAAATTTTTTTTTTGACTCAATATTACTGGGGTATAATTTTGCCTATTTCTTTCGGTGAACAACAAGAATATATATACTTACTTACATAATAAAAAAAATTTTTTTTATATAATAAATTCATACTCAGATTCCTAATACAAATTTAATGTTATAAAGTTTATTCTTATGTTAAAGAAAATGTACCAGACAATGTTAAACAGGAATAAAGACTTTATTCAGCCTATTGCAATGCAGAGAGACCTTAGCATAAATATTAGTTCAACTCCAAAGTGAGGTTAGGCAAGGGGTTTTTATGAGTTGGGGTGGACTGGAAATGTACTAAGTGTAAGATTGAAAACAAAAATAGGGCAAGAAGGTGGGTTTTAGGCAAGGATTCTAATGATTCCCACAAATGTTTGCTCAGAGTTGACTTATTGGATCAAAGCAAGAAACATTCATGGGATAAGTGTGCAAATATTCTCACTTTCTGTTTTATGTTTATACCTCTTCTCTCTTAACAATAACTTTTCTTCCTAGAAACATTAATATGTTATTGCCAGCCCCCGCAACAACGTGAACCTGTAGGAGCCTTCAGCCCTCCAGGAGCCTTCACCCTGCTGCTGACCTATGGATTTGGGACTTGCCAGCGCCCACAATTGATGAGCCATTTACTTGAAGTATATTTCTCTCTATATATATCTATATACACTTCACTGATTTTGCTCCTCTAGAGAACCCAGACTAAGACACCTATGGAGGGAATTTGTATTGCTTCCCATTTTCATAGCTCAAGCAGGTTCTGAGCACCAGGAACAAATCTGTACACTTCACAATGTTGGGATGATTAAAAGCCTTCATAATGTTTATCTCTTGGGATAGCCTGTGGAACCTGGGACTTATCTACAATCCTAACTACTACATTCCCAGTGAAGATGTGCAGGACCAACTTCATGTTGGTGAAGGTCCTTTTGCAGATGGTTCTGATGAGGTGACATCTCTCACATGGGTGTCCTCCTCAGCAGAGGTGGCTAGGAGTCTCTGCATCATTTTGCCCTTAGGATCAAGGCCTACTGGACTTGAGGCCAAGGACTGCCCTTGGTGAAGTATTAAAAATGGAAAAAGCTGGTGACTAGAAACTTAATTAAAAGAGGAAAAATGAGAAAAAATAAATTAAAACAATTTAAAAAGAAAAATGATGAAAATATAATAAAACTATAAAAAAGAAAAATGTGAAAAATCTTATAACAATTAGAAAAAGTTTATAAAATGCAAAAGTAACAAAAATAAAAATGAATTAAAAGATTACAAGATAATCAAATAAAAACTTAATTAAAATGTGAAAAGTTAACAAATGAGAAAAATATAAAGTGAAAAAAGTGGTCAAAAAATTGAAAATGAATAAAATGAGAAAAATACTAATAAGTTAAAAAAGGTAAAATGAGGAAAAAAAACAAAAACTTAAAAGAATAAAAGTGAAAAATATAAAAACAAAGAAAAATGGCAAAAATAGGAAAAGATAAAATGTGAACAATAAAAAGAAGTGAATACAGAAAACAAAATAAGAAAAAATACTAAAGTGAGAAAAGAACAATATAGAAAATGTATAAACATAAAAATGTATGAATAAAGAAAAAAGTAAGAAAGGAAAAGGGAAATGAAAAATTTAGAAAAAGAATAAAATTGGAAAAGGTAAAAATAAATTAAAAGATGAGTTAGGAAAATAAACCTAGAACATTAAAAAACTTAAAAATCAAGAAAAAATGAAATAAAAGGAAAAAGATAAAATGAGAAAAGTGTAAAGAAAACAGAAAAAGTAGAAGTGAACAGAGAAGTACAAATAAAAACTAACAAAATGAGAAAAAGAAAATAAATGAAAAAGTAACAAAAGAATGAAGAAAAATTTGAGAAAGCAGAGCAAAAAAGAGTACAGACAAAATAAGAAAAAATAATAAAATAGACAAAAAAAAAAAAACCCACAATGCCAAGACAAAACAAGCTAAGTTTAATCACAGCCCCGCAAGTCACTGAAAACAACTTCCTGAGCTACAAGAACCACAAAACTAGGTTGCCAAGACACAATCGTTGTTAGGTGTTGCCGAGCGGTTTCCAACTCACAGTGACCCTTTGTACAACAGAACAAAACACTGCCCAGTCCTGTGCCATCCTCACAATCATTGTTATGCTTGAGCCCACTGCTGCAGCCACTGTGTCAATCCATCTCATTGTGGGTCTTCCTCTTTTTTGCTGACCCTCTACTTTACCAAGCATGATGTCCTTCTCCAGGGACTGGTCCCTCCTGATAACATGTCCAAAGTAGGTGAAATGAAGCCTTGCCATCCTCTCTTCTAATGAGCATTTTGGCTGTACTTCTTCCAAAAAAGATTTGTTTGTTCTTCTGGCAGTCCATGGTATAGTCCTTATTCTCCACCAACACCATATTCAAAGGCATCAGTTCTTCTTCAGTCTTCCTTATTCATTGTCCAGCTTTGGCATGCACATGAGGTGACTGAAAATATGGGTTGAGTCAGGTGCACCTCAGTCCTCAAGGTGACATCTTTGCTTTTTAACACTAAAGAGGTCTTGCAGCAGTTTTTCCCAAAAAAATACATTGCTTGATTTCTTGACTACTGCATCCATGGGCATTGATTGTGGATCCAAGTAAAATGAAATCCTTGACAACTCCAATATTTTCTCCACTTATGATGTTACTGATTGGCCCAGTTGTGAAGATTTTTGTTTTCTTGATGTTGAGTTACAACCCATACTGAAGGCTGTAGTTAATTGATCTTCATCAGTAAGTGCCCAACGTCTTATACGCTTTCAGCAAGCAGGGTTGTGTCATCTGCACATCGCAGGTTGTTAATGAGTCTTCCACCAATCTTGATGCAGCGTTCTTCTTCATATAGTCCAGGAACATGTAAAAATCAAAACCAAGCCTGTTGCCATCAAGTCAATTCCAACTCATAGTGACCCTACGGGACAGAGTAGAACTACCCCATAGGGTTTCTAAGGAGCAGCTGGTGGATTCGAACTACCAATATTTTGGTTACCAGCTGAGCTCTTAACCACAGTGCCACCAGGGCTCCCCAGGAACATATAGAGGCTTAGAATTCCAATCCATTGGGTCCTTATGAGGTCACTTCAAGAAGCAGACCAATCAAGACCAGGAATAATTCACAGTGCTTTTTCCATTTTTTGGTTTCAAGAATACTCATTTTTTTAAAAGTATAAATACTAGATTTAAAAAAAATAGATTCTTTGACTTGAAACAAGAGTATTAATTAACAAACCACGTCACTAAAGTTGTATTGAAAACTAATATGATTATCATCAATAAAAGATATTACCTCCCAGCAGTATCTAGGAGTTGAGTATTTACTCTCTAGGGAAATGTCTACCCTAGAACTCCTCCATACAAATGGAAAATAACATAGTTTTCACTAAACTGAGCATGTGCATTGCCGCACATAATATAAACTCTCTGCACACATGATTTCGTTTTTCTGCTTACGGCTTCTTCTGGATTTGTTCTAGGAAAAAGCCCTTATGGGTAATTTGGAACAGGTACCAAATTGTTTCAGTTTCTTAGGGCTACTGTGTGGTGATGAAAAATAATTTTGGCTTTTGTCCTTGGTTTCTGCAAGAAACTCTGGGAGTAATCGAGATTCCTTTATTTGAAACCTCTAGACCACACCTGAAGATTTGTGCTAAAGAATGGGGGCTGGCAGACTAGAAAAGACTCATCTAGTTGGCTGATGTCAACTAACCTCAGGAGGCATGACTTAGCCTGTCAGGCTGCAGTGTGATGGATCACTTTCATGTGGCCTTTCTCAACATGGTCTTGTAACTCCCACCCAAGTGATTGAGTGGAACTGTGCAAATAAAGTAATTGTGACCCACCAAAGGGATTGGTCAGTTTTGCCATCCCACTAGGCTTAAAAGAGAGCCAGTTCCAGAGCTGAAAGAGGATCCCACCACCACCAAGGAAGAGAGTGAAGAGCAGAGCATGTCCTTTGGACCTAGGACCCTGCACTGAGAAGCTCCTGGAACCAGGATACCTAGAGAGAGAGTGCTATAACACTGAAGACGGCATTCAGAAGTGATAGCAGAGAAACGTGGCAGGAGAGACCAGCAGGAGACAGTGCGGTGGGCTTCCCAGGGAGAAAGCTGAGTGTCTTCAGGCAGGAGGCTTGCTGGCGGAGTAGGGTGCCTCCATGCAGTTGGTGGAGCTAGGTTTGCTGACCCATGGAACTAAAGCTGAGCACCTTCGGGCTGAGGCTTACTTGAGGAGTGGGGTGCTTCTAGGCACTTACTGGTAGGCTAAAAGAGCTTTGTAACACTTGCTCAAGTAAGGCAGAGGCTGAGGGCCAGAGAGAGGCGTGCCTGTGGGCATGGCTGGGAAAAGCTGTCCTGACGGAAGAACCACATCCTAAGTGTTCCTGAACCTGAATGGTAACGTGTTTACTTCCCTAATAAACCCCATAACTGTGAGTATGGTCTGTGAGTTTTGTGTGGCCATTGAAATGAATTATTGAACCCAGCAGAGAAGTAGAGAGTGCTGTGGGAGGAGGGACAGTTGGCATCAGAATTGGTAAAGATGGTGGAGAGAGGAGGCATGTCTGACCTCCATCTCATAGGAATCAGCCTTGGGTTGTTGATCTTAATTCTCCTTCCCCCTTGTAAAGTTAGAGGAGGTCAGATGCTGCCTGCCATTTTTACACATGCATATGCAATAAGGGCTCAATCATGGCTGGCTGATAAAAGCCCTGAACACAGAGGCTAACAGCTTCCTGTTTGGCAAAGGGAGGGTGATGCACCCTCTTTAAGACTTGGGAGCTTTGCACTGGTAATCCTCCCAGACTTCACCCAGGCATTTCTTTCTCAAGATGAACCTGATTTGTATTCTTTTGTTATATCTGTAATCATAAGTATAGTACTTTCTGTGAGTTCTGTAAGTTGCTCCAGTGAATTATCAAACCCAAAGGAGTAGAGGGAGCCAGCAGGTAAAAAGTGAGGAAGCCCAGGGGAGGCCTGTGAGCTTGCAGCTGGCATCCTGAAGGGATAATGGGAAGACCCTGAACCTGTGGCTAGCTTGTCGGAGGTTTGGGGTGTTGTATGGATTCCCTAAACTTGCAGCCGGTGTCTGCGTATTTGGTAATCTGAAAGCGTTCTTTCAACTTGCGAGCTTTGACCTAACTCCTGGTGGCTAGTGACAGGGAGTGAGTTATGCATGAGCAGCTGGTGTCAGAGATGATTAAGAAGTGGGGATTTGATTACTCCTCACATTTTGGGGATGGGACTTATGTTGATTCTTATCCATGAAGTTGGTGTCAGACTAGTGGGATTCACCGCAACAATGCTGACTCACAGAAATACGTGGTTTTGGAAGAGAAAAAATTAATGGAAGGAGGATGAGAAACCTTTGATTCCTGAATGGGATGAAAATCACCCATGGTATCAAACTGCAGCTGTGCTGAAGTCAGTTACTAGAGGCAAATTTACCAGTGGGCTTTAGGGGTGGTGGGTCTAAGTCCTAAGGAGTTGGCTCACTGGGTGCATGTTGTTGTTGTTAGGTGCTGTTGAGCTGGTTCTAACTAATAACGACCCTATGTACAACAGAACAAAACACTGCCCAGTCCTTGCAGTCCTCACAATCACTACGTTATGCTTGAGCCCACTGTTGCAGCCACTGTGTCAATCCATCTTGTTGAGGGTCTTCCTCTTTTTTGCTGACCCTCTACTTTACCAAGCATGATGTCCTTCTCCAGGGACTAGCCCCTCCTGATAACATGTCCAAAGTATGTGAGATGTATTTTCACCATCCTTCTTCCAAGGAGCACTCTGTTTGTACCTCTTCCAAGACAGATTTGTTCCTTCTCTTGGCAGTCCATGGTTGTTGTTGTTGTTGTTAGGTGCCGTTGAGTCGGTTCCGACTCATAGCGACCCTATGCACAACAGAACCAAACACTGCCCAGTCCTGAGCCATCCTTACAATCGTTTTTATGCTTGAGCTCATTGTTGCAGCCACTGTGTCAATCCACCTTGTTGAGGGTCTTCCTCTTTTCCACTGACCCCGTACTCTGCCAAGCATGATGTCCTTCTCCAGGGACTGATCCCTCCTGACAACATGTCCAAAGCATGTAAGACGCAGTCTCACCATCCTTGCTTCTAAGGAGCATTCTGGTTGTACTTCCTCCAGGACAGGTTTATTCGTTCTTCTGGCAGTCCATGGCACATTCAATATTCTTCACCAACACTGTAATTCAAAGGTGTCAATTCTTCTTTGGTCTTCCTTATTCATTGTCCAGCTTTCACATGCATATGTGCATATGAAAACATCATGGCATGGGTCAGGCACACCTTAGTCTTCAAGGTGACATCTTTGCTTTTTAACACTTTAAGGAAGTCTTTTGCAGCAGATTTATCCAATGCGATGTGTCTTTTGATTTCTTGACTGCTGCTTCCATGGCTGTTGATTGTGAATCCAAGTAAAATGAAATCCTTGACAACTTCAATCTTTTCTCCATTTATCATGATGTTGCTTACTGTTCCACTTGTGAGGATTTCTCTTTTCTTTTTGTTGAGGTGTAACCCATACCGAAGGCTGTGGTGTTTGATCTTTGTCAGTAAGTTCTTCAAGGCCTCTTCACTTTCAGCAAGCGAGGTTGTGTCATCTGCACATCGCAGTTGTTAATGAGTCTTCCTCCAATCCTGATGCCCTGTTCTTCTTCTTATAGTCCAGGTTTTCATATTATTTGCTCAGCAGACAGACCGAATAGGTGCAGTGAAAGGATACAACTGTGACGCACACCTTTAAACTATGCAGTATCCCCTTGTTCTGTTCAAAAGACTGCCTCTTGATCTATGTACAGATTCCTTATGAAACTGTATGATAAACTGACAGACACATCATGGATGCATAAGGAAAAGCAAAGTAACAAGAAATATACAGTTCCTTGGTTACTGTTATCTGTAACAACCAAAATGAAAAGGAAATAGCATTGGGCGAATCCTGATGCAGGGCCTACCTCAGGTCTTACTCCATCAGAGTTATGATCACTAGCCTCAGGGCCACCTACAAAAGGGAAAATTATGTTGGAACAACAGAAAATACCTCTACAGCCTCTGTTCACCGAGAAAGTCGTCCAGATGGGGGAAGGGCAAAACCAAGAAACTGCTGAAACTAGGGAGTATAGTGTGAAGGAGCTGTCTCATTTTGTAGATTGGTATCATCAGTTTCCTGAGGAACCTTTACTAAAATGGGTTATGACAGTAACTAATTCAGAGGACGGGTCTTTGGTTTCAAGTGCTGCAGAATGGAAGAGCATGTCAGTGTTGATGCAGACCCACAACTCATTATTGAACAATCACAAGTGGCTGTACATGATGTAGGCATATGCAGGTTGTCCCTGAGAGGACAGCTAGCCTGAGAGACTGGGTAAAAGCCACAGTGAAGTTTGTTTACCCCAAGGGAGACTGGCCTTCTCCCCCTATAAATGCCAAGAGGAACACTCTGGATGAAGTAGCTGATATGCTGCACATGCAAGTTATGCTGGGGTGGCTTTGTGATGATTGGAGTATTCATCTGCCTGATATGCACCTTGCTCAGGCCATGGTAAATATTGTGATTTAAGGGGGCTGCTTTTGCATGGGCGCCCCATCTAAACTTGCCACTGCAAAACTGAGCAATAGTCCAGGTAGACTTATCAGATTTACTGTCCCAGCTTCCCCTTATGAGCTCTACATATGCAAAAAAGATAAGTGTGATTCATCAAATAAAAAGGAAAAAGAAAAGGAGGAGTCAAGGGGCTCATCCCAGAAGAATGGAAATCTTTAGATGGTTACAAAGAAATGGGGTGAATACAGTAGACAGTGATGCAGTTGGGACAGAGGTCTTAATGCGGCACTACAGAAAGTTAGGTGAATGAACAGAAGCTCCTTCTGGTCCCCAGCGTTAAAAAGGGCTTAGCAAGCCTGCTCTATTTATCCCAGTCTGGCAGAATTTTAAAAAACCAGAAGGCAAAAATCACAGTGAAAAGCCCCACCAGGAATTGCTTGGGGTTAATCAAGGACTGACAAAGGAGCCAAGGTTTCCTGGTTTGACCTCCACCCAAGGCCATATGCATTATGAATGGGTAAAATGGTAAGGGGTAGAGAAGAAAAGTTTAAAATTAGGATGTTTAAACAGGCTTTATGTGAAGTGGTTGTACCTCCTTGAATGTATTACGGAAATGAATATTGTGTCTGAATGGGAAATATTTCCTTTACCTAGTATTGTAAAATAGAAGGCATGTGGGCTCACCCTTCGGTCAATATTGATTAAAAAGGACATGCTAAATGGTAACTAGTAAGATTGCCTGACCCCACACAGGTTGTTGATTTCAAACACTGTAGCATAGAAGCAGGAGTGCTGATACACATAAACTCACTGTATAGTATTCCTGGGTAGGGTGTTGACTGGACTTTGTGTTAAAAGACTGTGAGCACCACCCAGCTACAACCTCTGGGATTTTTGACCAGATTTCCATTAGAGAGACAATTACTAACTGGATATTGGATTTTGATTGAGACTGCCACAATGAATGAAGGACATAAAATAATCTTGAAAGCTTAAACCCATAATATTTTCAGAGATGTTGGAGAAATGCTCTAATAGGGATGGTGATACCCAGTAGGGTTCCATAATAAAGTGGAAATGGTTTATACAAGAACATGCTACCAGGGTAATGCAACGAGACACAAGCAGGGAGCATCTTTTCCCTTAGTGTTATCAGGTGGAAACCCCAGGGTTTGCTCCGTGAGACTCATCACAGTTAATAAACAAGAGGGCGAGATGGGAGAGTAGAAAGGTGCCTTTATTTCATTGCACAAGGAAAGGAACGTCATGGCTGCTGCCACCAAGACTGCTCAGCAAGGGCGAGAGGGAAGGTTACTTTTACGGGGCTTACAAGCAGGAAATTCATACAAGTTACATCAGGAACAGTTTTAATCATACGACGTAGGCACAATGAGGTTTACATATAACTTCATGCATTGCGTGTTCAGAAAATGGTGGTTAAACTCCATCCAGAGGCAAGGAAGTTACTAGTAAGTATGAGGTACTTCATGAGCTAAAAATTTATCCAGAATGTCAACATGGTGCCTAAACCAGTTTCTGCCCATTTCCTCTAGTTTTGGGCAGCAGTTAAGGAAAGCGGAACCAGGATGTTAGCGTAAAGCTACAAGTTGTGTCAAGCAAGGGAGCCAGGATGTTAATGTAAACCTACGGGGTGTGCCAAGCAAGCTGCTCGAGGCAGGGGACCTCTAGCTTACTAAGGTCAACTTTGGAACCACAGGAAAAGCAGCCAAATCCTATTGCCACTTGGGCAATGCCCTATGAAAAGCTCTCAATTGACCAAAAACCTGCTTGGTTCATGCATGACAGCTCCAGGCTGCACGGACAACATCCCGTGTGGAAAGCTGTTACACTATAACCAGCAGATGGAAACTTATTGGAGAAGGTAAAAACAAAACAGTTCAGTGGGCTGAATTGCACAGTTTGCCCCTACATTTGGGTTTTTACTGACTCATAGGCAATGTTCAATGGCCTGCCTATAGTGTCAGATAAAAGAGAAATAGAAACCTGGTCTATTAAAGGATGCCCATGTGGGGCATAGCCCTGTGGAAGTCTGAGAGGTACATTAAAGTAGGACATGTCAGTGTCTGTCAGAAAGAACACTCTTCCAGGACTGGAAGTTAATTGGAGCAAGCAAGTAGATATCCCGGTATGCTCCCTTTAGGTGTCCACCTGGGCCCATGAGATGAATGGAAATGAGGGAGGTGCAGCAATGCAGAGATGGGCTGAATCTAAGCATAACCCTCTTGGACCATTTGAGGCACAAAATATCAATAACTGTTTTGACTGCCAACAAGAGATAGAATGCAAATGGATATGCAGCAGATTCCCCAGGAGGAAGGCCTTACACATAGTTGGCAAGTCAGACTGATGGTGGTAGCCCCAGGAGACTACACTTACTTTGGACTGGGCTCTGCTTAACCAGTGATAGATGCAAATTTTCAGAGTACTGTAAAATAACTGGAAGAGAAGATTCTCCATCAATCTGGACTGCTGAGTCATATTTCTTCAGAATAAGAAATGCTTTTATCCACAGAGTAATGATTGGGTAGAGAATTAGAACAGGCAATTGAAACATTGGTTGTCTAAAACAGGAGGAGATAAAGGCATGAAGGGCTGGCTTTCACACCTTCACATGTTGAGTGTGCTAACACTCAGCATGAGGGGAGGCAGGGAAAATCCTTGCTGGATCAATTCCTCTGTTTTTCTGGTGGATTTGGGGAACAGAGGGTGAAAAACCAAAAAAAGGAGGATTCAATTCTTCCCGATAGCACTTTAATTTTATTCTTTTCCTCACATGACCTCAACTTTTTTTTTTTTTGTCCCCCTACCTAATGCTGTGGTCCCAGGACCAAGGTTGCAACTGTGTGTAACAGAAGCAGGAATGATTCCTAAGCAAAAAACTGCGAATGGGTGGACTGAGGAAAGGCACTTACTAGACTAGCATTGCTGCTGGCAATCTAAACCAGGACAGTGACTGAACCTAATATCATTTCCAAAAATGGAAAAGTTTTGATAATGAAATGAATAAATGAGTTATGCTATGAGGGTAATCCAACATTATATAATACTTAGAGCAAGAAAATAATATTATCTCTTAGCTCAATTACACCACATGCCTGAAATGGTTAAGTTGAGATGACGCCTGCTTTTGGAATCTGACAAGATCAGATGGAAGCCTGTGGCAAGCCAGAGTGGAAGGACCTCTTGCCATATGGTATGACGATGGACTGATATTAATAGCTAATCACTGATCAAAGACTCTAGTAATATGCTACTATCTTTTTCAGGTTATGCTATACAACTCTAGCACTGTTGAATCCTGATGTTAATAGTGAAATGTATGGGAAGAGAAAAGAATCCTCTAAATGTTAGGCATAGAAAAGAAAACCATATCCAAAGACCACAGAGTGGCCTCTACGGTAACAGAAAACAATCTTGGCCTTTGTCCTTGGTTTCTGTGAAGCAACCCTCGTAATAATTGAGATGCCTTTATCTGAAACCTCAGACTATACCTGAAGATTTATGCTAATTAGTGGGGGCTTCCCAGACCAGAAAAGATTCACCTGGTACAGTGGCATCACTAGGGGGGTACGAGGGATACAGACCACACCGGGTGACACTGTCAGAGGAAGGTGACAACAAAATGACTGCCTATAAAAATGTTGTGCAGTGTTTTGGCAGAAATTTATTATTTTTATAAAAATATCCCTGTAGTTAGTTATAACAACAAAAACATTTTTCTTAAGCCCAGCTTACACATATCAATATGCCTACAAGGCTAAAACTCTATGCTAATTTACTTTTTGAACCTTCTAATATGCTCAGTCAGAGCTGTTATTTTATCCAATTACAATGAAGCTTCAAATCGTGATTTTGTCTGTATGTTCTACAAGCACGTGCTGTTTTTGTTACTGTCGATGTTTTTATAGTTGCTGATTTTGTCAAATTTTCTGATGTTTTAGCTACAATATTATAGTAATTAGTATTTGTGAACCTATATCAATAATTTTTTGAGAGTGAAGCAGTAATTAAAGGAAAAGGAGTGATACTCAGGAATTATTATTTATGAGTAACATTAGTACAAAAAACATCACTAAGGATTCCGTATGGTCTTGTACTGGAGGAAGTTCATGTTGGAGTGATACCATGAGTTACTGCACTGGGGAACACCAACCCTAGTGATGCCACTGTCCTGGGAGGCTGATGGCAACTAACCTCAGGAGGCATGATTTAGCCTATCATGCATATGCAATGAAGTTTCAATCATGAGAGGCTGATAAAAGCCCTGAACATGTAGGCTAAGAAAGCTTCCTGTTTGGTGAAGGGAGAGTGACAACCTTCTTTGGGACATGGAAGCTCTGCATTAGGAACCCTCCCAGACTTCATGCATGTGTCTCTTCCTTATGATTATCACGATTTTTGTTCTTTTGCTATGATAAATATGTAATCATAAGTATAGTACGTTTTGTGAGTTCTTCAGTGAATTATCAAACCCAAAGGAGTAGGGGGAGCCAGCAGATGAAACTGAGGAAGCCCAGGGGAGGCCCATGGGTTTGTGGCTGGCATCCTGAAGGGTAATGGCCCCAAATCTGTGGCCAGCGGGTCATAAATTTGGAGTGTCATGTGGACTCCCCAGACTCGAGGCTGGTATCTTGTCTATTTGGTGTCTGAAGGAAGGTGTCCTTTAACTTGTGAGATCTGCCCTAGGTCTGGCTGGCTACAGTTTGAGAGAGAAAGTGCCATCTGGGCAGCTGGTGTCAGAGATGATGGAGAAGTAAGGAAGTGGGAATTTGATTACTTCTCACATTCTAAGGATCTGATTTATGCTGATTCTTATCCATGAAGCAGCCCTAACAAAACACCACAGAGTGGGTGGTCTTAAATAACAGAAATTTGTTGTCTCACAGTTTTGGAGGCTGGGAGTCCAACTCAGGGTCTCGGCTATATGGATTCCTTCTGAGGGTTCTGAGAGAGGAACTGTTCAGTGCCTCCCTCGTAGATTCTGGTTTCTGGCAGCAATCTTTGGCATTACTTTACTGTTTGTAGAAAAATCCTCACATGGCATCTTCCCGTATCTGTTCTCCCATTTTGGAAGACACGACTCAGAAGAGATTAAGATTAGAACCCACCCTACTCTGATATGACATCATTTAACTTATAATGAAAGAAAAACCCTAGTTCCAAACAAGGCTACGTTCACAGGTACCAAAAAAACCAAACCAAACCCATTGCCATCAAGTCGATTCCAACTCATAGTGACCCTACAGGACAGGGTAGAACTGCCCCATAGGGTTTCCAAGGAGAGCCTGGTGTATTTGAACTGTCAACCTTTTGGTTAGCAGCCGTAGCACTTAACCACTATGCCACCAGGGTTTCCTTCACAGGTACGGGGGTTAGGAATTCAGCCTATCTTTTTGAGGGACATAATTCAATCCATAACACCAGATGTTGCTGCTTGAATTTAAAATTATTAAAGTCAGTTCCTCTGTCACAAGACCCACATCTCGAGTGTTTGTGGCATGTGTACTAGTTGGCCACCTTATTAAACAGTGGGGATAGAGAACATTTCCATCATTGCCGAAAGTTCTATCAGACAGCATGGCCTTGGAAGGATGCTGCCTTTTATCTGTTGAACTCTTCAGGGAAACCCTGTGAAGACCCTCAGTTAAAGTAGCTAGCAAATTTCTTCTATACCGGTTAAAACTTGCAATTGGCTGCCTGTAACAAAAACCAGACTATGGCGGTTTAACCAAAAGTTTTCTTTTGTTTCCTCCCACGACCCTTCATGAAGCATGAAGTCTGGAACTACACAGCTCAGGGCTTGTCCTCAAATGCCCAAGATATCTACACTTTCCTGCTTTACCATTCTTAACATGTGGTAATCACCCTCATGGTCACAAGATGGTGTCTCTTTTCAGCCATTGCTACTGCCTCCTAGGAAGGTAGGATGAAATATAGTGTAAAAGACATCCCATCAAGCATTACTATTTGAATGCATGTTGGCTGGCTTCAAATTGGTGCATCTGTGTTATTTGGCTTGAAAGATTTTTCTGGTGCCTGGAGTCTGCTCTGCCCATGTGCACAGAGGATGTCCCAGGAATCATTCCTTAACCAAAGACTCATACAAAACCAAAGCCAAACCCATGGCTGTTGAGTTGATTCCTTTTCATAGTGACCCTATAGGACAGAGTAGAACTGCCTCATAACTTTTCCAAGGAGTGGCTGATGGATTTGAACTGCCAACCTTTTGGTTAGCAGCCAAGCTCTTAACTGCTACACCACCAGGGCTTCAAGACTCACACAAGTTGGTGTATAAACACCCCAGCTCCCTTCCTCACTGAGTGAAATAACTCTTTGAGTCATCTGCTACACCGGCTTCCAGCATTTCCCAGCAGGAGCCCCAGTTACCCACTGGGTAACTGGCTTGATAACACACATTATAATGACTGCTTTCCCTTCTTTGTATCACATCCTCACTACCCCACCCATGTTTCCTGGGACCACTAAAATTTTGGTCTAAACTAAGCTGAACTGAATCTTCCAGAATTCACTTTCTTGTTATGTTTGTGCTTTGGGTTGGCCATGTAGCGGGTTGATTGGTGTCTCCCAGAAAGTTAGTGCACCTGGAACTTGTTAATGTGACCTAATTGGGAAAAACAATCTTTGCAGATATAAAAAAAGAATCTTGAGGTGAGATCATCCTGGATTACGTGGGCAGGCCCTAAATCCAATGACAAGTGTCCATATGACAGAGGAAGAGAAGACACAGAGAAGAGGAGAAGGCTACGTGAAGACAGAGGCAGACTGGAGTGATGGCAGCCACAAGCCCAGGAATGCCTGGAACCACCAGAAGCTGGAAGAGATGAGGAAGGATCAATCCTCCCTTAGAGCCTTCGGAGGGAGCACAGCCCTGCTGTAACCTTGATTTCAGACTTCTGGCCTTCAGAACTGTGAGAGAATACATTTTTCCTGTTTTAAGTCACCAAGTTTGTGCTAATTTGTTACAGCGGCCCCAAGAAATAACACAGACCATGAAGAAAATTCTTGAGAGGTTTGCAGAGTTGAAGGGAAGCAGGAGCTGTCTGGTGGCTCACATTCTTGCAACTGATCTGCTGATCCACCTCCTTGCTGAGAAACAGCAATTGGACCTGCCACTGCTCGACTTTCCCCTGGATCCTCAGTCAGCCTCTCTGACTCCAGGGGCAGGCGTATGTTTACCTCCATGACAAAGGGCTCTGGATTCTGCAGGATACCTTCCTCACCGTCAGAGGCAGCACCAATGGACATAGGTTTTAGTCCACCCTCATGACATTCCATTTCTTGATGTTGTTTCCAGCCTTTCCTTCATCTTCCCCATTTTACATTCATCTTCTCTTTTCAGGATGAACCCAGAAACCAAGTCTTGTGTTTTACAGCAGATGACCTGTGTGGTCAGATAGGCCACGGATATCGGTTAATTTCTTTCTTGTTCTGGCTGCCATAGCGGATTTAAAAGAATGAAAAGATAATCTAATCTAATCCACAGTCCCCCCAAAATGATCTGTTTCCTTTGCCCCCAGAGGATAAAATCCTTTATTCTTTGAAATCCAGATGTATAAAGAAAACGGAGTTGGAGGAATGTTCCAAAGGTTGGAGGACATGGGGTCATGGATCCCTTGACAGTATAAGTCATGTCCTGCTCCCACCAAGGGTCCTCTGAGGATGAAAACCTCTGCTCATGGGCGGGGTAGGGCTGGGGGCTGACATTTTGGTTAGAGACTGGGATCCTAGGCAGAGCTCTCTATGGTCAAATATGGAGAAACTCAAAAAAACTCATTGCCATCAAGTAGATTGCAACTCGTAGTGACCCTATAGGATAGAGTAGAACTGCCTCATAGGGTTTCCAATGAGCAGCTAGTGGATTCGAGTGGCCAGGAAGTTTTATAACCAGAGGGGTCTCTTGCCTTTACATGAACTGTTTCAAGTCTTTGACCATAAATGTCACAGTGCTGACTACAGGTAGACTCAAGATGATCTTGGGCCCTTCTCCCAGCTTCTCTCAACTGTTTATGCCCCAGAGTTCTCTTAGGATCCAGAAGGACATGGAGGGGGTGGCAAAACCTACCTGAGCTTGGATTTTTCTTCCATCTTGGGGGTAGGTGCTCAACTGAAGTTTAATTTGATTTGGAAAAAGTAAGTGTCATGTTTCTTGGATCGAAGGGTCATCTTGTTGTTGTTAGGTGCCGTCAAGTTGGTTTTGACTCACAGCAACCCTATGCACAACAGAACAAAACACTGCCTGGTCCTGCGCCTTCCTCACAATTGTTGTTATACATGAGCCCATTGTTGCAGCCACTGTGTCAATCCATCTTGTTGAGGGTCTTCCTCCTTTTTGCCGACCCTCTACTTTACCAAGCATGATGTCCTTCTCCAGGGACTGATCCCTCCTGATAACATGTCCAAAGTATGTGAGACATAGTCTCACCATTCTTGCTTCCAAGGAGCATTCTGGTTGTACTTCTTCCAAGACAGATTTGTTTGTTCTTTTGTCAGTCCATGGTATATTCACTATTCTTTGCCAACACCATAATTCAAAGGTGTCAGTTCTTCTTTGATCTTCCTTATTCATCGTCCAGCTTTCACATACATATGAGGCAATTGAAAACACCATGGCTTGGGTCAGGTGCACCGTAGCTTCAAGGTGACATCTTTGCTTTTCAACACTTTAAAGAGGTTTTTTGCAGCAGGTATGCCCAATGCAATGTGTCTTTTGATTTCTTGACTGCTGCTTCCATGGGTGTTGATTGTGGATCCAAGTAAAATAAAATCCTTGACTACTTCAATCTTTTCTCCATTTATCATGATGTTGCTAATTGGTCCACTTGTGAGGATTTTTGTTTTCTTTATGTTGAGGTGTAATCAGTACTGAAGGCTATGGTCTTTGATCTTCATCAAAAGGCTCATGGAGTTTAGTTATACTCGTGACATCTAGAGTCATATACTCTTTGTTTACTTCCCTTGTGTTTTCCCCAAACTTTTAATAAGGGCTCATTAAATATCCCACCTGGTTCATTATCCTGTAAAAAAAATAATGCTAAGAGACCAATATTCACCGTTGTGTAATTAACAGACACAGTGCCCCCTGAGGTCCCTATGGGGGCGGCAGACCCAGTTGGCCTCAGGAGTCAAGATGTGGGGTTACAAGACTGTTATGGACTGAAATGTGTCTCCCAAAAATGTGCCAACTTGGCTAGGCCACGATTCCCAATATTGTGTGATTGTTCACCATTTTGTCATCTGATGTGATTTTCCTATGTGTTGTAAATCATACCTCTATGATGTTGATGAGGTGGGATTGGCAGCACTTATGTTAATGAGGCAGGACTCAATCTACATGATTAGGTTGTGTCTTAAGCCCATCTCTTTTGAGATATAAAAGACAGAAACTAGCAGAGAGACAGGGGGACCTCACACCACCAAGAAAGCAAGGCCAGGAGAAGAGTGTGTCCATTGGACCCAGGGTCCCTGTGCCTGAGAAGCTCCTAAACCAGAGAAGATTGATAAGAACCTTCCCAAAGAACTGACAGAGACAGAAAGCCTTCCCCTGGAGCTGACACCCTGAATTTGGACTTCTAGCCTACTAGACTGCAAGAGAGTAAAATTCTGTTTGTTGAAGCCATCCACTTGTGGAATTTCTGTTATAGCAGCACTAGCTAACCAAGACAGAATTTGGTACTGAGAGTGGGGTGCTGCTCTAACAGATACCTAAAATGGGGAAGTAGTTTTGAAACTGAATGGGTAGATGCTGGAAGAGTTTTAAGATTGCCTTGAAGAGACCATTGGTGGAATTTGGACATCAAAAGGAAGCCTCCGAAGGAAGTGAGGGGAGCTGTTACAATGGAGATGGGACAGTGAGAAGTAGTAGCAGAGAAACAGCAGCAGCAGAACAAGGAGATCAGCACAAGACAGCACTAGAGTCAACCCAAAGAGTGAGAGGGTTGAGTGCCTTTGTGGAGGAGACATCCTGGCAGACTGGGGTACCTCCAGGCACTTATAGGTGGAACTAGGCTTGCCCACCCGTGGAGAAACAGAGCTGAGTGCCTTCCGGCCAAAGTTTACTGGCAGAGTAGGGTGCCTCTAGGCACTTATCAGTGGAGCTAAAGAGCTTTGGAACACTTGCCCGAGCAGGGCAGACACGGGCAGTGAGGCCTGAGGGGCCGAGAGACCAAGGAACCAGGTAACAGAAGCTGAAGAGACAAGGAACACGGGAAGCAGAGCTGCCTCAGTCCCAAAGGGTGGAGTCACCACTCAGATGGATTAGGAGAATGGGGCTGCCCAAAGCCGAGGGAGCAGAGTTGCCATTCCAGTAGGCCTTTAAGGTGGAGCTGAAGCCCAGGGCCAGTGGGCCTTCATGCAGAATCTGGAGTGTATGGCCAATACCCAGAGTCTGGAGGGCAGGGCCATTGTGTAAATGGTCTCAGAGAACAGAGGATTATTGTCAAGACTTGAGGGCTAATGTAATGTGTTCTGCTCACTTACTTGATGCCTGTTATGCCTTCTTTCTCTCCATTTTCTCCCATTTGTAATAGAAATGTCTAGCTTGTGCCTGTTCCACCATTGTAGCTTGGAAGCAGATAATTTGTATTTTAGATTTCACAGATGAAGAAGAATTTTTGGAATTTGGACTTGTAGTTATTTGAGACTTTTGCTATGATATGATGGGGCGAATGTGTTTTACTTGTGACAAGGACATGAATTTTGGGGGGTCAAGGGGTAGAATGTTGTGGATTGAATTGTGTCCCCCAGAAAGGTATGTCAACTTGGCTAGGTCATGATTCCCAATATTGTGTGATTGTTCACCATTTTGTCATCTGATGTGATTTTCCTATGTGTTATAAATCCTACCTCTATGATGTTAATGAGGTGGAACTGGCAGCAGTTATGTCAATGAGCAGGACTCAATCTGCAAGATTAGGTGGTGTCTTAAACCAGTCTCTTTTGAGATATAAAAGAGAGAACTGAGCAGAGAGACAGGAGGACCTCATACCACCAAGAAAGTAGCGCCTGGAGCAGCGTAAGTCCATTGGACCCAAGGTCCCTGTGCCTGAGAAGCTCCTAGGCCAGGAGAAGATTGATGACAAGGACCTTACCTTCCCGCAGAACCGACGGAGAGAGAAAGCCTTCCCCTGGAGCTGACACCCTGAATTTGGACTTCCAGCTTTTTAGACTGTGAGAGAATAAACATCTTTGTCGAAGCCATCCAACTTCTGGTATTTCTGTTATAGCAGCACTAGATAGCCAAGACAAAGACCTAGCCACCAGTCCCCATGGAAAGACTCTTCCTCCATTCCCAACCTTGAAATGTGCAAGTAAAGAGTTAAATCAGTAGGCTTGGGGTTCTCAAACCCCACACATGCCGAAGAAAGGACTGGCCCTTAGATAACCTCTAAGCTCTTGGAATGTCCTGCCTAATAAGAATGACTTTGTATACTTGGAGCCTTGTACAACACAAGATAGTTTATGCTAACAATGTGATTTATTGTGAACACCTGTTGTTCACCTGGAACCTTGGGCCACACTATATCACTTTTACCTCTGGAGGGGTTAAAGACTGAATAACTTAGGTCAGTCACATGGACGCTCCATACCTACATGACTGATCCCCAATAAAAACCCTAGATATCGTGACTCAGGTGAGTTTTCCTGGTTGGCAATATTTCATGCGTGTTGTCACACATTGTTGCTGAGAGAATCAGGTGTTGTCCATGACCACTGGGAGAGGACACCTGGAAGTTCATGCCTCGTTTCTCTTGAACTCTGGCCTATATGCCTTTTGCCTTTCCTGATTTTAATCTGTATCCTTTCACTGCAGTAAACCCTAACCATGAGTATAACAGCTTTTCTGAGTTCTGTTGACTACTTCTTGGCAACTCATCAAATCTGAGGGTCGTCTTGGGGCCTCCCGACACAAGGGGCATAGATACAGTTTTATCGTGAGAAACAGTGGTCTTTCTTTACCCTCCTCAGATTCATCACTCCTTGAGAAAATAAGGAAGATGAGCTGACCCCTCTTGTTGAACTGGAGGCTTCCCTTCCCCCAGTTCCAGGGAAGCATTTCCTCCCCTTTCTTGCTCACTGCTCTCCCTCAAGTCCTCAGTACACTTAAAAAGAAATGGAAAACAATAAGCCACATAGGAGCACAGTTACAGAGACTTCCTAGACATATCCAAACAACTTGTGGGACTGGTTTACTGGGTCAAAAGACTTGGCCATACTCTCAGGGGACAGCTTAGTCAATTGGCATAACACAGTTCACAAAGATAATGTTCCACATCATAGTTTGGTGAGTAGCATCTGGAGTCTTAAAAGCTTGTGAGTAGCCATCTAAGATGCAACTGTTGGTCTCTACTCATATGACATAAAAGAGAATGAAGGAAATCAAATGCTCAAAGAAGAAACTAGTCCATGGGACTAATAACCCACACGAACCACAGCCTCTTCTAACCTGAGACCAGAAGAACTAGATGGTGTCCAGCTACCACTACCAACTGTGCTGACCAGGGACACAATAGAGGGTCCCAAATAGAATGGGAGAAAAATGTAGAACAAAACTAAAATTCCTAAAAAAGAACAGACCCACTGGACCAATAGAGACTAGAGGAACCTCAGAGACTATTGCCCTGAGAAACCCTTTGAATTTGGAATTGAAGCTATTTCTGCAGGCCACCTTTCAACCAAATAATAGATTGGCTTATAAAATAAACAATACTATAAGTACTTTGCTCCTTTAAACAATTAACTATATGAGACCAAAGGGTCAATATTTACCCAAAAGCAAAGATAGGAAGGCAAGGAGGGAAAGGGAAGCTAGATCAATGGAAACAGAACAAACAGAATAGAAATAAAGAGAATGCTGACACATTGTAAAAACTGTAGCCAATGGCATGGAACAATTTGTACAAAAATTGTTAAAGGGGAACCTAATTAGCTGTGTAAACTTTTACCTAAAACACAATAAAATATTATTAAAAGAAATGAAGACCTTGGACAACTTTCATTCCTGCTCCTTTATCTCAGTTTCCCCCAAACAAGCTGTGCAGAACCTGTGTGTTTACTGCATGTTTCACCAGGCAGTGATTATTCCCCAAGATGCTCCTCCCCAGTCCCACTCCTTTCTCTCTAGGCGGCAGAGCTGGAGACCCTTCACATGGCACTCTCGTTGCCTCCCCGCCCCCTGGACATCCCCTTCTCCTGTAGAGACTTGTAGGGCTTCCCCAAGCTGGGAAGGGTGAGCTCTGCTTCCTGCAGCTCCAGCTCCCGCTGAGATAAGTGCTCAATAACAGCCGCTCCAATCGAGTCCCCTAGAACGTTGGTCATGGTGCGAAGCCGGTCACTGGTGGAGGGGGAGAGAAGAGGAGCTGCCATTAATTAGGGCTTGAGGAGCTCCAGCAGAGGTGGTGGGGGGCGGAGAGTCCCTGTGCCTGAAGTCGGTGCCTGGGTTTCAGCCCAGTCCATAACCACATGACCTCAAGCAGGTTCCTCCCCCTCCCTCAGCTTCCTCCTCTAACATATGCACTTAGACTGGCTATGAGATGTTCACACTTGTTCTTAGCAATGCAAAAAGAGAAATGTTTTAAGAAATCTTATGTGGACATCTAATGCAAAAAATTAGGGATTATAAACTGAAAGATACCCAGGAAGATAACCACCATGAGTGAATCAGGCAGATGTGAGTCAACAGAGGTATTGACCTGCACATGCTGGAGACCATCCAAATGTTGTGCCTAAGAGGGACTCAGGTCCAGCTAACCACTGCTATGTGGGAATTAAAGTCCTACTTTTCCAGAAGAATCAAGAAATACAGTTTGTTGTTTTGTAAAATCTCTTGTTTTTCAATGTTGGGAAGTCTTAAAAAACATTTGCAAGCCAGATCCATGGATTATCTTTTGTGACTTTCACATTAAAAAGGTGAAAAGGGAGCTTTCTGGCTGGCAGGTAAAGCCCCACCACGTGTTTCTTCTCACCCTACTTCCCAAGGTTAACTCTATGTAATTTGGGATCCATAGGACATGGATTAGAATACCTCCTAGGCCCTCCTTTCACTCTAAAATCCCAGGACATTGTGTCCTTGTTGACATGAGGATTCACACATTGGGAATCCTCCAGGGGAAAGTGGGAGCTGAGAGGTGAAGGGAAACAGCACCAGGGTATAGCCAGTAGAACACTTACAGGAACCAGTCCACAGCTATAATAAGAGTGATGTCTTCAGTGGGCAGGCCAACCGATGTGAGCACAATCACCATGGTGACCAGACCAGCCTGGGGGATGCCAGCAGCCCCAACACTGGCTGCTGTGGCCGTGATGCTGCAAAGGAGACAGAACACAGGGTGGCAAGGGAAGGGAGAGATGAGGAAGATAGTGGGAAAGGATACAACAGAGGGAAGGGATCAGTCCTATTGATTTCCCAAAAATGAAAAGCAAACCCAAAGAAACGTTCATAAAATGCCAACGCAGGTGGAACCCCTCTTCTCTTGCTTAGATGTGGTTGTAATTACATTCAATGATATGATTAAACAACTCGTTGTAGGTACATGAGTAGGTATTTAATCAGCTTCCTCTGGAGGATAGAGAAACACAGAAGCATCACCCAGAGCAGCACCTGTGAGCCAGGAGAATGAGCCCTCCATATGCAAATAAGCCACTAGAAGGTAAGTCAGTACAGACCAGGTCCAGCTGACAGGAATGGAAACCTGGAAGGTGACAAGTTTAAAGCCAAAAGGAGATATTGTCCAGGGTGCTGAAACAATGAAATAATACTGGTTTTGGATAACAAAAAGGCAGAACAATGGTAGGAAAAGAAAGAGATGGTGACCACTATCTAGTAGAGGGCCACACTGGATCAGGGGTGGGCTAGACTTTATCTCTTGCATCAACTCTGATTGCCAACTCTGTTGTGGTAAGAAGGATTCTAAAGCTACTGAGCTTACCAGGAAAGACACTGACCTGTGGTTGTTGTCATGATTCCTGGTGGTCTCTGAAGCCCTTGCTAGATTCTATAACTGTTAACACTGGGCCATGCAGGACACTTAGTCCAGATCATAGCTGTATCAGAACAAGAACTGAGCAAATTCCATTCCAACAGACCCATTCACTAGCTGTACAAATTGGACATAAACTCAAAGCCTCATTTCCTCATCTGTAGATTTGGGAGCATATATCTACTGTTACAGATTGAATCATGTTCCTCAAAAAGAAATGTAGAAGTCCTAACCCCTGTAAATATGATCCTATTTGTAAATAGGATTTTTGTTGTTAATGAGATCATTCCAGAGTACTGTGGGCCCTAAACCTAATCACTCAGAAGTATCATACACGCATAGGGGGAAGACAAAGGCCACGTGAAGACTCATCTGCAACCAAAAGAACGCCAAGGATTGCTGGCAGACACCAGAAACTAGGAGGTCCACAGAAGGAATTGACGTGGCAGAAACCCTTATTTGGGTTGTTAGACTCCAGAATATGACAATGTAAATTTCTCTTCTTGAAAGTTACCCACTTGTGATACTGTTTTTGTTATGGCAGCAATAGGCAGCTAAGATACCTACCTCGCAATGTTATTGTGTATAATAAATTAGTGCAATGCCTGCTTAACAGGATCACAAGGAGGGGCACTAGCACCACTGTCCTAAATGAGGATCTTATCTACTCCAAAGAGCAGCACCTGGCATAAGCATCTGTAGGTGTGCTCAGGAGGCAGGAAATACACTGGATGGGATGAGCTAATTGAATCCAGAGCCAAGAAGCCAACTTGAACTCCTTTAGGTTAAGTTTCTATTAGGACCAGCCAGCCAATCACTATCTACCACTAAGTTTGAGGCATTATCTGATGAATTTCAAGCTGGCCATCACCATCTAGCTCTCTCCACAGACTCCCAGGAAAAAGGGGGTGTAGCTGGAAATTATTCTCTATTCAAGACCATCACCCAAAGGTCCCTCATCCTTACCCTTTTTGATGACTTTCCTATTTCTAACAATGTCAAAGTTTCCAATGAAAAATGCTCACTGCAGTTCCTGGAATCCTGACCTAGCCAAATCTAAAATGTGTTCACTTGTTGTTGATAGGTGCCATCAAGTCAGTTCCAACTCATACTGACTGTATGTATAACAGAACAAAACACTGCCCAGTCCTGTGCCATCCTCACAATCATTGCTATATTTGAGCCCATTGTTGCAGCCACTGTGTCAGTCATCTCACTGAGGGTCTTCCTCTTTTACGCTGACCCTCTACTTTACGAAGCATGATGTCCTTCCCCAGGGACCGGTCCCTCCAGATAACATGAGACGAAGTCTTGCCATCCTTGTTGCTAAGGAGCATTCTGGTTGTACTTCTTCCAAGACAGATTTGTTCGTTCTTTTGGCAGTCCGCGGTATATTCAATATTCTTCGCCAACATCACAATTCAAAGGCGTCAGTTCTTCAGTCATCCTTACTCACTGTCCAGCTTTCACATGCATATAATGTGATTGAAAATACCATGGCTTGGGTTAGGCACACCTTAGTCTTCAAGGTAATATCTTTGCTTTTTAACACTTTAAGGAAGTCTTTTGCAGCAGATTTGTCCCATGCAATGCATTGTTTGATTTGTTGACTGCTGCTTCCATGGGTGTTGATTGTGGATCCAAGGAATATGAAGTCCTTGACAACTTCAATCTTTTCTCCGTTTATCATGATATTGCTTATTGGCCCAGTTGTGAGAATTTTTGTTTTCTTTGTGTTGAGGTGTAATCCATACTGAAGGCTGTAGTCTTTGATCTTCATCAATAAGTACTTCAAGTTCTTCTGAAATTACCATTTATGTCTTCTTCCCTGCATCCTTGGTTTCCACTAGAAAAGGATCCCTATATCCCAGTCATCCATTAGAAAGACAAGAAAGACTGTTTGAAGAAAGACCCAACAGCAAGCTTTGCATTGCATGACAATGAGGTAGCTTAGACCAGGGACTCTATACATGTAGCAGAAGAGATGGCATATGGCCTCAACGTCCCACAAAACTTCCAGGGGCTATAAGCCTTTGTGTCCAGATGTTAGTTTTATCCTTGAAAATCTCCTGAGCAGATGGGACCCAAGTTCAGACTGTTTTCCCCACAGTGTGGTCTTTTAGGACTCCTATTAAGAGGGAGAACAACCTGTCCTGCTGCTGATCTCCAGTTATAAGTATTCCCAACTGTCTTAGGCTGGGTTCTCTAGAGAAGCAAAACTAGTGAAGTGTATACATGTTCCAACTCACAGCGACCCTATAGGACACAACAGAACTGCCCCATAGAGTTTCCAAGGAGCTCCTGGTGGATTCAAACTGTCGACCGTTTGGTTAGCAGCTGTAGCACTTAACCACTATGCCACCAGGGTTTCCATGTATGTATGGATGTAGAGAGAGAGAGATTTATTTCAAGGAAATGGCTTACGTGGTTGTAGAGGATGGCAAGTCCCAAGTCTGTGGGTCAGGTATCAGGCTGGAGGCTTTTCCAGACTTCCATAGCTGCAGGGGATTACAAACCCAAGATGGACAGGTCAGATGGCAGGATGCTCGCTCACAGGCTGCGGAGGCTGACAAATCCAAGATCAGTAGGTAAGATGGTAGGTTGCTGGCTCACAGGCTACAGAGGCTGATGAATCCCAAGATCAGCAGGTGATATGGCAGACCACAGTCTCAAGAACTGGAGGTCAGATGATGATGAGCTGGATGAAGGATCCAGAGGGAGCAAAAGCCAGTAAGCTTTGCCAGAACATCCATATATATTGGATCAGGTCAGGCCACACCCATGAGGAAACTCCCCTTACAACTGACTGGCTGATCACATCAGATCACATCATGGAGGGTGATTACATTACATCACAAAATGGAGAATAACTACATTATTACATGACTTTCAAATTACATTACATAACTGCCAAACTACATTACATAATAATCAAACTACATCATTACATAACTGCCAAAACCACTGAGAATCATGGCCCAGCCAAGTTGACACTCAACCATCACAGTCTACCATCACAGTCTACCCCTTGTCAACTTGGCACATGTACACATCTCCTTAAACCATACACAATCTCTAAATAGAGACAATTACAAAGTCATGCTTACACCTAGCATGATACAGCTAACGTGTGTAATACCAAAAACACACTAGCCCCATTTACATCTTATGTCTTCCAAGTGAAGAAAACAAAAATACTTGATGCACATATACAAGGAATGCTCAAAACAATTATAGTGCTCGTTTCTGCAAGTGGTCATGTAGTCATAACTGATATTCAGAACTATCTTCTTCCACCACCCATTCTGTATTCCCTTTTCCCTCAGCAAGCACTTCCGTTAGTTATGGTTCTTTGCCTCATAGGGTGACCCAAACCTTCATTCGTGAAGGGTCTGGGCCATCAGTAGACATTTCAGAATTGGGTTGCTGTAGTTTTCCATTGATTTTCAACACAGGACACAGTAGTACTAAGAGGCATCCTAAAGGATCTCCTGTATTCCAGATATGCTCTTCTTTACCTCCATTATGTACTATCAATCCAATTTCCCCTTGGTAACCAGGATCAATCTCACCAACCAATACCATACCCCCTTCTTTGCCTGTTGATCCAGAGGTGTGAGCAGCCCAAAGTGGCCAGGTAACATTAAGTTCCAGTTCAATGGAATCAATGTTCTGTCTCCTGGTGGGAGGATTCCTCCCTTTGGAATTAAGACCTCTAGACCCACAGAGTATATAGGATCATGGGGGCAAGAAGGAAAAATTTTGCTAGGGGGTCACTAGGGGTAATATTGAGTGGTGCCACTCCCACTTCCATCTCTTGATTCCTAGAACTGTGAAGCCTGGCTGTGGGAGAAAAAATACCATATATTGGTCGCTGGTTTGGAGCATATACAGCCTCCTGGAGAACAATTGCCCAACCCTGCAAAGTACTATCACCTAGCTGGCACTGTAGTTGTGTCTTCAGTAGACCATTCCATCATTCGGTCTAGCCATTTGCTTCATAATGACGGGGAACATGGAAAGACCAGTGAATTCCATGAGCGTGGGCCCATTGCTCCACTTCGATTGCTGTGAAGTGGGTTGCTTGATCAGAGAGAATGCTCTGTGGGATACCAGGACAGTGGATAAGCCATTCTGTAAGTCCAAGGGTGGTAATTTTGGCAGAAGCATTGCATGCAGGGAAGGCAAATCTGTATCTAGAATAAGTGTCTATTCCAGTAAGAACAAAATGCTGCCCTTTCCATGGAAGTGGTCCAGTGTAATCAACCTGCCACCAGGTTCCTGGTTGATTACCTCAAGGAATGGTGCCATATCTGGGACTCAGTGCTGGTCTCTGCTGCTGGCAGATTGGGCACTCAGCAGTGGCTGTAGCCAAGCCAGCCTTGGCGAGTGGAAGTCCACGATGCTGAGCCTGTGCATAACCTCCATCTCTGCTACCATGGCCACTTTGTTCACGAGCCCATTGGACAATGATGGGAGTGGCTGGGGAACACAGAGCACATCATCCTATCCACTTGATTGTTAAAATCCTCCTCTGCCAAGGTAACCCTTTGGTGAGCATTCACATGAAACACAAATATCTTCACTTCTTTGGCCCATTTAGAGAGGTCTATTTACAAAAGTCTTCCCCATACCATCTTGTCACCAATTTTCCAATCACATTCCTTTCAAGTCCCTGATCATCCAGCCAAACCGTTGGCCACAGCCCATGGATCAGTATACAATCACACAGCTGGCCATTTCTCTTCTCAAACAAAGTGAACAACCAGGTGCACTGCTCAAAGTCCTGCCCATTGGGAGGATTTCTCTTCACCACTGTTGTTCAAGGAGGTTCAGAAATGGGTTGTAGTCCCACTACTATCCACTTTTGAGAAGTACCTGCATACCATGTAGAACCATCTGTAAACCAGGCACGAGTTTTCTCTTCCTCAGCCAACTGATCTTAAGGAAGACCCCATGAGGCCATAGGTCAGACTGGGAGAAGGCAGGTAATGTGACAGGAGCGGGCATTTGGGCCACTTCCTCGTGCAACTTGTGCCTTCAGGTCCTGCTCGAGCCCCATCTCGTATATACCACTTCCATTTAATGATGGAATGCTGCTGCGCACATCCAGCTTTATGGCTCTGTGTGTTAGACATCACCCAGTTCATGATGGGCATCTCAGGCTGCATGGTGACTTGGTGGCCCATGGTTATGCATTCAGTATCTACTAAGACCCAATAACGAGCCAAAAGTTGTTTCTCAAAAGGTGAGTAGTTATTTGCAGAGGATGGCAGGGCTTTGCTCCAAAATCCTAAGGTCTGGGCTGTGATTCACCAATAAGGACCAACCAAAGGTTTCAAACAGTGTCTCTATCTGCCAGTGACACTTCAGGCACCATTGGGTCTGCCAGATCATATGGCCCAAGTGGCAGAGTTGCTTGCACAGCAGCCTGAATTTGTTGCAGAACCTTGTCTTGTTCTGGACTCCACACAAAACTAGCAGCTTTTCAAATCACTTGATAAATAGGTCAGGGTAGCAAATCCAAAAGAGGGATATGTTGCCTCCAAAATCCAAAGAGGCCCACTAGGCGTTGTGCCTCCTTTTTAGTCGTGGGAGGGGCCGGACACAATAACTTATCCTTCACTTTAGAAGGAATATTTTGACATGCCCCACACGACTGAACTCCTAGAAATTTCACTGAGGTGGAAGGCACCTGAATTTTTGTGGGATTAATTTCCCACCCGCCACCATGCAAATGTCTTACCAATAAGTCCAGAGTCATTGACATTTCTTCTTTACTAAGTCCAATCAGCATAATGTCATCAATCTAATGCATCCGTGTGGTATCTTGTGGAAGGGAAATGTGATCAAGGTCCTTGCAAATGAAATTATGACATAGGGCTATGACATATATCTCTGAAGTAGGACAGCAAAGGTGTATTGATGACCTTCCCAGCTGAAGGCAAACTGCTTCTGGTGGTCCCATGAAACTGGAACTGATAAAAAAGCATTGGCCAGATCAATAGCTGCATATCAGGTACCAGGAGATGTACTAATTCGCTCAAGCAATGAAACCACATCTGGAACAGCGGCTGAAATTGGAGTCATCACCTGGTTTACTTTATGATAATGCACTGTCATTCTCCAAGATCTATTTGTTTTTTGCACAGGTCAGATAGGTGAGTTGAATGGGGATGTGGTGGGAATCACTACCCCTGCATCCTTTAAGTCCTTGATTGTGGAAATAATCTCTGAAATCCCTCTAGGAATGTGGTACTCATTTCTGTTTACTGTTTTCCTAGGTAGAGGCCGTTCTCAGAGCTTCCACTTGGCTTTTTCTTACCATCATAGCCCTTACTCCACTTGTCAGGGATCTAATGTGGGGGTTCTGCCAGTTGCTGCATATATCTATTCCAATTATGCATTCTGGACCTGGTGAAATCACTACAGGATGGGTTCTGGTACCCACTGACCCACTGTGAGATGAATCTAAGACTCCTTTAATAACCTGACCTCCATACACCCCCACTGTGACTGGTAGGCCACAGTGCCATTTTGGGTCTCCTAGAATTAGTGTCAGTTCAGAGAGAGTATTCAGTAATTCCTGAAAAGGCTGATTATTCCCAATTCCCTAGTGAACAGACACTCTCATAAAAGGCTGTAGATCCCTTTGAGGAAGGCTGGAGATAGATAAATGGTATTAATTTTTGGCAGTGTAGTGGGGTCCTTCCTCAAGGGGACTCTGTCCCCTCTTCATTCAGTGGGTTTGAGTCTGTAACCTGGATGAAGTCTGGGAATTGACTGAGGGGCCATGACTTTCTGTTCTGGTGGTTTAAGTTAGACTGCCATTCACTTGATCTAGAATTCTTTCACTTGTACGGATCAGGTAAACACGTAGAATTTCAATCTTTTTTCACTCCTAAGGACACCATGACTAACTAGCCGGTGCCATAAGTTCATACATGTCAGCTATTCTGATTACTTCTTTGACTTCACTGTCCATTATGGTAACTATACCCACCTCGTGTTTTTCGACTGAGTGCTGCTACTTGGCCCCTACCACCACAGGGCCCAATCAGCCCCATTGTAGTTAGGTGTCTTAATTCAGTTAAGGCAATTCCCACTGTCAAATATGACTTACACAAAATAGGAATCATAGAAGCCTTCAAGGACGCTGGGGCTCCCTTCACAAATTTGTTCCTCACCATTTTGGTAAAAAGTGTGTCCTCTGGGCACTCCATGTGTGGGTCTGCAGGTCTAACATGATAAATCCACTCTAATATGCCAATTTCCTTAAGCCTTTGGATATCTTCTTCTACAGTATACCAACACAGGTCCTGTACTTCTACTTGATTTAGTGTAGGCTACAGAAACCCTGGTGGCATAGTGGTTAAGTGCTACAGCTGCTAACCAAAGGGTCGGCAGTTCAAATCTGCCAGGCACTCCTTGGAAACTCTATGGGGCGGTTCTACTCTGTCCTATAGGGTTGCTATGAGTCGGAATTGACTTAATGGCACTGTGTTTTTTTTTTTGTTTTTTACCATGTAATCCATGCTTCAGTGAACCAGCCAAATAAACTATTAGATCCTTTCCTAACCTCTCGAACTTAACCACTAAATAAAGAATCTGTGCTTAGTGGACCCATATCAATAAACTCAGAGTGATACAACTTTATATTCCTTGCACCATTATCCCACACCCTTGATAGCCATTCCCACACATATTCCCCTGGTTTTTGTTTGTACATATTGTAAAAGTCAAGCAGCTCTTTTGGAGCATAGTGTACCTCCTCCTGGGTCATACTTTGTACTTCACGTTTTGGGCTCCCTGGAACTTGAGTCTAGTTCTAAGTCTAGAAACAAAAATGGGTGGTGGGGATATGTTCTGAGAACATTCAGCAATGTCTTGCAAGGTATCTGCCTCAGGCAATGCCCCATGCAATGACTCAGATGCCTCCCCAGGCAATGACTCCGATGCCAGCCCAGGCAATATCTCAGACAAAGGCTCTTCAGACACAGCTGGGTTAATCTCATCAGATGGGTGTGGAGATTATTCAAAAGCAGTTGTAGCAGTACACTGACAGGGAACTGCCAGAAATACAAGCCAGACACAGAAGTGGATGTGGAACGAGGGATATCGTTGTTGATGTCAGATAGATCTTGCCGAAACAGAGAATACCAGAAAGATGTTTACCTGTGTTTTATCAACTATACAAAGGCATCTGACTGTGTGGATCATAACAAATTATGGATAACTTTGCAAAGAATGGGGATTCCAGAACACTTAACTATGCTTTTGAGGAACCTGTACACAGACTAAGAAGAGGCAGTCATTCGAACAGAACAAGGGGATACCGCATGGTTTAAAGTCAGGAAGGGTATGTGTCAGGATTGTATCCTTTCACCATGCTTACTCAGTATGCTGAGCAAATAATATGAGAAGCTGGACTATATGAAGAAGAACGAGGCATCAGGATTGGAGGAACACTCAATAACAAATGTTGTTTGCTGAAAGTGAAGAGGACAGCACTTACCACACTGTGTGGGAATTGTTGCTTCACTCATTGGCTGCTCTACCAGACTGTAGACTCCTTCTAGGCAGAGTTAGTGCCTTTCTAATCTTTGGGTCCTCCAAATATCAAGCACAGTGATTGTCAGGTAGACACCAAATGAATGATGGCGCAAGACAGGAAGGAACAAAGGCACACCAACACCCCCAAACTTAAAATCTTTCCAAAGTTGCTTTGTTCTAGGCAATGGAGACCTAAGCTAAGAAACTGGCCTCTGGGTTTCTAACAGCAGAAGAGTCAAATTGGGCTTTTCCTTCCTCCAAAAAAACTCTGCACAGGAGCAGATCCTTGGAGAGTTGTGTCCCGCATGCTCCAGGCAGCCTTTTAGGTGCTCATGCAAAGACCTGAGCTACGATCAACCTTTCATCCCACTTCCCTGTTATTGTTGTTGTTCTTGTTAGGTGCCCTGGAGTTGGTTCCAACTGATTGCGACCCTATGTACAACAGAACAAATGCTGTCCAGTCCTGCACCATCCTTGCAATTGTTGTTATGCTTGAGCCTGTTGTTGCAGCCACTGTGTCAATCCATCTCCTTGTGGGTCTTCCTCCTTTTCGCTGACCCTCTACTTTACCAAGCATGATGTCCTTTTCCAGGGACTGGTGGTCCCTCCTGATAACATGAGATGAAGTGTTGCCATCCTCACTTCTAAGGAGCATTCTCGCTGTACCTCTTCCAAGACAGATTTTTTTATTCTTCTGTCAGTACATGATATACTCAATATTCTTCACCAACACCATAATTCAAAGGCATCAATTCTTCTATGGTCTTCTTTATTCACTGTCCAATTTTCGATGCCATATGAGGTGGATGAAAACACCACAACTTGGGTCAGGTGCACCTTAGTCCTTAAAGTGACATCTTTGCTTTTTAACACTTTACGGAGGTCTTTTGCAGATTTGCCCAATGTAATGTGTTGCTTGATTTCTTGACTGCTGCTTCCATGGGCGTGGATTGTGGATCCAAGTAAAATGAAATCCTTGAGAACTTCAATATTTTCTCCATTTATGATGATGTTACTTATTGGTCCCATTATGAGGATTTTTGTTTTTTTTATGTTGAGGTGAAATCCATACTGAAGTCTTTGATCTTCATCAGTAAGTGCTTCAAGTCTTCTTCACGTTCAGCAAGCAACATTGTTTCAGCTGCATATCACAGGTTGTTAATGAGTCTTCCTCCAATCCTGATGCCTTGTTCTTCATATAGTCCAGCTTCTCATATTATTTGTTCAGCATACAGACTGAATAAGTATGGTGAAAGGATACAACCCTGACACACACCCTTCCTGACTTGAAACCATGCAGTATTCCCTTGTTCTGTTTGAACGACTGCCTTTTAATCTATATACAGGTTCTTCATGAGCACAATTAAGTGCTCTGGAATTTCCATTTTTTGCAAAGTTATCCATAATTTGTTACGATCCACACAGTCAAATGCCTTTGCATAGTCAATAAAACACAGGTAAATATCTTTCTGGTATTCTCTGTTGCAGCCAAGATCCATCTGACATCAGCAATGATGTCACTTCCCTACACCAGGGTTTTTTCTATTCTTATTTACTCTCAGTCTCTATAAAAGAAAAGACTCTCCCCCATAACCCTTTGAGGTGCTTGCAGATCTTATGCTTGGAGTGTTTTCCATGTTGTATTAATTCCCCTCCCCACTATTACAATAGTCCCTTCCCTTTTCCCCCTTTTCTTTCTGAAGAAAGTCTCTCCTTTTCAAAGTCTGGATTTGTGTTTTATTTGACATAGACAATTCCATAGAAGAAAACCTCTGTCCGAATGGAGTTTACATTCTAGTGGGGGGAAGGAAACAGTAAAGAAGTTGACTAAGTAAAAATATATATTAAGGAAGATGATGCTATAGGATAAAATAACTGAGCCTAAGGAAGAACTTTAGATCAAAGAGCACAGCCTTCAGTATGGATTACATCTCAACATAAAAAAAACAAAAATCCTTACAACTGGTCCAATAAGCAATATCATGATAAACGGAGAAAAGATTGAAGTTGTCAAGGATTTAATTTTTACTTGGATCCACAATCAACACCCATGAAATCAGCAGTCAAGAAATCAAATGATGCATTGCATTGGGCAAATCTGCTGCAGAAGGCCTCTTTAAAGTGTTAAAAAGCAAAGCTGTCACCTTGAAGACTAAGGTGCGCCTGACCCAAGCCATGGTGTTTTCAGTCACCTCATATACATGCGAAAGCTGGACAATGAATAAGGAAGACCGAAAAAGAATTAATGCCTTGAATTATGGTGTTGGCGAAGAATACTGAATATACCATGGACTACCAAAAGAACAAAAAAATCTGTCTTGGAAGAAATACAACCAGAAATACAACCTTAGAAGCAGGAATGGCGAGACTATCTCTCACATACTTTGGACATGTTATCAGGAGGGATCAGTCCCTGGAGAAGGACATCATGCTTGGTAAGTAGAGAGTCAGCAAAAAAGAGGAAGACCCTCAACAAGATGGATTGACACAGTGGCTGCAACAATGGGCTCAAGCATAACAATGATTGTGAGGATGGTGCAGGACCAGGCAGTGTTTCATTCTGTTGTACATAGGGTATCTATGAGTAAGAACTGACTCAAGGGCACCTAACAACAACAAGGAAGAACAGGCATATGATTTTTAATAGGGCATTTGGGAAATGCTTCTCTGGAAAAGGGACATTGAGGCAAAGCCCTGAAGGAGATAACGATGCTTTTTACTGCTTTTATAATGACTAAATTGGAACCCCTGGATGATGAGAACTAGGAGTTCCAATTTATAAGCACCTTGGGTGGTTAGGATGCACCAGCCATGCTTTGGAAAGTGCTGAACAAAGGGATCTCCCACAATAGCACATGAGGGAAGATGGACCAGAGTATCTTGCCAGCTCCTGATAGCCTCAAAATTGCATGTTTGGCCTCACTGTCACTCTTCCCACATCTCCCTCCAACATCCAGGACTTCCCTTGACTTCCAGCAGTGACTCCCTCCTCCCTCTGGCCGATCTGCCTCCCTGACAGGGATGACCTCTTAGGTCTCACCTGCTGGCACAGTCATGCCCCACCCAAAGCTGCCTCACCTGATGGTTGTGATCTGGCCCAGATTGAGCTCATAGTTGTTGACCTGGGCAATGAAGATGGCGGCCAGGGCCTCGTAGAGGGCGGTGCCATCCATGTTCACAGTAGCCCCCACAGGCAGCACAAACCTGGTGATGCGGCGGTCCACACCCAGGCCCTCCTCCAGGCAGCGGAAGGTGATAGGCAGTGTTGCGGAGCTGGCGGAGAAAGCCCCAAGACTGAGACCAGGAGGTGTCAGGGCAGGACTGGGGCAGCCATGGGGCAAAGGAGGTCTTCCCCTGAGCACATTGAGGGGGGCAGGGGCATCTCGTTTCTAGAATAAGAACTGTGATGAGGAAGAGGGACTCTCTCATGACCAGGTGCACCCAGCAATGGGGGCATTCCAGGCTGGAGGTCTCTTGGCCCACTTAAAGCCAATGACTAGAAACTAGTTTATGCCACTAGTTCACCCTGACTTTCTACTCCCAGAAAGGAGAAGACTAAGAGTCTGCTAATCTCCCACCCCTTGGAGCTAAGAGAGAGGTGGTATGGAAGACCATATTGTATTGCCACTCCTGATGTTGTCATGGGAGCAACCTCAGATACACTAACTCTCTGGCCTCTCTCTCCACCACTTCCCAGGGGAGGAGGAGTGATCTGATTGGTGAGTATAGTCCAAGGAGTAAGCATCTTTTTGGGAGTCAGCCTGGCCACAAGATATGTTCTGGTCAGCTTTATGCCATGCAGTGAGATGCCTGGATCCACAGAAAGGAACCTGGTGCATCCAGCTCTGCAGTGACTACATAACTTTGATTCTGGGATGCAGAGGTAGCAATGTGATTTGGCCGCAGATCGAAAGGCAAGTTCTCCAATCAACATTACAGGTAGTCAGGTGATATTTTTCTCCATCTGCTTGGCCCTTGTGATACCTCTCAAATGATTTTGAATTTAGATGGGGAAAGGTATGTCCTTTATTGACCCCCTAAAATTACAAAAAAGGAAGAAAGAGATCTCCAGAGATCATTTCAAGGGGAAAGCAGAACTTCTGGGCTAGAAATTGAGAATATGGGGCATTGTGGAACCTTTGTTCTAACTTCAAACCTGGTACCTGATTCTCCTCCATATAAAAGGAAAAAGAAACAGGGCCAGGAGAGCCAGCCCAGGACAAAGACCAGCCATCTGGAGACTTTCAGGAGCCCCTGGCATTATCACACAGCTCAGAAGAGGTGTCTGTGGTGGGGTTAAGGGCAGGGCTCCTAGAAGAGCCTGTGAAAGACCAGGAGTAACCCAGGGAGGGCACCAGTGGTGGTAAACAAGGCCGTACCTGGAAGACGTGCCCATAGCGGTGATGAGGGCCTGCAGCAAGCCACCGATGAAGGGGAAGGGGTTCCGGTGGGTGATGAGGAAGTAGATGAGGGGGAGGACACCGCCAGCATGGAGTAACAAGCCAACGATGACTGTCAGGGTGTACATGCCCAGCTGACCCCCCAGGACGGCCATGTCTTCCATCTCCAGGATCTTCCCAGCAATCAGGAAGAGGATGCCCACAGGTGCGTACCTGGACCAAGCCAGACACCTGTTAGGGCTCCCTCCTGTGCCCCCGCCACAGGAGGAGGTGGCAACCCAACACTGTGCATCACACTTGCCCATGTGGAGCCCTGGAGCCAGCCAATGCCCCACATAGGAGCCCTCTATTCCACCCCAGACTTTCCTACGCATTTAATAAACTGGGGCTGGAATCCACCAATGTATCCCACCTCCCCCTGCTGCCACTCACCCACAGCTCAACCCAGGGAGCGGAACAGTTCTTATAGCTCCAGACTGAATGTGGGTCTCTCACTCCTCTACTACCCTATTCAAGCACTCCCCCCAAAAAATAATCATTTTCTTCAGGACCCCTTGCTAGACATTGCCCAGGCATTAACCACCTCTGGCCTTCTAACTTCTCGTACACACTGCCCCCAACTCTTTGCCCCACATATGTAACCTTTATGCCCCTCTTCTCTTTCCTGTAAGCTCATATCCTCCTTCACTCACCATCCCTGAGCTATTTCACCTGGATTTTCCACTGGCATCTCAAATAATCTACCCTAAATCAGAATAATTCATTCATTCAACAGATATTTATTGAGTACCTACTATGTTCCAGGCATATGGTCCCTGCCCTCATGGAGCTTACATTCCAATAAAAGATACAGGCAGTAAACATAGAAACATGTAATTAAGAACTTCAGCTAGTGTTAACTACTATGATGGTGGTATGAGTGGGTGGTGCTACTTTGGCATGAATGAGCCTCTTGGGAGAGGTGACACTGAAGCTGAGACCTGAATGATGGGAAGGAACCATGTATGTCTGGGGGAAAACACTGCAGGCAGAGTAGACATGAGATGGTCTTGAACTTGGAGTGTTGGAGAAGCAGAAAGAAGACCAGTGGTCCTGGAGCAGTGCATGAAAGGGAGACTGGCAGAGATGAAAAAAGGGAGTTAATTGGGGGCTCACCTGTGTTCCCAGAAACCAACATATTCCTTGGTCTTGTGAGTTTCTGTGAATGGCTCTATAATTTCCCCACTACCCAGGCTTCAATTGTTTCTCCTTTCCTTTTAGAAACTGAACTCTAAGCTTGGTCATGCTTACGGTGGATGGATTTTGGGAAGCTGGTGCAATAGCTTGGCTCAGAAATCAAGAGACTCAATCTAAAGTGGTGGGAATGGGAACAATGAGGGCAGCTCCAGTCACATTTGTGTTCTCCAAGCTGGGGTCAGGGTTGGCCCTGAGAATTGGTTGGAGTGTTGATAAGTTGTCTCCAAATCAATGTGTCTAGACTTGCCTCTATGGTTACTCTGTGAATCCATCTCTGAATTCGCTTGTCTCCATCCTTCCACCTTGTCCTCAGCAAAAGTCCTCAGCTCTGGATCAATTTTCCATGACTTCTTTCCTCCTATACTCAGCCACCTAGTACATCCAGATTTTACCCAACCATGCCAATGACCACTACAAATTCATGGTTCCCAATTTCAGTTGAGCCTTCAATATTTCTTTGTCCCTTTGCTTGCTTATCTTTGATAACCTCCCATTCTTCTCAGCTGCTTTTCTAAGCTCCCACCTTAGCTTCAAGTCTCCTATACAACTTTCAAACTATTCGGGATGATGTACATAATTTTCCCCAACTGAGGACCAGCCAGCCTTGTCGGCATCTTCCCACGCCAGTCCCCAACTTACCCTATGCTCCTGCCTCCCTGAACCATTCTCCAAACAACTCAGTTTCTTTCAAGATTTGAGTGTTCTCTTCCCTCTGCTTGAAGTACCTCTGCCCTTTTATGGTCCTGTTGAATTCTTACTCATCTTTCAAGGGCCAGCGAAGGGGTCACCTTCTCTCTGACTTCCTCCTCACCTTCCAGGCACAGTTCACTGCACACCCCTCCATTCACTGCCCACATCGCCACACTTTTTTTTAATGTTCTTTTACTACAGAACCTACCATTTTGTATTCTATTTATCTAGTATATGTCTGTCTCCTGCAAGGCTTTGTGAGCTCCCTGAGGACAAGAACTGAATTCAATCTCTCTATATTCCAGAGTTCAAGACAAAGTCGGCCTGGGGGGATGTCTGCTGAATGAGGGAAGAAATTAGTGGAAGACCGAAGGAGTTTAAAGAAAAAAATTAATAAATCAATTAAGGAATAGTAAGTGAGTGAAAATCAGGAGGAAGCAAAGGAGCAAATGAGACATGATTGAGTGGGGAGGGGAGTCAATGAATGAACACGTAAGTGAATAATCAATGAGTAAATGAGCAAATGGATGAATGAATGAATGAACATTTGAGTGAATGAGAGATGAATACGTGGGTCAATGAATGAGTGGATGAATAAATGAGTCAATCAATAGTTCAACTAATGCATGAGTGAGTTCATGAATGAGTTTTTTAGTTGTGAATGAATTTATGAGAAAATGAATATACGAATGAATAAATTAGCCAATGCATAGAAGGATGACTGAGTAAGTGAACCAATGCATGGAAGAATAAGTATAAATAAACGAGCAAATGAGTGATTTGACCATTATATAGGAGAATGAGTGAACCAATGCATGGAAATTGCATATAAATGAAAAAATGAGTAGATGAACGATTTGACCAATGAGTGAATATCAGTCTCCTGAATAAGTGAATAAATAGATGAATGAGGGAATGAATGAGTGAATAACACATTGCAGAGAATAAGGGAGTGAATGAATGACTGAGTGAGTGAATTAACCAATAGACAGATGAGTGACTGTGACCATATATCCTCAACAATCCCTTGATTAGCTGCCACCAGTCTTGACCTCCCAGCCCTGGTCTCACCCTTCCCAGGCGCTATCACTGCCCACCCCAGCACAGCCCAGACTCACCAGATAATGATGCCCACCAGCCGCATAATAGCCTCATTGAGGCTGTCGAAGAAGTCCCGCAGGACTCGGCCCTTATGCTTCATGCCACCGATGACCAGCCCAAAGGCCACAGAGAAGACCACGAGGCCCAGCGCATTGATGCCATTGGCTGAGCCAGGCACTGGTACAGTCTCCTCGAAGCTCAGCACCTCGTGCAGGGTGCCCAGGGCCCGTGTGACATTTTCCAGGAGACTTGTCCCATTGTCCACTGAGGACGTAGGAGGCATGGAGGTGCCCAGCTCAGACCCGTTCTCTGTCCTCACAATGGTCCTGGTTACCACCCTTGTGCTATACTGCGTCTTGAACTGAAATAAAGAGACATTGGCCCCCAACTCGGTTCTGCAGATGCATTAGAATCACCTGGAGAAATGTCTTTAGAACACCAATTCCTGGCTCCCATACTTTATAGAGTCTGACTCAATAGGTCTGTAGTGGGGCTCCAGGATCTGCATTTTCCACTGCTCCTGCCCAGTCAAATTTAGGGGCCTCTCTCTGAACTCATGTGTGGGTGTCCCTCTGTCAGAAGTCCTGGGCTCTTGACCCCAGACTTGATGCCTCCTCCACTTCTCCAGCCTGAGCCCTTCTCTCAAACCCTCCCTTGATCACCACACCAAAGAGAAATATCATCTTTTTCCCAGACTCTTCCAAAAGCCCCTCCCCATTGCTCTGCCAGGCCTTTCTTTCTACACTCCACCCTTGGGCTGACCATGCAGCAGCAAGCTCCCCCCACCCTCCCAGTCTCTTCAATTAAACTGCACTTCCCCCTGACCTGTTTGAAGCAGGCTTCCACAAGGTTGGGCGGAAACATATTTCTGCAGAAAAACATCAATAAGAGGAAGCTGTTAGAATTTGGAAGGGAGTGCTATAATAATAAAAACAAAAACATGAGTAATAATGATATTAATGGCAGCCAACACTTAAAGCTTATTCTAGGCCAGGCATTAAGCTAAGTGCCTTACCTATATTATCTGATTTAAACAACAACCCTAAAGGTGAGCGCTAGTAGTGTCCCCACCTTACACACAAAGAAACCAAAGCACAGATAATTTCTGTAAGTTATCCAAGGACACACAGCTGCTGAGGGGTGGAGATGGACCTCAAATCTAGGACTCTCTAAGCACCTTATACCCATTGCCATTGAGTTGATCCCGACTTGTAGTGACCTAATAGGGCAGAATAGAACTACCCCGTAGGGTTTCCAAAGAGAGGCTGGTGGATTAGAACTGCTGCCCCTATGCCATCTCAGGGACCCCTCAAAAGACCACAGGCAGCACCTGAACTCCTCCAATTCTAGGTACCCCCAAGTCAGGGACTACAGTAGAAGTATGGCTGGCCTTGATGCTGACTGGCAAAATCCAGCTACTCTAAGTGCATCGTTCACCCTCCACTGGAGTTTGGGAACACCAGGCAAATGCCACCCAAGTTCCTGCAGCTACAGCTTCCCCAGCATAAGGGTCAAAAGACCATATCCGAGGGGTCAGTCCTGTTACAGAATGTGCACAAGGCTCCAATGCAGAAAATGATACCAATAAACCTTGTTGTACTTGCTGGAAAGTCGATCCCAACTTATGGCAACCCCATGTGTTGCTGCATAGGGTTTTCAAGACTGTGACCTTTCAGAAGCAGATTGCTGGGCCTGTCTCCCAAGGCTTCTCTGTGTGGATATGAGCCACCAACCTTTCAGCTAGTAGTTGAGTGCTTAACCATTTGTACCACCTGGGGACTCCCCGATAAAACTAGGCTTAAATAAATAAATAAATACCAAACCTATTGCTGTCAAGTCAATTCCAACTCATAGCAACCCTATAGGACAGAGTAGAACTGCCCCATAAGATTTCCAAGGAGCAGCTGGAAGATTCAAACTGCTGACCTTTTGGTTAGCAGCCAAACGCTTAACTACTGCGCCACCAGGGCTAAATAAATAATGGCAGAAAATAGTACCAACAAAGCTAGGCTTAAATAAATGAGTAAATGGTAGAAAATGGTACCAATAAAACTAGGCTTAAATAAATGCATGGCAGAAAATTGTATCAACAAAGCTAGGCTTAAATAAATAAATGGCAGAAAATGGTACCAATAAAACTAGGTTTAAATACATGAGCAAATAGATAAATAAGTAAATGGCAAGAAATGGTACCAATAAAACTAGGGATAAATAGATTAATTAGCTAATTTTTAAAACCAGGCTGAGCTTGGGGTGTTGCCATTTCCACACTGTGTCACCTGCCCCCTTTGTCTCTATGGGTTGTATAAGTTGTTGCATGTAGGGCTGGAAATCCCAACAAAAGTAGAAAGAACTTCACCTGACCAGGTCCATGAAGGCATCAGCTGTGGGGACGGGCTCAACCCGGCCCTCGCGGTGCAGCCCCTCCTTGGAGCCCTTCCCAGGATGGATGATGGTGACCATGAGGATGCCAATGAAGACAGCGATGACTGTGGTCACCATGTAGTACACAGCTGCCCTCATCCCCATTCGCCCGGTTGCCTTGTTGTCCAGAGACGCCATGCCTGGAGAACAGAGGGTACGCCCTGCACAGTTGGACTACACCCCACCACCCATTCTCCCAAATGTTCGCTCCTCCCTCCCCATACTGCCAGCTCAACAGCCTGCCAGCAAGCACCCACTTCTCCTATACTCCTACCCACACACCCAACCATGATCCATTCCCCCACATCCACACCACCATCTTCTACGTATATCATCACCCTTCAACCTCATTCTGTTGTCCATGTGCACTGTCACACCCCATTCCATCCTTTATCTCATCTTTCTCCCAAGCACTATTCCTCTAACCATACTACCTTCCTTCTATACCAAGTTAGCCCTATTAACCCCAACCCCATTTTCCATTTACCCCTATTTGCCCCACAGCCTCACTTTCATTCCACTGTTCATCCCACTACCCACCCCAGCACCACCCCTCCATTCACCCAGCTAACTGGTGTCCACCCAGATGCCCTTTACCAGGCCAATACACTTATCCTCTAGCTGCTGTGAGTGTTGGCTGCAAATAGCTCATAATGCCTCTTCTTCCTGAGAACTGCCCTCAGCGAAATATGAGCTGCCTAACCAGAAATGTCTGGGAGGCTATGCCTTCCTCCCATGGGAAGCCTATAGCCAGTGACTGATACAGGGATACAAAAGACCAGCTCATGGGGGGACAATTTTGTAGCGCAGTAGTTAAGAATTCAGCTGCTAACCAAAAAGTTGGTAGTATGAATCTACCAGCTCCTTGGAAACCCTATGGGGCAGTTCTACTCTGTCCTATAGGATCACTATGAATTGGAATCGACTTGATGGCGACAAGTTTGATTTGGTTCACATTCCAGAGCTCCCCATGGGATCAGACTGAGAGGTCCCCCTGTTCTGGAGTGCTGTTCACAGTCCAGAAATCCCCCATGGGATCAGGCCAAGAGGCCAGCCACCTTCTAAACCTACATCTTTACTTAGCTTCTTTCCCTACCCTGTCCTGCTTCTCTCACTTCCTCATGGGTTTTTCTTCAGACCTCGCCTTCAGTAAATTACTCGTACAAATACCCTTATGTCAGGCTCTGCTTTTAGGAAACCCAACCAAATCATTCTTTCATGCCTTTATCTTTACCACTGTTCCAAAATCCAGGGATTAGCAAACTATAATCCACAGGCTAAATCCAGTCTACCTCTGTTTTTGTAAATAAAGTTTTATTGGAACACAGCCATACTCATTTGTTTACATACTGTCTGTAGCAGATCTTATGCTACAACAGAGATGAGTAGTTGCAACAGAGACCATATGGCCCTTGAAGCTGAAAATGTTTACTAGCTGGCCCTTTACATAGTCCATCCATACTTCCACCCCACCCTCCACCCACCATCCAGTCACCTCAATCTTACTCACTTTCCACACCTTCATCCACATCCCACCCCCTGCCCATCCACACCATCTCCCAGCTACCTTCCCTGGGTGCCCCATCATAGTCTTTTTTTTCCCTCTTGATGAAATGGCACCCCTATTACAGGCTGGTATTTTATCTCCAAAGAAGGTCAGGGAAGTTGAGATAAGTGGTGAAGGTCATATGGGGTCTGGGACCTAGGCTTTGGCCAAGGACTCTTGGCTAGGTGTGGGCTCCATGTTGGAGGCACTGAACTGGGGAGGAAGACCCATGCTTGTGGCAATGTTGGATCTGGGTTCAAGGTGAAGCTCTGGGATGGGTCCTGGAGGCTAACGCTGGCCTGGGTCTCTCTCACCTGTGACCAGGCTGGAGACAATGAGGGGCAGCACCAACATCTGCAGCATCCTCATGAGCAGCTCTCCAGGGAACGAGAAATACTTGATCTGGCGGTAGGTGAGTTGGTATGGGCGCAGAGCAAAGGCCAGGCTGACTCCTAGGATCAAAAAGAAGGATCAGGGAGTGGAGTGTTGGTCAACCCCCACCCCACCTCAGTCCCAGGCAGGGGTTCATCCATCCCAAGGAGAGTGTGTGTGGGTGGGAGTAAGAGAGAGAAACACTCTATAAGTGTGTGTTTGTGTGTCCCTTGGTATGTGTGTGCCTTGTATACACATATGATGCCATGTGTGACCATATTGCTATGTGCGTAAATAAATGCACACATTAGTGTGTATGTAGGATGCATATGTGACAGTGTATGTTCATTTGTGAGCATGGACATGTGCCTTTTACACATGGGTCCATACTCCTATGAGTGCGCATACGTTTTTTCCTGTGTGTATACAGGACTGACTTTGTGCATATGTATTACTGTTTTCAAACATGGAGGTATATGTGTGCCCAGAAATGTCTGTATGTGAATGTGTATTTAAACTCATATGGATTAGATTGTGCCCCCCAAAATATGGGTTGGAATCCTAACCCATGTACCTGTGGATGTAAACCTGTTTGGACAAGGTTTCCTTTGTTATGTTAAGTAGTTCAGAGCCTAGTAGAGTAGGTTTTAAATTTAACCATGTCTGAGTTATTAAAAAGGAGCCCTGGTGGCATGGTGGTTAAAGCGCTTGGCTGCTAATCAAAAGGTTGGCGGTTGAAATCTACCAGCTACTCTGAAGGAGAAAGATATGGCAGTCTGCTTCCAGAAAGACTACAGCCTTGGAAACCCTATCGAACTGTTCTACTGTGTCCTATAGGGTCACTATGAGTCGGAATCGACTCAATGGCAGCGGGAGTTATAAAAAGAGTAGATTAGACACTGAGATACCCACACGCAGGGTGTCGGAAGTGGGAGGAGGGAGACAGATGCTATGTGAGGATCGTCTACAAGAGAAGGAACCAAGGAATACATGTCCCAGGCTACCAACAAGGGAGGAATCAGCGTGGTGGACAGCCTGATCAGGACTTTTAGCCTCCAGTCTAACTTCTATTCTTGAAAGTCACCCACTTGTATTTCTGTTACAGCAGCACTAGGATCTAAAACAGTTGGGGTGAGAAAAAGACAGGAACATTATATGGGTATGTGTTTGTGTGTGCCTTGGTATGGGTGTACCTTGTGCACATATATGATCTCACGTGTGACCCTATCGATATATATGTATGTGCGCACATTTGTGTGTACATATACTGCCTATATGATGGAGAACATTCACTTCTAGGCATGTACGTGTACCTTTATACCTGGGTCCATACACATATGAGTGTGTACACATATTTTCCCATGTGTATATAGGAGTGGCTTGTGTGGATATAGCCCTGGTGGCACAGTGGTTACGCACTCAGCTACTAACTGAAAGGTTGATGGTTCGAACCCACCAGCCACACCAAGGGAGAAAGATGTGGCAGCCTGCTTTTGTAAAGATGTACAGCCTTGGAAACCCTATGGGGCAGTTCTACTCTGTCCTGTAGGGTCACTATGAGTTAGAAGCAACTGGATACTCTAAGCAGTGGTTTGGCTTGTGTGCATATGTGTTACTGTCTTGTGTGCATATGTGTTACTGTCTTCAAACATGGGGTGTATGTGTGCCTGGACATGTTTATGTGTGGGTGCGTATTTAAGCTCCTAAGTGTGCGGGTGTGTGTACGCAAAGGAATGAATATGCATATATCAATGTGTTCAGAAGTTCTGGTATATGCGTCCATGTGTGTTTGTGAGTTTATGTGCTTGCACCCGTAAGTGTTGTGCATACGTAAAAATGTGTTAGTGTATGTGTGTTCACATGAAGAAAGTGTGTTTGCATAGCAAATACATGTATGCATGTATACATATGTATCCACCACCTGTCTCAGTTTGTCGTACTGTGGTGGCTTGTGTGTTGCTGTGATGCTGGAAGCTATACCACCAGTATTTCAAATACCAGCAGGGTCATCCATGGTGGACAGATTTCAGTGCAGCTTCTAGACTAAGACAGACTAGGAAGAAGGGCCTGGCCATCTACTTCCAAAAACCAGTCAGTGAAAACCCTATGGATCACAACAGAACACTGCCTCACTTGCTTTGTACAGGGCATCAGGAGGGATCAATTGCTGAAGGAGGACATCACATTTGGTGAAGCAGAGGGACAGCGAGGGCAAGGGACACCATCGGTGAGATGCACTGTCACAACAGCTGTGACATGGACTAGAACATTCCGGCGACTGTGACAAGAGGGGGTAACATTTCATTCTGTTGTACACAAGGTCACCATGAGTTGTAGTTGACTCTATGTTGTTGTTGTTAGTTGCCCTCAAGTGAATTTCGACTCATGGTGACCTTACATGTATAGAGTAGAACGGTGCTCCATAGGGTTTTCAAGACTGTGACCCCTTGGAAGCAGGTGGCCAGGTCGGTCTGCTGAGGCCCATCTGGGGGGGTTCCACCAGCCAACTCTTCTGCTAGTAGTTGACCCTTAACTGTTACCAGCCTCACCCAGGGATTCCTCTACCTATCTCTACATATGTAGAGAGATGACACTGACTCACCCACGGTTGTTTGCATGCGTGTGTATCCACCCGTGTGAGTGTGCCCTTGTTAGGAAGGGAACGGTGCTGTGGCTAGTGGGTCATGTGCCTGTGTGAGCGCAGAAATGTGCACGGAAAAATGCAGGTGAGATTCAGTGGGGTGGAGCAAAGAGACGTGAATGCGGGAATGTCCCAAAGTCCCTGCCCCCTAGGTCGTAAGGCCCACCCCTGCGGGAGCCGACTCACCAATGACCACAGCGCTGATGGTCAGCAGGATGAAGGCATTGCGGCACAGGAAGCGCAGCACGTGCTCACGGGTCATGGTCTGCAGGCGCAGGCGCGTGCGAAGTGCTCTCTGTTGCAAGCTCTCCTGCAGCTGCTGCAGGCAGCCCACCCGGCCCAGCCGCTGGCCGCTCTCCCGCAGAAACAGGCTGTTGGCGTGGCTGCTCATCATCTACCTGCGGGGGGAGGGGGGACAGGGGGAGCCGGGGCAGAGGGGCCGAGCCTGGTGAGGGACTGGACAGTGGATGGGGTGGGGGCGCTTCACAGCCAGACCGGGGCAGCTGGCGGGACAGCCCTCTTCTTCTCGACTGAGGTCATCACAAGAAATTGGAGGCTGCCCCAGCTCTCAAAACAAACTAGCAAGCTTTTACTGAGCACCAACTGTATGCAGAGCACTAGACAAGGCGCCTTGGGGCTAGGCCCAAGATTAATACGGTTTGGTGTCCGGCTTGGAGGCGCTAACAGCTGGCTTTCCATAAGGACACAAAATTGGCAGGTGCCTGGCAAATATGGTTGCCCGATAAATCTAACTACTGTGTGTGAATGCCCCAAGTGAGCAACATACAGAGCAGGGAGTCACTTGGGAGGGAAATGGTGATGATTCTTGGCTCTTCAGGTTCTCTCTTTAAGAGGAAACGTGGTCATGAGCCTCTCCTGGGAGCCAGGCACCCTTGCAAGGAAGTTTCCAAAATTCAAGCTTTGTGTCTCCCCTTTGCTTGTGGCTATATCCGTGTATCCTTACTTGATTTTTTTTTTTTTTTTTGCTTTAGATTAACTCAATTCTTTTCACAGAAATAAATTTGTCTAACGTGGAAACTTTAGTTCTCTATTTGAAATGATGCCACAGTGGCAGAGCACTGGGCTGCTCAAAAGGTCAGTGGTTTGAACCCATCAGCTGTTCCGCGGGAGAAAGATGTGGCAGTCTGCTTCCCTAAACATGATACACCCATTGCTGTGGAGTCGATTCTGACTCAGAGCAACCCTATACTAACCCTATAGGACAGAGCAGAACTGCCCCCTTAGGGTTTCCAAGGCTGTAAATTTTGACAGAAGCAGACTGCCACATCTTTTTCCCACAGAGCAGCTGATGGGTTCGAACTGCCAACCTTTTAGTTAGCAGTGGAGCACTTAACCACTGCGCCACCAGGGCTCTTTCCGTGAAGATTACAGCCTAGAAAACCCTATGGGGCAGTTCTACTCTGTTCTATAGGGTCACTACGAATCGGAATCAACTCAATGGCAATGGGTTTGGTTTTTTTTTTTTTTTTTCAAAAATAAATACATACAATGGACTACTGCTGTTGTTAGCTCTGTGAAGTCTCCCCCAACTCATGGCAATCTCATGCACGATAGAATCAGACAATTATGACCCATAGAGTTTTCACTGGCTGATTTTTGGAAGTCGATCACCAGGCCTTTCTTCCTAGTCCACCTTAGTCCAGAAGCGCCACTGAAACCTGTTCAGCATCATAGCAACACACAAGCCTCCACTAACAGACGGTTGATGGCTGTGCATGAAGTCATTGGGTGGGAATCAAACCCTAGTCACCCACATGGAAGGTAAGATTTCTGCCACTGACCCACCACTCACCACCACGGAATACTACTCACCCATAAAGAGAAATGATTCCTGATACATGTTACAACCTAGATGAACCTTGAAAACATCATGCTGAGTGAGCTAAGCCAGTCACAAAAGGACAATTATCATATGATTTCACTTACATAAAATGCCTAGAACAGGCAAGTGTATACAGACCTAAGTTTATCAGTGGTTACCAGGAACAGGTGGGAGGGAGGGGGAAAAGGGACTTCACTGCTTAGAGGACACTGAGCTTCTGTTAAGGGTGATGGAAAAATCTGCAGACGGGTAATGGTGGTGGTTGTACAACATGAGGACTACCGCTAATGTCACTGAACTGTATACGGGAAGAATGTTGAAATGGCAAACGTTTGGTTATGTGTAATCTTAACCACAATTCGCTTAGACTGATTGGAACGATTATTCACAAGGACAACAAAAGCCTCTGGGTAAAAGTGAGATGTCATCTTTTGCTATGGAATGGATGTGGACACGGTCTTATAGTTCCAAATACAATCTATACTCTGCCCTAAGGAAATTATAAAATAAGATGCTTATAAAAGTAAACATCTTTCCACCCATTTACCAACTAAACACCTTACCTGCCCATATGGGCAACTTGGAAATGACTACGCTCTGCGCTCTGAGCATTTCCTCTGTATTCATGGTGACATTGTGACTTCCATGGGTCTGGGGGACTTCTGTCTTCATTGGCCCCTTCTTTCATTAAAAAACTTTTTTTAATTATATTTTCTGATAGTGTTGGTATAAAAACAAACATATTAATATTACATATTAAAACATGTTCTTTGGCAGCCACCATGGAAAACAGTTTGGCAGTTCTTCAAGAAGTTGAACATAGAATTATGCTATGGGCCCAGAAATCCCAATCCTAGATACCTACCCAGAAGAAGTGAAGGCAGAACACAAACAGAAACCTGTGCACCAATGTTCTTTGAAACACTTTTCCCAACAGCCCAAAGGTGGAAACAATCGAAATGTCCAACCGCAGATGAATGGATAAACACAATTTGGTATATAATAAAATACTACCCAGCCATAAAGAGGCATGAAGTCCTGAGCATGTCACAACATGGATGAACCGTGAAAACATGCTGAGTGAAATAAGTCAGTCACAAAAGGACAAATACTGTATGATCTCATTTATATGAAATTAAAAAAAAAAAAAAACTCATTGCTTCGAGTCGATTCCGACTCATAGCAATCCTATAGGACGACATAGAACTTCCCACAGAGTTTCTAAGGAGTGCCTGGTGGATTCGAAAGGCTGACCTTTTGGTTAGTAGCTGTAGCTCTTATCCATTACGTGACCAGGGCCCTGGTGGTGCAGTTGTTAAGCGCTCAGGCTGCTAATCCAGAGGCCAGCAGTTCAAATCCACCAGCTGCTCCTTGGAAATCCTATGGGGCAGTTCTACTTGGTCTTATAGGGCCACTGTGAGTCAGAATCGACTTGATGGGAACGGATTTAGTTTCATACGAAATAAGTAAATATATAATACCACCCACTGCTGTTTGAGTCAATTCAAACTCATAGCAACCTTATAGGACAGGATAGAACTTTCCCATAGGGTTCCCAAGGCCGTAATCTTTACAGGTCTGCTTCCACATCTTTCTCCCATGGAGCAGCTGGTGGGTTCAAACCACCAACCTTTCCTTTAGCAGCTGAGTGCTTAACTGTTGTGCCACCAGGGCTCCTTTTCAGCAAATATACAGAAAGCAAAAACAGTAGTTACCAGGGGTGAGAAGAGGTAGGGAAGGGGGAGGCTTCTTAGGGGGCACTGAGTTTATGTTAATGGTGGCGGAATAATCTGGAAAAGGAGGGTGAGAATGGGTGCACAACGTGAAGAATGGAATCAATGTCACTGAATTACACTTGTAGAAATTGTTGAGTTGGTTTGTTTTGCTATGTATATTTTCACCACAATTTTAAAAATATATATATTATGTTCTTTGACCTAAAAGATTTTTTTCTTCTGATTAAGAAAAAAAAAATTTTTTTTTCCATGGGTCCCTGAAAGTACCGTGGCCCTGGCACTGTACTACCTGTGCCTGATGGCTAAGCCAGCCCTACCTACACTAATCTCACCGCAAAACAGCGGCAGTATATTCAGTCTGGCAGCATGGAATTTGGCCCATCCCCCAAAGTCCACTCTTGGGACATTGCCCAGGCTCTCTTGCCCACTGTCTTCCCTTTCCACCTGGCCACTGGATGGCAGCAAGAGGACAATAGGGGGTGGAGGGAGGGGGAGATAAAGTATTTACTCACCCAATTCCCCCCGTCAGGCCCTGGTTCCCCCACCTAAGCCCACAATGCCTGTAGAATCATCCTCTGCTACAGCCAGGCTCTCTGGGGTCCCAGTACGTGCCCCCTCCCCTTCCCCTTTCAGATGGTAACAGCTCCCCACTGATACCTGTCCAAGATGCTTCACCACCTTGTTGGTTTTTCATGTTGTTGGTTGCCATCCAGTCGGCTCTGACTCATGATGACCCCATGCACAAGGGGAGAAAACAGTACCCAGTCCTGTGCCATCCCCATGATCAGGTGTGGACTGCACTATTGAGATTCATAGGCTATTCATTGGCTGGTTTTTGGAAGTCAATTGCCAGGCCCTTCTTCCTAGTCTACCTTAATCTGGAAGCTCCTCTGAAATCTTCAGCATCAACACACAAGCCTCCATGAACAGATAGGTAGTGGCTGCAAGTGAGGTGTGTTGGCTGGGAATCAAACCAGGGTCTCTTGCATGGGAGCCAAGAATTCTACCATTCAACCACCAATGCCTCATTGGTTTCCCTTAGCCCTGCTCATATCTTTGTACAGTCCTTATCTGAAACTCTTTTTAATTACCCCTTTTGAGTGGGCAGGTCCCTGGGTGTTATAAGTGGATTGCACTTAACTACTAATCAAAAGGTTGGCTGTTCTGACTCACCCAGAGGCACTGCAGAAGGAAGGCTTGGCATTCTGCTTCCATAAAGATTACAGCCAAAAAAGCCCTATGGAGCTCAGTTCTACTCTGTTAACACACAGGATCACCATGAGTTGGAATAGACTCAATGGCAACAGGTTTTTTTGAGTGGGGTGTTTCCTGACAAATATACCAGTTGCCTCTGGCTGTTACAAAAAACTCTCCAGACCAAAGGAAGCCATGAACTATTGTATCCTCTACTGGTCTCTGTACCTATTTGGTACTCTTGGAATCGCTGAACCTCTAAAGAGAACTTCGCCTCCCCCAACCACTCTTGGAGGGATCACTGCTCCCAGATATCTCTCCTCATACTCGCCACACCCTTGGCACCTGAATTCATCCAGGTCAGAGGCAGGAGTCTGTGGGAGGCCTCAGTTCCACCACCAGTAGGTCCCTGGACTCTTTTTGCTACCACTAGCTGAGCAGCTGACTCTCTGTGGTCACTGTCTTCCTTGTCCTCCTCTGCTTTCCTTACATCTGTGAGGTAGGGCATCGGCCTCGAATTCCCAGTCCTACCTCCCCCAGCTCTGGGCCCTGCCTCCCAATACCAAGCCCCAGTTGGGGGTCCCACTCTAAATGGATCTGCTGCATGAAGCCAGAATGCTACTTGCACTACCCTGCGGGGTGCAAACACTTAACAAGCTGAGCTCAGCTGAAAGGTCGGCAGCTCAAGTCCACCCAGAGGCACCTTGGAAGGTCTGGTGATTTACTTCTGAGAAATCAGCCTTTGAAAACCCAATGGTGCACAGTTCTACTCTAACACACATGGGCTCGCCATGAGTCAGAGCTGACTCAACGGACTCGACAGAAACTGGTTAACTTCCCACCTTGCTGTGAAAAGTTCCAGACACAGCAGCATAGACTACTTAAGAAACATGTCATTACTCCCTCTTCTTAAAAAAAGGCCAAACCCACTGCGGTCAAGTCGATTCCGACTCATAGCAAACCTACAGGACAGAGTAGGACTGCCCCATAGAGTTTCTAAGGAGCATCTGGCGGATTCGAACCACTGACCTCTTGGTTAGCAACCGTAGCACTTAACCACTACGCTGCCAGGTTTCCTCCCTCTCCTTGGGGATGTGTATATTACTTCCTGTTCGGTGGCACAAAGTTGCATGTGGATACCAAGGGGGTGTTAGGCTGAGAGCCAAACTCGTCACAAAAACTCTAGAGTTTTCTCTTCACTTTGTCTTATAAGACAACAAGACATAGTAGGGTCTAGAGCACAGCCCATGGGCCAAATCTGGCCCACTACCTGTTTGTGTAAATAAAGTTTTATTTGCACACAGCCATGCTCATTTAACACATATTGTCTATGGCTATCTTGGCACTACAACAGCAAAGTTGAGTTGTTTTGACAGATTTTATGGACTGCAAAGCTGAAAATATTTACTCTCTGGTCCTTTTCAGAAAAAAATGTTGACCTCTGGCCTAGAAGAAGAGCACTTATGAGCTCTTTGTTTCAAACCTGTTATGGAATGGATTATGTTCCCCCAAAATATATGTTGGAATCCTAACCCCATGCCTGTGGATAAACTCTAATGTAATGTAACGACCGTACATCTAACTTAGTGTTATCGAATCACCTTCCACAACACAAGCAAATGTAATATAATCAATCAATCAATCAGTTGAGGTCATACCAGTGTAGAATGGATCCCCAACCTAATCACTTTTGAGTTATATAAAGAGCAACATAGATACAAACACACACACACACACACACACATACATTCACACACAGATACTATGTGAGGATCCACAAGGAAACAAGGAAAACCAGGGGCTACCAAAAAGGCTGAGGCCTTGATTCCAACTTGTAGCCTCCAGGCCTGTGGGAATCTACTTGTCTGTCCTTTAAGGCCATCCCCTTGTGGTATTTGCATTACAGCAGCTCTAGGAAACTAAGACAAACCCCAGCTCCACCTTTCAGCAACTGCCCACATTCTAGGAGGCAGGCTTGTTTCGAAGGCCACTGTGTGGATTATATGAGCTGATACACTGGCGTACTTAGAACAGCGCCTGTTGAGCACACAACAGAAGAAGCAGAAATTCAACAAACACACAATCGAGGGCAAAAAAGAATGCTAAAGTGTATGCGTGTGGCGGGGGGTGGGTGGTTCTCTAAAACCTTTCTCAAATCTGTCTGCAATGCTTGGCAAACAATGCTTGACTTGAAACGGTTTTCCTAGGACCTCGCCCCCAACTTGGGCCCCAGAGGAGTCTCCCCTTGCCATGGGCTCTCTCTTTTCTGGTCTCTCCTGGTTCTAGGCCTTCTCTTGGGCCTGCTTTTAAGGCTTTCTGCTCTGAAAATGGCCCTTCTGGTGTCCCCAGACTCTGCCCTAGGAGCCCTTGGGTGGTACAAACTGTTAATGCACTGGATGGCTAACCAAAAGGTTGGAGGTTCGGGTCCACCCAGACGTGCCTCAGAAGAAAGGCCTGGCAACCTACATCCAAAAAATCAGTCACTGAAACCCTACGAAGCACAGTTCTACTCTGACACACACCAGGTCACCATGAGTCGGAATGGGCTCATGGCAGCTGGGTTTTTTTCTTTAAACTGATGTAAACTGCAGTAATCAAAGCAAGAATGCTTTCTGTACATTTTATCTCAACACTATGCTAGCGGAAGACATGAGTAAAGGGAGAGGAAGAGAATAAGAAACTCCTGTATAACACCCACCACATGCATACACTAACACATGCTCACACACACTCTTGTGTGCAAACACCACATACCTACAAACCTTTGGGCACATAACCCCACACAGACACACAATGCCATACAGACACACAATCTCACACAGATGCAAAGCACGCATAGACACACAGTCACACACACAACCCCAGAGAGACACAGTCACACGCAGAAACAACCCCAACAGACTCACAATCCCACATAAACACAGTCACACACAGCTCCTCAGACACAAACCCCACACACAGCACACAGGTTCAGTAACAAAACTCCAAGCACACAGCATCAGCCAGACGATTCCTACACACGCACGCACCACTTAGGACACAAAACACAAAACATGTGACATTCTAATGCATCCCACATTTAAAGAGTCAGCCCCACGCACCTCTTTGGTGATGCAACCCCATACGTAGGTTCAGTCAACACACACATACCATCACCACCACCACACACAACTTCATACCTCCTGCAGCAGGGCCAGAAGTCTCAGCCACAACCAAGTCCTTCTGGAGTTGGAGGAATAACACGACCACCACCTCACAACACACACACACACACACACGCACGCACACACACACACACACACACACAGGGATAGGATCCAAGGTCTGGAAATGGACTAGGCATCAGGCACAGAGATGGAAAGCTGCACTCGAGTTGAGGCCAGGCATACCTAGTGCCCAGTGCCGAGGCCAGGGATACAGGGACCGAACGGGGAGGTGGGGGGACTCGGCGATAACCAAAAAATTAAAAAACAAACCCGTTGTCATGGAGTTATAATTGGGATTCATGGCGACCCCATGTGTTACAGAGTAGAACTGCTCCACAGGGTTTTCTTGGCTTTAATCTTTACGGAAGCAGATCGCCAGGCCTTTCTTCCGCGGCACCGCTGGGTGGGTTTGGTTAGTAATCGAGTGCAAACCGTTTACATCATCCAGCGACCTGGGGGTAACCAGGCGATAGGAAACTCACCAAGGCGACCAGGAGGTGAGCGGCACAAGCGACTCTCGGAGGTTGAACCAAAGGCCCCGAGAGGTGGGAACTCGGGCGCAGGGTCCCCCACCCGTTTGCTCGCGAGCCCCAGACCCCGTCCGCGGTCCCCCACTCACCGGCGTGCGGAGCACGGGTCTGCTGCCCGCCCCTCGGCCTGCGTAGAAGAGCCGCAGCTGCAGTCGAAGAGCCGGGCCGGGGCCGCAGGGACGGCAGGTGACAGCAAGGCGCTGGCACCGAGAGCGGACGGCGGAGGCACCGGCGTGGAGCTGGGCGCGCTGTGCAGGCAGCGGTGGCGGGGCTGGCCCTGCGCTCACGTGGGCGCGGGGCCCGGGCGGCCAGGAAGGGGGCGAGATTCCCTGCGGGACGCCCCCCGCCTCCCCCACGCCCGCCTGGGCTCAGCAGCTGCGCGAGGGAATGGGGATTGTGGTTTGAGGAGGGGGTGGCGCTGGGTGGGCGGGGGGGGTGGCCTCGCTTGCAACCAGCCCCCGCCCCCAGTTCATGGCCGCGCCTCCTGCTGCCTTCGCCACCGCAGCCGCCGCCTCCGGAGCCCGAGCCCGCAGAGGCCCGAGCTACCCCGGGGAGCGGGGAACCCGGCCCGGACACCGCATCCCCCACGGAGGCCTGGACAAGGCGCGGGCGTCCCGGGGCCAGCTGCTCCGCTGCCCCTCTCCTCCCTGGGGGACACCTTCTGGCCTTGGCTACTTGGGCCAGCCGCGCTCCCTTTCTGCAACTGGCCTCCACATCTGAGCCACGCAGGTGACTCCGCCGAGCCCCGAGAAAATGCATTCGTGTGAAGCACTGTGCAAATGGAAGCTGATTTTTGCTCTTGGTATGGTAATTAAAAGGAGCCCTGATGGCACAAACAGTGCTAAGCAAAAGGTTGGCTAGCCCTCTGCGGGAGAAAGACTTGGCTGTCTGCTTCCATAAAGATTACAGCCAAGAGAACCCGGTGGAGCAGTTCTACTCTATAACACAGGGGTAGGCTCTGAGTCTAAACAGACTCAACAGCACCTTATAACAACGTTGTAATTAATAGCATTCTTTGCTGTGCCAGCTCCTGCCGGCAGTGTTGATCCCGCTTTTCTTGTCAAATACCGACTTGGTTTCTTTCAGCATCTCCCGCCCCTTTTGAAAGCTAACTGCCCTTCAAAGAGCTGAGCTGAACACACAGCCTGGCAAGTGATAAAAACTCAATACGTATTTGTTATTGATACTGTTGTTGTTCTTATTATTGAATAATTTTTTGATGGCAGCCACCTGAATTAGGCACTTCTGCTTATATTTAATCTACTCACCCCTATGAAGATGGTCTGTGGGTGGCATAAACGGTTAAGCCCTGGGTTGCTAGCCAAAAGGTTGCCAGTTGGAACCCACCCCAAGGCACCTCAGAAGACAGGCCTGGTGCTCTGCTTCCGAAGTCCACAGCCTTGAAAACCCTGTCAAGCACAGGTCTACTCTGCACACACGGGGTCACCATGAGTCAGGATCGACTTGACAGCAACTAACAACAAAAACAAGACGAAGTAAGTGCACGACCCCTATTTGAAGATGAAGGGCTAGGTGCTCAGAGAGGTTAAGTAACTTGCCTGAGGTCACACAGCCAGGGAGCTGTCCAATTCCAATTCCAAGCTCTGTGCCCTTTCTACACACAGCCCTGGCTCTGCTTCTTGGGAATATTCCTAGATAGGTTGTTCTCAAACTTAATCGTAACTTAGAATCACTGGGGGAGCTTTTAAAAATTTGATGTCCAGGTCACATCTAAACCAATCACATCAGCATCCCTGGGGCTGGGGCCCAAGCATCCCCAAACCAAAAAAACCAAGCTTGTTGCCGTCAAGTTGATTTCAACTCATGGTAACCCCATGTGCTATAGAGTAGAATTGCTCCGTAGGGTTTTCTTGACTGTAATCTTTAAGGAAGCAGGTTGGCAGGCCACTGGGTGGGTTTGAACAACCTTTAGGTTAGCAGCTGACCACATACAGCTTGAGCCACCCGGATGCCTTCAGGCATTCCCAGGTGATTCCAATGCACAGCCAAGGTTGAACCCCTGCCCTAGGTACCAGGCTCCCCTGGGTCCCACTGCAGCTCCTCCCTGTGGCCTCCCCATCCCCGCCACTTCCATCATTGGCTGAGCACGAATACTTCTGCACCCCTCTCAGAGACTAGAGCCGCCCCTGAGCTCCTGGCTTTTAAGAGTCATTCACTTCACAAATGTTTATTGTGTGTCCATTGTGCATTAGGCCGAGCTAGAGGCTGGGGGTTCAGTGGGGAAGAAGCCTGAACACTTCTTGCCCTGTTACGCAAAACAATAATAAAATAGCAGTGGTTTTCAAACTGTTGGGTCTCAGGACCCTTTACACTCTTAAAATCATGGTGGATCCCCAAAACCCATCACCCCAGGCTAATCATGAGAAAAACAACAAATTCCAGTAGAGGAGCTTCTTACAAAATACCCGACCAGGACTCCCTCATCCTCGGAGGCCCTCTCCTTTACCAAACACAATGTCTTCCTCCAGCGATTGGTCCCTCCTGATGAAATGTCCAAAGCAAGCGAGACAATGTTCTATTGTGATCCATATGGTTTCCATTGGCTGATTTTAGAAAATCGATTGCGAGGCCTTTCTTCCTAGTCTGTCTTAGAGTGAAAGTTCTTCTGAAACCTGTCCACCGTGGGTGACCCTACTGGTATTTGAAATACTGGTGGTATAGCTTCCAGCATCACAGCAACACACGAGCCACCACAGTATGACAAACTGACAGACAAGCGGTGGCATAGGGTTGTACCTATTGCCATAGAGTTGACTGCAACTCATAGCGGCCCTATAGGACACAGTAGAACTGCCCCATAGTGTTCCCAAGGAGCAGCTGGTAGATTCGAACTGCCAACCTTTTGGTTAGCAGCCAAGTTCTTAACCACCTTTCCACCAGGGCAAAGGAGGCACATATGAAGGGCTCCAAAAAAGCTCATTGCTGGGATTTTCCAGAGTTGGAACTAGGGTGAGGTGAGTGAGGCACCCCCCTCAGGAGCAAAATGTAAGGGGCAGTCCTGAGTCATGCTACAATGTGAATGAACCTCAAAAATATATGATGAATGAAATAAGCCAGTCCCCAAAACCCAAATATTATGTGATTTTATTTGTAAGAAATATCTAGAATAGGCAAGTGTATACAGGCCTAAGTTTATTAGGTGTTACCAGGGACAGATGGGGGAGGGAAGGAGGAGCCATTCCTTAAGGGGTACTGAGTCTCTGTTGAGGGTGATGGAAGAAAAAAATTGGAAACAGAAAACGGTGTAATTAATGTCACTGTATTTTATACGTGAAGAATGTTGAGATGGCAAATGTTTTGGTGCATATATATTCACCCCATTAAAAAAGAAAAAAAATTAGGTGCTAGAATTTTCCAGGTCAGGAGTAGGGTAAGGTAAGTGAGGCATTCACTTCAGGGGGGAAACGAAGGAGGCAGTCCTGGTTCACACTACAATGGGGATGAACCGCAAAACATTATGCTCGAGAAGCCAGGCACACAACAGCACATATTGCATGTTTTCGTTTAAATGAAGTATCTAGAATACCGAAATCCATGCAGATAGAAAGTAGATTAGTGGTTGCCAGGGACTGAGGGGGAGCAGGAATGGGGAGTGACTGCTAATGGGCACAGGGATTCCTCTGGGGGGTGATGAGAATGTTCTGGAAGTGGACAGAGGTGGTGGTTGCACAACATCGTGAATACACTGAACGGCACTGAATTATACACTTTCAAACGGTTCATTTTATGTTATGGAAATTTCGCCTCAATTTTTTAAAAACGTAAGGAGGCGCCCACAAGCTCAGCTGGTAAGACAAATAATATTACAAAGCAATGTCTTTAAAAAGCAAAATTAATGCCAAAAAATCCATAATGAACAAAATATCACAATTGTAAGTAACGACGAAACCAGAATTCCGGACTTTTCCTTTTGCCTCGGGCCCTCACTTGGCCCTGCATAGCGCTGTTACCAACCCTGACTTTATTTAAATTTTTGATATTTTGTTCATCATGGATTTTTGCAGTTATTTTTATTTTTTTAATTCTTACTGTTTATCTTCATTGCCAGGTTTTTTGGCACCGCTTATATTTTGTTCCCAAGGCGAGTGCTTCACCCTCCTCCAGGCCCTGCAGAGTCTCTTTCATTCTCTCTATAAGGGAAAGGGTTCTGACTCCCTTGGAAAGATCTAGAAAGGACTCTAAGAGGTGAAGTTGCAGGCCACATTGTCAGTAAGTGTTGGGACCAGGATTTGAGTTCAAACCTTAGGCCAGCTCAGGTCCACTCTGACCAGGGGCTCTAGCTCTGGGCCCATGGTGAGGCTGGTGGGCCCGCCCAGAGGGATGTCCCCAGGCTGTCCAGATGACTGCTCTGGCTGTGGCGTGGGGCCACCTCTGAGGAGCCTGAGCAAAGGAATCGAGGCTACTTCCTCTGTGGGAAGCACTGAAGTTAATTAGGGCAGAGCTGGCCTGCGGCATCCCCGAGGCCCCCAGAGTCATTACGAGAGAGGGGGCCTCATTATCACTGGCAGCTTCCCCATTGTTCCCAGGCCCCCAGAGGAGCAGGGGAGTGGGGAGGAGAGTGAAGCCCCTCCCCCCGCCCCCCGCAATCCCACTCATTGCAAGGTGGCCTGATATACAAATATCCCACAAGCAGAATTTTAGGAGTGAAAAGAAAAAGTCAGAAATGAAGGGATAAGTATGCCCCTAAAATCACTCTGGAGCCCTGGTGGAGCAGTGGTTAAGAGTTCAGCTGCTAACCAAGAGGTTGGCAGTTCAAATCCACCAGTTGCTCCTTGGAAATCCTATGGGTCAGTTCTACTCTGTCCTATAGGGTCACTATGATGCCAACAGGTTTTTAAAATCAGTCTGTGCTCATATTTGTATGAAATGTTCAAAAGAGGCAAAGCCTTAGAGACAGAAAGATTAGTGGTAGCCAGGGACTGGGAGGGGGGGAGGGAAGATGGGGAGGGACTGCTAATGGGTACGGGCTTCCTTTGGGGTGATGAGAAAGTTTTGGAAGTAGAGGTGGTGGTTGTGCAACATCTTGAATGTACTAAATGCCACTGAATGGTTTGCTTTAAAAGGGTTAAAATGGTACCTTTTATGTTAGTTGGGGGAGCCCCCAGGTGGCATAAATGCTTAGGCACAACGTTGGCAGTTCAAACTCACCCAGAGATGCCTTGAAAGTAAGGCCTGGTAACCTGCTTCCCAAAGGTCACATCCTCAAAAACCCTATGGAGCAGTTCTACTCTGCACACTTGGGGTTGCCATGAGTCGGAATCCATTCAATGGCAATTGTCTCAGTCTGGGTTCTCTAGAGAAGCAAAACTAGTGAAGTGTATATAGATATATAAAGAGAAATTGCCTCACCCAAGGAAACGACCCACACAATTGTGAGGAAAGGGCTCACACAATTAGGGGAGCGGGCAAGTCCCAAATCTGTGGGTCAGACGACAACAGGCTAAAGACCTCTGCTGGCTCAGGTGGTCGGTCGCAGGGGCTGATGAACCAAAAGTCTGCAGGTCAGGCGGCAGGCCAGAGGGCTCTGCTGGCTCACGCCGTTGCAAGGGGTTGGCAAATCCAAAGTCTGCAGGTCAGGCGGCAGACCAGAGGGCTCTGCTGGCTCACGCCGTTGCAAGGGGTTGGTGAATCCAAAGTCTGCAGGTCAGGCGGCAGGCCAGAGGGCTCTGCAGGTTTATGTCCCAAGAACCAGAGGTCAGGTGATGAGATGACCATAGGGTCTAGAAGAGAGCAAGCTTTCACAGAACATCCATTTTTATAGTGGGGGCAGGTCTTGCCTCCAAGGAAACTCCCCTTTCAATTGATTGGCTGCTCACATCAGATCACAAAATAGAAGGGGGTTGCACAGTGTCTGCCAAACCACTGAGAGTCATAGCCTAGCCAAGCGGACACGTAGCCTTAACCATCAGAGCAACTAACAGCAATGTTAGCTAATGATTATTTTAAAAAACCAAACCAGTTGCCGTCTAGTCGACTGGACTCACGACAACCCCATGTATATCAGAGTACAACCATGCTCCATAAGATTTTCAAGAGCTGATTTTTCAGAATTAGATCACCAGGCCTTTCTTCTGAGGCACCTCTGAATGGACTCAAACCTCTAACGTTTTCATGAGCAGCCAAGCACGGCCACCATTTGTACCACCCAGGGACGCCCATGATTAGTTAGTCAACATTCATTAACGCTTGCTTTGTGACCATCAGGGCACTGCTGGAGTCAGGCTACCCAAGTGTAAATTCTACTCCCCCTACTTATTAACTCTCTAAGTTTAGGAAAGTTTGCTTAACTTCTCCAAGCCTCAGTTTCTCTATCTGTAAATGTAAAGTGGCTTAGTTGTCTAGTGCTGCTATAACAGACATACCACAAGTGGATGGCTTTAACAAAAAGAAATTTATTCTCTCACAGTCTAGTAGGCTACAAGTCCAAATTCAGTGCATCGCCTCCAGGGGTAGGATTTCTCTCTCGACTCTAGAGAAAGGTCCTTGTCATCAATCTTCCCTGGTTGAGGAGTTTCTCAGCGCAGGGACTCCGAGTCCAAAGGATACACTATGCTCCTGGTACTTCTTTCTTGGTGGTGTGAGGTCCCCCAACTCTCTGCTAGCTTTCCTTTCTTTTTACCTCTTGTAAGATAAAAGGTGATGCAGGCCACACCGCAGGGAAACTTCCTTTACATTGGATCAGGGATGTGACCTCAGCAAGGGTGTTACATCCCACCCTAATCCTCTTCAACATAATCCAATCTTGCCTCATTAACCACAAGCAGAAATTACGATTTACAATATATAGAAAAATTTTATCAATCACAAAATGAAGGGTAACCACACAAAATCATGGCCTAACCAAGCTGACATATATTTTGGGGGGACGCAATTCAATCCATGACATAAAGGATATTGAATATACCATGGACTGCCAGAAGAATGAACAAATCTGTTTTGGAAGAAGTACAGCCAGAATGTTCCTTAGAAACAAGGAAGGCAAGACTTCGTCTCACATACTTTGGACTTGTTATCAGGAGGGACCAGTCCCTGGCGGAGAACATCATGCTTGGTAAAGTACAGGGTCAGCGAAAAAGAGGAAGATCCTCAATGAGAGGAATGGCACAGTGGCTGCAACAATGGGCTCAAACATAACAAAGATTGTGAGGATGGAGTGGGACTGGGCAGTGTTTTGTTCTTTTGTATATAGGATCGCTATGAGTTGGAGCTGACTCAATGACACCTAACAACAACGACAAAGACAAATGTAAATTGGGAAGAACAGGAACTCTGTTTCAGTAAGAAATGATGCTGGAGACCAAGACCACCCCAAACCCCAACTTATTCTCTCTCCTAGCACACTGACCCTCATGAATTACACCGGCGAACTTCCTAGCTGTACCAGCTCCCTGGAGCTGCCATAACAAATCACTACAAACTGGGCAGCTTAAAACAATATAGCAACCCTACATACAACAGAATGAAACATTGCCAGTCCTGCACCATCTTCACAATCGTTGCTATGCTTGAGCTCATTATTGCAGCCACTGTGTCAATCCATCTCATTGAGGGTCTTCCTCTTTCATGAACCCTCTACTTTACCAAGCATGATGTCCTTCTCCAGGGACTGATCCCTCCTGATAACATGTCCAAAGTATGTGAGATGAAGTCTCGTCATCCTTGATTCTAAGGAGCATTCTAGCTGTACTTTTTTCGAGACAGATTTGTTCATTCTTTGTGTGTGTGTGTGTGTGTGTGTGTGTGTGTGCTTTAGGTGAAAGTTTACAGCTCAAGTTAATTTGTTCGTTCTTTTGGCAGTCTATGGTATATTCAATATTCTTCACCAACACCATAACTCAAAGGCCTCAATTCTTCTTCCCTTACTCAGTGTCCAGCTTTTGCATGCATATGAGGTGATTGAAAACATCATGCCTTGGGACAGGCACACCTTAGTCCTCAAACTGACATCTTTGCTTTTTAACACTTTAAAGAGGTCTTTTGTAGCAAATTTGCCCAAGGCAATACGTGGTTTGATTTCTTGACTGCTGCTTCCATGGCTGTTGATTGTGGACCCAAGTAAGAAGAAATCCTTGACAACTTCAATCTTCTCTCCGTTTATCATGACGTTGCTTATTGGTCCAGTTGTGAGAATTTTTTTTTTCTTTACATCGAGGTGCAATCCATACTGAAGACTGTGGTCTTTGATCTTCATCAGTAAGTGCTTCAAGCCCTCTTCACTTTCAGCAAGCAAGGTAGTAATCCATTAAGATTACAACCAATGTGGGGACCATGGTCTCAGAGAACTCTAGCTTATTTGGTGTAACATAGTTTATAAAGAAAATGTTCTGCATTCTACTTTGGTGAGTAGTGTCTGGGGTCTTAAAAGCCTGTGAGTGGTCATCTAAGATATTCCACTGGTCTCACCCCTTTGGGAACAAGGAAGAGTGAAGAAAACTAAAGATATGAGGGAAAGATTAGTCCAAAGGACTAATGGACCACAGCTACCACGGCCTTCACCAGACTGAGTCCAGTACAACTAGATGGTGCCCAGCTACCACCACTGACTGCTCTGACAGGGATCACAATAGAGGGTCCTGGACACAGCTGGTAAAAAAAAGTAGAACAAAATTCTAACTCGAAAAGAAAGACCAGACTTGCTGGCCTGACAGAGACTGGAGAAACCCTGAGATGAACCCCAGACACCCTTTCAACTCAGTAATGAGGCCACTCCTGAAGTTCACCCTTCAGCCAAAGATTGGACAGGACCATAAAATGAAACAAGACTAAAGGGGCTCACCAGCCCAGGGGCAAGGACTAGAAGGCAGGAGGGGACAAGAAAGCTGGTAATAGGGAACCCAAGGTTGAGAAGGGAGAGTGTTGACACGTGGTGGGGTTGTTAACCAATGTCACAAAACAATATGTGTACTAATTGTTTAATGAGAAACTAGTTTGTTTTGTAAACCTTCATCAAAAGTAAATAAAAATTAACAACAACAACAAAAGATCACAGTCAAGAAAATAGCCTATGAAGCCGTTCTACTCTTAACTCGGGGTCGCAAAGAGTCGGAATTGACTCAGCTGCTACTAACAGCAACACTACACCCATATTAAAAAAAAAAAAACAAGCAGCCATCAAGTCGACTTCAACTCAAGGAGCCCCCGTGTATGTCAGGGTAGAACTGTTCTCCCTAGAGTTTTCACTGGCTGATTGCCAGGACTTTCTTCTGGGGAGCTTCCCGGTGGAATTATCTTCCTTGTATTATCACTCCATATATCACTTAATTTGGGAGCTTTCCTTGTCCTTAAGTGACCCTTTTTAAGCTCATTTGATCACAAATGACTGTCCACAACATCAAAAAGTCACTCTTGTGATACAGTATGTACATGGATTATTAAACCAGTTGCTGTGGAGTTGATTTCAACTCGTGTGTCAGAGTAGAACTGTTCAGAAGTAGGTCTCCAGGCCTTTCTTCTGAGGCACCTCTGGGTAGAGTAGAACTTCCAACAGTTTGGTTAGCAGCCGAGTGCATAGCCATTTGTGCCGCCCAGGGACTTACACACTTATGAGAAAAAAAAAAAATTTTTTTTTTTTTGACCATCCGCAAATTCCCCAGTTTGAGTGCGCCACCTGCTTCCTGTTGAGATGTCCCCCTTGAGGTAAAAGACTGAATGAGCAGGCAATGGGCATACCACAAATAACAACAGAACTCTGGCCCACAACCTGCAGCATCTAGCCCAGGAAGACAAACAATTCCTGCAACAATGAGCCCCAAATGGCCAGGACCAACAGCTTCCTTAATTTTTGTCCCCACTTCCAACTTAGCACCAACCAGAGAAAGTCAAATATGTTCTGCTAGTCAATCACAAAGGTCCCTGGGTGACAAAAGTCCCAGAGGCACCTTGGAAGAAAGGTCTGGAAATCTGTTTCCAAAAGGTCACAGCCATGAAAACCCTATGGAGCACAGTTCTACTCTGACACACATGGGGTCACCTTGAGTCGGAGTCAACTCATCGGCAACTGGTGGAACCAATCACATAGGATGCCCTGCTTCTAGTTAGCCTGCCTCCGGCTTCTTCACGCCAACAGAGGACAGGCCTGAAGCCTTCCCCTCTTTCCATTATAAAGCTTTCCCACTCTGCTGCCTGCCTTTGAGTTTCAGCCAAACGCAAGTGAAGGTGGCTGACTCCCTTGCTACAGCAAGTTCTGAATAAACAGCCTTTGTTCTTATTTGGGTGTTCTTTGACTATTTCACAACAAGTATTTAGAAGAAAACCACAACAAATAAATAGACAGTTAGAAAGAGATTGTGATAGGGGTGTCACAGTGTTAAGTCCAGGCTCTGGGGAGCACTGGAAAGAGACACATGGTCCCATCCTGTGGGGGAAGGGGCATCTACCACCTATGAGCGTCCGTGTTGGGGGCGGGGGAAGAAGATAGGGCAGAAACTTCAATGACTTATCTGTTTATGATCAAGGGAATACCTGTTCATTGTAGAAAACTTGGAAAATGCAGAAAGTGCAAAATAAGACAAATAAATCTTCCAAATACTATCCATAATCACCAACCATTAAAATGTTGGTGGATTGCCAAAGAGTGGACAAAGTTACCACACATCTCAGCAATCCCACTCCTAGAATTATACCCAAGAGAACTGAGAGCAGGAACGTAAACAGATACTTGTACACCAGTGTTCATTGCAGCACTATTCACAACAGTCAAAGATGGAAAGAGCCTAAATGTCCAGGAACAGGAGAGGAAACTGTGCTTCTCTCTGGTTCTACCTGCTGTGTGCAGAGGAGACAGAGAATGTCTCATGGAGACAGGCCAGGAGCAGGGAGGTGTCATGGATTGAATTGTGTCCCCCAAACAATCTCTCAGCTTGGGTAGGTCACAATTCCCAGTATTGTATGATTGTCCACCATTTTGTCATCTGAAGTGATTTCCCTATAGCTGTAAATCCTGTCTCTAGGATGTTGATGAGATGGAACTAGCAGCAGTTATGTAAACTCAAGCTACAAGATTAATCTACAATTTAAGCCAACCTCTTTTGAGATATAAAAGAGAGAAGTGAGGAGAGAGACCAGGTGGACCTCATACCACCAAGAAAGGAGCACTGGGAGCACAGTGCGTCCTTTGGACCCAGGGGCCCTGAGCTAAGAAGCTCCTTGACCAGGGAAGACTGATGACAAGGACCTTCCTCCAGAGCTGACAGAGAGAGATGTCCTGAATTTGGACTTCTAGCCTACTGGACTGTGAGAGTTCAAGCCATCCACTTGTGATATTTTTGTTACAGCAGCACTAGATGACTAAGACAGGAGAGATCCCAGACTAAAGGGGCAGATGCTTTTGTATGAGTGTCCTGTGGTAGCTTAGAACAAGAGACATTTATTCACTCTCAGTTCTGGAGATCAGAAGTCCAAAATCAAGGTGTTTGCAGGGCCAGGCTCCCTTCAGAGGCTCTAGGGAAGGACCCTTCCTCAGCTCTTCCACCTTCCAGTGCCTCCAGGCATTCCTGGGTTTGTAAAGGCATCAGTCCAATCTCTGCCTCTGTCTTCACATGGCCTTCTTCCCTGTATGTCTCTTATAGAGACACTTGTCTTTGGACTTAGGGCCTACCTGAATCATCTAAACAATATTCTACTATGACCCATAGGGTTTTCATTGGCTGATTTTTCGAAGCAGATCTCCAGGCCTTTCTTTCTAGTCTGTCTTAGTCGGAAGCTCTGTTGAAACCTGTCCAGCATGGGTGACCCTGCTGGTATTTGAAATACTGGTGGCATAGCTTCCAGCATCACAGCAACACGCAAGCCACCACAAGATGACAAACTGGCCCTAGAATAGGTACATTCATAGAGAGGGAAAGTACTTTAGAGGCTACCAGGAACTGGTGGAAAGGCAGAATGGGGAGTTACTGCTTAATGATTACAGAGTTTCTGTTTGGGGCAATGTCTTAGTCAACTAGTGCTGCTGTAACAGAAATACCACAAGTGGGTGCTTTAACAAAGAGAAATTTATTTTCTCACATCTGGTAGGCTAGAAGTCCAAATTTAGGACATCAGCTCCAGGGGAAGGCTTTCTCTCCGTTGGCTCTGGAGGAAGGTCTTTGTCCTCTGGTTGAGGAGCTTCTCAGGCACAGGGACCCCAGGTCCAAATGACGCGCTCTGCTCATAGCATGTACCAGTTCGTGATTCTCTTGCCTCCTTCTCTAGAATGTCAGCTCCTCGGCAGGAATCTTGACTTCTGTTTTAATCACTGCCAAGTCCACAGCCTAGCCCAGCCTCTGACACAAGGTGGGTCCTTAATATTTGTTTGTTGACTAACTGAATGATGTCGATTCTGCCATACTAGGTCCACGTGTGGACCAACCACAGACACGGGCATCCCTGTTCTGGCCATTTGGTATTCAAACATCCTTCCCATTTATGGGGAGCCCAGGTTATATGGGAAGCAGGATGGCTCAAGGGCCTTACCTACCTTGGGCATTACCATCTAGGCACAGGATCTCAGCTTAGCCAGCCAGATGCTCTGACGGGGCTTTGAGTCTTGTGGGAGTGATCACAGTGCAGGGTCAGTTGAAGACTAGTGGAGGCAGCTCCAGGGAAGCTGAGCATCAGTACTTGGGGACAAGGTCTCACTTAGGACCAATGTGACACACTAAGCAGACTGCTCCTGGGGCAGGAATTTGGCTGTGTTTCCTCTGTCCTGGTTCCTGCTTGAACCTGCTTCTTCCTTTTCCTCAGTCTCCCTGTTTCTCGTCTTCTTTCATTTCCTCTCCAACCTCCTCCTTCTGTTTTTTTTTTAATTTTTTTATTGTAATAAAATATATATAACAAAATTTTCCATTTTAACCATTTTATAAGTACAATTCAATGACATTCACCATGCTGTGCAACCATCACCGCTACCTATTTCCAAAAGTTTTTCATCACCTGTCATGGATTGAATTATGTCCCCCCAGAAATGGGGGGGACATAGGCGAGCCTACTAGACTGTAAGAAAATAGATTTCCCTTTGTTAAAGCCATCCACTAGTGGTATTTCTGTTATAGCAGTACTAGATAACTAAGACACATGGAAACCTAGTACATTAGCTATGGTTGCATAATAACTCAAAACCAAACCAAACCCATTGCCATTGAGTTGATTCTGACTCATATGGACCCTGTAGAACTGGCAGTAAAACTGTCCCACAGGGTTTCCAAGGCTGTCATCTTTACCATCACCACTCATCTGTCAGTTTGTCATAATGTGGTGGCTTGTGTGTTGTTGTGATGCTGGAAGCTATGCCACCAGTAATTCAAATATGAGCAAGGTTGCCTGAGTGGCGTCACACAAAAGAGGAGAAGTGACAGAGAGAGACAGAGATGCAGAGAGAAGACAGCCATGTGAAGACCGAGGCAGAGATTGGAATGATGCATCTAAAAGCCAAGGAATGCCAAGGATTGCCAGGAACCACCAGAAGCTGGAAGAGGCCATGAAGGATCTTCCCCCACAGCCCTCAGAGGGCGCATGCTCCTGCCAACTCCTTGATTTCAGACTTCTGGCCTCCAGACCTGTGAGAGAATCAATTTTTGTTGTTTTAAGCCACCTAGTTTACGGTATTATATGGCAGCCCCAGCGTCAGGAGTCAGGAGTGCCTATGTGATGCAAATGGTTAAGCGCTTGACTACTAACTGAAAGGTTACTGGTTTGAATCTGCCCAGAGGTACCTCAGAAGAAAGGCCTGGTGATCTACTTCCAAAAAATCAGCCAATAAAAACCCTGAGGAGCACAGTTTGACTCTGACACACATAGGGTAGCCATGAGTTGGAACTGGCTCAAGGGCAATTGGTAGGAAACTAGTACAGTGACCTTTGCCAGAACTATTTTTGGGAGGACTGATGGGTTCTAGAAGGAGGCCTGGTTGCACAGTGGTTAAGCGCTTGGCTGCTAACCAAAAGGTCAGCTGTTCAAACCCACCAGCCACTCTGTGGGAGAAAGATGTGGCAATCAGCCTCCGTAAAGATTTACAGCCTTGGAAACCCTGTGGGATAGTTCTACTCTGTCCTGTGGGGTTGCTATGAGTCAGAATTGACTAAATGGCAATAGGGTTTTTTTTTTTTTGGATGGGGGCTAGAGCTATACTGACAAGTCCTTCCCACTTACTGATCAGCATGGTAACAGCCTTTGTAGGAGGTGACTGGGAAGAACCAGGAAGAACCTCCTCTCCCAGCCCGGGCTTCCCACTATCTCCTGACACCTCCTCAAGGAAAGTGACCTCTTTTCTCAAAGACAAAGTGGATTCTAGGTCATATCCCCCTGGAACAAAAGACCAACTGATGTGATTATCTCCAAGAGAAAGGGGGACACCAGCTAAAAGTAGATTCTGGTGCCCCAGAAGGGAAGACACCACGGGACCTAGAAAAGGGTCTCCGATAATTACCTGGCAAGGGACAAGGAGATTTCAAAGCAGAGGGCACCTCCATGTAATGCCAAAGTAAAAAAGGAAAGGGGGAAAAACAACAAAAGAAAAGGAAAGCCAGAAGTTTTGAAGAGTCTCCTGCCTTCCGCAATTTCACTCTAATTAACCTAAGGGCAGAATTCTGATTCCCTTTTTGTATTGTTATATAGAACAGGTAGTCTCACTAAAGATGGGTGAGAAAAGGAATTTCTGTAAAACACCCTTCATTATAAAAACCAGAGAGTTAATTTCACAAAGAAATATAATTCCCCACTGGCCCAAATTAGAAATAATTGGGCTTCAGTATGTTGGGAGAAGGGAGATGCTTATAACCAAAACTAACTACATATATCCACCACCCTTCTGTCAACTTGTCATACTGTGGTGGTTTGTGTGTTGCTGTGATGCTGGAAGCTATGACACAGGTATTTCAAATGCCAACAGAGTCACCCCTGGTGGACAGGTTTCAGCAGAGCTCCCAAAGACAGACTACGAAGAAAGGCCTGGCAATCTACTGCCAAAACTCAGCCAGTGAAAACCCTATGGATCACAACAGAATAGTGTCTGATATAGTACTGGAAGATGAGCCCCCTGGGTTGGAAGCCACCACACAATGGGCACAACAATGGACTTAAGCATAACAACGATCATGAAGGTGGCACAGGGCTGAGCAACATTTTGTCTTGTTGTGCATGGGGTCACTATGAGTTGGAGTCAACTCAATGGCAATTCACATCAACATACATAAATATATGTGTGTGTGTCTGTGTGTATTTGAGTATCTATATAATGGGAAGAATGAGACAGAGAAGCATAAAGAAATGCTTAGAGAAAAATCTAGACTGATCGGAATAGATACCTCTCTAGACCATAAAATTACAGATGACTCTTGTTCTCTTCATTGTGTTTTCCTGTATTTTACAGATTTTATACAATGTGCTTAGATTACATTCATAACATAAAAACAAGCATATTTGTTAGCTTCAGAGAGGTACCTGGGCTACAACAACTGCGAAAACTTTACCCAGCCCTGGGGCTTATGTATGTAAGTGTTTCTGTAGCATTTTTTTTTTTTTTTTTTTGTCACTTAGGTTCAGCCACATGCAGTTGAATCTCTTGGAAACTGAGAGCTAATCCCAGCCATTCTGTGGTGTCTTCCAGGTATCTACTGTCTCAGTTTTCTAGTGGTGCTATAACAGAACTACCATAAGTAGATGGCTTCAATGAACAGAAATTTATTCTCTCAGATTTTAGGAGGCTTAAAGTTCAGGGTGCCAACTCCAGGGAAAGGCTTTCTCTGTTGGCTCTGGGGGAAGGTCCCTGTCACCAATCTTCCCCTGGTCTAGGAGCCTCTCAGCACAGGGACCCTTGATCCAAAGGAGGCACTCTGCCTCGTCTCTTCTTGCTTGGTGGTAATGAGGTGTCCATGTTTCTGTTCCATTCTTTTATATCTCAAAAGATATTGACTCAACATACAACCTACCCCTGTAGATTGAGTCCTGGCTCATTAACATAACTGCCTCTAATTCTGCCTCATTAACATCACAGAGGTTAGGATTTACAACACGTAGGATAATCACATCAGATCACAAAATGGAGGACAACCACACAATACTGGGAATCATGGCCTAGTCAAATTGACACACATTTTGGGGGGTCACAATTCAATCCATAGCACCTACCAACCCTGGTTACGACCAGGAGGATTTGAAACTAGAGGAGAAGGTGGTTCGCCTATTCCTCAAATGCAGGTAGACATATCACTCTAAATAAGAGTGTGCAAATGGGCAATGGGAACCAGAAGCTGCAGCTGAGTTTTGGAGGCTGATACAGACAGTCAAACTGGGGTTGGAACACGAAAAGATGAGATGTGGGCTGTAATGAGCAGTGGGCAGTTATCTGCACCAATTTCAATTCTGGAATAGTGGTTTTATAAATCAGGAGTGTGGTGACTTGAACGGATTGGACAGATAAAAAACCAGAATGGGGCACACTATAGCCGCCCCCCATGCCCCTATGGATTTCACCAGAGATCCACGTTGGAGCCAAAATCCTCTATATGTGAGTCTGGCACAAGAAAGTTTCCTCAAGTGTCTCTTGGGTGTTGTTGTTGCTAGCAGCCATTAAGGTGGTCTCCACTCATGACCACCCCATGCACAGTGGAACACTCCCTGGTCCTGCACCATCTTCATGATTGGTTGCAGATTTTTTAAAGTAAATTGCCAGGGCTTTCTTCCTAGTCTGTCTTAGTTTGGAAGTTCTGATGAAACTTGTTCAGCATCCTATGAACTCGCAAGCCTTCTCCACTGACAGACGGGAGTGGGGGTTGGCTGCACATGAGATGCATTGGCCAGGAATCAAATCCCACGCGTGTGAGAGTAGAACCATGCTCCATTATGTTTTCAGTGGCCGATTTTTCAGACATATATCACCAGGCTTTTCTTCTGAGGACTCTCTGTATGGCTTCAAACCTCTAACCTTTCAGTTAATTAGCAGTCAAGCAAGTTAACCATTTGCACTCCCTAGGGACTACGATGGCTACAGTTTTCAGGGTCAGCGATGGCAGCTGAGGGTTCAGCAATGGTAGCCATGATGTCCTCCAGAGCCACAGTGTGTCATTTCTTTTTCAGAGGGGGGCTGTGGTTCTCACTATAAAGCCACCTTTTCAGTTTAGCTTGCACTACAAATCTGCTTGCATCAGCTTGTACTAAAAATTTAGCTTTCACTAAAAATCTGGGGAAAAGTCCGTAGGTGGTGCAAATGATTTGTGCTCAACTAAAAAAAAAAAAAATTTTTTTTTTTTTTATTAACCCAAAGGCTGATGGGTGTCTTAGTTATCTAGCGCTGCTATAACAGGAATACCACAAGTGGACGGCTTTAACAAAGAGAAATTCATTTTCCCACAGTAAAGTAGGCTAAAAGTCCAAATTCAGGATGTCACCTCCAGTGGAAGGTTTTTTCTCTCTGTCGGCCTTCTTATCAATCTTTCCCCAGACTAGGAGCTTCTCTGTGCAGGGACCCTGGGTGCAAAGGATGCACTCTGCTCCCAGCACTGCTTTCTTGGTGGTATGAGGTCCCCAACTCTCTGCTGGCTTCCCGTTCCTGTTATCTCTTGTAAGATAAAAGGTGGTGCAGGCCACACCCCAGGGAAACTCCCTTTGCATTGGATCCGGAGTGTGACCTGGGTAACCAAAAACCAAACCCACTGCCATCCTCGAGACTCATAGCGACCCTTGGTGGCATAGTGGTTAAGTGCTACGGCTGCTAACCAAGAGGTTGGCAGTTTCAATTTGCCAGGTGCTCCTTAGAAACTGTATCAGGCAGTTCTATTCTGTCCTATAGGGTCGCTATGAGGCAGTGACCTGGGTAAGGGTGTTATAACTCCATCCTAATCCTCTTTAACGTAAAATTACAATCACAAAATGGAGGACACCACACAATACTGGAAATCATGGCCTAGCCAAATTGATACACACGTTTTTGGGGGGACATAATTTGATCCGTAACAGTGGGTTTGAAGCTACCCAGCAGAAGAAAAGGCCTGGCAATCTGCTTCCATTAAGATTACAGCCAAGAAAGCCCTATGGGATACAGTTCTACACTGTAAAACATGGGGTCACTACGAGTCAGAATCTACTCAACAGCAACGAACAACAACAAAAATCTGGAGAATTGGGGACAGTGGGGCTACCTTAGACATTGGGGTAAGAGAAGATCTCTTTAAGGCAGTTATATGGAAGCTGGGTTCTGGAGACTGAAAAGGAGCCAGCCGTGGGAAGAATATGGAAAGGAGTATTCTGCCCAGAGGGAACAGCAAGCCAAAAACCTTGAGTGGGAAAGAGCTCAGGGCTCCTAAGAACAGGAAAAAGACCAAAGTGGCTGGAGGGTACGAAACAACAGGGAGAAGGATACAGATGAGGTCGGCTTCCTCAAAGTGCCAGAACTCCAAGGCACATCTCCCAGGCTCCAAAGCGAAAATTTCATCCAACGCCTCTCCCTTCCCCCACATCTGGAACGCCGCAACCTCCCCCCACCTGGTCTGCGTTGTTGGCCCTGTCACCATGGTGATGGGCTCAGTTTCACTCACTCTGCAGAGCGAGGAAGGAGTTCTGTGCGGTTGGGGGTTGTTGCCCCGCCGCCTGAGGGTCTAGGGCCTGGCCGGGGCGCCAGGTAGTCACCATGCCGGTGTTGGTTCCCCCGGCTGAGCGCAGCCAGGACACGCGCGTGGGGGCTTCAGCATGGCGCGAGGCGGCCCGGACCATCACGCAGAAGGCGCACCAGGTGACCGACCGCTGCGGCCAGGAGGCGGTGGCCATGTGGCAGCCCAAGAACAGCGTGCGGGATCCGCACGTGGCGCGCCACCTCCGCCGCGCCGCCTACATCCAGCCGTGGCGGTTTCGCGTGGAGATGGTCAAGGGCGGCGGCACAGTGGAGCAGCCGCCGCCTGGGGAGGGCGTCACTCTGTGGAAAGGCAAAATGAAGCCACCCGCGTGGCACACCCGCCTGCCGCTGCCCTTGCACCGCGACGCGCGCGCCCTGCAGACCGCTGAGGTGGTGCACGCGCACGCGCGTGGAGCGCGCCTCACTGCCGCGCGCTTGGGCCGCGCGCAGCACCAGATCAATGGACAGCTCCGGCAGCTTCTGCGCCAGCGCGAGGCCACCGACCACAGGCTCAGCGAGGTGCGCAAGAGCCTGCTCATTAACCAGCAGAGCACCAAGCTGCGCCGCTACCGGCCCAAGTCCGAGAAGGTGGGACCCCCCCACCCCCACCCCAGCCTCTGCTCCCAGTGCTGAGCCTGGGAAGAAAAGCTCTCCCCCGAGAGTGAACATTCCCCAAACCTCAACCAAAGTGAGTGAGAGCAAGATTAGGACACCCCAAGATGAAGTGCCTCAGCCCCCAGACCCCCAGGGTAAGACTCCCCAAAGGGGGTGTGATCCTCAGCTATCAGCCCCTGAGGGGGAAACACTCCAATCACCAGTCAGAGAAGGTAGAATCCCTGAGTCAGACTAGATTAAATTCTTCCAAAAGTGTAAAATCTGCAGCCTCCAGCCAGGAGGATAAAAGCTCCCACCCAGCCCCCCAGGCCCAGGTGGTGAGGCCCTCCCATAGGCTTGAGACCTTAAACGCCCCAATCCCAGCGAAAACACATGCCTGATCGCCAGCTGAGGAGAGCCATCGGGTCCCAATCCAGGTGAAACTCTCCCCAACATGTGAAAAAAATCCCACCCCTGCCCCCAGGCCTCATCTGAGGAGAAAGGAAGAGGTGCTGCCTACAGAGTGGGACCCCTGACTCTCAGCCTGCATACCTGGGAGTTAAGTCCTAGCCAGGGAGGGAATGTGAGACCCCTAACCTGAGCCCCCTAAAGAGAAACCCCCAACTTCTACCCTAAAAGGTAAGAACCTTCCTGCCTCCCTAGGGAGACACCTACTACCAGCCCCCAGTTCCAGATCGAGGAACCTATAAAGGCAACTCCCACCCCTATGAAGAGATCCCTTCCACTTCAAACAGGGAGAGGCAATAAGACCATCTTGGAGGAAAGGATCCCCCATCCCCAAGCCCCAGGGAGTGAAAACAACCCTCCCCCAAGTTGAGTCACCGCTATTCCAGTCCACTGGGCTTCTACCTGGAAAAGAAGCCGCTAGCTCTACTCTCCAGAGGATAAAACCTCCCCCAAGTGAGAGTCCCCGGGAAAGATAAATTCTTCTCAGATAATGAGACCCCCAAAGAGTGAGAGTGCTCCCAACTCCATGCTCCTGCTAAAACAAAAAACCCTGACAAAGCAAAAATTAACGAGTTTATTTGGTTTTGAAAGGATTCAGTAATTGGCAGCATAGTCCCAGCAAAACTAGGAAGTGCTCCCCTGAACAAAAGCAAGCTGGGATTTAAAAAATAAATAAAGTGACACAGAGAAAGACAAATAGAGCATTTTTATATATATTTCACTCAGACAGCAGGTTGTACAAAGCATGTCTTATCTAGTCAAAAGGGTCTGTTTGATGTCTACCTTAGTTATCTAGTGCTGCTATAACAGAAATACCACAAGTGGATGGCTTTAACAAACAGAAGTTTATTCTCTCAGAGTCTAGTAGGCTAGAAGTCCAAATTCAGGGTGCCGGCTCTAGGGGAAAGCTCTCTCTCTCTCTCTGCTGGCTCTGGAGGAAGGTCCTTGTCATCAGTCTTCCCCTAGTCTAGGAGCCTCTCAGTGCGAGGATCCTGGGTCCAAAAGACACGCCCTGCTCCTGGCACTGCTTTCTTGGTGGTATGATGTCCCCATGTTTCTCTGCTCGCTTCTCTCTTTTATATCTCAAAAGAGATTGACTTAAGACACAACCTAATCTTGTAAATTGAGTCCTGCCTCATTAACTTCATAAAACCAAAAAACCCAAACCCATTGCCATCGAGTCAATTCCCACTCATAGTGACCCTACAGGACAGAGTAGAACTGCCCCATAGAGTTTCCAAGGAGTGCCTGGTGGGTTTGAATTGCTGACCTTTTGGTTAGCAGCTGTAGCACTTAACCACTTAACCACTACACCATTACTTCATAGAGGTAGGATTTACAACACATAGGAAAATCACACCAGATGACAAAATGGTAGACATTCACACAATACTGGGAATCATAGCCTAGCTAAGTTGACACATATTTTTGGGGAACGCAATTCGATCCATGACAACGTCTAAGCGAATAGGCTGGTCAAAATGTGTGCACAAGAGAAAAAATGTTTGTGTATACCAGTGAAGTCAAATGTTGTTAGTGTTTGCTGCTGTTGAGTGGATTCCTACTCATGGAGATGCCATGTGTACAGAGTAAAACTGCTCCATAGGGTTTTCAAGGCTGTGACATTTCAGAAGCAGATTGCCAGGCCTGTCTTCTGAGGCACCTCTGGGTGGCTTTGAACAAGCTTTTGGCTAGTACAGTAAAACCTGTGAAAGCCGGAGCCTGTGTAAGGTGGAAACCTGTCAGAGAAAGAAAACTGATATATCTGCCACTAATAGAGGGCAATAGAAAAGTGGTAAGACTACACCCTGTCAAACGCAGAAAACTTTCAAGACCCAGAAACACAAGGCTTTCACAGGTTTTGCTGTACTTGAGCGCTTAGCCTTTTGCACCACCCAGGGATTCAAATGAGGGAAGGATAGAATCTTTCAGGCCTTTTGAACTCCAGCAAGTCTGGAGGACACAGGACAAATTTAACACTCCAAAACTAGAGTTCATGAGGATGGCAAGCCCCCTACCCTGGAGAGAGAAATCTTCCTCTTGCCCTCTCCTGAAGGTCAGAGAGATTCTCCTCATTGTCCTAGGTCCCTGACAAGGCTGACAGCATGCTGACGTGGGAGGAAGAGGAGCTGAAGGCCATGAAGAGGAAGATGGAGACAGATATGGAAAAATCAGAGACACTGCTTAAGGTTGGGGCCACCTGAGACCAAGTTAGAGGGGCTGGAGGGGGCAACCCCAGCTGCCTGATGGGCAAAGCACTGTGGCCTTGGGTACTGTAACGACAGCAAATCCCTCAACCCACTCACATTGTTGCTGTTGTTCTTAGTTGCCATTGAGTCAGCTCCAACTCATGGCAACCACATGTGTGCAGAGTAGAACTGTGCTCTATAGGGTTTTCAAGGCTGTGACCTCTCAGAAGCACATCTCCAGGCTTTTCTTCCAAGGATCCTCTGAGTGGGTTTGAACTGCCAGCTTTTTGGCTAGTAGTCAAGGGCTTAACCCAGGGACCGCCACTGAACTGACACCATATTTGCACTTCGTGAAATGGAAAAATTAAGGCTCTATGAGGTGGAGTTGACTCTTACACTAACAATGGACACCCAGCTGTGCCAAGCCCTGAGCAGTCATTGAGTTAACTCCTTCAGTCACTCCTATGAAATAGAAACTAGGATCACCTCCTTCCAAAAAAAGAAAAGAAAACCCATAGCCCATCGAGTAGACTCCGACTCATAACGACTTTATAGGACAGAGTAGAACTCCCCATGGGGTTTCCAAGGAGCGGCTGGGAGATTCAAACTGCTGACTTTTTGGTTAGCAGCTGAGCTCTTAACCACTGCACCGCCAGGGCTGCATGCCCCCCTTTAACCAAAACCAATCCCATTGCCGTTGAGTCAATTTCAAGGGTTTCCAAAGAGCGGCTGGTAGGTTCGAACGGCAGACCTTTTGGTTAACAGCCAAGCTCTTAATCTCTGCACCACCAGAGCTCCATGAGAGGCTCAGAGAGAAATGGCTTCACCCAAGGCACGAAACTAGTCAGTGGTGCAGACAAGGTTTCAGCTCGGATGTTTCAAGTCTAAAGTTCCTGGGTAGTGCAAATGGTTTGCACTTGACTACTAACTGAAAGGTTGGAGGTTCAAACCCACCCAGCAGTTCTGCAGAAGAAACCTAATGGTCTGTTTCTATAAAAATTTCAGCCAAGAAAACCCTATGGGGCAGTTCTACCCTAACACTTAGGGTCACCAGGAGTTGGAATTGACTGGATGGTTTGTTTTTTTCGTCTTGAGTCTGGTTCTTTATATCCTAAGATGTGTTCCACCTTTCTCCTCTCCAGCCAGAGATAGTCTCTTACTGTGCCCTTCGCTCTTCCAACAAGGGTTTCTTCACCAGAGCACTGATGGAGATGGGTGAGGCATTGGTGGCTCAGTGGTAGAATTCTCATTCCTTTCCAGCTGCAGCAACAACTGGAGAGAGAGGGTCAGATTGGAGGCAGAAACACTTTGCCAAGCCTCAAGTCCCCAGCCGAAAAAGCACTTCCAGCCACTTCTCCACCTCCCAGCTCTGCTTTCTCCCCTGACTCCCTCTCCTTCCCCACCTCCAGGCCCTGGCCTCCTGCAGAGACAGTCTTGTCTACTGCTTTAAGGAGCGGCTCCAAGCTGTGGACTTAATGAACCAACCACTGGATAAGGTTCTGGAGCAGGCCGGCCGCCACTCGTGGGTGGACCTCTCCTGGGTCCCCAGCGCTCGCACTCAGGGCCAGAAAACGCCGCCTCCAGACCCAGTGGGCACTTATACTCCAGGTATCCCCCCTCTCCAAGAAGCCTCTTGGTCATTGGTGCATCCCTCCCCCATCCACAGCTGCCCCTTGCACTCAACCAAGTGGGAGAGCAGAAAGCTAGTCCACAGCCCAATCCCCCTTCTTGCCTAGCTCGTCCCCCTGTGCAGTCCTGCTTCTCACACTGAAGAGCCCTCACTCCATCTCTGGCTTAAACCAGAATCTCCCTCTCTGCTTCTAGGGAAACCCACCTAAGAGGCTCTCCCCATTAACGCCCCGCCTCTGGACTTTCTTTCTCCCAGTCCTGGGCCTACCACCACCTGAGACTAGAGAGGGGGGCGCACAAAGCCAGGGCCCGGGGATGGCAGACTTGGCCCACCACTCGCGCCCGCCCTACCCCAGAGTGCGCAGGGGCGCTTTATGAGGCCAAGCGGCTGCTGATGGAGTCCAAGGACACTTTGGTGGACATGGCAAAGAACGAGGCGCACGTCCGGGAGGAACAGCTGCTGATCAGTGACCGTGTGTGCGCCACGCTGGTGCAGAAGATGCGTGAGACCACGGAGCTGAAGGTGGCCACTGCTGGGGCTGCTTGGAGATGGGAGGGAGGGAGGGAAGGGGGCCGGGGAACCAGCGTGATCGCCTCCCTGTGTCCCCAGGAAAGAATGAACATGACACTGGGACTAATGAGAGGCACTATCAACCGGTGCACAAAATTTAACCAAGAAATGTACATCAGCCGTGGCCTCATCAAGGTGTGCTTGGAGGGGATGGGTCTACACGCGGTGGTGTGGGCGTGCCCGGGCAGGTGGGCCTCCCTCACTGCTCCGCACACCACCCTCCACCAGGGTCCCCTGTCGAAAAATCACCTGGAGACTCGAGAGAAGCTGGACAGACCCCTGGTTCGCGTGTACCAGAGACACGTGGGCACCCAGCTCCCCGAGGCCATGCGCCTCGCCCAGGTACTCTCCTCCCCGCCTTCTCCTGGTACAGCCCCTCCTTGGCAAGGCACCTTCCTCAGGCACACCTGGCCCAGGTAAGACTTCCTATCCAAGTACCCTCTTTATCAACCCCTGCGCAGGCGGGGCTCTTCATCACCCAGACCTCTGGCTCAAGTAAGTCCCCTCAACCCCTCTCCAACCCTCCCTGCTCCCTCAAGGTACAGCCCCACCCTCAGCCTGGACCTGAGGGAGTACCTTCTGCTTTCACATCTTCCCCATCCCAAGTCTTCCCCGCTCCTCACTCTCCAGGTGTAGCCCCTCTCTCAGCCCCGCCCTTACGCGGGTTCTTTTTCAAGCACATCTGGCCCGGAGGTGTCTCCCCGCCCCTCTTCAGCTATGCGCCTTCTGTGGCGGGGCTCTTCCACTCCGCACACCAGGCTCAGGTGTGGCCGCCCACCCCAGACGGGGCTCGGTCCTCTGCCCTGGCCTGCCAGGCCCCCAGCACGGCTCCGCCCCTCTGCAGGGCACAGACAAGCTGCAGCGCCACATCGAGAACATGGAGAAGAACCTGAACGAGCTGCTGGCAGCGCGCCAGCGCCTTACCAGGAGCCTCAACTGCAAGAAGATTGGGCACGACGTGGACTACAACGTGGTGCGCCTGCGCCTGCGCCAGCGGCACCCGCACGTGTGCTACGAGGAGGCGCAGCGCCTGGTCAACGACTGGGATCCGCGCACGCCACCGCGCCGCGAGTCTGGCACCGCCCCCCAGTGACCCGCGCGCCCTCCCCAGCCCCACCCGGCCGGTCGGGCACCGGCATTGCCCTCCCTGTCCCCGACCCACCCCGCCTCGGAGCGCTCCCTGGTAGAATTATAATTTAAAATAACAATAATTACTGTTTATTAAGCACTTACTGTATGTCAATGTGTGAGGACAGTGGTGGTTCAGAAGTTCCTGAGTTGCTCAAACGGACTGCTCTTGACTACTAACCTAAAGGTTCGCAGTTCAAACCCACCCAGCAGCGCCATGGAAGAAAGGCCTGGTGATCTGCTTCCGTAAAGATTTCAGCCAAGAAAACGCTATGGAGCAGTTCTCCTCTGTAACATATGGGGTTGCCATGAGCCAGAATCCACTCGACAGCAATGGGCTTGTAACTTGGTTTTGGTGGTTCAGTAGCAGAATTCTCATCTTCCGTGTGAAAGACCTGGGTTCAGTTCCAGGCCAATGCACCTCCTGTGCAGCCACCACGTGTATGTCTGAGAAAACCGAGGCACAGAGAGGTTAAGTGGCTTGCCCAAGGTCGCACAGCTAGTAGGCAGCAGAGCTGGGATTTTAATGCCTGACGCTAGAGCCTGCACTTTCAACAGGACTTCTCAGAGCTCCCCTCTGTCCTCAGTCTCTTAGATAAACATTGGTTCGCTCTACTTCCAGCCTTTAATGACACTCGCCACCCACCCCCACCCCATTAGGACGCAGCTTCCCCTGGGGCTCTCTCCATGGAGTCTGTTTACTCTCCCCAACCCCAAGTAGCTCGCTCAGGGAGGTGACAGGGAATCCTCTCCACTGCCCATTGCCCTCTTCTACATGTGCCTCTTGTGGAGTGGAAAAAACTGTTCTTTCAAACAAAATGCCAGATATTCTAGATCATCGTTTATTGAATCCCTACGGAGTGCCAGGTTCTGTGCCAGCAGATGGCAGTAGCGGGCAGGACTGCCGAGGTCCATGGCCTCCGAGTGTGCACACAAGAGTTAAGTGCAGCTGACATCATCCTGTAGGCAGTGCTGGGTTGGCCTCTTACAAGAAGCCCACCCTGACTGCACCCACCCATCCAGGTATAGTTCGGTTCCTCCTTGATGTTCTTGTAGCCTCTTGGATGCCGTCCAGGCCCAGAGCTGTTCACACCACCTTGTGATTGTTATCTGCTCTCCCCAAGAAGATCCCAGAGCAGGGCATAAAGTAGGGGGTGCTCATTTGAGCCATGAATATTTCCTGGGCAATGGCTCTAGGCCAGAGGCTGTGTTAGGTGCTACAGTTACCACACAGATCAAAACAGACATGGTCCCTCCCTTACAGAGGTGGCAGTGCATATGCCCAGACAGGCCCTCAGGAGTGTTGTCATCTGTTTGGCAAAGCCAGGCAGTCACATGGATGTAATGTAATCTGGCTAACATTTTACAGAGAATGAAAGGAGGCTCAGAGAGGTCAATTCATTCACCCAGGGTCACACAGCCAGCAAGGGGCAAAGCAGGATTTAAACCTGGGTTTGAATCCGAGCTCTGTCTCTTGCTCCCCCCTGCAAGCACCATGTGCTCATCATTATCTTCACTGGTTCCTCCCACAACAACCATGTTATGATTTGAATTGTGTCCCCCCAAAATAAGTTGGAACCCTAACTCCTATACCTGTGGATTCGATTCTATTTGAAAATAGGGGTTTCTTGGTTATGTATGTTAGATCATACTCAAGTTGTTGTTGTTAGTTGTACCCATGTGTGCAGAGTAAAACTTCTCCATAGGGTTTTTGGAAACAGATCACCAGGCCTGTCTTCCGAGGCACCTCTGGGTGGACTCGAACCAACAATCTTCCAGCTAGCAGCCAAACGCTTAACCATTTGTGCCACCCAGCCACCCAAGTAGGGTGGGTTATAAATCTAATCACCTCTAAGTTATAAACAGACACAGAGAGACGTGGCGGGAGAGGCAGAAAGATGCCACGTGAGGATTTCAATAAGCCAAGGAACCCAGGAATGCCAGGGACCACCAACAAGGAAGGAATGGACACAGCTGAGACCATGATTGGGACTTTTAGCTTCCAGAATTGTAAGAAAATAAATGTATGTTCTTTAAAGCCACCCACATGTGGTATTTGTGTTATAGCAGCCCAAGGAGACTCAGACAAACCATGGGGGAGGGGGACATTATGCCCATTTGACAGACAGGCAAATATACGGAGGAGAAGACCCACCTGCCAGGACCACAGAACTGTGAAGGAGTAGAGCTGGGATGCAACCCAGCTGTATTCGATTTGGAAGCATTGGGCATTACGGCCAGCTTGCTTGTCTCAAGAGGGACCCTACAGTTGGTAGAGGGGTACTGCGGGGCCCCTGGGACTGAGACTTCCACGCTCAGGTCCCCTTCAGGCACTTCCTCCCTGTCCCAGTTGAGACACCCACAGGAAGGAGATGACCCACTCAAAGTGGTTGATTTGCAGGAATTTTAATAAAGAGACTATTTGCAAAGGTGCAGACAGGGTGGAAGGAAAACCCAAGGGACAGGGGAGGGCCAAGAAGGCTAGTAATTGTGCCTTCAGTCCCTGGGTGATACAAATGGTTGATGTGCTTGGCCACTAACCAAGAGGCTGGCGATTTGAGTCCACTCAGAAGTGCACCAAAAGAAAGGTCTGGTGATCTACTTCTGAAAAACCAGCCATTGAAAATCCCATGGAGCACAGTTCTACTCTGACACACATGACTCAAGGGCAACTGGTTTGGTTACCAGCCCTAGGCTGGAAGGGACAAGGGGATGGAGCTGTTACTGGAACCTGGGGAGAGAGGCAGCCAGCCCTGGCAATGCTGCAATGCAGACGCTGGGGGGATAGATGCCCCTACTCCCTCTCCTCTCTATTGGCCAGTGTTCCCTGGTGGTCAAGACCAGAGAGGAAAGGATTCTGTTGATGCGATTCATACACCTCCTGACCCTGTGAACTTCTGAACCTCTTGCAGTCTCCTCCAGTGGCCGGGGTTTTCCCTTTGCCTGAATCTTTGAACATCCTAGTGCCTGGAAACCCTAGTGGTGTAGTGGTTAAGTGCTACGGCTGCTAACCAAAAGGTCAGCAGTTCAAATCTGCTAGGTGCTCCTTGGAAACTCTATGGGGCAGTTCTACTCTGTCCTATAGGGTCGCTCTATGAGTCAGAATTGACTCCACAGCAGTGGGTTTGGTTTTTTTGTAATGCCTGGAAGGAGTCCCTAGGTGGTGCAGTCAATGCGCTTCAAAAGTTGGAAGTTTGAGTCCACCCGCTTGGAAGAAAGACTTGGCAATCTACTTCAGAAACATCAGTCACTGAAAATCCTATGAAGTGCAGCTCTACTCTGACACACGTGGAGTCACCATGAGTTGGAACCAACTCAACAGTCACTGGTTTGGTTTTTTAATGTCCAGAAACCTTGCAGGAAAACACATGCCCCCTTCGCATGCAATCCTTACCCTCTGGGCTGGAGCATGCCAGCCACCCTGCAACCACTGCCGTGGCCTCTCTGTCTCCTTCACCTTTGCTGACACAGCCGTGGTGCTGTGTCACCTCAGCTCACCCTCAGGAGAAAGGCTTGGTAACCTGCTTCCAAATCACAGCTGTGACAGCCCCGTAGAAGAGTTCTCTCTGCACACATGGGGTCATGGTGAATCGGGATTACTCGACAGCAACTAATAGCAAGAGCAGAAGCCATCTGCGTTCCTTGGCTTGTGACCTCATCTTCCATCTTCAAAGCCAGCATCTTAGCACCTTTAGATTTCTCTCTGACTCTGACCCTCCTGCCTCCCTCATATAAGGACCCTTGTGATTACATTGGGTCCATCCAGGTAATCTGGGATAATCGCCCCATCTCAAGATCTTTAACTTAATCACACGTGCAAAGTCTTTTTTGCCATGTAACGGGACATATTCACAGGTTCTATGGACTAGGACATGGATATCTCTTATGGATTGAATTATGTTTCCCCTAAAATGTCTATTGAAATCCTGGCCGCTATACCTGTAAATATGTTCCTGTTTGGAAATAGGGTTCTCTTCCTTATGTTAATTAGGTCATACCAGAGCAGGGCGGGTAATAAAAATAATCACTTCTGAGTTATAAAAATAGCAGAATGAAACAGATATATGAGGAAATGTTCACGATCATTAGCCATAAGAGAAATGCAGATCAAAACTACAATGAGATTTCATCTCACTCCAACAAGGCTGGCATTAATCCAAAAAACACAAAATAATAAATGTTGAAGAGGCTGTGGAGAGATTGGAACACTTCTACACAGCTGGTGGGAATGTCAAATGGTACAACCACTTTGGAAATCGATTGGCGCTTCCTTAAAAAGCTAGAAATAGAACTACCATACGATCCAGCAATCCCACTCCTTGGAATATATCCTAGAGAAATAAGAGCCTTTACACGAAGAGATATATGCACACCCATATTTATTGCAGCACTGTTTACAATAGCAAAAACATGGAAGCAACCAAGGTACCCATCAACGGATGAATGGATAAATTATGGCATATTCATACAATGGAATACTACACATCGATAAAGAACAGTGAGGAATCTGTGAAACATTTCATAACATGGAGGAACCTGGAAGGCATTATGCTGAGTGAAATTAGTCAGCTGCAAAAGGACACATATTGTATAAGACCACTATTATAAGAACTTGAGAAATAGTTTAAACTGAGAAGAAAACATTCTTTTGTGGTTAGGAGAGGGGGGAGGGAGAGGGGTATTCACTAATTAGATAGCAGGTAAGAACTACTTTAGGTGAAGGGAAAGACAGCACACAGTACAGAGGAGGTCAGCACAATTGGACTAAACCAAAAGCAAAGAAGTTTCCTGAATAAACTGAATGCTTCGAAGGCCAGTGTAGCAGGGGCAGGGGTCTGGGGACCATGGTTTCAGGGAACATCTAAGTCAATTGGCATAACAAAATCTATAAACAAAACATTCTGCATCCCACTTTGAAGAGTGGCATCTGGGGTCTTAAATGCTAGCAAGCAACCATCTAAGATGCATCAATTGGTCTCAACCCACCTGGATCAAAGGAGAATGAAGAACACCAAGAACACAAGGTGATTACGAGCCCAAGAGACAGAAAAGGCCGCATGAACCAGGGACTACATCATCCTGAGACCAAAAGAACTAGATGGTGCCCAGCTACAACTGATGACTGCCCTGACAGGGAACACAACAGAGAACCCCTGAGGGAGCAGGAGAGCAGTGGGATACAGACCCCAAATTCTCATAAGACCAGACTTAATGGTCTGACTGAGACTGGAAGGACCCCGGTGGCCATGGCCCCCACACCTTCTGTTGTCCCAGGACAGGAACCATTCCCGAAGCCAACTCTTCAGACATGGATTGGACTGGACAATGGGTTGGAGAGGGATGCTGGTGAGGAGTGAGCTTCTTGGATCAGCTGGACACTTGAGACTATGTTGGCATCTCCTGACTGGAGAGGAGATGAGAGGGTGGAGGGGTTTAGAAACTGGTGAAATGGACACAAAAAGAGAGAGTGGAGGGAGAGAGCAGGCTGTCTTATTAGCGGGAGAGTAATTGGGAGTGTGTAGCAAGGTGTATGTGGGTTTTTGTGTGAGAGACTGACTTGATTTGTAAACTTTCACTTAAAGCACAATAAAAATTATTTTTAAAAAAATAGCAGAATGACCTTAAAAATAATCATGCTGATCAAAATAAGTTAGTCACAAAAGGACAAATACTGTATGAGTTCAGTTATATGAAATAAGCAAATATAAAAAACCAAAATAAACTAAACTCACTGCTGTCAAGTGGATTCTGAGTCATAGTGACCCTACAGGGCAGGGTAGAACTATTCCATAGGATTTCCAAGGCTGTGAATCTTTATGGAAGCAGACTGCCACATCTTTCTCCCACAGAGCAGCTGATGAGTTAAAACTGCCAACCTTTTGGTTAGCCCCTGAGAGCTTTAACTACTGCACCACCAGGGCTCACCAAAAATTATTAGTGATTACCAGGGGTGGGACAGACAGGGAGAGGGGGAGTTTTTGCTTAAGGGGCAATGAGTTTATGTTAGTCTTGGTGAACTAATTCGAAAAAGGATAGTGAGAATGGTTGCACAACTTGAATGTCACCTGATTATATGTGTAGAAATTATTGAACTGGTTATGTTTAGTTGTGTATAGCTTCACTACAAAAAAAAAGCAGAATGGACAGAGATACACAAACGGGGAAGACAGATGCCATGTGAGGATCATCTACCAACTAAGCAAACAAGGAATGCCCAGGACTACCAACAAGGAAGGAATTAACATGGCCAACACCCTGATTTGGCCTTCTAGCTTTCAGAACTGTAAGAAAATATATTTCTGTTCCATAAGGCAGCTCCTTGTAGTATTTGTGTTACAGCAGCAGTAGGAGACTAAGACACCATCATTGAGGGCCAATATTCAGCCTTCCTCAGCTTGTTCTACACTTGACACTTCCTTTCATTTCAGAGCCCTCACACCCTGCTCCCTCTCTCACCTCCTTTGTCTGTCTAGCACCATCTCTGGGGTTTCAGCTCTCCTAACCCCATAGCTAAGGTCAAATCCCCCAGTTACACATTTCCATAGCATCCTGCACTTTTCCTTCATCTTCTTGCCCCATTTGTGGGTGACAGTCTAGTGACTGTAAGTCCATGGGGATACGTGTCTTGGTTTGGGATGCCCCAGAAGCAAACCCTAAAATAAGGATTCAAGTGTAAGAAGTTCAGCTGGGAGGCAATCCCAGGAAGCCCCAATACAGAAGCAGGGCAGTGATGCAGGGAAGAGAAGGCAGCCAGTGACAAGAGTTAAGCAAGTTACCACCATGGGCAACTGAGGCTCAGTCCTCCTGGGGACCTCGCAGAGATAGTGCAGAGATAGTGCAGAGCACACCTCAGAGTTCAACCAGGGGGCCAGGGAGCTGGGGTGTTTTCCTGTTAACTCTAGTCAGGCATTGTTGGAGGGCTGCCTGGGAAGCAGATCACAAGGCATTGTCTTCCATAGTACCACTGGGTGGTTTCCAATCACCAACCTTTTGGCTAGTAGTTGAGCACTTAACCATTTGCACCACCAGGGACTCCTCACCTGCTTAAACCCATTGCCATCAAGTCAATTCCGACTCACAAGGACCCTGTAGACACATCAAATAAAGAGTGTTGGAATACACACAGGGCACCTACGATTATAACCCCCCACTAGAAAGCAGAGAGAAGAGGAAACTTAGCAGCTCTGTAGTCCTTAAAACCCCAGTCCCAGTGCGAGTTACCAGATGGAAAATCCTTCCTTCCTTCCTTCTCTGATGGTGGAGTAAGCTCTTTTTGTCAAAGAAATACTCAGGAGTAAATCTGAGAGCTGAGAAAATTTGTTTTTTTTTTTTTTTTTACTTGCAAGCAAGTCTCGCATCGGACACTGGCTCTCAGAACTAAGATTTCACATATATTAAAAGCAAACCCCACGCAGTCATCATTATTTTGTCTATGATTCTCAAAGATGGGAAAAAAATGGTAGTTCCTCACTGTGGTCATGTGTAGGGTCAGCATTGCAAAAAATCGGCAATATGTTGTTTTCTTTTAAGTCAACACACAGAAATTGGGCCTTGCAGCAGGTCAAATGAGGGCAGTGGAGTTCTCACCTCCCTTCCATACGGGAGACTTAGGCTCGATTCTCAGCCAATCCACCTCACGCACGGCCACCACCCATCTGTCTGGGGAGGCTTGCATGTTGCTGTGGTGCTGAACGGGTTTCAGCAGAGTTTCCAGACTAAGACGGACTAGGAAGAAAGGTCTGGCAATTGACTTCCAAAAACCAGACCATGAAAACCTGTGGATCCCAACAGTCCAATCCGCAACCAATCACAGGAATGCAGCAGGATGGGGCAGCGTTTCGTTCCATGGTGCATGGGGTCATTATGAGTCAGGGCCAACTCGGTGCTGACAGCAAGGGCAACAACGTGTTAAATGGTGCCCCCCTTCTCCAAATATGGCCCTGTCTTAACCCGAGAACCTGTGAATGTGGCCTTATTTTGAAAAAGGGTCTTTGCAGATGTAATTAAGTGATGAATTTTGAGATGAGATCATCCTGAATTATCAAAGAGGGCTCTAAATTCAATGAAAAGTGTCCTTATAAGATACACACGAAAGAGAGAAGAGGAGGAGGCCATGTAAAGATGGAGGCAGAGATGGCAGGGATGCAGCCACAAGCCAAGGAATGCCTGGAGCCCCCAGAAACTGGAATATTCTTCCCTAGAGCCTTCAGAGAGAGTAGTCTTGCTGACACCTTCATTTTGGACTTCTGGCCTCCAGAACTGTGAAAGAATGAATATCTGCTGTTTTAAGCCACCCAGTTTGTAGTAATTTATATGAAAGTCCTAAGAAACTAATACAAGCCTTTATTAGTTATCCACTGCTGTGTAACATATTACCCAAAAACTTAGTGGTTGAAACAATACTTATTATCTCCCAGTTTCTGTTCCACCACCCGTCTGTCAGTTTGTGATACTGTGGTGGCTTGCACGTTCCTGTGATGCTGGTAGCTTTGCCACTGGTATTTCAAATACCAGCAGGGTCACCCATGGTGGACAGGTTTCAGAGGATCTTCCAGACTAAGACAAACTAGGGAGAAAGGCCTGGTGATCTACTTCCAAAAATTAGCCAGTGAAAATCTTTTTTTTTTTTAATTTATTGTGCTTTAGGTGAAAGTTTTCAGCTCAAGTTAATTTCTCATACAAAAATTTAAAAAAACACATGTTGTTATGTGACCCTAGTTGCAATCCCTATAATGTGACAGCACACTTCCGCTTTCCACCCCTGGTTTCCTGTGTCCATTCAACCAGCTCCTATTCCTTTCTGCCTTCTCATCCCACCTCTGGACCAGAGCTGCCCATTTAGTCTTGTCTATATACTTGAACTAAGAAGTACACTCTTCACAAGTATTATTTTATGTTTTATATTCCAGTCTAATCTTTGTCTGAAGAGTTGGCTTCGGGAATGGTTTTAGTTCTGGGTTAGCTAGTGAAAATCTCATGGATCACCACAGAACATTGTTGTTGAAAACCTTGTGGAGCACTGTTCTACTCTGAAATACACAGGGTCATCACAAGTTGGAATCGACTTGAGGGTAACTGACAACAATAAAAACAACTTGGGTGTGATCTAATTAACATAAGAAAGAAAACCTTATTGCCAAACAGGATTATATCCACAGGTATAAAGGTTAGGATTTCAAAAAGAGCAGAATAGACACAGAGACACACACAGGTCGGGAGACAGACATCATGTGAGGACCCATCTGGAAGCCAAGGAACACCAAGGATTGCCAGCAGTCAGCAGAAACTAGGAGGGAGGCCCACTGAAGGAGTTGATGTGGTCACCCCTAGCTGCAAAGGAGCCTGGAAGATGTAATCTTTAGCTTGGCACCCATATACCCAGCTTAAAAGTCTATTACCCTGCATTTAAGTAGAGTATGGACTTAGGAGAAATTTGCAGTTTTTGTCACACCAAAATTTGGTAAGGTAGAGGGTCAACCAAAGAGAGGAAGACCCTCAATGAGATGGACTGACACTGTAGCTGCAACAGTGAGCTCAAGCGTAACAACCACCAAAATTTACTTGAGGCTGCAGCCTTTGGTAGACAGAATGGAGCGCTGAGTGATCTGAAATTCAGACTGGCCATGGGGGAGTAGAGGCAAGGATTTGAGCAACAGTGGTTGTCTAGGAATTGTGAGGGATGGTGAGGGACTTTCCAGAATCTATAAGGAGATAGGAGAACACCTGGAACCAGCCCAAAGGGTCCAATCACCTCATTTTACAAATGAAGATGCTGAGACCCAGAAAGGAGAAGCAATTCAACTGAGGTCTCACACTGAGTTTGTAGCAGGTTGGGACTAGAATTCAGAACCCCTGACTCCTTGCTTAGTGTTCCCTTCACAGACCCATTCATCCTTTAGAGCACAGGTCTGGGAAAACGACCCATGAGGCTTGTAGCTTTGACATGAAGGAAGCAATATACCATTAGATCCTTGAGGAGGAAGATCTGGGCTGAGGATGGGCAGAGAGGGCTTGGAGAGGCCAGAGTTTAGGTGTGGCTATGCTTTTGTTAGGTGCCATTGAGTCAGTTCCGACTCATAGCAACCCTATGTACATACAACAGAATGAAATACTGCCCAGTCTTGCGCCATCCTCACAATCGTTGTTACACTTGAGCTCACTGTTTCAGCTACTGTGTCAGTCCATCTCATTGAGGGTCTTCCTCTCTTTGGCTGACCCTCTACCTTACCAAACATGATGTCCTTCTCTAGGAACTGGTCCCTCCAGATAACATGTCCAAAGTACATGAGACGAAGTCTCACCATCCTCCACTTCTAAGGAGCATTCTGGCTGTACTTCTTCCAAGACAGATTTGTTCGTTCTTCTGACAATCCATGGCTATAGAGCTATATTTTGGCCAAAAGAATGTGAGTAGAGGTAATATGTGCAATATCGTGTATAAGGAGTCCCAGGCTGATGCGAATGGTTAACATGCTCAGCTGGAGGCTGGAGACCAGAGGCTCCTCGGAAGAAAGGCCTGATGATCTACTTCCGAAAAGTCAAGCATTGAAAACCCTATGGAGCACAGTTCTACTCTTACACACATGGGGTCACCATGAGTTGGAATCAACTCAATGGCAACTGGTATATACTGGTATCCCTTAAGGGGAAGGAGTATGCTCTCCCATTCTCTTTCCCGACAGCTGAATGTAGGATGTGATGATGGGAGCCGGAGCAGCTGTATCGGGCCACAAGATGAAAGCTACATATTGAACGTGGCAGAGCAATAAGTTAGAGGAAGTTTAGGTCACTAGTGATTGCTGAGCTTCCATCTTAGGCCTGGACCATATATCTGCATTTCCACATGAAAGAAAAACTAACTTCTAATTCTCAAGCCATGATTCCAATAGTCAAACTTATATCCTAAGTTATACCATACCCAAAAAAAACCCAAGCCCATTGCTGTTGAGTCGATTCTGACTCATGGCAACCCCATATGTTTCAGAGTAGAACTGATCCATAGGGTTTTCTTGGCTGTAATCTTTACAGAAGCAGATTGCAAGGCCTTTCTTCTGTGGAGCCACTGGGTGGATTTGAACTGCCAACCTTTAGGTTAATAGTTGAGCACAAACTATGCTACCCAGGAACCTTTCTTTTTCTTTTTTATTATGCTTCAAATAAATATTTACAGACTAAATTAGTTTCTCATAAAACAATTAATACTCATATTGTTTTGCGACATGGGTTGTCAACCCCATGACATGTCAACACTCTCCCCTCTTCAACCTTGGGTTCCCCATTTCCATTCGTCCTGCTTTCCTGTCCCCTCCTGCCTTCTCATAGTTGCTCCTGGGCTGGTGTGCCCATTTAGTCTCATATACACAGTTGACTTACGTGTATTATTGTTTGTTTTACGGGCCTGTCTAATCTTTGGCTGAAGGATGAGCTTCAGGAGTGACTTCAGTACTGCGTTAAAAGGGTGCTGGGGGCTATACTCTGGGGGTTTCTCTAGTCTCTGTCAGACTAGTAAGTCTGGTCTTCTTTTGTGAATTTGAACATTGTTCTACATTTTTCTCCAGCTCTGGTGGGGACCCTCAATTGTGATCCCTGTCAGAGCAGTTGGAGGTGGTAGCTGGGCATAGTCCAGTTGTGCTAGACTCAGTCTACAGGGACATTTCTGAGTAACACAAGAGGGAAAAAAGATGATTCCCTTTAGTTCCCACCCTGTGTTAGCAGTAGAAGCCTGGGGCTCCCTTTGCCCCTATCTCTGAGACAGCACCACAGACCACTAAGCAGGTCCCTGATCCAACCTTCCCCAGGCCACGACCTGAGTCACCTTTTGACTCAACCCTGGTATGTCCCTGAAAAGCATTGTATCTCTGTCTGGTGAAACCTAGACTGGGGCTCAATGGCCCTTGTTTTCTAAGGTAAACCTTGAGTGCTGGGGTGGCCTCATCTTGCTATGAGAGGCCCCTGCCTAATTCTCCAGCCCCCTCCTTCTTCTCTCTCTGTCCCCAGAAGTAGTGGAAGAATATGGATGCTGCAGTCAGAGTTTAAACTCTGGTGCTGCCATTATCAGTTGAGAGACTTTGGGCAACACTCCATGACTCAGTTTCTCCAACATGTAAACTGGTCATCATAACAGTTTCTACCTCACAGGGTTATAATACCATGTCGTTTAAAGTCAAGAAAGGTTTGTGTCCGCATTGTTCCTTTCATCATGCCTATTCAATCTATATGCTAAGCAAATAATCTGAGAAGTTGGACTGTATGAAGAAGAACGGGGCATCAGGATTGGAGGAAGACTCATTAACAACCTGTGTCATACAGGTGACACAACCTTACTTGCTGAAAGTGAAGAGGACTCAAAGCACTTAATGATGGATATAAAGAAAACAAAAATCCTCACAACTGGACCAATAAGCGACATCATTATAAACAGAGAAAAGATCGAAGTTGTCAAGGATCTCATTTTATTTGCACCCACAATCAACACACGGCAGCAGCAGTCAAGAAATCAAAAGATGCATTGCATTGGGCAAATCTACTACAAAAGACCTCTTTAAAGTGTTGAAAGCAAAGATGTCACCTTAAAGACTATGGTGCGCCTGACTCAAGCCATGGTGTTTTCAACTGCCTCCTATGCATGTGAAAGCTGGATAATGAATAAGGAAGACCGAAGAAGAATTAACACCTTTGAATTACCGTGTTGGAGAAAGATATTGAATATACCACGAACTACCAAAAGAATGAGCAAATCTGTCTTGGAAGAAGTACAACCAGAATGCTACTTAGAAGCAAGGATGGAGAGACTACATCTCACATACTTTGAACATGTTGTCAGGAGGGATCAGTCCCTGGAGAAGGACATCATGCTTGGTAAAGTAGAGGGTCAGCAAAGGAGAGGAATACCCTCAATGAGAATGGATTGACATGGTGGCTGCAACAATGGGCTTAAGCATGGCAGTGATTGTGAGGATGGCACAAGACTGGGCAGTGTTTCGTTCTGTAGTATATAGGGTTGCAATGAGTCAGAGCCGACTTGAGGGTACCTAACAACAACAACAGGGTTATGAGAATTAAACGAGATAATACATTTAAGGTGCTTAAGATAGTGTCTGGCACACAGTACCAGTATCAGTTGCCATGGTGACCCCACGTGTGTCAGAGTAGAACCATGTTCCATAGGGTTTTCAATGGCTGATTTTTCAGAGGTCTGTCTCCAGGACTTTGTTCCAAGGCTTCTCTGGGTACACTCCAGCTGAAATCTTTTGGTTTTAGCAGCTGAGTGTGTTAACCATTTGCACCATCCAGGAACTCTGACACACAGTAAGCACTCCAATAATGGGAAGGACAAATATTGATCTGAAAAATTAGAAATATTATAAAGGAGAACTAGATGTGGTGGGTACATGAAACGAAGGGGATGTTACCCACTGGGGCAGGTCAGGGAAAGCTGACATCAATGCCAACACCAAAAGTGTGAACAGAAATCAGTCATGTCAAAAAGGAGGTTGGGAAGAGTGTTCCAGGCAGGTAGGACAGACTGGGCAAAGGCCCTGAGGTAGGAGAAAAAAGCATATGGTGTTATGCTTGAGAAGCTGAAAAATATCTTAATGATTGTAGTGGATGAGGCTGGAGGGGCAGTCAGGGACCCAATTTTGAGATCAGATTTCTGTTTTGATGTGATCTCAATGCCTCTTTCCTTTGTACTCCCTTAATGCAGGACTCCTCCTTTTCTGTACATTCCTTACTGTTTTCCTCACATGGTCTCACTGGCAAGTCCCTGTCTTAGTCTGGGTTCTCTAGAGCAAAAAATAGATAGGTAGGTAGATGATAGGTAGATGTGTACACACGTCTTACTGATAGATAGGTAGATGGTAGGTAGATGATAGATAGGTAGACAGACAGAGATTTACTTCAAGGAAATGGCTCGTGCAATTGTAGGGCTGGCAAATCCAATATCTGCAGGTCAGACACCAGGCTGGAGACTTCTACAAGCTTACATCCGTAACCCAGGTGACAAGAAGAGTACAGGGTCAAAAGAGAGAGAGAGAGAGGTCTGCTAGCATATCCATTTATACTCTGGAGGCAGACCACACCACCAAGGAAACTCCCATTTCAACTGATTGGTTGATCCCATCAGATCACATTATGGAGGGTGATTATATTATATTGTATTATATTACATTACATAACAAAATAGCAATAAGTCCAATGTCTGCCAAACCACTGAGAATCAGCCTAGCCAAGTTGACACGTAAAATTAACCATCACAGACCCTTTCCTCCAACTCTTTCTATCATTGATGGAAAATCCTGCAATTGTTCAGTATACTTGAGAGCTCAGGTTCTGAGTACCAAGTCTTTATCAAAAGATTCCTGAAGAGCTTCACCCCCCCTGAGGCACTCACAAAGCGCCTGTCTTGATGCCTTATAAATGGGGGAAGGCTTCTCTGGGTTTGGGTTGAACAGTCTTGCAGCTGCTTATCTCTCTGAGTCCTGACACATCCACCCAGAGCGATTTGGGATCAACCTGGGGAGATTTGGCCCCACTCAAATTGGAGGAAAGAGTAGTTTTAGGACAAAAGCAAAAATCCTTACGGTGGCCCTGCCAGGGACGGCTCCTGCTGCTTTCTCCTTCCAGGGCTTATGATATTGAGCATCTTTTCATGTGCTTGTTGGCCATTGGAATATCCTCTTTGGTAAAATTCTGTTCAAGTCTTCTGTCCATCGGGTTCTTAATGGCTGATTTTTTGGAAGTAGATGGGGAACCACTCTCCCATCACCCTTCCTATTGGTCTCCTCCCATCCTTCCTCTCATCATGCACCCTCCACCTACCCAGCCTTTTGTCCTTGTTGTTTCTCTGCATGGGAAACTCTTCCTCACTCTCCTTCCATCCCACTGCTTTGGCCAGAAAATTGTCACTTAAGTACGTCTCTTGCTCAAGGAAGTCTTCCCAGATCTTTTCATCTCAGGTGGTTCTCTTTAAGTTCATACAGAACCGTACTTCTCTCCTTCAGCTTCCAATTATGTATTCATTAGTGTTATTATTTTATTAAGTTCTGTCTCCTTTTGTAAAAGTAAGGTTCATGAAAGCATGAACTGTGTCTATTTTTCTTTCATTATATGCACCTTGCCTGGGACATGTTGTTGTCAGTTGCTGTACAGTTGGCTTCAACTGATGGAGACCTTTTGTATAACAGAACAAAACACTACCTGATCTTATGCCATCTTCATGAATTTTGGTATGTTTGAGCCCATCGTTGTGACTATTGTGTTGATACACCACATTGAGGGTTTTCCTTGACCCTCTACTTTATAAAACATGATGTCCTTTTCTATTGACTGATCTTTCCTTATGATGTGTCCATAGTAAGTGAGCCAGTCTTACCAGCCTCACTTCTAAGGTGACTAAGGTGCATCTGACCCAAGCCGTGGTCTTTGAGATCACATCATATGCATGCAAAAGTCGGGTAATGAAAAAGGAAGACAGAAGAAGAATTGATGTATTTGAACTGTGGTGTGGGCAAAGAATATTGACTATATCATGGGTTGCCAAAAGAATGAACAAATCAGTCTTAGAAAAAATACAACCAGAATGTTCCTTAGAAATGAGGGACAGAGGAGGCAGTTAATAAATATATGAGGAAAGGGAGGAAAGGAGGGAGGGGAGGAAGAGAGGGAGGGAAAAAGGAAAAGAAACAACAGAAATTCTACCTAAAAACATTGCTGCCCCCTGTCTGAGGTCTTGAACGCTGGCAAGTGGCCAGCTAAGATGCATCAATTGGTCTCAACCCACCTGGAGCAAAGGAGAATGAAGAATACCAAAGACACAAGGTAATTATGAGCCCAAGAGACAGAAAGGACCACGTAAACCAGAGACTACATCAACCTGAGACTAGAAGAACTAGATGGTGCCTGGCTACAACCGATGACTACCCTGACGGGGAACAAAACAGAGAACCCCTGAGGAAGTAGGAGAGCAGTGGGATGGAGACCTCAAAATCTCGTCAAAAGACAAGACTTAATGATCTGACTGAGACTGGAAGGACCCCAGAGGTCATGGTCTCCAGACCTTCTGTTAGCCCAAGACGGGAATCATTCCCAAAGCCAACTCTTCCGACAGGGATTGGACTGGACTATAGGATAGAAAATGATACTGGTGAGGAGTGAGCTTCCTGGATCTAGTAGACACATGAGACTGTGTGGGCAGCTCCTGTCTGGAGGGGAGATGAGAAGGCAGAGGGGGATAGAAGCTGGCTGAATGGACACGAAAATAGAGGGTGGAGAGGAGTGTGCTGTTTCATTGGGGGAGAGCAACTAGGAGTATACAGCAAGGTGTATATAAATTTTTGTATGAGACTGGCTTGATTTGTAAACTTTCATTTAAAGCACAATAAAAAATTTTTTAAACCCAAGAAAAAACATTGCCCCCATTGTGTGTAGCACCATTAAGCATCTTTCCACAGAAACAGCTCTATTTCTAGCCCACAATTATCAGGGTAACATTTAGAAACCTGATTTAACATACATATTTTCTGCTTCTGGCTTCTCAGGTCCTAGAAGACCTCAATATTTATCTATAGATCCCCTAGAGATTCAAGATGTCTTATAGGTTTATAGGTACATGATAGAAGCTGGACTTGGAAGCAGTTCAATCCCTTTGTAGAGAAATGACCTTGTTCAGGCAATTCTATTGAAATCCCTTTTCCAGGAGTAATTTTCCGCCCAAACACCTTTTCACTTGATTACTATAATTCTCTTCCACTCATTCTTTCCTGTTTCCTCGCCCATCTCTGAACACAAAAACATGTTTGGGACTATTTTGAGAGTAACCACAATGGCAATTCCTGCTTATTCATGGTGCTAATACATTATAATTATTCTTTTATCTCCATCTAGCACCCCATTGATCACACAACAATTACAGACATCATTAATTGCTATTAAGTCATTCCATCCCACAGTGCTGTGAACCAAGTCCTCCTCGGGAGGGTTGGCTCGGTTCATTGATAGTGTCGGTTTGTGGTCACCTCCTCACTTTCATCCTTCTTTACCCCATCATGAAGAAGACATACAGCACACGAACCGCACAGCTTCCAAAACATCAACAGGCTCGCCTGAGCCAACCTCCTGTGTTACAGTGAGCAGGCAGGTGTCATTGGGTGTGGCAAGGACTGGCCCAGATCATACAAACAGCTAGTGGAGACCAATTAGGAGTCTGCAGCTGCCACCCAGGTCTTGGATATTGGTGACCTCAACTAGGATAGAAGATAATGATGTTGGAGAGACAAAGATGAATTCAAGAAGGTATTTAGAACAACCAGTGGGTCAAAGCAGATTGCGAGGTTAATGTATCCAGTATGTGTATTTATGATTAAAAACCAAGTATTCTTACTTAGATGTTACCCCTCACTAGGTAACTTTGAAACTAGCTTATATCAACACTCTAATCCATATGGAAGACCATTTGAAAATTAATCAAGGCCCCCACTCAGTAGTGGCGTCCGTAGTGAGGTGCAGGCGTGTGGACTGCGCCAGGTGATGCTCTTAGAGGGGGTGACACCAAAATGACTGTCTACAAAAATTGTGTGCAGTGTTTCAGCAAAAATTTATTATTTTTTAATGAAAATATTCCTGTAGTTAATGAGATAGAGTGACACAGTGGCTGCAACAATGGGATCAAGCATAGCAACGATTGTGAGGATGGCACAGGACCGGGTAGTGTTTTGTTCTTGCTGTACATAGGGTCGCTATGAGTTGGAACTGCCCCAACAGCACCTAACAGCAACAACAAGTTATAACAACAAAAACATTTTTTGTAAGCCTGGCTTACATGTATCAATATACCTACAAGTCTAAAACTCTATGCTAATCTACTTTATGAGCCTTCTAATGCTCTCTGGTCAGAACTGTCAGCCTTAGCCAATTACAAAGACTTTTGAAATCACATGGTTTTGTCTGCATCAGCCACAAGCACCTGCTGTTGTTTTTTATTGCTGCAGGTGTTTTTATAGTTGCTGATTTTGTCAAATTTCCTGTTGTATAGCTACAATATTGTGGCAATTTTAATCTGGGAAAACATAATAAATGATGCAGGAAGCATCAAAAGAAGATGGAAGGAATACACAGAATACTATCTCTCTATGGAATTGGCCAACATTCAACCATTTCAGGAGGTAGCATATGACTTAGAAGTGACGGTACTGAAGGAAAAATTCCAAGCTGCAATGAAGGCATTGGAGAAAAACAAGTCTCCAGGAATTGATAGAATACCAGTGGAGATGTATCCACCAAAAGATGCAGTGCTGGAAGTGCTCACTCATCTATGCCAAGAAATATAGAAGACAGCTACCTGGCTGGAAGAGATTCATATTTTCACCCATTCCACAGAAAGGTGATCTAACAGAATATGGAAATTATCGAACAATATCATTAATATCACATACAAGTAAAATTTTGCCTAAGATCATTCAAATGCAATTGCAGTAATACATCGACAGGGAACTGCCAAAAATTCAAGAAATGCAAGAAATTCAGAAGAGGACTTGGAACAAGGAATATCATTGCTGATGTCACATGGATCTTGGCTGAAAGCAGAGAATACCAGAAAGACATTTACCTGTGTTTTATTGACTGTGCAAAGGCATTTGACTATGTGGATCATAACATATTATGGATAACAATGCAAAGAATGGGAATTCTAGAACACTTTATTGTGCTCATGAGGAACCTGTACTTAGATCAAGAGGAAATCGTTCAAACAGAACAAGGGAATACTGGGTGGTTAAAGTAAAAAAAGGTATGAGTCATGTTGTATCCTTTCACCATACTTATTCAATCTGTATGCTGAGCAAATAATTCAAGAAGCTGTACTATATGGAGAAGAAGAGGGCATCATGATTGGAGAAAGACCCATTAAAAACCTGCATTATGCAGATGACACAACCTTGCTTGCTGAAAATGAAGAGGACTTGAAGCACTTACTAATGAAGATCAAAGACCACAGCCTTCAGTATGGATTACACCTCAACAGAGAGAAAACAAAAATCTTCACAACTGGACCAATAAGCAACATCATGATAAACAAAGACAAGATTGAAGTTGTCAAGAATTTCATTGTACTTGGATCCACAAGCAACACCCATGGAAGCAGCAGTCAAGAAATCAAAAAAAAAAGCTTTGCATTAGGCAAATCTGCTGCAAAAGATCTCTTTAAATTGTTAAAAAGCACAGATGTCACTTTGAGGACTAAGGTGTGTCTGGCCCAAGCCATGGTATATTCAATTGCCTCATGTGCATGGGAAAGCTGGACAATGAATAAGGAAGACTGAAGAAGAATCGATGCCTTTAAATTATGGTGTTGGCAAAGAATATTGAATATTGAATATACCACGGACTGCCAGAAGAACAAACAAAAGTAGAGCCAGAATGCTCCTTAGAAGCAAAGATCGCAAGACTTTTCCTCATGTGCTTCGGACATGTTGTCAGGAGGGACCAGTCCTTGGAGAAATACATCATGCTTGGTAAAGTAGAGGGTCATCGTAAAAGAGGAAGACCTTCAATGAGGTAAATTGACACTGGCTGCAACAATGAGCTCAAACGTAGCAACAATTGTGAGGAAGGTGCAGGATGGGGCAAAGTTTCATTCTGTGTACACAGGGTCCTTATGAGTCAGAAATGACTCAACAACAACCATATATTTGTCTATTTCATGTAAGTGAGAAAATACAGTGTTTGTCATTTTGTGACTTATTTCACTTAGCACAATGCTTTCAAGTTTCCTCCAAGTTTTGGCATGCATCAGGACATCATTTCTCTTTATGGGTGAGTAATATCCCATTGTATGGATAGACCCATCACATTTTGTTTATCCTTTTATCTGTTGATGAACATTTTGGTTGTTTCCACCTTTTGGCTATTGTGAAAAGCGCTGCCATGGACATTGGTGTGTGGGTTAGACGCCAACTTTTGAGCCAGCTTCTTTTGCTCCTCTTTACCTCAATTATCTCTGTACAATCTCGCAGTTGTTGTCAGTGCTGGAGTTCCCATTCTTAAATCTCTCTAAGCGGGTGTCTGAGAAACACAGCTGTGCTCCCCCTTGTGCTTTGAGCTCAGTGACTTGCAAAACTTTGACACGTTCAGGGAGGGAAGCAATGCCTGGGGCAGTTGGTCGTCTTCCCAGATGGAGTCTGACAAAATCCTGCTTGACGAGATGCTGGTTCATCTTGTTACTGGGCATGGGGTGTTTACCCCCAAGGAAGCCTGGGATGACAAGCATTGCCAAATGTTTGAGCAATACCAGCCCCTTTCATCACAATGAAATCTCGATTCTGTAGCTCCCTTTGCAAGTAAAAGATGTCTAATCAGTTGAGGACCTGAGGTTCAAATGGAAGCAGGGGCTGGTGACAAGATGAGTACACAGGCGTAGCAGGGCAGGGGGATTATAGATGTGCTCGTGAGGTGAGCATGAGCTCTTTGAATACATAGCTGCGTGTGTGTCAGCCAAACCCAAAATCAAATCCGTTGCCATCAAGTTGATTCTGACTCATAGCAACCCAACAGGATAGAATAGAACTGCCCCATAGAGTTTCCAAGGCAGTAATCTTTACGGATCCAAACTGCCGCACCTTTATCCCACAAAGCGGCTGGTGGGTATGAACCACCAACTTTTCAGTTAGCAGCTGAACCGCTTAACCGCTGCACCTCCAGGGCTCTTGGTCTCTATTTTCAAAAAACAAAACAAACAAAGCCATTGCCCATGAGTTGATTTCGACTCATAGTGACTTTATAGGACAGAGTAGAGCTGTCCTATAGGGTTTCCAAGGAGCATCTGGTGGACTCAACCTGCCAAAATTTTAGTTAGCAGCAGAGTTTTCAACCACTCCTTGGTCTCTGTACATTTGCCTATTTCATGTAAGTGAGATAAGACAGCATTTGCCCTTTTGTGACTGACTTGTTTCACTCGGCATGATGTTTTCAAGTTTCACCGAGGTTTTGGCATGCATCAGGACTTCGTTTCTCTTTATGGCTGAGTAACATCCCATTGTATGAACAGACCCACCACATTTTGCTTATCCGTTCATCTGTTGATGGATATTTCAGTTGTTTCCACATTTTGGTTATCGTGAAAAACACCACCATGAACACTGGTGTACAGGTTAGATGCCAGCTTTTGAGCCAGCTTCTTTTGCTCCTCTTTACCTCACTTATCTCTGTACAATCTTGTAGTTGTTGTCAGTGCTGAAGTTCTAAGTCTTAATTCGCTCTAACTGGGTGTCTGAGAAATAGTTGTGCTCCCCTTGTGCTTTGAGCTCAACGACTTGCAAAACTCTGATACATTCAGGGAGGGGAGCTGTGCCCGGGGCACTTGGGAGTCTTCCCAGATGATGGTTGACAAAACCCTGCTTGATGAGATGCCAGCTCATCTTGCTGTGCATGGGGTGTTTACCCCCAAGGAAGCCTGGGAGAACAAGGCATTACTAAGTCTTTGAGCAATACCAGTCCCTTTCATCACAATGAGATTTCAATTCTGCAGCTCCTGTTGCAGGTAAAGGGGGCCTAATGGGTGGGGGATCTGAGGTTCAAATGCAACAAGAGCCAGTGGCACAGATGAGTACACAGGCATAGGGGGGCAGGAGGAATGGCTCTATTGCTGCAAAAACGGATCACGGATGTGCTTGTGCGGTGAGAATGAGCTCTCTGGGTACATAGTCCTGTGATTATCCACCAAACCTAAAACCAAATTCTTTGCCATCAAGTCATTTCTGGCTCATAGTGACCCAACAGGCAGAGTAGAACTGCCCCCTAGGGTTTCCAAGGCTGTGAGCTTTATGGACGAACAAATCTGTCTTAGAAGAAGTGTAACCAGAGTGCTCCTTGGAAGCAAGAATAGGGACACTATGCCTCACATACTTTGGACGTGTTATCAGGAGAGATCAGTCCCTGGAGAAAGACATCATGCTTGGTAAAGTAGAGGGTCAGAGAAAAAGAAGACCCTCAACAAGATGGATTGACATAGTGGCTGCAACAATAGGCTTAAGCATAGCAACAATTGTGACGATGGCACAGGACTGGGCAGTGTTTCGTTCTGTTGTGCACAGCGTCCTTAGGAGTTGAAACCGACAGCACCTAAAAACAACAACAAGCTATATGGAATCAGACTGCCACATCTTTATCCCATGGAGTGGAGGGTGGGCTTGAACTGCCAACCTTTTGGTCAGCAGTTCAGCACTTATCCACTATGCCATCAGGGCAAGACATATCCACCATGCCCAAGAACTAGCCAGAAAATGGCACCCAGGAAACACATACAGGTTTCAACAAGGCTCCTCTCCACCCCCCACCCCCCCACCCCCGCCACACCTCACTCTTCTGCAATATAATCCTAGAGACCGAGCAGCTTGGAGTGGGGACTGGTTGTGCTCACTCACATCCACTTGAGAAACAAGTCCATTTCAGGCTTGGGATTCCACTGCTGACTCTGGTTGGGAACAATGCCAGCCTTCCCCTTGACATCATTCTTTTATGGACTGATGTCAAATACGGTATAAGACAGTGATTCTCAAACTTCAGTGCACATCAGGGTCATCTGGAGCTTTTAAAAGTCCTGTGGCATCCGGAAGCTCCATAGACATATCCAAACTCCCTAAGGGACCGAATTGCTGGGCTAATGGCTGTGGGAACCATGGTCTCGGGGAACATCTAGCTCAATTGGCATAACATAGTTTCTAAAGAAAATGTTCTACGTTCTACTTTGGTGAGTAGTGTCTGGGGTCTTAAAAGCCTGTGAGTGTCCATCTAAGATAATCCACTGGTCTTACCCCTTCAGGAGCAAGGGAGAATGAAGAAAACTGAAGATACAAGGGAAAGATTACGCCAAAGGACTAAGGGACCACATCTACTATGGCCTCCACCAGGCTGAATCCAGCACAACTAGATGGTTCCCTGCTACCACCACTGACTGCTCTGACAGGGATCATAATAGAGGTTCCTGAACAGAGCTGGAGAAAAATGTAGAACAAAATTCTAACTCAAAAAGGAAGACCAGACTTAGTGATCTAACAGAGACTGGAGAAACCCTGACAGTATGGGCCCCAGACAACCTTTAACTCAGTAATGAAGTCACTCCCAAGGTTCACCCTTCAGCCAAAGATTATTGCTGTTGTTAGGTTCCAACTCATAGTGACCCTATGTACAACAGAATAAAACACTGCCTGGTCCTGCACCATCCTCACAGTCTTTGCTATGCTTGAGCCCATTGTCGCAGCCACTGCGTCAATCCATCTCATTGAGGGTCTTCCTCTTTTTCGCTGACGTTCTACTTTACCAAGCATGATGTCCTTCTCCAGGGACTGATCCCTGCTGATAACACGTCCAAAGTATGTGAGGTATAGTCTCCCCATTCTTGCTTCTAAGGAGCACTCTGGTTGCTTTTCTAAGACGAATTTGTTCGTTCTTTTGGCAGTCCATGGTATATTCAATATTCTTTGCCAACACCACAATTCAAAGGTGTCAATTCTTCTTCAGTCTTCCTTATTCATTGTCCAGCTTTCTCATACATATAAAAAGGCATCTGAAAACACCATGGCTTGGGTCAGGGGCACCTTAGTCCTCAAGGGGATATCTTCGCTTTTTAATAATTTAAGGAGATCTCTTTAGCAAATTTGCGCAATGCAATGTGTCTTTTGATTTCTTGACTGCTGCTTGCGTGGGTGTTGCTTGTGGATCTGAGTAAAATGAAATCCTTGACAACTTCAATCTTGACTCCGTTTATCATGATGTTGCTTATTGGTCCAGTTGTGAAGATTTTTGTTTTCTTTATGTTGAGGTGTAATCCATACTGAAGGCTATGGTCTTTGATCTTCATCAGTAAGTGCTTCAAATCCTCTTCACTTTCAGCAAGCAAGGTTGTGTCATCTGCATAACACAGGTTGTTAATGAGTCTTCCTCTGATCCTGAAGCCGTGTTCTTCTTCATGTAGTCCAGCTTCTCGGATTATTTGCTCAGCATACAGATTGAGTAGGTATGGTGAAAGGATACAACCCTGAAGCACACCTTTCCTGATTTTACAGCATGCAGTATCCCCTTGTTCTGTTCGAACAACTGCCTCTTGATCTATGTATAGATTCCTCATGAGCACAATTAAGTGTTCCAGAATTCCCATTGTCCAAAATGTTATCCACAATTAGTTATGATCCACACAGTTGAAAGCCTTAGCGTAGTCAATAAAACACAGGTAAACATCTTTCTGGTATTCTCTGCTTTCAGCTAGGATCAATTTGACATCAGCAATGACATCCCTGGTTCCATGTCTTCTTCTAAACCTGGCTTGAATTTCTGGCAGTTCCCTGTAGACATACTGCTGCAGCCACTTTTGAATGATATTCAGCAAAATTTTGCTTGCATGTGGTATTAATGACATTGTTTGATAATTTCTGCATTCAGTTGGATTGAAGATTAGACAGGCCCATAAAATAAAATGAGACTAAAGGGGCACACCAGCCCAGGGGCAAGGACTAGAAGGCAGGAGAGGACAGGAAAGCTGGTAATAGAGAACACAAGGTAAAGAAGAGAGAGTGTTGACAGGTCATGGGGTTGTTAACCAATGTCATAAAATAATACATGTACTAACTTTTTAATGAGAAGCTAGTTTGTTGTGTAAACCTCAGCTAAAGTAGAAAAAAAAAATCCTATGGCATCATACACCCCAAAAAGAAACCCATTAGCAGTCATCCCCTTGCTTCCCCTTCCCTCCAGCCCCTGTTACCGGTTGCTGTTGAGTCAATTTTGACTCATAGTGACCCTATAGGACAGAGTAGAACTGCCTCATAGGGTTTCCAAGGAGCATCTGCTAGTTTCAAACTGCTGACCTTTTGGTTAAGCAGCCGAGCTCTTAACCACTGCGCTACCAGCCCCTGGTAACCACTAATCTGCTTTCTGTCTCTATGCATTTGATTATTCCAGATATTCCGTATAAATGGGACCATACAATATTCGTCCTTTTGTGCCTGGCTTATTTCACTCAGCATAATGTTTTTAAGGTTCACCCATGCCGTAGCATGTATCAGAACTTGATTTCTCTTTATGGCTAAATAATATTTCATTGTATGGATGGACTACATTGTGTTTATCCATTCATCTGTTGATGGATACTTGGGTTGTTTCCACATTTTGGCTATTGTGAATAATGCTGCAATGAACATTGGTGTATGCGTGTTTGTTTGAGCCCTGCATTTACTTCTCTTGTGTATATACCCAGGAGTGGAATTGTTGGGTTATATGGTAGTTCTAAGTTTAACTTTTTTGGGAACCACCACACGCTGTTTTTCAAAGCAGCTGCCAGTCCATATGTTTAAGAGCTCCTTCCCCAAGTAGCTACAACTGGCAGCCATGGTGGAGAAGCCGTCCTTGCAGCTGTGTGTCCACAGCACTGAGAACAGGACCTGGCACAGAATCTGTCCAATGGTCAGATGGTGCCAGCCTACTTTACAGAAATTATTTGATTTCATCCTGAAGAACAGTTTTCAGGGGACAGGTAGGCTCCACTCCATGTTGTGCCATGTCAGCGGCCTTCTCCGGGCTTCCACACCCTCTTGTATCCCTATTTCAGCACTGGTCACCCTGATACTTGTCTACATTCTGTCTCACTTTCCCAGGACAATGCACATACTGTGAAGACAGGGCCACCATCATATAATAAAACAATAAAATGTGATCAAATCAAACAACACGGTTAAATAACTATCAAATTAATAGTAATAGATATAATTAATCAATTTAATCATCTGGTTAATTAACTGGAAACCCTGATGGCATAGTGGTTAAGTGCTACAGCTGCTAACCGAGAGGTCGGCAGTTCGAATCCACCAGGCGCTCTTTGGAAACTATGGGGCAGTTGTACTCTGTCCTGTAGGGTAGCTATGAGTCGGAATCGACTCGACGGCAGTGGGTTTTTGGTTAATTAACTAACCGTTGCTCCATGGTGATTCACCTTCCTCTCACTTACTAGTTTGATTCATGGTCAACTAAGATGTCTTGAGCACCTATTATGCCCCCGGAGCCCCATGTTAAGTGTTTGGATACCACATTCTTGATGTTGTTAAAAAAATCCACTGCCTTCGAGTCAATGTTGTTATTAGTTGCTGTCAAATTGGCTCAGACTCATGGTGACCCCATGTATAACAGAACGAAATGCTTCCTGGTCCTGTGCCATCTTCATGATCATTGGTATGCCCAAGTCCATTGTTGGCGGTTGCTGTGTATTTTGAGTGCCTTCCAACTTGGGAGGCTCATCTTCCAGCATTATATCAGATATACAATGCTCTGTTGTGATCCGTAGGGTTTTCAGTGGCTAATTTTTGGAAGTTGATCACCAGGCCTTCTTCCTACTCTGCCTTAGTCTGGAAGCCCCACTAAAACCTGTCCACCATGGGTGGCCCTGCTGGTATTTGAAATACTGATGGCATAGCTTCGAGCATCACAGCAATGCACAAGCCACCACAGGATGACTCACTGACAGACAGGTCGTGGATTCCTGAAGAGGGGGGTGGTAGTTTTCCTATGCCCAGCATATACCTGTAGGGTTGAGGAGCATGAGGGTCAATCCGACAAAGCCATGCCTTTGCTTTGAATGCACAGACACTGAGTGTTCCTTGTGTGCCAGGCCCATGCTGGGCGCTGAGTAAACAGGACACTAAACAGGACATGCTTGGCTGTTCTTTGGGGAATATCGAGCCAGCATTATAACAGGCAAGTGACTCCCAGAAGAAGCATAGAGAGCCAAGGAAAATGGGATCCAACCAAGTCCAGGGGTGCTCAGAGAAGGCTTCCTGTAGAAGCTTCATTTCAGCTTACATCTGATTGATCTTTTTTTCTCCCCCCACTTTTTATTCTCTGTGATCAACTTTATTTTTTTACCACAAGTCAAACATACTGTTGTTTCTCAGATCTTAAAAAACAAACAAAAGCAAAAACGAAACTTTCTCCTGATCGCACTTCTCCCAAAACACATTTATGTTCTGTCCTTATATGAGACTCCTCACAGGAGTTGTCTTTACTCACTTTAATTTTAGTTTCTTTATTTTTATTGTGGTGAAAATATACACACCAAAGCATTCACCAATACAACAACTACCACCTTGACAATTCGATTGCATTGATTATATTTTTCATGTTGTACCACTGTTGCCACTATCCTTTTCCAAAATATCCCACCACCATTAATGTAAACTCGTGGCCCCCAAACAAGAAATCTTCCTTTTCCCCCTCCTTCTCATCCTTGGTAATCATTAATAATCTTGGTTTCTATGTATACTGGAGCCCTGGTGGCACAGTGGCTAAGAGATCGGCTGCTAGCCATAAGGTCAGCAGTTTGAATCCAACCAGCCACTCCTTGAAAACCATACGAGGCAGTTCTACTCTGTCCTATAGGGTAGCTGAGTCGGAAGGAACTCCACAGTAACGAGTATATGCTGATTGATCTTTTAACAACCAAGAGTCCTCATATTACTCCCCGGTTTAGAATTCCTGGGGAGCGCCCCAGTGCTTATTGGATAAGGTAACCAACTTGTCTCACCTTGCCCAGGCTTCCCCTGTTATTTAGCACCAAAATGCCTGCATTCCAGAAAATTCCTCAGTCCTAGGCAAATCAGGACTGTTGTTCATCCAACAACCCAACCAAATCCAGACTCTCTAGATCCTGCCGCTTCAAGACTTCTACGTGTTCCAGAAAAGATGCTGGAGTTATTTACGTCTGCTGCCGTAAAGAGTATCTTCCAGCAGTAAAACTCAGACGTCTGTATGTGTTCACTTCTGTACACATTTGAGCTAATGTTATGTGCCTGTGTGTGTATAAACTAAATTGAAGCTACTTTGATTTATTGAACAGTTTGTCAATGAGAACTATTATCATTTGCTCTTCCTTCCATAAATAGAAATGCTTTTCATCGCATTTTTTCAAATAAAAAAAATTAAGGTCACAGAAATGGAACACAAAGTAAACCTGATCCTCCCATATTTGATTTACTCAAGGCACAAATCTACAGCTGGAAAAGTTGTCTCCCATACTCCAGCCACCTCCTACAGATACTGAAGCAGGGACATGGTAGCTCACTGGGTTTCACACAGCTAGAAGGTGATAGTGCCTGCCAGGAGCTGAGTTTCCTGGCTCCCATACCTTGACGACCTCATTGTTAAGGTCCCTGGGTGGTGCAAATAGTTAATATGCCCAGCTGCTGACTGAAAGGTTGGAGGTTTGAGTTCGCCCAGAGGCAATTTGAAAGAAACGCCTGGTGATCTACTTCCGAAAAATCAGCCATTGAAAACCCTCTGGAGCACAGTTCAGAGGTCTCCATGAATTGGAGTCGATTGGATGGCAACTGGTTTTGGTACCTTCCTGGATTCACCTCTCACCACCACCCTCCATTTCAGGAGACAACTGGGCATCCCAGAGCATTTAGTCATCTAGCTCTTCCTTCCTGTGTACCTACTATGTGCTTGGCTCTGAATGAACTGCTCAGCCATGGCCCCACCCCAAGAACTGGTCTGTCTGTACCCTCCTACCTCCATGCAGAGGGGCTGCCTCAGGAAATACCCTTTTCAATCCTCGGCTGGCACTAGTGGTGCCATGGCAGAAAGGTGTGGCAATCTGCTTCCATTAAGATGACAGCCTGGGAAACCCTGTGGGGCAGTTCTACTCTGTCCTATATGGTCACTATGAGTCAGAATAAACTCCAAGGCACACAACAACAACAAATACATACAATAAGGTCCCTAAAAAAAGTCCCTAGGTGGTGCAAATGGTTCGTGATAGACTGCTAACATCAAAACCACCCAGCAGCATCACAGAAGAAAATCCTGGTGATCTGCTTCCATAAAGATTACAGGCAAGTAAACCCTATAGAGTAGTTCTACTCTGTAACACATTGGGTTGCCATGAGTAAGAATCAACTAGATGGCAACAGGTTTAGTTTTTGGGTTTTTTTTAGCTATATGCCCAAGAGAAATAAAAACATATGTCCTCACACAAAAGTTTGTGCATAAATATTTATAGCAGCATTATTCACAATAGCCAAAAGGAGGAAAAAAATCCAAGTGTCCAGCAACTGATAAATGGATAAGTAAAACATGGTAAATCCATACAATGAAATATTATTTGGCCATAAAAAGGAATAAAGTACATGTTAAGACATAAATGAACCTCAAAAATATTATGCTAAGAAAAAGAAGCCAGACACAAAAAGTCACATATTGTATGATTTCATTTATGTGAAATGTCCAGAACAGGGAAGTCTATAGGTAAAGAAAGTAGATTAGTGGTTGCCTATGGTTGGAATGGGATGAGGGGAATGGACGGATGGATAGATGGACGGGTGGATGGGTGGACGGGTGGGAGGGTGGTGGGTGGGCGGATGGGCAGATGGGTGGATGGATGGATGGACGGGATTTCTTTTTGAGGTGATGAAAATGTTCTAAAATGAATTGTGATTGTTGCACGTATCTGTGAATGTACTAAAAGCCCTTGAATTGTACACTATAATTGGGTGAGTTGTATGATATGTGAATTATATCTCAATAAAGCTGTTAAACAAAATTTTTTTAAAAATTTGAAGGCCAAAAAAGAATAGAGGAGGAAGGCCATAGAAGAGGAGAAAGAAGTGGAGTCAGGTGTGAAGTCATCAGCTGAGGCAGCTAAAAATCACTCTGGTTCTGGGGCTGGACCCTCTTGGGTTGGAATCCTGACTGTGCCACTTACTGGTTGGGTAACCTTAGACAATTTACCTCTCTGAACCTCAGTTTTCCCATCTGCAGAATACGAGCAACAATGTTGGTCTTCCAAGATTCGAGGAGATGATGAGCAATGAAGTTGATATTATCTGCACTGTTGAATGTGGAATGTGCGGGCATGGACGTAATGAGAGCGGTGATGATGGATTGTTCATAGCAGGAGCTGGGGCTGGGGTGACCCTTGTGGTTGAGCTGGGACACAAGCTCTGACTAATTTGGGTGCTCTGCCTTTACCACCTTAGCCAGGGGTGCCAGCTGAGCCTTGCCTTCACTCACCCTATGGGTGTTTGTCTCTATTTCCTCACCAAAGGCTGTGCCAAGGGTGTGTCGCTCTTGTCATGAGGTTGCTGGAGCAACAGAAAACTACCTGGCCAATAAAGGCCAGACGGCTGCGCTGCCCAACTCATTCACAGACCAGGCTGTCGGCAGAGGCCTGGGAAGATCCCACACTGTCGGCCCATTCTCCCAGATTAGCACTTGCCTGGCCCCTCCCTGGTGCCCAGACTTGTGCTGGCAGGTAGGAGAGGGCGAGACTTGTCCTGGCCTTAAGGAGCAGCTACATTTAGAGTCGGTAAGTGCTTTGGCAGATTCTACCACTCTCTCTCTCTCTCGATCGCTCACCTCCCTTTAGCAATGGATGAGCTGACCAGTTTGTTCCAGAGCTAAAGAAATTTCCTTCTGTCCATTCATCCATCCACCTACCCATCCACCCATCTTATTTTCATTTGCCCATTTATTTATTTGTTCACTCAACAAATTCCCATCAACATCACCTCTGTGCCAATCCCCATGCTTGTGGCCCTGATGGAGATAGAGATAAAGAAATCAAGGTTCCAATCCTGAAAACTAAGCTGTCAGTTCTGCCATGAGAATATGAATGAAAGGCACTATAGTAATGCAAGTATTACCAGGCAGAGTGGGAGTCCAGAAAAGGGAGAGGCCACTTACAGTGGATTAGCGAAGATCATAAAACCTACCTTGCTATTGGCACTGCTGTAAACCATCTTGCACTCTTCCCAGGTCCTTTTCAGATGAGAAAACCAAGATTCGGAGTGGGGAGTGAGTTGTTCACAGTCTCACAGCTGGGAAGGGGCTGAGGCAGGAGTTGATTCTGGTCTGTCTGGCTCCTGAGCCCAGCCCAGGCTCCTTCCCCTTTCACAGCATTTGGTTCCTCTTTCCCCAGCACTGGCTCCCATTTTCTCTCTCTCTCTGTGAGAGAGAGACTGATTTAATGTACATCTTTGTCACAGACTAAAGATACTCAAGAAGTATTTGCTGGATAGATATATGAATAGGTGGTTGTTTGTATAAACGAGTGGATGAATGGGTGCGCAGGCAGATGGATGGGTGGGTGGGTGGATGGATGGAGGTTGTTTTTGTTAGGTGCCGTTGAGCCAATTTTGACTCATAGCAATCCCATGTGGTGGAGTAGAACTGCCTCAATAGGGTTTTCTTGGCTGTAATCTTTATGGGAGCAGACTGCCAGGTCTTTGTCCTATGGAGCCACTGGTTGAGTTCCATCCACCAACCTTTCAGTTAGCAGCTGAGCACTTAACCTTTTGCACTACTAGTGCTCCTGGATGGATGGATGGACGGATGAACAGATGGATGGATGGACAGATGGGTGAATGGGTGGATGGGATCTTGACTGGTGAAGAATTTCAAGGGCATTCCAAGCTGAGGAGGAAGTGTTAAAAAAAAAAAAAAAAGCAAGGAGATGGAAAAATGACAAGAATATGGCCAAAATCATTCTGTTCAGCCAGAAAATAGAAAAGCAGGAGTCCGTGATGAGAGTGGAGAAATTGGACAGATGATCATCATGCCCAAGGCAGAGAGAGGGAGATGGTTTGATCTCTTCTGATCAACCCACTGAGGCAGTTTCAAAGTAATATTTCCCACCTGATGACATTCTAATTTTAAACCCAACACCAAATCATCTCCTTGGTGATTCATCCCCAGTCAGTCAGCTCCTGGGTGGCCAAGGAGTGTGTATAAAGGTGCTTGTCCTGCTTGGAAACCCTGGCAGCGTAGCAGTTAAGTGCTATGGCTGCTAATCAAAAGGTCAGCAGTTTGAATCCATCAGGCATTCCTTGGAAACTCTATGGGGCAGTTCTACTCTGTCCTATAGGGTCACTATGAGTCAGAATTGATTCAACGGCAACGGGTTTGGTTTTTTTGTTTTTGTCCTGCTCGTCTACTCAGGGCCTTCAGTGGGGAGACCAGTCCATCACAGGCTGATGAGTGTCCTGAGGGAAGGATGGGGGGGCTCCAGAAGGATGATTTTGTGGAGTGTGTCTAGAAGGAGTTCTGGGGACACCCAGGGATGGGAGAAAACACTGGAGTGTCACAACAGAGAGGACATAATTCATGGAATATCATCTCCTGCCCAGATCTGACCCTAACATGTACCAAGTGCCACCACTGGGCTCCTATCCAAGCTCACAAATTCAGATAGACAAAATTCTCTGGCCCCTGAGCCCCTCTGCATTCCCTTGGAGACCCCCAACCTCTCTTCTCTTGGTCATCAGGATCCAGACAAGGGTGCTGAGGGATTGATTCAGTGTCAAAGAAGAAAATGAACAACGCTGTGCCTTTGAAAGAGGTAGGCTGGGTGCAGTTTGGGAGGGTGAGGGCATTTAGGGGTGGAGACGAGGAGCTTAATGTCCCAGAGAGGGTGGAGGGAGTGAAAAATCAGGACCTGAACTCTGAACTGGAAGGTACTTTGTGATCATGAAGATGAGGAAACAGAGAGATGGAACCCGGGTAAGTGTGGATGAAGGGACAGATACATCTGCTTCCAATGATTGAGTGCTTATTGCTATGACGTTCAGCATCCTGGTTCTCTTCTAGAAAGCAAATTTGATCCCAATATCTGTCCTGTTATGGGATGAGTTAGGATCTTAGTATTTCCTTTCAAAATTACGAGATCTCTGCAAGTGAGGAACCAATGAAGGAAGGCTCAGAACACTCTTGGGAAAGATGAGGAGAGACACAAAGCCACCAAATGTGACAACTGGAAGGGATCTTCAAAATCCCGCATATATTCAGTGTCTATATTTGGAAACTGAGGCTCAGATAGGAGTAATGACTTGTTCAAGTTCACACAGGGGCTACAACACAGCCGGACCCCAGGTCGGGTTGCCAGATTTGGCAAATAAAAATACAGAATGCCCAGTTAAATTGAATTTCAGACAAACAACAAATAATTTTGTAGTACAAGTATGTCCCATACAATATTGGGACATATTTTACTCAATTATCGGTTGTTTTTACCAGTTGCCATTGAGTTTATACCAACTCATGGTGACCCCATGTGTCAGAGTAGAACTGTGCTCCACAGTTTTCAATGGTTGTTTATTTTTTGAAAGTAGATCACTAGATCTTTCTTCCAAGGTGCCTCTAGGAGGACCAGAAGCTCCAACATTTTGGTGAGCACTTAATTGTTTGCACCACTCAGTGATATTTGGGACATATTTATACTCATTGTTTTTGTTGTTGTTGTTAGTCGCCGTTGAGCCATCTCAGACTCAGGGTGACAGAACAAAACATTGCCTGGTCCTGCACCATCTTTCTGATCGTTTATATCTTTGAGTCCATTGTTTTGGCTATTGTATTTCTACGTCTTATTGGAGATTTCCCTCGTTTTCACTGACCGTCTACTTTACCAACCATGATTTCTTTTTCTAGCAACTGTAGCTGTACCTAAATCTAAGTTTAACTGGGTATTCTGTATTGTATCTGGCGATCCTAATCCCAGACCTTTCTCGATCACATCCCCTACTTCTGCCTGACCTTTCTGCCTTTGCTGACTTCCGTCATTTCTTGGCTCAGGAGGTGTACGATATGTCGGGTGCCCGCCTGGCCCTGACACTTTGCGTCACCAAAGCCCGGGAAGGTTCCGAGGCAGACCTGGATGCCCTGGAACGTATGTTCCAGAAGCTGGGATTTGAGAGCACCTTGAAGAGAGATCCCACCGCTCAGGTATTGCTGCCAACTTTAGGCCAGGGGGGCAAGGGGCTGAGCCACAAGGTGGGCTCTGGGGCCCCGCTTGAGTCTAGTCATTCCCCTCCCTCCAGCAATTCCAGGAAGAGTTGGATAAATTCCAGCAGGCCATGGATGCCCGGACAGACCCCATCAGCTGCAGCTTTGTGGTGCTCATGGCGCATGGGTCAGAAGGCTATCTCAAGGGGGAGGATGAGAAGATGGCCAAGCTGGATGACCTCTTTGAGGTCCTGAACAACAAGAACTGCCAGGCCCTAAAAGCCAAACCCAAAGTGTACATCGTACAGGCCTGTCGAGGAGGTGGGGACACAGCCAAGAACATAGAACCTGTAGAATCGAGCCCAAAGTTACCCGTAATCAACCCAAATCCCAGATTCAAGGACCAAGCCCCAACTAAGCCCTGTGCACCCTTCCTTGTGCTACCAGACTGTCCCGTGGCCTTCTTTTCTCCCCATCTTTCTCTTCTTTGACTTTGCCTTCTCCTCTTTTTGGTATTTCAGAACAAAGAGATCCTGGAGAAATAGTAGGTGGAAGTGAGATCAGGATGATCATAAAAGACAGCCCCCAAACCATTCCAACCTACACAGATGCCCTGCATGTCTACTCCACTGTAGAGGGTATGAGCTACCAGCCCACCTAGGCACCAATTGCAGCCTGGCCTCCGCTTCTCCTCTTCCCTTCACCCACCACACTTGGCCCTGAGCCTCTCCTCTAGGATCTCCCTCAGGAGCCACCCCTCCCAGGGGTGATCCAGCCATCCATTCACACACCCACCCAACCACTCACTTATCCATTCAACCACCCCACCCAACCACTCACTTATCCATTCAACCACCTATTCATCCATCCATCCACTTATCCACCCATCAGTCCATCCATCTGTCACCCATTCACCCACCCATCCTTTCACCCAACTACCCATCCTTCCACCCAACCACCCATCCACCCATCCACCCATCCACCCATCCACCCATCCACCCATCCACCCATCCACCCATCCACTCATCCATCCATCCATCCATCCACCCATCCATCCATCCATCCATCCATCCACTGATATATCACCTCCCCCTACCACACTACTGGAGCTTCCCTGAGCCCACCTCCTCATGGTCTCTCTGGAATCCCCAGGGTACATTTCCTACAGACATGACAAGGAAGGCTCCTGCTTCATCCAGACTCTGGTTGAAGTGTTTACTGAGAGGAAAGGACACATTTTGGAACTTCTGACAGAGGTGAGTGGAAAGGAGGTACCTGGAAGCCCTCTCAGACTGAGCAGGGAGAAAGTGGAGGGGGTTGAGCCTTCCCAAACCTTTCTTCATGTTCCACTCCCATTCCTCCTGCCCCAAATCCAACTGAGGTCCCAACACAGATGCTAGGATGTCCAAAGTCCTTGGTACATGAGATAATTTAGAGGAAATACAGACCCACTTCTATAAATAAATACCTGTTTAGTCACCGTTTGGATTTAACCAATGTTCGGACAATTTTTTTTTCTAATAGTTGTGTGTTTTATTGTGGATTAGAAAAACATACGTAACAAGAATGTCTAAAACACCCAAAAAACCCAAACCCACTGCCGTTGAGTTGATTTCAACTCATAGTGACCCTATAGGACAGAGTAGAACTGCCCCATAGAGTTTCTAAGGAGCACCTGGTGGATTCAAACTGCTGACCTTTTGGCTAGCAGCCGTAGCTCTTAACCACTATGCTACCAGGGTTTCCCAAGAATGTCTACCCAATGATTTTATAGATGTGATAATATAGAATGAGGGAATAAAGGGTCTCTCATCTTAGGACTTGGGAACCCACCTGCCCTACTCTCTAGCCTTCTCCCTATTACCCTGGCTCCCCCAAGAGGCCCAGCCCCAAGCTGACCACCCCTGTCATTGCAGGTGACACGGCGGATGGCAGAAGCAGAGCTGGTTCAGGAAGGGGAAGCAAGGAAAGTGAATCCTGAAATCCAAAGCACCCTTCGGAAACGGCTCTATCTGCAGTAGAAATAGAAAGGGCAGGGAGGGACTTTCCTTCTGGTACTCCCTCTGCCCCAAAGATATTTAAAGGAAGCTCTCACCATTTCCCCAAAACCTTCTCTTCCCAAGGCATCCAGTCTCCCTTACTATCACGCTCTTTATGCTGGTTCTCCATCAATCTATCTCTGTCTTTCTTAGAGCAAGCTGATCAAAACTGAGTGCAAGTCACATGCGGTAACATTAATATCACCTCCCTCTGGCTGGAATCCCTACCTCTATTAATGCAACCTAAGATTCACTTATCCTACTTTCTGCTCCTGAGCTCACCTGAAATCCTTCTTCTTTCTCCCATGAATCACACCCATCCACATGCAATTGATTAAAGCCCAAATCAATGCCTACTCATTATCCCCACCCCAGTAGAAACTTCCCTGGCTCCTAAATCTCACCGGGAGTTATAACCACTTCCTGAGCCCTCATCTAACCTCCCAGTGATTCCCTTCTAACTCCTGGAGATTCAGTAAGGCAATAACCATTCTCTCTCCAAGACGTGTCCTCCTTGGCTTGTAAGTCAGTGCATTGATATCATTCTCCTCCTAGCTCATGGCCTCTCTGTCTGATGGAGCAACCTCCTTCTTTTCTGGGTCCCTCTCCTTCCTAACACACCTCTTCACCAGATCCTGGACTCTTCCCTCTCCCCAAGAAAATCCACACATCCACCCATCCTTGCAATTCTACCTTTCCACCACTCTGTGAATCAGAGCACATTTTCGGAGCCATGAAACATCACCTGGTGTCATCCTGTTATTTTTAAGACAACGAAATAAAGGCTCAGACAGGTTAGATGACTTGCCAAAAGTCACACCGTACATCAGTGGTAGAGTCAAGGTCTGACTTCCAGCCCCCTTTCCACTACACGCTACATCTTAATCCATCAGAAAACTTCTCTAATTATAGGAACTGGCTAAAAAAAATTCTCCCTCCTTTGGAAGTAGAAACTCTCTAGAAGACTTCTAGAAATTCTCAATAATCACCAGTCAAGGTTATTTCCACTGAATTCTGGTACTGGGCTAGAAGTTGGATCCAATGTGCTGTCTTCCAAGTCTATGGTCTATATCTCTCCCCCAACCCTGACATTTATTTCCCAAACAACCTGTGGGACAAATCCATCACCATTGAAATTCACGGCTTAAGATGAGTCTATTCCTCCTCATGCCTAACTCCAAGCTTTCCCTGGCATTCTCAATCTCAGGGCTCCAGGTTTGGAATTCTGTGGTTCTCTGACTCCTCTTTTGTTGCATCCTTTATATGCCACCAGGTACCACACCCAGCCCTGAGTGACTTTGAAATGTCTCTTATGTGTGTCTTCTCTTCCCTCACTTTTGGGGCTCAAGTTCATTTTGTGCCTGCATCTTTGTAACAGCTTTTTTCCTTGGCTCTCTGCTACCGATCTCACCCCTCCGGTCTGTCTTCTGTACCATCCACAAAAGTGATCTCACTAGAACATTCAAAACACAATGGTACCCTATTATTTAGAGACCAAGATCGAACTCCACATCCTGATTTCTCACACCCTTACAATTCCAGCCCCTATCAACAATCAGCTAGACTCATCTCCCATCTCCCCCAACCATGAACTCACTCTTCTAACAAAGCCAGTGTCCTCCTTACTCATCCCTTCGCCAAGCCTTGGTTATCATTTTCCCAAGCTGATGTGAATCCTCCCCTTCACTCCCTATCCTCTACCTCCCACCCATACTTCCTCCATAAAGCCATTCCTAATATTCCTTCTAGTTGATACTGTTCTCTTACCTAGGACATGCTGAAGATTACCATTTCTTGAGTGGAGGGAATAAGGCTTTGCATCAACATAATGTGTGCTCAATAAACAGTTGTCAGACTTGGAAAGAATGTGCTGGAATCTTTTCTCTGTGCTTAAACTGTGGATGTGAAAGGAGTTATGCCTCCCAAGTGTGTCTATCATAAACAGGGAATCAGGAGCCTCATCCTGTCTCTTTCATGAAAACAGATTAAGTTGGGAATTTGTGCAATTATGGCCACACTTCCGCATCAGATGACTATATTTTACATGATTTTTCCACCTCCAGGATGTCCCCAAAGAATTATCCAGACAGAACTGTGGCTTTTCAGAACCATAAGGGACTTGGAGATCAGCTGGTTACTGAATCAGAAATATTTGGCAAGGGTACCACCTCTCTCAATCCTGGTGCCCATGGCAAACACAAACTATCACACCATCTTTTTTACTAAATTCAGGTGTAGCATCAGTCTTTCTTCTCTCAGCACCCGGAAAGCCAACACTTGTCTATTGGCATGGGTATATCATTCCTGATCCATATTCTTAAGTGGTAGACCAGGGTCTTCAATCTATGGCACAGCAATAACCAAGGCAGTGGTTGGAAATGGCAGAGCAAGCGACTGAGGCAAGGGTGGGTACACAAAGCCAAGTAGATCTAGATCCCATGCGTTCACCATGTGCAAACCTGTGATCCAAACACCCACTGATTCTGGCAACTTCTTACATAGGGGTTGGCAAATTATGGCCCATCAGCTGAATCCAACCTGCTGTCTGTCGAGGTTTATTGGAACACAACCATGTCTACTCCTTTAGGTATTATCTATGGCTGCTTTCATGCAACAAAGGCAGAGTTACATAATTGCAAAATAGACCACCTGGCCTGCAAAGCTGAGCATATTTACTGCCTGGTCCTTTACAGAAAAGATTTGCCAACCTCTACCACTCCGCTGCTAGCCAAAAGGTCGGCAGTTCAAACTCACCAGCTGCTCTGGGGGAGAAAGATGTAGCAGTCTGCTTCCTTAAAGATTTACAGCCTTGGAAACCCTCTGGGGCAATTTTACTCTGTTCTATATGGTTGCTATGAGTTAGAATCGACTCGACAGCAGCAGGTTTTTATTTTGTTTGTTTGTTTATAGGGTCACTATGAGTCGGAACCAACTGGATGGCACTGGGTTATGAGTCAGAAACAACTCTATAGCAATGGGTTTTTTTTTGTTGTTGTTTGTTGTTTTATCTTGATATCCTTCTGACAAATTCCTATTTTGCTGAAGTCAACCAAAAACCCTAATTTTTTTTTTTTAATACAACAGGCACAAAGCACTGAAACCCCGGCTTAATTTTTAAACGTCCCTGGCTAAGGGTTTTCCCAATTCTTTAGTAAGCACCTTAGTTTCTTTGTGCTGCTGTAATAGAAATACCACAAGTGGGTGATTCTAATGAACAGAAATTAACTTTCTCACAGTTTAGGAAGCTAGATGTCTGAATCCAGGGCACTGGTTCTAGGGGAAGGCTCTCTTTCTCTGTCCACTCTGGGAGAAAATCTTTGTCTCTTTCCTTCCTTGGTTCCTTGGCAGTCTCCACCTGGATCTATCTTTCCCACATTTGTGCTCATTTTTTTTTTTTTTATATCTCAGAAGTGATTAGGTTTAAGACACACCCTACACTGATATGACCTTCACGTAACAAAGAAAATCCTATTCCCAAATGGGATTACATCTACAAGTATAGGAGTTAGGATTCCAACACACGGTTTTGGGGTACATGATTCAGTCCATAACTGTAAGGATTTGAAAGTTTGGCCTGGAAGTGTGTTATTGAGCATCAAGGGTGCAGATTCAGGTTTTGTACAGCCCGTACGATTGGGTAAGGAAGGGGCCTTCTTTAAGAGGAAAAAAAAAAAAATACCAACACAGAATTAATAAAACTCCCAGGGCCTTTGGGGGCAGGGCATGAAAGTGAGGGCCAGCAGCCTTCATGTTGTTAGCTTCACAGCAAATCCACCCCTGTTCACTATCCGTTTTCCATGCCATTCTCCAACAGCAGCCAGGCTGGTTGTTTTTAAATGCATAAATCTAACCTATCGTGCACCTTAAAGCCTTACTGTGGTCTTCCAGTGTTCTTCAGATTAAAAAATATATATATATTAATTTCTATGTCACTATATAGTCTCATCTCTACTCCTTCATTCTTTCTGCCCCTGTCACTCTGTTCCTTTTTTTCCTCAAATGGGATCTTTCCTGCCTAAGTCCCTTTGAGGTTTGGAACCCCCCTGAAGTAAGCAATTTGGCCTTTGGCCCTGGTTCCTGAGAGTTGGACCACACCAAAGGCCAAAAAGTGGAGGCTGACTAGCCCAAGAGGGATCACCTGGGGGCCTGATGCTAAGACTCAGGAGGTATGAAGTTATCTATCATGGCCACATGGTGAGGCCAATGAAGGCCTTGAAAGATGGAGGCTCAATGGAGCTTGCTGGGTGGTGAGAGACAACAACTGCTCTCCGGAGGGTAAGCCTATCCCCTGGGGACACGGAAGATCTGTGCCAAGCTATGAACTTGTATCCTTTTGTGTATCCTTTTTTCTTCAGTCTAAAGATAGCCCTATCCCTGGAGTTTGTGAGCGGTTCCATTGGCTTGGAACCTGGTGGCCATGGTTTAAGACCTCAGCCACTAACCAAAAGGTTGGCAGTTTGAATCCATCAGCTGCTCCTTGGAAGCCCTATGGGGCAGTTCTACTCTGTCCTATAGGGTAGCTATGAGTCAGAATCGACTCAACAGCAACGGGTTCCATGGATTATCGGACCTAAGAGACAGAAGGCCAGTGCCCACTGGCCTGGCCCCAGGTGAATGGGGATGAGTGTGCTGTGTAGCCTGGGGTCTGGACTGACCAGGAAAGGGAAGCTGATATTTCCACAGGACCCAGTTGGCATGTGGAGTGGAATTTATCATCCACCGCACATTTGGTGTCAGAGGCAGATGATCTCAGCCTCTCTGGACGGATTAGCACAATTGGCACAGTAAGGATGAGTTATTAGAGGACCCCAGATCAGTCATTAGAGGCCTAGACTCTTCTTCCCACCCAGCCTATACTCACTTCCTTCACCTCTTACCCCTTTTACCCTTCATATTACAGGTCAAATATCATTTCTTCATGGAAGTCTCCTTGTCCATTGCCCTAGACAAGATCAAAGCTTATAGTTCTTCATAGACTTTTCTTCAAAACAAAAGTCATACTTTAAAATAATGCCTTTAATTATGTGGTTATTTATTTAAAATCTTACTCCTCCACTAGATAGTAAGCTCCAAGACTCAACTCTGTTAACATAAGCTGCTGAGTTTTAGGGGTCATTTGTTGTTGCAGTGTAACCTAAACTATGCTGACTGATACACCAGACAATGCTTAGGCCTAAAGAGGAGCCAGAGTAAAAGTGTGTACTGTAACGAATGAAGCTCTGGGGTTCCTAGCAGCCAAAGAGAAAATTCACAGAATCCACGAGATAGGAGACAATGGGTGAAGCAAACGGTTAACGCCCTCAGCTGCAACCAACAGGTTGGAGATTCAAGTTCATACAGAGGTGCCTCAGAAGAAAGGGGTGGTGATCCACTTCCAAAAAACCAACCATCAAAAACCCTACTGAGCACAATTCTACTCTGACACACATGGGGTTGCCATGAGTCGGAATCAACTTGAAGCCAACTGGTTACGAGATAGAAACAAATCTACTTTCTTATATCTGTGAATTAATTGCATTTAATCATGTTCGAATTTTATCCACTAACAAGGGAAGCATGAAGAACCAATGACCTAATCCATTTCAAAGGCTCCCAGCTCAGCATTAGACACAAGGGATGGGATTTCTAGTTTTGAAAACTTGGAACACAAACTGGCCTGCCTTCATTCTGATTCGTTTGGTTATTTGGATTAAAACATGTCAGCCACTTAAGAAGTTGTTCTTACAGACGATCAATTGCAGGAATGAGGTCACCCTCACTTGTGGTCAATTAACTAAACCAGTTACCCTCCTGCTGCACCTGCTTGCTCATAGTCTACACCTATGGCCTCAAGGCAGGTTCATTACACCCAGCTGGTTTCCCATTAGGTTCTGCCAGCATGAGGCACAAGAGGGAGAGAGGAAGGCAGAAAAGAAGAAATGGAATTTGCTACTAGATGCTCCAGTCCCAGCATCATCAGATTATCCTAGTTTCCAGATTTTTTTTTCTTTGCCCCACTAGCAGAACCAGCACCATCGTGCCCTCTCAAATATACCAGCACTAAGTGACTGGCAAGAAGCCCTGTTGGTACAGGGGTTAAGTGCTTAGCTGCTAACAGAAAGGTCAGTCGTTCGAACCCACCGGCTGCTCTGCAGGAAAAAAATGTGGCAGTCTGCTTCTGTAAAGATTACAACCTTGGAAACCCTATGGTTTCAACTCGACAGCAATGAGTTTGGTTTTGGATTAAGAGATCAGCAACCCCTTCTCAGCCATATGTGTACCAGATCCACACGGTGCCTTCATCTCCCTCCTCTATCCTCCTAGGGTCTGATAACCTCAACTTTTTCCTTTGTTTCCCAGGCCTGCGAAGGTCAGCGGATTCCCATAGGAACAATCTTCGTTTTAACTCTAATGCTGTTTTCTTGGTCCCTGGGTGGCCAAACAGTTTGCACTTGACTACTAAATGTTGGCAATTTGAACCCACCGATAGCACTGCAGAAGAAAGGCCTGGCAATCCACTTTCATAAAAATTACAGTCATGAAAACCCTATAGAGCAGTTCTACTCTGTAACACATGGAGTCGCCATGAGTCGAAATTGACTCAAAGGCAACGATTTTGGCTTCTTTTGTTTTGGGTTGCCTTCTTGGATTTCCCACCCTCCACTACCTGCTTAAATAACTTAAGTGAGCAACTTTTAAACACTGAGGTGCCAGTAGGTCTGATTGAGGAGATTCTGGAGCTAAAATGAAGTGCTCCATTCAGAAATTAAACTGAGGATTTTACTTCTACACTCCTGATAACCATTGCCAATTGTGTCGAAATTACCTGTTGTGTCAGTCCCAACTCATAGCGGCCCTATAGGACAGAGTAGAACTGCCCCACAGGTTTTCCAAGGAGTGCCTGGTGGTTTCAAACTGCTGACCTTTATGGTTAGCAGCTGTAGCTCTTAACCACTATGCCACCAGGGTTTCTCTGTTAACCATTCGGGTTCTGTTAAAATGGCTGTTTCAAAAACAATGCTAAGTCACTTCTGTTGTGTTAAGAGTGTTCCCACAGATGGCCTTAGAGAAAGCTTCATTGAGTTGTTGAAGTAAATTAGAGCCTATAGATAAACATGTTTTAACTGCCTTAAAGAAGTTCCCCAGCAAGCACCTAGACATTATCTCTTTTCTCTCAGCTAAATAAGCAGAGGTTGGTTATTCACACTTTCCTAACTAATGGTCAGTTCTGTATTCAAAGATTCCAATTAAGCTGGCCCAGCTGCAATTATAACATTAACTTCCATATCACTAAACTTTCATTGTGGAAATTGTTTATACTTTTCATTTCGAGGATACTGTCTTAGATAAAATGTATCAAGTAGGAGAGATTTGTGTTAGACTAGAAATTGATGTAAAGAAAGTTTCACAGTTAATTGCCACCGTTGTAAATCTCACCTCCTTTCCTGCCATTGCTTTGATGTGAAATTGTTATCTATGATACCCAAAAAAAAAAAAAAAACCCATTGCATAGGACAGAGTAAAACTACCCCACGGGGTTCCCAAGAAGTAACTGGTGGATTCAAACAGCCAACCTTTTTGTTATCAGCTGAGCTCCTGAGCCACGATGCCACCAGAGCACCATACTCATGCTGCTTCTTAAATATCTTTGTTTTGTCTATGAGGCAGAGAGGACTGTTATAGCCAAGCTGAACGCGTGCTCTCCCGCAGTTCAATCCTTCAACTGATTTTATTTGTATAAACACCAAATTAGACTGTTGGTCCAGTGATTTTATGAGGATAAATTCCTATATTAAATTCAGTCTGTTAAAATAACTGTGGTACTTTACAGTAAAGAAAACTGGCAAACACTACTTTGACCAGGTGTTGAAGGTTAATATCACCGGTGATGTCCTGTGGATGTCACGTGATAAAAAAGGATACATCCTCTCTGATATTCTTTCCAAAATCCCATTAAAAAGAAAAAAAAAACAACAACAGTTGCTGTCAAGACAATTCCACCTCATGGCAACCCTATGTGTGTGTCAGAGTAGAACTGCTCCATAGGGTTTCAATGGCTGTGATCTGTCTGAAGTAGCACCACCAACCTTTTGGTTAGTAGCCAAGCACTTAACCATTTGCGCCACCCAGGGGCTCCAGTCATGAGAAAAACATCAGGCAAACCCAGATTAGTTGACATTCTAAACGATATCTGGCCAGTATTCCTCAAGACTGTTAAAAATCCCGTTGCTGTCAAGTCAATTCCGACTCATAGCAACCCTATAGGACAGAGTAGAAGTGCCCCATAGGGTTTCCAAGGAGCGGCTGGTGGATTCTACCCACCAACCTTTTGGTTAGCAGCTGTAGCTCTTAACCACTATGCCACCAGGGTTTCCTCAAGACTGTTAGGGTCCTAAAAAACAAAGACTGATCAAGAAGTGGGCAAAGGATATGAACACACACTTCACTAAAGAAGATATTCAGGCAGCTAACAGATACATGAGAAAATGCTCTCGATCATTAGCCATTAGAGAAATGCAAATTAAAACTACGATGAGATTCCATCTCACTCCAACAAGGCTGGCATTCATCCAAAAAACACAAAACAATAAATGTTGGAGAGGCTGCGGAGAAATTGGAACTCTTATACACTGCTGGTGGGAATGTAAAATGGTACAACCACTTTGGAAATCTATCTGGCGTTATCTTAAATAGTTAGAAATAGAACTACCATACAACCCAGAAATCCCACTCCTCAGAATATACCCTAGAGAAACAAGAGCCTTCACACAAACGGATATATGCACACCCATGTTTATTGCAGCTCTGTTTACAATAGCAAAAAGCTGGAAGCAACCAAGGTGTCCATCAACGGATGAATGGGTAAATAAATTGTGGTATATTCACACAATGGAATACTACGCATTGATAAAGAACAGTGACGAATCTGTGAAACATTTCATAACATGGAGGAATCTGGAAGGCATTATGCTGAGCGAAATTAGTCAGAGGCAAAAGGACAAATATTGTATAAGACCACTATTATAAGATCTTGAGAAATAGTAAAAACTGAGAAGAACACATACTTTTGTGGTTACGAGGTGGGGAGGGAGGGAGGGAGGGAGAGGGTTTTTTACGATTAATTAGTAGATAAGAACTGCTTTAGGTGAAGGGAAAGACAACACTCAATACATGGAAGGTCAGCTCATTTGGACTGGACCAAAAGCAAAGAAGTTTCCGGGATAAAATGAATGCTTTAAAGGTCAGCCGAGCAAGGGCGGGAGTTTGGGGACCATGGTTTGAGGGGAGTTCTAAGTCAATTGGCAAAATAATTCTATTATGAAAACATTCTGCATCCCACTTTGAAATGTGGCATCTGGGGTCTTAAATGTTAACAAGCGGCCATCTAAAATGCATCAATTGGTCTCAATCCACCTGGAGCAAAGGAAAATGAAGAACACCAAGGTCACACGACAACTAAGAGCCCAAGAGATAGAAAGGGCCCCATGAACTAGAGACCTACATCATCCTGAGACCAGAAGAACTAGATGGTGCCCAGCCACAATCAATGACTGCCCTGACAGGGAGCACAACAGAGAAGCCCTGAGGAAGCAGGAGATCAGTGGGATGCAGACCCCAAATTCTCATAAAAAGACCATACTTAATGGTCTGACTGAGACTAGAGGAATCCCGGCGGCAATGCTCCCCAGACCTTCTGTTGGCACAGGACGGGAACCATCCCCGAAGACAAGTCATCAGACATGAAAGGAACTGGACAGTGGGTGGGAGAGAGATGCTGATGAAGAGTGAGCTAATTATATCAGGTGGACACTTGAGATTGTGTTGGCATCTCATGTCTGGAGGGGGGATGGGAGGATAGAGAGAGTGGGAAGCTGGCAAAATTGTCACGAGAGACTGGAAGGGCTGACTCAATAGGGGGAGAGCAAGTGGGAGTACGGAGTAAGATGTATGTAAACTTATATGTGACAGACTGACTTGATTTGTAAACGTTCACTTGACGCTCAATAAAAGTTAAAAAAAAAAAAAAAACAAAGACTGAAAAACAGTCACACACCAGGGTAGACTGTGGAGACATGACAATTAAATGTAACAAGGTACCCTGGACTAGATTCTGGGGGGAAAAAAGGACAATGGAAAAACTGGTAAAATCTGATTCATAAGAAGAAAAGACAAAGAAACTATAATGGATCAGAGGAGACTAAGGAGACAAGATGACCAAATGCAACGTGGTATCCTAGATGGGAGTTCTTGGGTAGTGCCAATGCTTTATCCTCTTGGCTGCTAACCGAGATGTTGGAGGCACCTTGGAAGAAAGGCTTGATTTACTTCCCCCAAACCATCCACTGAAAATCCTATGGAGCACAGCTCTGCTCTGACACACATGGGGTCACCATGAGTCACAGTTCACTCCACAGCAGCTGGTTTTTATTCTAGATTAGACCCTGGAACCAAAAAAGACATTAGTGGAAACACTGGTAAAACCAGAAGAGAGTTTGGAGTTTAGTTAGTAATAGTGTACCAATGTTAGTTTTGACAAACGTACCCTGGTTATATAAGATGTTAACATTAAAGGGAGCTGGGTAAAGGGTAAACAGGAACTCTCTGAACTATTTTTGCAACTTTTCTGTAAATCTAAAATTATTCCAGAATAAAAAGGTTATTTGAAGCAAACGAACAAAAATTACTAGGGTGGTTTTTGTTCCCTGGATTTAATTAACTCTGATTGTGCCATCGCTGATTATAAAGGAGAAGACATAGAGCAGCTAATCCATGTAAATGAGTTCATCAACTTGAATCTTGTTGTTATTGGGATACAATGCAATTTCTGAGGCATGATAAAATATTGGCAAGTCATACACTTTGATATTACATTTAGCTTGAAAAGAATTCAGATTCTGCTCCTGGTGCTTGGTGTTAGAACGGTTATTGTTTCAAGATGAACTAGCTTTCCATCAGTCTTTACCATCCCAGGGGGTTTAACTTTTTAAGGCAGCACATCTATTCCTTTGGGCTGATTCATGGTGAGGGGGCTGGTGGGAAGAGACTAGGAGCAGGTATTGAACATTTCCTGATCACACCCAATTGATTGGTCTATGTATAGGCCTCACGTGAGCACAATTAAGTGTTCTGGAATTCCCATTCTTCCCAATGTTATCCATAATTTGTTACGATCCACACAGTCAAATGCCTTTGCATAGTCAACACAACACAGGTCAACATCTTTCTGGTATTCTCTGCTTTCAGCCAGGATCCAGCTGACATCAGCAATGATATCCCTTGTTCCACCTCTTCTTCTGAATCCAGCTTTAATTTTTGGCAGTTCCCTGTCAATGTACTACTGCAACTGTTTTTGAATGATCTTCAGCAAAATTATGAAGAATAGAAAAATAAAAATCATGCTAAGACAATCGCAAGATCAGTGAGCCATGATTGTGAGACCTCTGGGGTCTCAGAAATGGAACACATTCCTTAATCTTCAATTGTTTGCTGAAAAAACAAGTTTCAAGTGTTCCAGTGAGCCTAATCACCTAAATACAATTATGTGAAACTAGACAAGCTGCTTCTAAAAGTTATTTACAGTTTAAGGCACAACTATAAGCTTTAAAAATTATATATATATAGATAAATATAGATATGTATACACATACATATATATACGTCATTATACAGCCATAGGCTTCCGACATTTAATAAGATGACCTTCTTTAGTGTCATGGGAAAGAGAATTCTCTGTTTTCATAAAGCAAAACTTATAATTTTATTTCACAAAATAGAGCTTATTCCACAATTGCAAAGATAGGTCTTGTGCTCTCTAATAAATAAAATTATTTATTAACATGAATAAAATGATCTATCATAGTTTTATCATATCAAAAAGTAAAGAAAAACGTAGAAATAAGTAAACAAATGAGACAGCATCCCATAAATAGGAAAAAAAGAAAAAAAATTGTGTGAGTATAGCAATAGGTATCACCAAAAAAAAAACCCAGTGCCGTCGACAAGGAAGGCAATAATTTAACAGTTCTTTGTAATTTAAAAATAAAAACTCTAACAAAACAAATAAGTGTGATAAAGAATACTTACTGGAAGCCAAAAGCAAAAAAAAAAAAAACCTTACTGAAGAGTAAAACTCTAAAGACATTTCTATTAAAAAAGAAAGAAGTGGTTGTGATCACTGAAGGTAGTTAACACTACCTGAAAGTAGTGGTTCTCAAAGTATGGTCCCTGGACCAGCAGCATCAGCATCACTTGGGACTGTTAGAAATGCAGAATCTGGGGCTCCAACCCAGGTCTGCTGAATCTAAGGCCCAGAAATCTGTGTTTAAACAAGCTCTCCAGGTCATGCTGATGCACGTTCCAGTTAGAGAACCCTTCCTTTAAGGGTTCTAGCTAATGTGATCACAAGCCGTCTGTCTGTTTGTCATACTGTAATGGCTGCCTGTTGCTGTGATGCTAGAAGTTATACTACCAGTATTTCAAATACCAGGAGAATCGCCCATGGTAGACAGGTTCAGCAGAGCTTCCAGACTAAGACAGACCAGGAGGAAAGTCCCAGCAACCTACCTCTGAAAATTAGCCAGTGAAAACCTATGGATCACAATAGAACATTGCCTGATACAGTGCTGGAAGATGTGTCCCCTACACTGGAAGACACTCAGAATATACAATGGCCTCAACAGCGGACTTGAGCGTACCAACAATCATGATGATGGTGCAGGATGAGCAATGTTACATTCTGTTGTACATGGGGTCGCCATGAGTCTGAGCCAACTAGACAGCAACTAACAACAACAAGCATGAGAAAGCCATTTGATTTTTCAAGAATAGTCCTGGAGTGTATGTCGTGTAGACAGGCCATGTCAGGTTTTTTGTAACCTATGATACAACTACTTTGTTGAATTTGTTGTTCTCATTGCACAGGATAAGTACCTTGAGTGGAGTTTTAAAAATAATGTAATGTTCAGAGCAGCTTTGTGTGTAATAGCCCCATCCCAAATATCCATCAACAGATGAATGAATAAACAAACTGTAGCCCATCCTTATCATGAATACTATTCAGTAATAATGGGAACGATCTAAAATACATGCTACAATATGAATGAATCTCAAAAATAATGATGTTGAGTGAGAGGGAAAAAGAGTACATACTGTATGATTTCATTTGTGTACAATTCTAGAAAACTCAAACTCATCTATACTGACAGAAAGCAGATTAGTGGTTGCCTAGGGGTGGGGTGGAGAGGGCAGGGTTACAAGGAAACTTTGGGGGTTGATGAAAATGTTTACTATCTTGATGGGGGTGAAGATTTCATGGGTATATACATATTTCAAAATTCATTAAATTATACACTTGAAACTTTTGCAATTTACTTTAATGAATTTTGCCATATGTGTATACTTGTGAAAATTTCTCCCCCATCAAGATAGTATACTTTTGAATTACACATTTGAAACTTTTGCAAGGTCATTAAAAAGACAGGAAAAAAACCAAAATGGATGTCAGAAGAGACTCTGAAACTTGCTCTTGAATGTAGAGTAGCTAAAGTGAATGGAAGAAATGACGAAGTTGAAGACCTGAACAGAAGATTCCCGGCAGCTCGAGAAGACAAAGTAAAGTATTTAATGAAATGTGCAAAGACCTGGAGATAGAAAACCAAAAGGGAAGAACACACTCACCATTTCTCAAGCTGAAAGAATTGGAGAAAAAATCGAAGCCTTGAGTTGCAATTTTGAAGATTCTGTGGGCAAAACATTGAACTATGCAGGAAGCATCAAAAGAAGATGGAAGGAATATACAGAGTCACTGTATGAAAAAGAATTAGTCATCATTCAACCATTATAGAAGATAGCACATGATAAGAACCACTGGTATTAAAAGAAGAAATGCAACCTGCACTGAAGGCTTTGGCCAAAAAACAAGGCTCCGGGAATTGAAGGAATACCACTTGAGATGTTTCAACAAACAGATGCAGCACTGGAAGTGCTCACTCACCTATGTCAAGAAATTTGGAAGACAACTACTTGTCCAACTGACTGGAAGAGCTCCATATTTGTGCCTGTTCCAAAGAAAGGTGACCCAACAGAATTCAGATATTATCAAACAATATCTTTAATATCACATGCAAGTAAAATTTTGCTGAAGATATTAAAAAACAGTTGCAGCAGTACATCAACAGGGAACTGCCAGAAATTCAAGCTGGATTCAGAAGAGGATGTGGAATGGGAAATATCATTGGTGATGTCAGACGGATCTTGGCTGAAAGCACAGAACACCAGAAAGATGTTTACCTGTGTTTTATTGACTATGCAAAGGCATTTGACTATGTGGATCATAACAAGTTATGGATAACATTGGGAAGAATGGGAATCCCAGAACACTGAATTGTGCTTATACAGAACCTGTACATAGACCAAGAGGCAGTCATTTGAACAGAACAAGTGGATATTGCATGTTTTAAAATCCGCAAAGGTGTGCATCAGGGTTGTATCCTTTCACCATACTTATTCAATTTGTATGCTGAGTAAATAATCTGAGAAGCTGGACTATATGAAGAAGAACAAGGCATCAGAGTTGGAGGAAAACTCATTAACAACCTGCAGTACGCAGATGACACAACCTTACCTGCAGAAAGCAAAAAGGACTTGATGCACTTACTGATGAAGATCAAAGTCTGCAGCCTTCAGTATGAATTACACCTCCACATAACGAAAACAAAAATCCTCGTAACTGGACCAATGAGCAATATCATGATAAACAGAGAAAGGACTGAAGTTGCCAATGACTTCATTTTACTTGTATCCACAATCAACACCCATGAAAGCAGCAGTCAAGAAATCAGAGGATGTATTGCAGAGGGCAAATCTGCTGCAAAAGAGCTTTTTAAAGTGATAAAAAGCAAAGATGTCACTTTGATGACTAAGGTGCACCTGACCTAAGTCATGATATTTTCAATAGTGTCATACGCATGTGAATAAGGAAGACCAAAGTAGAACTGATGCCTTTGAATTATGATGTTGGTGAAGAATATGGACTGCCAGAACTCTGTCTTGGAAGAAGTACAACCAGAGTGTTCCTTGAAAGCAAGGATGGGGAAACTTCATCACATGTACTTTGGACGTGTTATCAGGAGGGACCAGTCACTGAAGGACATCTTGCTTGGTAAGGTACCAAAACCAAAATCAAACCCACTGCCATCGAGTCGATTCCCACTCATAGCAACCCCATAGGACAGAGTAGAACTGCCCCATAGAGTTTCCAAGGAGCCCCAAAAGGATTTGAACTACCGACCTCTTGGTTAACAGCCGTAGCACTTAACCACTATGCCACCAGGGTGTCCTTGGTAAGGTACAGGGTCAGCAAAAAAGATGAAGACCCTTAGCAAGATGGATTGACGCAGTGGCTGCAACAATGGCCTCAAACATAGCAATGATCATGAAGATGGTGCAGGACCAGACACTGTTTCGTTGTACTTAGGGTTGCTATGAGTGGGAACCAACTCATCGGCACCTAACAACAACAAACTTGTGCAATTTATTATATGCCAATTATACCTCAATAAATCTATTTAAAAAAAAAAAGAAAAGGTAACAGTTGCTACATAGCTTCAGTGCATGATTACAACATTAGTCCCGTGTTTTTTTTCTTTTCTGATGTCCCTTGGATTATTCTGAGGCTCTGGAATATATCAATAGCAGCAGCTAATTTGGAGGTGAGGGTCTAGAGTTCATTTCTACCATCTGTCAGTTTGGCTTACTATGGTGTCTTGAGAGACGCTGTGATGCTGAAAGGTATATGACCAGTATTTGAATACTAGCAGAGTCACTACCCATGGTGGACAGGTTTCAGCAGAGCCTCTAAACTAAGACAAATAAGGAAGAAAAGCCTGGCAATCTACTTCCAAAAATTAGCCAATGAAAACCCTATGGAGCTAACATAATATTGTCAGACTTGCTTACTTTGAACAGGTCATCTGGAGGCATCAATCCCTGGAAGAGGACATTATGTTTGGTGAAGTAGAGGTCCACTGAGGAAGAGGGAGACCCTTGGGAGATGGATTCCCACAACAGCCAAACAATGGACTTGAACATCAACAATGATGAGGATGACACAGAACTGGGCAATACTTCCTCCTGTTGTCCATAAGGTCACCATGAACTGGAGTTGACTCCATGGTCGCTATCTATCTACCTAGAGTTCATTTGAAGGATGTGTCAGGGTTAATAATATTTTGGACAGCTCTGGGTCCAGATGACACATGTAACAATTAAAAAGTTAATACTTATATAAAAACCTCCCACAAATTGATAAGGAAAACACAAACAATCCAAATGTGTCCAAATATGCAAATAATATTTGAAAGGAGAAATACACAGGAAAAAAAATATTTTAAAAGTAAAATGCTGGTGGGGATGTAAAATGGTACAAACACTTTGGAAATCTATCTGGCGTTATCTTAAAAAGTTAGAAATAGAACTACCGTACAACCCAGAAATCCCACTCCTCGGAATATACCCTAGAGAAATAAGAGCCTTCACACGAATAGATATATGCACACCCATGTTTACTGCAGCACTGTTAACAATAGCAAAAGCTGGAAGCAACCAAGGTGTCCATCAACGGATGAATGGATAAATAAATTGTGGTATATTCACACAATGGAATACTACGCATCGATAAAGAACAGTGACGAATCTGTGAAACATTTCATAACATGGAGGAACCTGGAAGGCATTATGCTGAGTGAAATTAGTCAGATGCAAAAGGACAAATATTGCATAAGACCACTATTACAAGATCTTCAGAAATAGTTTAAACTGAGAAGAACACATTCTTTTGTGGTTATGAGAGGGGGGAGGGAGGGAGGGTGGGAAAGCATTATTTACTGATTAGATAGTAGATGAGAACTACTTTAGATGAAGGGAAGGACAACACTCAATACAGGGAAGGTCAGCTCAACTGCACTGGACCAAAAGCAAAGAAGTTTCCTAAATAAACTGAATGCTTTGAAGGTCAGCAGAGCAAGGGCAGGGGTTTGGGGACTATGGTTTCAGGGGGCATCTAAGTCAATTGGCAAAATAAATTCTATTAAGAAAACATTCTGCATCCCACTTTGAAGAGTGGCGTCTGGGATCTTAAATGCTAACAAGCGGCCGTCTAAGATGTATCAATTGGTCTCAACCCACCAGGATCAAAGGAGAATGAAGAACACCAAGGTCACAAGATAATTATGAGCCCAAGAGACAGAAAGGGCCGCATGAACTAGAGACTTACATCATCCTGAGACCAGAAGAACTAGATGGTGCCCGGCCACAACCAATGACTGCCCCGACAGGGAACACAACAGAGAATCCCTGAGGGAGCAGGAGAACAGTGGGATGCAGACCCCAAATTCTCATAAAAAGACCAGACTTAATGGTATGACTGAGACTGGAAGGACCCCGGTGGTGATGGCCCCCAGACCTTCTGTTGGGCCAGGACAGGAACCATTCCCCAAGACAACTCATCAGACATGGATTGGAGTGGACAATGGGTTGGAGAGAGATGCTGATGAGGAGTGAGCTACTTGTACCAGGTGGACACTTGAGACTGTGTTCGCATCTCCTCTCTGGAGGGGAGATAGGAGGGTAGAGGGGGTTAGAAACTGGCAAAACGGTCACGAAAGGAAAGGCTGGAAGGAGGGAGCGGGCTGACTCATTAGGGGGAGAATAAATGGAAGTATGTAGTAAGGTATATACAAGTTTATATGTGAGAGACTGATTTGATTTGTAAACTTTCACTTAAAGCACAATAAAAATTATTTTAAAAAATGAAATGAAATGAAAAATAGAAGGATGTTCAACTTCACTAGCAGTCAGAGAAATAAAAATTAAATCAGAGTGACTTGCCACTTTTCACTCATCAGATTGACAATAACTTAAAAGAAAAAAATGGTAAGATTCAGTGCTTGCAAAGATGTGTATATTGTTAGTGGGAATTGTGACTTATTACATTTTGGGAGAGCTGATGTGACAATACCTATTTCAAATCCAACACCTGGGACTCCATCTTATAGAAATACATTTACTGAAGAATTGTTAATAGTGGAAACAATAGCTAACCTGGAAATAATAACCTGTCTGCCCTCCAAGGTGGAATAGTTGAATACTCTAAATACATTCATAACATGGGACATTGTGCAGCTATTAAAAGTAAAGAGTTAGATATCTATCTATGGGTCTGGAGGGAGTCCATAATGTACTTGCTGCCAAGTTAAAAAAAAAAAGATGAATTTTAGAGAAGTGTAATTTTGTAATGTCAGGTACGAAGAAAGATTTGGAAAGAGACTCCAGAACACACAGTGATTACCTGAAGGTGACGGGAGATTCAGCTGGAGTAAAGGGCTGATAAGAAGGAAAAGTAAAAAGTAGAAAAATATTCACTGCACAATGTTGCTGTTGTTGTTTTTTAATATTTTATTGTGTCTTTTGTGGAAGTTTACATAGCAAGTGAAGTTCTCGTTTGATAATTTCCACACAAATTGATTAGTGACATCAGTTACATTTTTCACAACGTGTCAACATTCTCTTCAACTGTGTTCTGGTTGTTCCATTCCTAGTACTCTAGTTTCCCTGCTCCCTTATCATCTCATCTTTGCTGTGGATTAAATGTTGACCTTTTGGACTCATACAGGTGGTTTTTTAGTCTAGCACTGATCTAATATTGGGTAATATCCTTTATTTTGTGTGTCACTCTGCTTTTCTGCTAAAAGGTGATCTCAGGGGATAATTTTGGTTCAAGGTTTAAAGAACGTTTCAGGGCAATAGCCTCAGGTGGCCCCGTTTCTGGCCTTTTTTTAAGAATTTGAGTTTTGTCCTGCATTTTTCTTCCCTTCTAACCAGGATCATCTGTTGCGTGGCACAATGTTAACAGAAAGTGTGAAATATCAAATGCTATGATATCACTGTATACATTTAAAAGGTGACCGTGCCCATGAACTCTTACTGGTAAATGAAATGGACAAAAGTATTGATATCAAGATGGACATAAGTATCGCATGAGGGACGGCGGGCAATTTTTGTCTGGATTATTGTCATTTAATGTATCGTCTGCAATGAAGTAATTTCAGGTTCTATTTTATATTATATTTTATACTATAAAATTAAAATTTTTTGTTGTGGTGAAAATATATATACTAAAACATTCCCAGCACAACGTCCACGTTTACAATTCAATGACATTGATCACATTCTACATGTTGTGCCACCATTATCACTGTCCTTTTCCAAAATACCCCACCACCATTAACATAAGTTCACTGCCCGCCTAAACATAAACTCCCCCTTTCCTCCTCTCTTCCACTGCTGGTTACCATTAGTAATCTTTGGTTTTTATATATTTGTTTATTTCACATAAGTGCAATCTTATAGTATTTGTCCTTTTGCTACTGGCTTATTTCATTCAACACAATGTTTTCAAGGTTCATCCATGTTGTGGCATAAAATTTTATATTTTATATGGCCCCTGCTATTAAAAAATGATTTCAAAGCATCCTCTATGATTTGATAATCCTTTATTGATGTTTCATAGTATGTTTAACCAGATTCTCAGTGGACATTTAAATGATTTTCAGTTTTTCATCATTTCAAAAACAGTACAATGAGCATCCTTATATTTACATTTTTTCCATTGTTGTTGTTGTTAGGAGCCGTCGAGTGGGTTCCAACTCATAGCAACCCCATGTACAACAGAACAAAACACTGCCCGTTTCTGCACCACCCTCACAATCATTGTTATGCTTGAGCCCATTATTGCAGCCACTGTGTCAATCCATCTTATTGAGGGTCTTTCTCTTTTTCTTTGACCCCCTATTTACCAAGGACGATGTCCTTCTCCAGGGAGTGGTCCCTCCTAATAACATGACCAAAGTATGTGAGATGAAGTCTTGCCATCTTAGCTTCTAAGGAGCATTCTGGCTGTAGTTCTTCCAAGACAGATTTGTTTGTTCTTCTGGCAGGCCACGGAATATTCAATATTATTTGTCACCACCATAATTCAGAGGCATTGATTCTTCTTCAGCCTTCCTTATTCCTTGTCCAACTTTCATATGCATACAAGGCCATTGAAAATACCATAGGCTGTGTCAGGTGCACCTTAGTCCTTAAGTGCTTTTTAACACTTTAAAGAGATCTTTTGTAGCAGATTCGCCCAATGCAATGCGTTGTTTTATTTCTTGACTGCTGCTTCCAAAGCTGTTGATTGTGGATCCAAGTACAATGAAATCCTTGACAACTTTAATCTTTTCTCTGTTTATCATGATGTTGCTTATTGGTCCAGTTGTAAGGATTTTTGTTTTATATTGAGGTGTAATCATACTGAAGGCTCTGGTCTTTGATCTTCATCAGCAAGTTCTTCAAGTCCTCTTCACTTTCAGCAAGTAACATTGTGTCATCTGCATATCACAGGTTGTTAATAAGTCTTCCTCCAATCCTAATGCCTCATTCTTCTTCATATAGTCCAGCTTCTCAGATTATTTGCTCAGCATACAGGTTGAATAAGTATGGTGAAAGGATACAACCCTGACATATCTTTTCTGACTTTAATCCACGCCATATCTCCTTGCTCTGTTCGAACAACTGCCTCTTGGTCTAAGTACAGGTTCCTCAAGAGCACAAAAAAGTGTTCTGGAATCCCCATTCTCCACAATGTTATCCATAATTTTTTACAATCCACAGAGTTGAATGCATTTGCATAATCAATAAAATACAGGTAAATATCCTTCTGGTATTCTCTGCTTCCAGCAGAGATCCATCTGACATCACCAGAGATCCATTTGACATCATCAGAATCCATCTGACATCACCAGTGATATTCTTCATTTCAGGTCCTCTTCTAATCTGGTTGAATTTCTGGCAGTTCCCTGTCAATGTACTGCTGCAACCGCTTTTGAATGATCTTCAGCAAAATTTTACTTGTGTGTGGTATTAATGATATTGTTCAATAATTTCCACATTCTGTTGGATCACCTTTCTTTGGAATGAGTACAAATATGTATCTCTTCTAGTCGGTTGGCCAGGTAGCTGTCTTCAAAATTTCTTGGCATAGATGAGTGAGCACTTCCAGTGCTGCATCTGTTTGTTGAAACATCTCAACCGATATTGTGTCAGTTCCTGGAGTCTTGCTTTTTGCCAGTGCCTTTAGTGCAGCTTGGACCCACTCTACTCTGGTGTGACCTCATTAACAACACAGAAGAAGATCCCTCTTTCCAAAGAGGGTCATATTTACAGGTAAAAAGGGTTAAAATTCCAACACATATTTTGGGGGAACACAATTCAGTCCATAACTAGGGGTAAACATCTTGGCAAGTACAGGGGGATCCTGATGGGAATGAGTCCCTGGTGGCTGTTCCATCTCTTCACCCCTCGCCATCCCAAAACACACACCCCCAGAGAACATGTCACAAGGGGCAAGAGTAAAAATGAAATAATTAGCACCCTCTTCCTTAACAAGATGCCATGCGGATGGAGTTCCCAAGAGCCCCCAGATTGTAAAATCCTGCTGTGTCCCTGTGTCCCTGCTCACCGGCCCCAGGCTGGGGGGGCACATGAGTTCCTCCCACAGACTCACCCCAGCCTTCACAGCTGAGTGGTCTCCCCATGCCCCTCCTGGAGGCTTAGTGGCTGACTTCATGATCCTCTGGCAGCCAATGGAGAAGGAAGCCTGCTGAGACGATCACGGGGAGAGGCCACCCTGGTGAGCTGGTGATGGAGGGCTGGAGAAGGGGAGAGAGGAAGAGGCTGAGTCCAGCTCTAGACTCTCTGTGTGGGCAAAGCGGGGGTTGGCCATAGCAGCCTCAGTGGACTCCACAAGCAGACCTTCTGAGACAGAACACGTGGAGAAAAAAATTGTTGTTACTTTCTTAGTTGCTGTGGAGTCGACTCTGACTCCTGGCGACCTTATTGTAACAGAATGAAACCTTGCCCAGCCCTGTGCCATCTTCATGGTCGGTGGTATGTTTGACTCCACTGTTGCAGCTATTATGTCAATCCACCTCACTGAGGGTTTCCCTCATTTTTGCTGACCCTCTACTTTACCACACATGATGTTTTTTTTCTAGCATCTGGTCTTTTCTGATGACGTGTCCAAGGTAAGGGAGACAAAGCCTCGCCATCCTCGCTTCTAAGGAACATTCTGGTTGTATTGCTTCTAAGAAAAGCATTTACAGTCTGTAGTCGAAGACACTTGAACAAAAGGAAGAGATGTTAAAAAAAAAAAAATGGGTTTCTTCAATGCATTGGTTCTCCAAATGTGGTCCTGGACCAGCAGAATCAGTATCCCCTGGGAACTTTCTAGAAATGCAGAGTCTCAGGCCCCACCCTAGACCTCCTGAAGCTGACAGTCTGTGTTTTAAGCTCCAGGTGACTCTGGTGCAGGTTCAAGGTTGAGAACAACTGTTCTAATGCAACCCAATGACTTCATGGCAACACTGAGAACTGCTGGAAATTTATTGCCCAAAGGGAAGGACAGTAGCAGATGTGGCTCAGAGAAACCTGAGCGTCACATTTTACAAAAACCTCAAACACAACTCTGAAAAGCTTTGGCAACTAATACAGGGCTTTTCTTAAGGTCTCTTGAGGTTATCAAGGAGAAGATTAGACAGCAAATCCACCTCACCAACCAAAGAAAATCCGTTGCTGTGGGGTCGATTCCAACTCATGCCGACTCTGTGTTAGAGAGCAGAACCATGCTCCATAAGGTTTTCTTGGCTGTAATCTTACAGAAGCAGATTGCCAGGGCTTTCTTCCCCAGTTCCACTGGGTGGGTTAAAACCACCAACTTTTAGGTTAGTAGTCAACACCACCCAGGGACCTTCAACCTTCATAAAAGCCCCTTTAGATACATCTTCCACCTCCTAGGGTCCTACCCTCATAGGGGCTATTCAAATTTCTCCCCCACTCTCAAAACACCTTGGGGTTACGCATATCCTTTCTTGTACAGACCTACCTATATATTCTCCCATTTGCATCCTGATTCCACATCAGCAAACCTTAAATCTTTCTGGAGACCAACGTTCCTTGGAAGGCAGAGAGACAAGCATTTTAAATACTTGTAAATTGAATATTTTTCCTTAACGCATGTTGACAGCACAGATCTTAGCTTTGAAATTCCTCACCCCAGAAAGGAGCAACAATCACCACATGTAGACAAGAAATGGAGTACTGTTGATGTTAGCTGCTGTTGAGTTGGCCCCTGACCCATGGCAACCCCATGCACAATGGAACAAAATGCTGCCCAGTCCTGTGCCATCCCCATGATCAGTTGCTTGTTGGGCCATTGTGATCCATAGGGTTTTCATTTGCTGATTTTCAGAATTAGATCACCAGGGCTTTCCTCCTAGTCTCCCTTAGCCTGGAAGCTCTGATGAAACCTGTTCAGCATTGTAGCAACATGCAAGCCTTCCACTGACAGATGGCTGATGGCTGTGCATGAGGTACATTGGTCGGGAACCGAATCTGGGTCTCCCACATGAAGGGGAGAATTCTACCGCTCGACCACCAATGATGTTTAAATGAAGTATGAGAGAGCGAAAATAAATCTAGGTTCAAATGGCAGACCTAACACTTGCAAGCTGAATGCCCCTAACATCTTAGCCCCGATCTTCTTCAACTTAGAGTTATTGAATGACTTACCACCACCATCTGCCTCACACAGTTGTTATGAAAATTACATAGAGAGGAACTGACCCCTAAGAAGGCTCAACACATTATAGATAATTGTCTTTAAATTCCCTTGATATGTTCTTTTCTATTGAGGTAAAATATATATAACAAAACATTTGCCAATTCAACCATTTTTACGTGTACAATTCAATGTGAATTACGTTCACCATGTTTTAAAACCATTACTGCTATTCCACCACCATTAACAGAAACCAAACACCCTGTAAGCAAAAACTCCCCCTTTCCCCTTGCTTCCCAACCCCAGTAACCACTATTAAACTTTACTTTTTACACATCCGCCTATTTCATGTAAGCGGGATCATATGATATTTGTCCTTTTGTAACTGATTTATTTCACCCAGCATGATGTTTTCAAGGTTCATCATAATGGAGCATGTATCAGGACTTCATTTCTCTCTCTGACTGAGTAATATTCCATTGTATGTATAGACCACTATCCATTCATCTGTTGCTGGACACTTGGGTTGTTTCTACTTTTTGGCTATTACAGATAGAGCCACAATGAACATTGGTGTACAGGTTTCTGTTTGAGTCCCTACTTTTAAGTCTTTGGGGCACATACCTAGTATTGGGATTGCTGGGTCAGATGGAAGTTTCTCATGTGTTTCTACCAGCAGTTAGTTTCAAACCAGGTTAAGAAATGAGTCGAGCAAAGAAAAATTCCTCTCTTAGCTGGAAAGAGGCAATATTAAGGTTTTGCAACTACCGTGTGAGTAGTGCTTTGGTGGTCTTTCTTCTCCAAATCATCTATTTACCAGGAGAGAAATTCTTAGTGTTCATGCCTGCAGAGTCTCCACAAATGTTCACCAAGTAAAATGAATAATGAAGACGCACTTAGAAAGGCAAATGCAGCCAGCCTTTAGTGGGTTTGTATGCATGCAATAAGAATCTGCCTTTCCAGGCTTTTTTAAAAGTAGTTTTATTGTGGTGAAATACATATAACAAAATACTTGCCATTTTAAGTGTGCAATTCAGGACATTAATTACATTTATCATGGTGTGCAGTCATCACCACTGTTCATTTCCAAATGTTTTTCATCCCCAAAACAGAAACTCAGCACCCCTTAATTGATGACTCCCCATCTCCCCCTCTCAACAGCCCCTGGTAACAACTAATAGACTTTTGTCTCTATGAATTGGCCTGTTCTAGATATTTCATCAGGAGCCTTGGTGATGCAGTGGTTAAGTGCTTGGCTACTAACTGAAAGGTCAGTGGTTTGAACCCATCAGTAGCTCCACGGGAGGAAGATTTGGTTTGGCAGTCTACTTCCATAAAGATTACAGCTTTGGAAACCCGATGTAGCAGTTCTACTCTGTTCTATGGGGTTGCTATGAGTCAGAATCAACTCAGCGGTAATGTGTTTAGATACTTCATATAAGTGCAATCATACAGTATTTATCCTTTTGTGACTGGCTTCACTCAGCATGATGTTTTCAAGGTTCGCCCATGTCATAGCATGTATCAGGACTTTATTTCTCTTTATGACTGCGTAATATTCCATTGTACGTATACCCCCTCCCACCCCTTGTACTGACCCTAAAGGACAGAGTCGAACTGCCTCTTAGGGTTTCCAAGGAGCACCTGGTGGATTCAAACTGCCAACTTTTGGGTTAGCAGCCATAGCTTTTAACCACTATGCCACCAGGGTTTCTTGTATGTTTTTTTATACGCTATGTTTTATTTACTCATGCATCCCTTGATGGACACTTGGGTTGTTTCTACATTTGGCTATTGTGAATAGTTGCAATGAACAGAAAAGCATCTGTTCGAGTTCCTGCTTTCAGTTTTTCTGGGTACTTACCTGGGATTGGAATTGCTAGATCATACGATATTTCTATTTTTAACTTCTTGAGGAACCACCACACCATTTTCCTTAACAGCTGTATCATTTTGCATTCCCACCAGCAAAGAGTGAGGGCCCCAATTTCTCCACATCCTCATCAACACTTCTATTTTCCATTTTTCTGACAGCAGCCATCCTAGTGATGGGTGAAGGGTATCTCCAGGCTTTTGACACAAAGCCGCCCTATGTCCCAAACTGTCCAAGCAAAGGCAGAGGAGGGTCCAACACGGCCTCTGATTCTACAGATTAAAATGGTTTAGGACGAGCTCAAGGTTTCTTTTTAAATAGGTGGAGAGCTAAAACCAGGGTCAGGCCAACCAGCAACTTAAAATGGGTGGATGAGATTATTTCAGAATCTGCCCAAGTGTTTGCATTTCTTTAAATCATGCCCCCAAGTATGCATCGCTATTTTTTATATTAGTACCTATCACAATGTCATTTTATAAGCTTGCTTTCCTTGTCATCATATTAACTAAGTGCACGGCAGACTTGTTTTCCATCAAGTAGGCACTTACACACAAGTTTCTCGTTTTGAAAGGAGTCCTGGTGATACAGTGGTTAAGCGTCTTGCTGCTAACCGCAAGGTCGGGGTGCTTTGAACCCACCAGCCGCTCCATGGGAGAAAGATGTGGCAGTCTGCTTCCGCCAAGATTACTCTGTCTTATAGTATAGGGTCACTAGGAGTTGAATTGACTCAACAGCAATGGGTTGTCACTTTGATGAAAAGAGCTTACCTTTGAACATGCTGGGCTGTCTCAGATGTTTTATTTTCAACAAACTTTTTGAAAACAACTCTTTGATGTAACATAACAATGCATATTTTACCGAGGGTGAAAAACTGTTTCCATTGGCAGTGATGGTTTATCTGTTGTTGTTGTTGTTAGGTGCAGTCGAGTTGGTTCCAACTCATAGCAGCCCTATGCACAACAGAACAAAACACTGCCCGGTCCTGCGCCATCCTCACAATTGTTGCTATGCTTGAGCCCATTGTTGCAGCCGCTGTGTCAATCCATCTCTTTGAGGGTCTTCTTCTTTTTCACTGACCTTCTACTTTACCAAGTATTATGTCCTTCTCCAGGAACTGCTCCCTCCTGATAACATGTCCAAAGTATGTGAGATGTAGTCTCGCCATCCTTGCTTTTAAGAAGCATTCTGGCTGTACTGCTTCCAAGAAAGATTTGTTCATTCTTTTAGCAGTCCATCGTATAGTCAATATTCTTCCCTTTTACATACAGCATTAAAAAAAAAAAACCTGTTGCTGTCGAGTCAATTTTGACTGCTGTCGAGTCAATTTCGACTCGTATTGACCCCATAGGACAGAGTAGAACTGCCGCATAAGGTGTCCAAGGAGCAGCTGGATCTAGAACATAAGGAAATTTAAAATTACTTGGTCCTGTAAAACTACTGCTGATAGCAAAATTATGCTTCCAAAATGCCATTAGCTTTAAAGCTCCAGATTTTATTTTTGCTTAATCTCTTTTTTAAAACCTCCCCTTAACCAACTTTCTGGTTTCATCCATGGTCTCCATTTCCTCTGAAAACATACTGACCATCCTCCACCTCAGGCTGAATGTTCCTGGACAGAAGGCTACTTGCTAGTTCACCCAAGCATTGCTGCCATCACCAGTTAAGTCATTTTATATGACCCTCAAACCTGATTGCGCTTGTTGTAGTTGCTCAGGTGATTATATCATTAATTAAATAATATTTAAAAGAAAGAGCTAAGTTAAGGAAGGAAGGAAAAGTTTTAGGTAGGTGGATGGATGGATGGATGGATGGATGGATGGATGGATGGATGGATGGATGGATGGATGGATGATTATGGTTTTGTGACATCTAACTCAAATGGTTTGAAATAACTTAATGAAAAGAAATCACTAAAAGAATTAATCACTTGGAAACAACCCAAGTGTCCATCAACAGAGGAATATATAAACAAAATGCGGTACATCCATACAACTACTTCTATGGAGTTCTGATACATGCTACAACGTGGATGAACCTTAAAAACATGTTGAGTGAAATAAGTCTGACCCAAAAGGACAAATATCACATGACCCCACTTATGTGAAATATCTAGAATAGGCAACTGCATAGAGAACAAAATTTATTAGTGGTTGCCTGGGCCTGGAGGGAGGAGGACACGGGTAGTCACTGCTGAAGGGGTACTGAGTTTGTGTTTGGGGTGATGAAAAACTTCTGGAACTGATAGTGGCGGTGGTTGCACAACACGAAGAATGTGATGAATGCCCCTGAACTCTACACTTAAAAATGGTTAAAATGGCAAATGCTTTGTTGTATATATTTTACCTCATAAAAAATTTTAAATCACTATCAGATTAGATGTGAGCAAGATAGTTGAAAACAATTTGGGTGTAAAATTGTAAAAATCTAGAAGGATCGGGTACCCAGATTGTTTTGCAAGAATCCTTAATTTCTGGTTCCACGTTAACGAAACAAACTGATGTCACAGACAATGGCCCGTATGTATGGCTCAGACAAGAAGCCAATACAGATCTTCCATCAACAAATCCGTACTCAGAAAAAGGTATGAATGCATCACATTTATGTTCCCACCCAAACTGATAAATACTGGTCTTCGTCACGACAGGTGAGAGGGTGTCTACTATATACACACTGATCAAAAAGGTCCTTGGGTGGAAGAAACAGTTAAGCACTCAACTACTAACCTAAAGGCTGGCATTGCAAACCCACCCAGCAGTGCTGTAGAAGAAAGGCCTGGCAATCTGCTCCCATAAAGATTATAACCAAGAAAACCCTGTGAAGCACAGTTCTACTCTGAAGCAAATGGAGTCACCATGAGTCACAATGGACTTGAAGGCAACTGGTTTTCAACGGATTTTATGTTTCCACCCAAACTGATAAGTATTGGTCTTTATCACAACAAGTGAAAGGGTGGCTAGTGTACTGATGATGTGGTAGCAGGTGGTGAAGTGTCCCGGATCAAGGGGAGTTCATTGAAAGCAGACGTAGAGTACTCTTTTTACAGTCTATCTGGATATCCACCAGTTCTTAACACAAAACTAAGGCTAAAAGGATATCCTGTTTATGGAAGGATAAATGGGAGAGAGGAGGGAAAAATCAAAGAGAAGAAAAATAGATTAAGTTCTCTTTCACTGTATCAGGTTTTGGTTCAGGTTTGATTCTGCTTGATTTCCTGCACTGAAGTAAAACAAAGGTGTTTACAGATGACATCATGAGGGCAGTGGCGGTTCAGTGGTAGAATTCTCGCCTTCCATGCAGGAGACCTGGGTTCGATTCCTGGCCAGTGCACCTCATGCGCAGCCACCAGCCATCTGTCAGTGGAGACTTGCATGTTGCGATAATGCTGAACAGGTTTCAGTGGAGCTTCCAGACTAAGATGGACTAGGAGGAAAGGCCTGGTCATCTGCTTTCAAAAACCAATCATTGAAAACCGTATAGATCACAACACTCAATCTGCAGCCAATCATGAGGATGGTACAGGACAGGGCAGCATTTCACTCTGTTGTGCATGGGGCTGCCATGAGGAGTCAGGGGCCAACTTGACAGCAGCTAACAACAACAATATAGACAAGGTCATCCAAATAATTAAGTCTTTGAGACATTCTCTCAGGATGGATTGTTTGGTTTATGAGAACAGAAACCCACTGGAGATAAAAAAAAAAAAAAAAAAGTCCTTTTGCCATCAAGTCCATTCCAACTCATAGAAACCCCATAGGACAGAGTACAACTGCTCCATGGGGTTTCCAAGCCTGTACTCTTTACGGAAGCAGACTGCCACATCTTTCTCACATGGAGCAGTGGCTAGTGGGTTCAAACTTCAGATCTTTCAGTTACCAGCAGAGCATTTAACCACTGTGCCACCAGGGCTCCTCCCACTGAAGATAGCTTACAAAAAAAAAAAAAAACCCAGTTGCCATCAAGTCAGCTCCAACTCATGGCAACCCTATATGTGCAGAGTAGAACTGCTTCATAGGGTTTTCATAGCCATGACCTTTCAGAAGCAGGTCACCAGGCCTTTCTTCTGAGGTACCTCTGGGAGGGTTTGAACTGCTAGCTTTTTGGTTAGCAGCCAAGTTTGCACCACGCAGGGACTCCTTAAGCTTAGACGATAGGATTAATAGCTTAAGAAGATGGGATTAATGTAAGGATTCAAAGGGCTTTGACATAATCCTACAGGTCTTAATGGGAAGCTGGGGGTGGAATCTCATCTCCAACTTCCAGCTTCGCGTTGCTCCGCCTTTTTCCCCAGGCCACACAGACCATCCATGGAACCAGAAAACCAAACAACGGTCTCAGAATTCCTCCTCTTGGGGCTCTCAGAAAAGCCCGAGCATCAGGCCCTCCTCTTTGGGCTGTTCCTGCCCGTGTACCTGATCACCATCACTGGGAGCCTGCTCATCAGCCTGGCCATCATCAAGGACTCCCGCCTCCACACGCCCATGTACTTCTTCCTCACCAACCTGTCCCTTGTCGACATCTTCCTCTCCTCCACCACTGTCCCCAAGATGCTGATGAACATCCAGGCCCAGAGCAGAACCATCCCCTTTGCGGGCTGCCTGGCGCAGATGTACGCTTTCCATCTGTTTGGCACCATGGACAGCTTCCTCCTGGCCGTGATGGCCATTGACCGGTTGGTGGCGATCATCTACCCTCTGCACCACTCGGTCATCATGAGCCCCCGTGTGTGTGGGTTGCTAGTGGGGGTCCCATGGGTGATCACCAACCTCCAGTCCCTAGTGCACACCTGCCTCATGGCCCAGCTGACCTTCTGTGCTGGCTCTGAGATCCCCCACTTCTTCTGTGACCTCATGCCCCTGCTGAAGCTCTCCTGCTCTGACACACACATCAATGAGCTGGTCATCTTTGCTTTTGGCATTGTCATGGGCATCAGCCCGCTGTCCTGCATCCTTCTCTCCTACATCTGCATCTTCCACACGGTCTTTAAGATCCCTTCTGCCCGGGGCAAGTGGAAAGCCTTCTCCACCTGCAGCTCCCACCTCACGGTGGTGTCACTGTTCTACGGGACCATCTTCGCTGTGTACCTTCAGCCCGCATCACTCACCTCCTCACAGAAAGACAAAGTGGCGGCCCTGATGTGTGGTGTGGTCATCCCCATGCTGAACCCCTTTATCTATAGCCTAAGGAACAAGGACATGAAGGCGGCTCTGAGGAAGCTCATAGGCAAAGCAGCCTCCTTTCAGTTCTAGGCCAGAGAAGTTATTGGGTGTCTTCTGCATCCAATACCACCCTTGGGGACATAGAGATGAATTCCAACTGTTATGGACTTCATTGTGTCCTCAAAAATATATGTTGAATTCCTGGCCCTTGTATCTGTGGAAGGAGTCCCCGGGTGGCACAAACGGTTAAGCCTCGACTACTAACTGAAAGGTTGGAGGTTCACACCTACCCAGGGGCACCTTAGAAGAAAGGTCTGGTGACCTGCTTCCAAAAGGCCACAGTCTTGTAAACCCTATGGAGCACAGTTCTACACTGGCATACATGGGGTCGCCATGACTTGGAACCAACTTGATGGCAACTTGTTTTTTTTGGTTGGTTTGTTTGGTTTTCACCACATCCAAGACCACCCTTGAGGACAAGGGCCATAGAGGTGGATGGCAGCAATCATGGATTGCATTATTTTCCAAAAAAATATGTATTGAATTCTTGGCCTTTGTACCTGTGGAAGGAGTACTGGGTGGCGAAAACAGTTAAGCACTCTACTAACCAAAAGGTTGGTCATTCGAACTCATGCAGAGGCAGCTGGAAGGAAAGGCCTGGCAATCCGCTTCCAAAAGGTCATAGCCTTGAAAACCCTCTAGAGTACAGTCCTACTCTGCACATACTGGATTCACCATGAGTCACAGTTGACTTGATGGCAACTGGTTTGGTCTTTTTTTTTTTTTTATCATATCCAAGGCCATCCTTTAGGGCTAGGGACGTAGATATGGGTCCCATCTGTTATGGATTATATCGTGTCCTCCAAAAATATGTGTTGAATCCCAGCCTTTGTACCTGTGGATGTGATCCTGTTTGGAAATAGGGACTTTGTTAACAAAGTCATACCAATGTAAAGTAGGTCCTAACCCTGATCACTTCTGAGAGTTGTCCTATAAAAAGGGCAGAATAAACACAGAGACACATACCCAAGGGAAGACAGGTGTCTACCTCTGCCAAAGAACAGCAAGGAATGCTAAAGATGGCCAAAATTACTGGCATATACAGAAACTAGGAGAGAGCCCTGCAAAAGGAATCAATACAGCGGAGACCCTGATTTGGACTTTCTGCCTCCAGAGCTGTGAGAAAATAAATTTGTGTTCCTTAGAGCATCCCAGTTGTGGTATTTCTGTTACGACAGCACTAAGAAACTAAGACACCACCTCTACCCCAAAGGGCTCAGAGTTTAGTGGGGAGTAAAACCAGTTGCCATGGAGTCCACCTCGATTCATGGCGACACCATGTGTGTCCGAGTGGAATTGTGCTCCGTAGAGTTTTCAGTGGCCAATTTTTCAGAAATAGATCACCAGGCCTTTCTCCTGAGGTGCCTGTAGGTGGGTTCTAATTGCCAACTTTTCAGTTAGCGGCCAAGCATGTTAACTGTTTACACCATCCAGGGACATTAGACGATTGCTGAGTGGATGATACTAGTTGTTATAGATTGAATTGTGTCCCCCAAAAAGTCAGCTCCAAATCATGGCTATCATATGTACAATAGAACAAAATATTGCCCTGCACCATGGTATGTTTGAGCCTATTGTTTGAACCATGGTGTCAATCCATCTCATTAAAGGTTTCTCTAATTTTCTCTAACACTCCGCTTTACCAAACATGATGTACTTCTCCAGCAATAAGTCCATCCTGGTAACACAACCAAAGTAAGAGAGTCGAAGTCTCAGACAATATTCGTGATCCATAGGGCTTTCATTGGCTGATTTTCAGAGGTAGATTGCCAGGCCTTTCTTCCTAGAAAAAAAAATTTTTTTTTCTTCCTAGTTTGCTTTAATCTGGAAGCTCCCGCTGAAACCTGTCCGCCATGGATGACCCTGCTGGCATATGAAATATCTATGGCCTAGCTCCCAGCATCACAGCATCACAGCATCACAGCATCACAGCAACACGCAAGCGAATCACTGAACGACCAAACGACCAAACGATAGGCAGGTGGTGGTGAATGGTCCAAAACGGTTTGAAATGATTGAAGTTACAATGAGAGGAAATGGCCACCAGGTGGCAGTAGTGCCATTTCACAAACATGGATTTAAAGTTTCTGTTTCAGAAATATTTGTTGTGAGCTTAACTGTGAACCCTGCCCATTTCCAGCCGCTTCACGTGTCATCTCTCCCTGGCAGGGATCAGTATGTGCAAAGCTCCTGTGCCGGGAAGGAGCTTGGCTTGGGAATGAGGTGTGCAGTGGAGCGGTGAAGGGGGACAGGGGTCAGCGCACACCACGCGGGTCGGTCCAAAGGGCAGTGGGAGTGAGGCACAAGGTTTAAGCAGTGGCGTGGTCAGGACCTGTGTTTCAGAACAAACTCTCGGCTGAGCCGTTCTATTTATTAAACCAGTCGCAGTGGCGCTGATTCCAACTCTTGGCGACCCCCTGTGCTTCAGAGTAGAACTGTGGTCTACAGTGTTTTCGGTGGCTGATTTTTCGGAAGTAGATTGCCAGGCCTTTCTTCCAAGCTGCCTCTGGGTGGACTTGAACTGTCAACCTTCAGGTTAGCAGCGGAGCGATGTAACCATTTTGCACCACCCAGGGATTCCACACTATAGGCTGGAAGTCCCCAAACGTTTTTTGTACAGGATAAGATATTGTCAATATTTTTAGCTTTGTGAATCATATATGATTTCTGTTGCGTTGACTCAATGCTACCCTTTTGGAATCAAAAGCAGCCCATCAATATGTCCACAGATGGCTGTTGCTGTGTGCCAGTAAAACTTTATTGATGGACGCTGAAATTTGATTTCATGTCATTTTATACATCACAAAATGTAGCCTTTTATTGTGGTGAAAATATACACAGCAAAACGTATGCCCAGTCAACAACTTCTGCACGAATAGTTCAGTGACATTGATTACATTCTTCAAGTTGTGCACCCATTCTCACTATCCTTTTCCAAATTATCCCACCACCATTAACATAAACTCGATACCCACCCCACCCCTGGTAACCACTAATAATTTTTGTTTACTATGTATTTGTGGCACAATGGTTAATCACTCAGCTGCTAACTGAAAGCTTGGTGATTCAAACCCACCAGCCTCTCCACAAACCTGGTGATTTGCTTCCAAAAAGATTACAGCCTAGAAATCCTACGGGGCACTTCTACTCTGTCTTAAAGGGTCTCTACAAGTCGGAATGGACTTGGAGGCACACAACAACATATATTTGCTTATTTCAAAGAGTGAGATCATACAGTGTTTGTCCATTTGCAACTGACTTTTTCACTCAACATAATGTTTTCAAGGTTCGTCCGCGTCGTGGCATGCATCAGGACTTCATTTCTCTTAATTGCTGAATTTTTTTATCCCATTGTATAGATGAACCACATTTTGTTTATCCATTCATCTGTTGATGGACATTTAGATTGTTTCCACCTTTTAGCTATTGTGAAAAGTGCTACAGTGAACATTTGTATACAGGTTTCTATTTGCAAAATGTAGCCTTTTGATTTATTTTCAACCATTTAAAAATTTTTTTAAACCCTTCTTAGCTCAAGGAGCATATAAAAACAGGCGGCCAGCCAGATTTGGCTCACAGTTTGTAGTTTGCCAACCCTGGTGGGGAGTGACAACAGGCAAGAAGACCAAAAAAAAAGATCATGTCATGAGAGATGAGGAGGGCTGAACCCCAGCAGCAGAAAAAGAAGAAACAAAGATGGTGCCACAGGACTTTTGCATACGCCACCCCTCCCCCTCACCCCCTTCCAGAGTTCAGATCTCAGCTCAAACCCCACCTGCCCTTATCCCCAAGCCCCAGCTACATCGGTTCACCTGATATAACCTCACCACCCCCCTCATTCTCCTCCTCATCACAGTAATAATTTTATTAGTCATTTTTGTGATTCTTTGATTATGTCCCTTTTACACACTTGACTGTGTCCATTGGCTGGTAACTCTGGGGGCTTTTCCATCTCTGTGAACCTGTGGGGGTCGAAGGTCTCCGAGATCAGTCTCAGGTTTGATGATACACTAGAGGGGCTCATAGAATTCCCAGAGTTAGGGACTGAGACTGTGATACCTTGTTTATCTTGCCCAACTCTGTCCCCCACGCTTAGTACAGTGCCTGGCACAGAGTTGTTGTTGTTAGGTGCCCTCAAGTCAGTTCTGACTCATAGCGACCCTATGACAACAGAACAAAACACTGCCCAGTCCTGTGCCATTGTCACAAGTATTATTATGCTTGAGCCCATTGTTGCAGCCGCTGTGTCAATGCATCTCATTGAGGGCCTTCCTCTTTCTTCCTGACCCTCTCTCTACCACCCATGATGTCATTCTCCAGGGACTGATCCCTCCTGATTACATGTCCAAAGTATGTGAGATGTAGTCTCCCCATCCTCGCTTTTAAGGAGCATTCTAATTGTACTTCTTCCAAGACAGATTTGTTTGTTCTTTTGGAAGTGCATGGTATATTCAATATTCTTTGCCAACACAATTCAAAGGTGTCAGTTCTTCTTCTGCCTTCCTTCTTCAACATCTAGCTTTCGCATGACTTGAATCAGGTGCAGCTTAGTATTCAAGGTGATATTTTTGCTTTTAACACTTTGAAGAGGTCTTTTGCAGAAGGTTTGCCAAATGCGATACGTCGTTTGATTTCTTAACTGCTGCTTCCATGGGTGTTGATTGTGGAGCCAAGTAAAACAAAACCCTTGACAACTTCAATCTTTCGTCCGTTTATCATGATGTTGCTTATTGGTCCAGTTGTTAGGATTTTTGTTTTCTTTTTGTTGAGGTGTAATCCATACTGAAGGCCGTGGTCTTTGATCTTCATCAGTAAGTGCCTCAAGTCCTCTTCACTTTCAGCAAGCAAGGTTGTGTCATCTGCATAATGCAGGTTGTTAATGAGTCTTCCTCCAACCCTGATGCCCTGTTCTTCATATAGTCCAGCTTCTTGGATTATTTGCTCAGCATACAGACCAAATAAGTATGGTGAAAGGATACAACCCTTTGTTCTGTTCAAATGACTGCCTCTTGATCTACATACAGGTTCCTCATGAACACAATTAAGTGTTCTGGAATTCCCATTCTTTGCAATATTATCCATAATTTGTTATGATCCACACAATCAAATGCCTTTGCGTAGTCCATAAAACACAGGTAAATATCTCTCTGGTGTTCTCTGCTTTCAGGAAGGATCCATCTGACACCAGCAAGGATATCCCTTGTTCCACGTCCTCTTCTGAATCTGGCTTGAATTTCTGGCAGTTCCCTGTCAATATACAGCGGCAGCCACTTTTGAATGATCTTCAGCAAAATTTTGCTTGCGTGTGATATTAATGATATTGTTCTATAATTTCTGCATTCAGTTGGATCAGCTTTCCTTGGAATAGGCATAAATGTGGATGGCTTCCAGCCAGTTGGCCAGGAAGCTGTTTTCCTAATTTCTTGGCGTAGACGAGTGAGTGCGTTCAGCACTGCATCCGTTTGCAGCACAGAGTAGCCACTCCAAATTATTTGCTGAGTAAACGAATGAATAAGAACACAGTGTGACTCTAAGAAGCCAGATGGGGTGGCCGAGGTAGGCTGGGTTGGAACAGAAGTATCTAATAAAGGAGGCTGAGTTGCTGTAGTTTGCAATGTAAGCTCTCCTCTGACTCCCCTAACCCTCAGTAAAGCCTGTTCCACCCCCTGGGCTTGGTGAGGGGGTTTTCTGCAGACATCAAGGACAGAGGCCAGGTGCCTCACCCTAGGGGGCAAGAACAACAAGTTTTCTACGGAGCTATTTAATTCAGCAAAAACAGAAGTCCCTAGGTGGTGCAAACAGTTAAGTGCTCAGCTATGAACCAAAAAGTTGCCTGTTCAATCCCACCCAGAAGTGCCTCAGAAGAAAAGTCTGGCAATCAGCTTCTGAAAGGTCACAGTCAAGAAAACCCTATGGAGCTGTTCTCTGAAACACGTAGGGTCTCCATGAGTCAGAATGGAGACGACGGCAACAAGTTTGGTTTTTAGGAGCCCTGGGGGCTCAATGGTTAAGCACTCGGCTGCTATCCAAAAGGTTGGCAGTTCAAACCACAGAGCAGCTCATCAAGAAAAAGACCTGGTGATCTGCTCCTGTAAAGATCACAGCCTAGAAAACCCTATGGAGAAGTTCTAATCTGTTACATGGGGTCGCTACGAGTGAAAATAAACTTGAGGGCACACAACAACAACATGCAAATACAACCTTCCAGGATTCTCAAAAATCTCTGAAGGAGCAGCCCGATGGTACAGTCAGGACCACATGGCAGATCCCACCTTCATCTCCAATTGTGCAAACCAGACCAGGGAGGTTCAGATTATCCACCTCTGACACCCAGGTGTGGTGGATAATAAACCCACATGCCAACAGCATCCAGTAGAAATCTCAGCTTCCTTTCCCTGGTCATTCCAGACCCCAGTAGACAGTGCAGCCCTTTCTCATTCCCATTCACCCCGGGCCAGGTCAACAGGCACTGGCCCCTTCCGTCTCTCATCCTCATTCACCTGGGGCCAGGTGAGCGAGCACCAGCCCCTTGCCTCACATCCTCATTCATCAGGGGCCAGGTCAGCTGGCACTGGCCCCTTCTCTCTCTCATTCTTATTCACCTAGGGCTAGGTCAGCACTGGCCCCTTCTCTATTTCTCAGATCAGACAACTGGATGGAATGACTCAACCCCGGGGAAAAAGCTATCTTTAGTCTGGAAGGAAAAAAGGATGCAAACACCCAGGGCAAGATCCAGGAGTGTCAGCACAAAGCATCTATGTCAATTAACCTCCTGAGCAGATGTTTGCTGTCACCATCCTGGAAGCTCCACTAAGTTTCTGCCTCCCAAGGTGTTTATCCGCCTCACCACCTGTCTGTGACAGATTATATCATACCTCCTGAGGCTTAGTCAGCATCTGGCCCCCAGCTGGTCCCTCTTGGTCTGGTCAGCCCCCATTCATCAGTCTCAGGTGTGGTCAGGCTCTCAGGAACCTGGACCCAAGGCCAAATTGTTTCCTGCAGGGGAGTTCCACACCTTGAAGTGATCCTGGCCCATATTAGAGTACAAGAGCTCTTCTTTTTCTTAGAATGGGGTTTTGTTGGGTAACTCAAAGCAATTTTAGAGATTTGGACACTGAGGCTCAGAGGAAAAGTGACTTTCCAAGGACACACACTGGACAGCAAAGGGGGGATTCCAGCCAGGCTGCTAATCCTAAGTCTGACCCCTTCCTCCATCACGATATTGGGCAGCCTCCCAGGTGGGTGACTTGTCCAAGGTCATACTGTGCTTGGAAGAGCTCAAGACCTATCACTGGAGGAGGGAACAAGTGTACCACATAGGACATGAAGGGCTAAAGGTGGATGAGCTGGGGATGTGGCCAGAAAGTCATTAATGGTCACTAAAGATTGGGCTGGAGGTCCCGGGGGGAGCTCCTACTCCCAAATGTCCATTGCCTGGAGATTTGGGGGGTGCTTCTATCTCTGCGAACCTGTGAGATCAGAGGTCCGCAAATCAATCTTGGTTTGATGATTCACTAGGACTTCACAGAACTCAGAAAAGCTGTTATACTCTGTGATGGTTAAGATTGTGTGTCAATTTGGCTGGGCCACAATTCTCAGTGTTTATATGTGATCACGATCGTGATGGAATCTGCTGTGGGTAGCCAATCAGTTGAAAGGGAATTTCCTTGGGGGTGTGGCCTGCATCCAAATAAAAGCAGGTGTTCTGGCTTTTTGCTTGCTCTGGATCCTGTGGCTGCCTCCTGTTCATCTGACCTCTGGCTCTTGGAACTTGAACTATCAGCTTATCTGCTGACCTTGGGATTTGCCAATTTTCACAGCTTGTGAGTGGGAGCCCTGCCCTCTGATCTTCCAATCTTGGGTTCACCAGCCCCTACAGCAACGTGAATCAGAAGAAGCCTTGTGGTCTTGCCTGCCAGCCTTTGGATTCATTGATCTTCACAGCCTGTGAGCAAGAGCCCTGCTCTCCGACCTGCCGATCTTGAGTTCGCCAGCCCCTGCAGATACGTGAATTGAGGGAAGCCTCTATCCTGATCCATGGACTTGGGACATTCCAGCCTCTACAATCTCATGAGCCATTTCCTTGATGTATATATATATATATATGCTTTACTGGTTTTGCTTCTCTAGAGAACCCAGCTTAAGACATTCATGGTTATGGTTTATAGCAGCAAAAAAGGAAAGAAACTAAAATCAGTCTGGGGGAGGTTCCAGAAGAGAACAGCATGAGCGTCCAGGTGTCCTCTTCCATTGGTGTCATAGACAGTGCTTACTTCTCCCAGCATTGATGTGTGACAACGCACACAAAATATTGCCCACCAGGGAAGCTCTCCGAGCCCTAGTGTCCACAATTTTTACTGAGGGTCAGTCCTGTAGGCATGGCTGATCATCCACATGGCTGACCTCAGGCTCTGGCCCCTTCTGAGGTTGAACTGACAGCATGTGGTCCAGGACCCCCACCATAAATCCCATTGTTAGCACAGATTATTTGGCATGGCCCACGGCCCCCACCATAAATTCCATTGTTAACATAAGCCATCTGGGGTGGCGTGAGTGCCGCATCATAAATCCCATTGTTGACATAGACCATCTAAGGTGGCCCAAGACTCCCACCAGAATCCCATTTTCATCACAGACTATTTGGCATGGCTTATGGCCCCCCACCGTGAATCCCAATGCTGGCATAGACTACCTGGGATGGCCCAAGGGCCCCACCATAAATCCTATCATCAGCATAGACCATATGGTGTGGCCCAAGCCCTACACCATGAATCCCATTGTCACCACAGACTATCTGGGGTAGCTCAAATTCCCCATCATAAATCTCATTGTTACACAGACCAATCTGGCATGGCTCAGAACCCCCACTATGAATCGCATTGTCAGCATAGACTATCTGAGGTGCCTCAAGGCCCCCATCATGAATCCTTTTTTTAGCACAGACCATCCAGCATGACACAAGACCCCCACCATGAATCCCAATGTTGGCATGGACTCTCTGGGGTGGCCCAAGGCCACAGGTAAACAGATACTTTTATCAGACAGGACATTCCAAGGGCTCAGAGGTCACCTCCCAGGATCTGGTCAAGGGTCAGAGCTTTCTTTGGAATGTACAGGGTGCAGACAACCCAGGCCTGCTGAGTTAGTCCTTGAATGTACCCCCAGCACTCAGACTTGAAGGCTTCCAGTGAGAAGAGCAGCAGACCATGGCACAGGGTCCCTGGGGCCATGCAGGGCAGGATTCACTGACCCAGAGCCACTTTCCCAAGAACACCAGGGTACAGCAGTCTTGGGGAGATGAGATGTGTGTGAGTCCCTGCTTTGCCCACCTTCCCTCTGTCACGACCCCCATTTGAGTAGCGAGACTGCTCTCAGACTTCGGGGCTTCTCCACTGAGCCCAACCTGTAAATAACACCGAGGCTGTCATTCATGGCTGCTAGAGAAAGGGCTCCTGGGAGTGAATAGGGCTAAGAGGGAAAGGCCAGGTAGACAGGAGTGTGGGGCAACAGGCAACGCCCAGTGTTGGGGCCCCATTGCTAGGAATCCCTGGGTCTCCCCCGCAGGCAACACCATCCTAGGCTCCATGCTTTCCACCCCCGGCATCTAAGGCCCAGGGAGAACCGCCCTGCTACTCCTGGCCACTGAGAGGGAAGGATGGGGGGAAGACAGGAGGCAGGGAGTTCCTTTATCCCATCCCAAGGTCTCACTGTAGATTCCACTCTATGTGAGGCTGGGGTTAGAGGTGGCAGTGGGGTAGGAGGTCCATGCCTACCCAACTCAGGCTTAGGAACTGGAGTGTCTCCTCAAGGTGGGAGCCGCTTAGACCTATCTTCCCTCTTATCCTCACCCATTGTGGATCTCAGCTTGTACCGTAACGGGTTAACTCAGTAGGCTTGGGTTGTCCACACCCTGCACATATACAAGGGACTAACCCTTGACCAGCTCCTTGACCTACACCCCCAGAACCCTGATAACAGCAGGAGTTATCCTTCCCTTTGGATGGATGAGGAAATAAGCCTACAGAGAATATCTTAATCTGGGCGCCCCCAGAAGCTGACCCTGAGGCAAAGATTCACGTGCAAGTGTTTATTATGGAGGAGATCCCAGGAAACACTGGAAGTGAGACAGGGAAGGGAAGGAAGTCAGTAAAGAGTGTTGATAAGCAAGTTTCCACTGTGGGCAGCTGGAGCTCAATCCCATGGGGACTTCTGGGGATAAATACAGAACTTGCACCTCAGAGCTAGCCCACATGAGGGGCAAGAGAGCTGCGGTATTGATCCACCAACTCCCATTGATCTGCCACAGAGGTGCAAAGCTCTGCTCGCACCTAACCAACCCCCTCCACGTGCAAGTGTCCTTTCAACAAACGCTTGTGTCTTCCAGGAACTCATTTATCCATCAGGCTCCATAGACCTGCAGCTTTTTAGAAACCAGTAAGAATGTTTGAGGGGTAGAAAACACATGTGAGTACACATGCACAGAACCCAAAATCTGACCAGCAACAAGCAAAATCCAATGAAATATTGTACAAACTTCATCAAGCATTAAATTTAGCTTTTATAATAGGCAATTTGTGGGTAATTTGTTCTCACTTATCAAGAGTTGTCTGAGTATTACATATATGACTGCTGAGAAAGAATGATAGCTAACTATGAATTCAATAGGGGCAGCGGTGGCTCAGGTAAAATTCTCACCTTCCATGGAGGAGCTGAGTTTAATTTCTAGCCAATGCACCTCACGCACAGCCAACACTTGTCTGTCAGTGGAGGCTTGTGTGCTGCTAGGGTGCTGAACAGACCTCAGCAAATTTTCCAGACTAAGATGGACTAGGGAGAAAGGCCTACTGATCTACTTCTGAAAATCAGCCAATGGATCACAATGGTCCAATCTGCAACCAATCACTGACTGGCAAGGAGTAGGACCAGGTAGCATTTCATTTTTATTGAGCCTGGGGTCACCATGAGTTGGAAGCTGACTTGATGGCAGCTCACAACAATATGAATTCAATGAACCACGTGTGGCCATATAAATGCAAAAGTACAGAAACACTTTCAAAAGGATTTACCAAAAAAAAAAATATATATATATATATATATATATTTGTGTGCCATGTGGGATATGGGTGTTTTTGAATCATTTGATGTGATATAGGTGAGGACAAGGGTTGTTCTCACATCCACTCCCACACTGGCCCCCATCCTTCTGAGGCTCTGTACCCCAATGTGATCCCTGCCTTGAGGCCTGAACAGAGCCCCTACCCTAGACTTGTGAAGAGGTGTTGCCTGATCCTCAGCCTCTAAGGCTCTGGGTGGGGATCTGATGGGGAGAGAGGAGGGTGTGTCCCATCCCTCTGCAGCCTGAATTCTCCCAAACGCACGCAGCCAAGAGAAATGAAATAAGAGACCTGTGGAGCATCATCAAGCACACCAACATATGCATAATGGGAGTCCCAGGAGAGAAGAGAGAGAAAGGGACAGAAAGAATATTGAAGAAATAATGGCTGGAAGCTTCCCAAATTTGATGAAAAAACATGCCTGTTGCTATGATGTTGAACAGGTTTCAGTGGAGCTTCTAGACTAAGACTGATCAGCAAGAAAGGCCTAGTGATCTACCATTGAAAATTATCCAGTGGAAACCCTATAGATCACAACTGTCCAGTCAGCAACCCATCATGGAGATGGTGTGGGACTGGACATTTCCTTCCATTGTTCATAGGGTTATAAGTCAGGAGCTAACGACAAGAAGCTCAACCAACTCAAGCAGATCCATTCCAAGACACATAATAACCAAACACATACAATCTCCTCTCTCCAGTCCTCTTGGCTACCTCCCTATCCCCATTCAGGCCTCCACAACCTCTCACCCAGTCTCCCACCCGAATATTCAGGGGTAAACAAGACAGACCGGCATCTCATGATGGACTCCTGGGATGGAGGAGACAGATAAGCTAGAACAAACCATTGGCACTGTTCATTCGAAGCTGTGGCAAGTGTTAAAAGAAAGAACAGAGTGGTGTGATAAAGACTGGATGGCAGTAGGTGGTCACGGAGAGCTTCCAGAGGAGGTGTCATTTGACCTAAAGGGTGAGAAAGAAGCAGCCTCAGGAGAACCAGAGCATCCCAGGCTGGGAGAATTGCAGTGCAAACAGCATGGGATGGATTGAAGGAAGAATGAAAAGGAGTCCATGGTGAACAAAGGAGATGAGGTCCGATATCTTGTAGGCCACTGTGGGAATTTTATTCTAGGTGGGGTGAGCAGTCGTGGGAAGATTGTTCATCAGAAGTGTGCCATGGTTTCAGCTTTTGAAGTCCACTCTGGGTTCTGTGCAGAAAATAGAATGCAGGAGCGAGGTAGTGTTATGGATTGAATTTTGTCCCCCCAAAATGTGTGTCAACTTGTCTAGGCCATGATTCCCAGTATTGTGCAATTGCCCACCATTTTGTCATCTGATGTGATTTTCCTATGTGTTGTAAATCCTGCCTCTATAATGCTAATGAGGCAGGATTAGAGGCAGTCATGTCAATAATGCAGGACTCAATTAAAAAGTTAGGTATCTTGAGTCAATCTCTTTTGAGATGCAACAGAGAGATGGGGGACCTCATACCACCAAGAAAATAGTGCCAGGAGCAGAGGGTGTCCTTTGGACCCGGGGTCCTTGCACTGAGAAGCTCCTAGTCCAGGGGAAGACCCAACAGAGAGAGAAAGCCTTCGCCTGGAGCTGGCACCCTGAATTTGGATTTCTATCCTCCTAGATTTTGAGAGAATAAATTTCTCTTTGTTAAAGTCATCCACTTGTAGTATTTTTGTTATAGCAGCATTAGTTAACTAAGACAAGTAGGTTATATTTTCTAAAATGGCCACAACGATATCTTCCATCCCATATCCTCTTGTACAATGTGATCTTGACATGCCTCCCACTGACAGAAGTGGGGTCTATGTCCCCTCCTCTTGAATCTGGGGCCAGATATGAAACCTAAGGCTATGTCAGAAAAGGGAATGCAGCTTCTGCCTTGTTCGTTTTTGAAGCCCTAGTGACAGTGTAGTTGAGCCCTAAGGGCACAGTGGTTAAGAGTTTGGCTGCTAACCAAAAGGTCTGCAGTTTGAATTCACCAGCCACTCCTTGGAAACCCTGCAGGGTGGTTCTACTCTGTTCTATAGGGTCGATATGAGTCGGAATCAACTTCTCTGCAACAGGTATTTTATACCGGTAATGACAGTGTAAGAAGTCTAACTACTCCAAGGCCGCCATATTGGGAGGAAGCCCAAGCCACATGAAGGGGCCCATGTGTGTGCCACAGCCCCAGCAGAGGTCTCAACCAGAGCCAATCAACAGACATTTAAGTGAAGGTGCCTCCAGGGGATTCCAGCCTCTCATCTGTCAAGTTACTCCTAACCACAGGCCCAGATGTCACAGACTACAGACGAGGAATATCAGCTGTGCCCTGTCCAAATTCCTGACCCCCATCCTCTATAGGCATAATGAAATGGCTGTTTCGCCCGCTAAGTTTACACAGCAGTAGTTAACTGGAAGGGGGTGAGGGGGTGGGGGCGCAGGAGTGGCATCCGGGACACCACAGAAGAGGCTGGAAGACGTCGAAAGGAACGATGCCACGGTTTGGCCCTGGTTGAAGCAGTAGATTGGAAGTGAGGGGTGGGGTGGTACATGCAGAATGCATTTTGGAGGGAGACTCAAGAGAAAGTGCTGGATGTGCTCGCCAGCGGCGGGTGGGTAAGAGGGAAGACGAGAGGCCCGGGCTGCGCCACGGAGGGCCGCCCGCAGCCCCCACCCCGTGCCCTCCCGGCCCCAGCGACTACATCTCCCAGCACCGCCCGCTCGGGCTGCGGGGGGGAAAAAAAAAAAGTTTGGGCCAAGCATTCCCGGAATGTGCTTCCTGCTGCCGCGGGGCGGGGGGCGGGCGAGAGACCGGGGCGGGGCGGGCCGGCTGCGGGGGGCGGCGCGGCCGGACCCGGCGCGCACTCGGCCGGGCCCGGGCCCCAGCATGGCCGAGCCGCTGCTTAGGAAAACCTTCTCCCGCCTGCGGGGCCGGGAGAAACTGCCCCGGAAAAAGTCGGACGCGAAGGAGCGCGGTGAGCCGGGCGCTGGGGGTCTGGGGGGCGCGAGTCCTGCCTGAGCTGGGAGGGGGCCCTGGGGCCCCGAGGAGGAGCGGCCGCGGGGACAGGGGGCGCCCCGCGGTGCCCCCTGCGGGAGCGGGTGCGGGTGGGGACCGGGCCTGGAGCCACCGGGGCCGGGGTCCTGGAAGGAAGGACCTGGGACGAGGTAGGGGGTGGCGCAGACCGTTATGTGCCGCGGGCCCGGGATACCAGCGCTGCGGGAGCCTTGGGAGGCCCGGGAGGGGGCCTCGCCCCTGACAGGAAATGGGGCCAGGACGGAGCGCCTGGAGGGAAGGAGGGGCTGAGAGGCTGAGGCGCTGGGGCCCTGAGCGGCCGGAGAAGGGGAGATGGGAAGAGGGCAGGTATCCCACCCCCCTTGCTCGGGTTCACTACCCCCCTTGCTGCAGCGGCTTGGCAAAGGGTTTGGCCGTCTTCGGCAGCCGCGGGACATTCTTCCCCTTATACAGATAGGGAAACTGAGTCACCGGGCAGTTGGGTAATTAGCGGGGCCAGTGAAGTAACTTAACAGACTCATTTGACTATGCTTCTTGTCGAAACCCCCGAGACAGAGCCCTGTGGGTGTAAATCGGGGGACTGGAGGAGGGGTCAGCAGGCACCCCAGACAAGACTTTAGGGAAGCATAAGCTGCATGGGACAGGGGGCCCCTGGGAAGGAGGAAAAGGGAGGACAGACAATTCCACGGATCTAATCCCGACAGCCATTCCCAAAGGTTCCCAGGTTCCCAGGGCAGGGAGAGAGGACAGGGTTGCAAATACACACACACACACACACACACACACACACACATATACACAGGAAATCGCCCCGGATGTCCGAGGGGGAAGAAGGAGCAAAGCAGAGGCTACCAGAAGTTGACAGTCTGGATCAAGCCTGAGTTGAGGGGCAGGGCCTGCCCCTGAATGAGGGCAGAGTTTGGAAGACAGGCCCCCGGGGTGGGGAAGGGGTGGAGGGAGGGGGCCTGCGGGGAAGGAGGAGCTCAGCCTCATCGTGATGCCAGCCAGCCCCTGAACCCAAGTGAGTGTCCACTATGTGCTTGACTGTGACAAGGCTCGGAGTAGGCACTTCTAACGCTACTGCATCTCCTCCGGGGTGGGCCTCACATTCCCGATTTATAGGACACCGAGGTTCAGGGAGGGGAAGTGAAGTGCCCAAGGCCACCCAGTGGGGGTAGGGGGGAAGCCAGGGCTAAGGAAAGGGGCAGGAATATGGGAACAGGACCCTGAGAAATCAACCCAGACCCCAAGGCTGGAAGGTGTCGAGTCCCTGCTTGGACATAGGGACCTGAGAGAGGGTGGGCTCTAAGATGGCAACTGCTGAGATCCTTGGCCTGAGGCCACCCATCCCAGACAAAGCACCAGGCTTCAGGGGGCAGTGACCTGTCCAAAGCCACAGGATGAGCCAGGGCTGGCTCTCACTGTCCAACAATCTTCTAGTGGATGTAGGTACTGAGCGGTATCCCAGCCCTGGGAGAAGCTGGGGAAAGAGCCCTGGGCTGGCACTAGTCTAAGAGTGGCTGGAGGTGGCCAGGGGCAGCCAGGGGTGGTTGGGGGCAGGAGGATGGAGGACATTGAGTCGCATCTCCTTGCTCTCCATCAGGTCGCCCAACCCAACCCTTAGAGCCCATCATTCCCGAGCCGGAGCCTCAGGCCCCCGAAGGCGCAGAGGGCCCCCCCAGCCCCGAGGCCTCTCGGAGCCCCGCACGGGGGGCCTACTTGCAGAGCCTGGAGTCCAGCAGCCGCCGCTGGGTGCTGGGCGGGGCAAAGCCACAGGAGGAAGCCACGCTGGGGCTCGGGGTGCCCGGCAGCGGGGAGCCGGCCGGGGAGATCTGGTATAACCCCATACCCGAGGAAGACCTCCGGCAGCCGGCGCCCGCGGGGACGCAGCCAGGCTCGGAGGAGCTGGACGGCGAGCACCCGCCGCCGCCCCCGGCCAAGGCCTCTCGCACCAAGTCCCCAGGCCCAGCGCGGCGCCTGTCCCTGAAGATGAAAAAACTGCCGGAGCTGCGGCGCCGCCTGAGCCTGCGGGGCCCCCGGGGCGGCCGTGAGCGTGACAGGGCTGCTCCGGCGGGCTCGGTCATCAGTCGCTACCACCTGGACAGCAGCGTGGGGGCCCCCGGGCGCGCAGCAGGGGCCGGGGGCGCGCGGGGGCCCCGGGCCGGCTATCTGAGCGACGGCGACTCACCCGAGCGCGCGGCAGGGCCCCCGTCACCCAACGCCTTCCGGCCCTACGAAGCGGGCCCCACCGCCCGCGCGCCCCCGCCCGCGCTATGGGGCCGCCTGAGCCTGCATCTGTACGGGCTCGGGGGGCTGCGGCTGGCTCCCGGGGCGCCGCCGCGGGACCTCTGCTGCCTGCTGCAGGTGGACGGAGTGGCCCGGGCGCGCACCGGGCCGCTGCGCGGTGGCCCAGATTTCCTGCGGCTGGATCATACCTTCCACCTGGAGCTCGAGGCCGCCCGGCTTCTGCGGGCCCTGGTGCTGGCCTGGGACCCTGGAGTGCGGCGGCACCGGCCCTGTGCCCAGGGGACTGTGCTGCTACCCATGGTCTTCCGAGGTATGCATGGGCTACAGAGGGGTGAGGGGTGGAGTGGGGTAGGACACTGAATCCTTGGGGGATGGGGGGTGGGAGGGTAGATGCGGTTCAGGGATCCCCCCTTCCCAGGAGTACCCAGGGTGCTGAGCCCAGGGTGAGGAGATGGGTGGGGGGCTGGGGGCCAGGGCACAGAAACCTGCAGGGGCAGACCCAACTAGGGGTTACCCCCCTCAGAGTCCACAGGGTATGTAAGGGCCTGCGGTGGAGGTGGCTTGGAGTAGGGGTCCCAGGGCACAGGATCCTTCAGGGCAGCCCCAACTCAGGGATCCACCAACTCCCAGAAGTCCTCCAGGTCTGGGCTTTGGGTAAAGGGATGAGTGGGAGTATGCAGGGCAGGGTACAAGGGCCTGCAGGGCCCAGACCCAGTCAGGCCCCTTTTCGTTCCCAGGGTGTCAGGCCCAGCAGCTGGCTGTTCGCCTGGAGCCCCAAGGGCTACTGTATGCGAAGCTGACCCTGTCAGAGCAGCAGGAAGCCCCAGGCACAGCTGAGCCCCGCGTCTTTGGGCTGCCCCTGCCCCTGTTGGTGGAGCGGGAGCGGCCCCCTGGCCAGGTGCCCCTCATCATCCAGAAGTGTGTGGGGCAGATTGAGCGCCGTGGACTGCGGGTGAGCCTCCCACCACCCCATTGCCCCCAGACCTCAGGATGCCCAGCCTGGTCCCAGCCTGGGCCATTCCTAACATCCATCCCAGCCTTCACAGGGGCAGGGGGCCTCCAGACCATAGCACCAGCCTGGAACCCTCTGGGTCATCACCGTCTTAATAACACAGCATCCTGGCCCTCCTGGAGCTCAGAGTCTGATGGGGAAATCCATTAACTCACAAATGTAAAACTGCAGCTAGGAGGACAGTTAAGGAGGCAAGCTAGCTGAGGCTGTGAGAGCTGAAAGCAGGACCTGGTCTGCTTGGGGTTGTCACAGAAGACTTCCCTGAGGAGGTGACAAGTGAGCTGACAGGGAGTCAGAGTTTCCTATGTCAGTGGAGGCTCAAGACAAGTGATCTAATCAGTGTATATGAGCCAGGTTGTCCAGGCATCGAGGCAGGGACCCACAACAGGTGTCAGGAGCAGGAAGACAGCCAATGGGGTTACAGACCATTCTCCAATCTCCCAGCCCACAGCATCCACTGCCAACCTGGCCTAGACCTCTGGTACCCACCCCACCCTCTCTCCGTCCCCAACCCCAGGTCGTGGGGCTGTACCGTTTATGCGGCTCGGCTGCAGTGAAAAAAGAGCTACGGGATGCCTTTGAGCGGGACAGTGCAGCTGTCTGCCTCTCCGAGGACCTGTATCCCGATATCAATGTCATCACTGGTCAGCATGCCCCCCCCACCTGCTTTGCCCCCTCACCTTCAAGCTGTCCCTGTGGTCCCTCTGGGACCTCACCTCCTCTGCCTGGCTTTGCTTTCACCCTCCTGATGCTGTTGTTCTCCCCTCTCCCAGTCCTAAGTGACCCCTCTGGCCTCAGGAGCTAGGGGTGCCCTAACCAGAGGGTGCTGTGTGTCCATAGGCATCCTCAAGGATTATCTTCGGGAGTTGCCCACCCCGCTCATCACCCAGCCCCTCTATCAGGTGGTGCTGGAGGCCATGGCCCAGGGGCCCCCAGACCGGGCTCCCCCCAGTCCTGAGGGCACCAGAGGGCTCCTAAGCTGCCTGCCAGATGTGGAGAGGGTGAGTTGGGCCAAGGATGGCCTGTCAGGGGTGGATGGAACGCATGGGCAATGGGCATGAGCTCATGGCATCACAACCCTAGGAAGTCAAGTCAGCTCTGACTCATGGCAACCCCCTGTGTGTCAGAGTAGAACTGTGCTCAGTGGGGTTTTCAGTGGCTGATTTTTTGGAAGTAGATCACCAGGCCTTTCTTCCAGGGTGCCTCTGGGTGGACTCGAACCTCCAATCTTTCAGTTAACAGTGAGTGTGTTAACCATTTGCACTACCCAGGGACTCCTAGTATCACCAATTCACAGATATGGAAACCGAGGCACGGAGAAGTTGCATGGATTGCCCAAGGTTACACAGCTGGGATGTGTCAAAAACCTAGACTCTGAACTAGGGTCAGTCAACTTGCCACAGACAGCTTCCTGGCTGTGGGATCCTGGACAAGTCTTGCCCTTCTCTATGCCTCAAGATCCTCATCTGTAAAGTGGGGCTAATGCCAGCCCTGCCTAATACATAGAGGAGTGGGTTCAGGTCCAAGCTCTGCCAGTTCCAAAGCTACCTCCAGCCCCAGTCTCCCCTCCAGCAAAATGGGATCATAGTATTAATACCCACTACAGCCAGTCCTGGATTCCAGTCTTGGCTCTGCCACATCTCTGCTATGAGACCTAGATCCTGTTTCCCCACTGTGAGCCTTAGTCTCCCTCACGTACAACCGGGGTCTGGATTTGCCAGCCTCATGCTATCCCAGCCCTCTCCCCAGGCCACGCTGACACTCCTCCTGGATCACCTGCGCCTAGTCTCCTCCTTCCACGTCCACAACCGCATGACACCGCAGAACCTGGCCGTGTGCTTCGGACCCGTGCTGCTGCCGGCGCGCCAGGCGCCCTCCCGGCCACGCGTCCGCGGCTCCGGCCCTGGCCTTGCCAGCGCAGTGGACTTCAAGCGCCACATCGAGGTGCTGCATTACCTGCTGCAGTCCTGGCCAGGTGAGCCCGCTCCGCCAATCAGACCAGGCCGCCGCGGCAATGTCTACTCGGGCGGCCAAAGTATCGAACATGAGACAGGCCGCCCCCGCCCCCTCGTCAGGGTAAACTCGTACCTGGTTGCCTCAGCAACCACTTCTGATTCGGCCAATCCATCCTTGATGCGGTCAGAGGCCCTGCCTTTTGGCATACCAATCACACGCCTGGTTGCCTCAGCAACCAGTTCTGGCCCAGCCAATGAGATCCTGATCCGATCGAAGGCGTCGCCTTTCGACTAGCCCAACAGACGCCTGGTGGCCTCAGGAGCCAATCAGAGGATAGGGCGTCTCCACTGTGTGTGACACCCTCTCCTCTCCGCAGATCCCCAGCGGCCCCCAGAGGCTCTGGACCAAGCTCCGTGCCTGCGGCCCAAGCGACAGCCACCACTGCACTTGCCGCTGGCGGCCCCGGAAGTGGTGACCAGGCCCCGCGGCCGGGGAGGCCCCGAGAGCCCCCCGAGCAATCGCTACGCTGGCGACTGGAGCGTCTGCGGACGAGACTTCTTACCCTGTGGGCGGGACTTTTTGTCGGGCCCAGACTACGACCACGTGACAGGCAGCGACAGTGAGGACGACGACGAAGAGGAAGCGGGCGAGGCGCAGGGCGCTGCCGACTTCGAAGACGACTTCGAGGCGCCTTTCAACCCGCACCTGAATCTTAAAGACTTCGACGCCCTCATCCTTGACCTGGAGAGAGAGCTCTCCAAGCAAATCAACGTGTGCCTCTGAACCAGGCGGGGCGGGACCCCGGTTGCTAAGGGCCAGCCTCCCGGTTGCTAAGGCGGAGCCCTAATCACCAAGGACCACATTTGTTGTCAAGGCCCAACTCCTGGTTGTTAGGGAGTTGCCAGGGGACCAGCCAATCCCTTGCTGAGAATCCAACCCCATTTCTGGTACCCAGTTGCTGATACTTGGCCCATTGCAAAGGCCGGGTACTGGGGTTTTAGGGACCAGCTTTCCTGAGTACCAAGGGCTTCTCTTTTTGCCAAAAAGGCAGCTCTACAGCTTACTAGGGCTGCCTCTCTTGCCTTTCCTTGTCCGGGGAAATACCAGTTACTGTGAGCATCAACCTGGAAGGGTGAAACACCCCCAGTCTACACCAGCCAAGCCTCTTGCTGCTGCCAACCAAGTCAGTATTAGCTTTGAAGGCCACACTCTGCTTCTCCTGCCCCTGGAAGACCTAAGGACCATTATTGGGTACTGTTTTGGGAGGCCAGCCCCTATCCTGGGCTCCAGCTTATAGGGTGTCCCTAGGTGGCAATATTTGTTAACATGTTCGGCTGCTAACTGAAGGTTGGTGGTTTGAGTCCACCCAGAGGTGCGTGGGAAGAAAGGCCTGGCTATCTTCCAAAGAATCAGCCACTGAAAGCCCTGTGGAGCACAGTTCTACTCTGACACACATGGGGTCATCACAAGATGGAGTCAGCTTGACAACTGGTTTTTCTGAGGCTTACAGAAAAACAGCTGGTCTCCCCAGCCCCTTTTCCAGGGAAGACCCCGACATTGCCTCAGACCAGCAAATGGAGATAGCAGGGTCTGGCCCTTCCCCTCCCCAACTCCCCTTCCCCATCTCCCAAAAAACTCTGAGCACTTAACCCCTCCCTTCTGGAGGGGCCCTGCCTGAACCCTCAGGCTGGGGCACTTTGGTACGGAAACTATTTATTGCCTCCATGCATGTGTGTGTCTGTGTGTGAGGATGCCTGTGAGTGGATGTGTGTGGAGTGGGTGTGTGGGGCTCTTTGAGGGACCACAGAGGGGGAAGGTTCCAGTGGGAGAGTAGGGCCCCCTCCTGTCTCCACCTCCTTCCCTCACCTCCATCTTTGTAGACAATAAATCAATATGCACAGGCTCACCCCCAAGGGCCAAAAGTGGTTTATTCAGTCTGTTAGAGAGAAGCCAAGGAAAAGGCCTAAGATTTGACGAGTACTGCTGGGAGCCTCCCTGGGCCCTGACTCCTCCAGCCCCTCCCTGTGTTCAGGGAGGTGGAGGAGTCACTGGGGTCACTATGTGGGCCTGAGGCAGGGAAGGATGAAACTCAGGCCAGCAAGACACAGACCAGGGGTGGGAAGGAGCCAAGGATCCCAACGCATGAGACCTTACACGGCGATGGAGCCATCCCGGAAGTCAGTCTTTCCGATAAGGATGTTGACCACAACTGCGTGGCCCTCTTGGCACTGCTGCTGGGCCTCACGTAGCACCTGGGCTACCTGATCCTCATTGTCCCGGGAGAGGAGCAATCCCCGCGCCCCCAGGGCCATAGCCGCCTTATGGTAATCTATAGGGGGAGGTTCAGTCAGATGGGACCAGGGACCCAGGCCACCATACAGCCAGCCTGGGCCTGAAACAGCCTGCCACCGTCCCCACGGACCCTCGCCCTCCTCAAGGTCCCTTATCCCATGCCATTCCCCACATTCCCTCCCTCCTCACAGCCCCTCAAACCTAACACGGGGCCCCCTGCCCCTCCCCACTCCCAGTTGTCCAAGGTCCTTCCCTCCTACCCACTGCCCCTCCCCTTCCCCACAGTCCCTCTTCCCTCCCCACAGCCCCTCCTCCTCCCTACCACCCTCTCCTTCCCCACAAGTGAGCCCCTCACCCGTATAGGCAAGGGCACAGGCCACGTTGCTACCCAGAGAGGGCACCTGCTCCCGGGAAATCTGTGTCCAGCCAGCATCATTGCCCACCAAGGCAATCACCGGGGTCTACAGAGAGAGACAAGGCCAGCCATGGCCTTCGGTGAAAGGACAGAAGGGGACAAGGCTTCTGCCAGACTGAAGGGTGGCCTCCCCACCCCTGATGACATCTCCCTGAGCGTCCCTCAGGGCAGGGAACCCCAGCCTGCTCACCTTGTGTCTGACAAAGGTATCAAACTCAATGAGGCTGTAGCCAAAAGCTCCATCCCCAAACAGGCACCAGACCTGGTAAGGGGCAGAGGGCAGTGAGTAGGGCCTGTGGCTCAGAGAGCAGCCAGTCCCCCACCTACAGTGCCCCAGCTCACCTCAGTGTCCGGCCAGCACAGCTTGGCCCCGAGCGCGAACCCGCCACCGACCCCCAGCGTCCCAAAGGCCCCTAAGAGGACCAAGATAAAGTGGGTGTGAAGGGGCCAGGAGCACACGCCTTCCAGGGTATGGGCCCCTCCTTACCGGGGTCCAGCCAGCGCAGGGGCCCACGGGGCCGCACCAGGTGGGCAGCAGTGCCCACAAAATCTCCACCATCAACCACCAGCACCGCATCCTCAGGCAGGGTCTCCTCCACCAGCTGTAGCACCTTCACTGGGTTTAGGTGCTGGGCAGTGGGCTTTGCCGCCTTCTCCCTGTGACCAGGCACACAGGTCAGTGGCAGGCAGCAGCGGGAACACCCACACGCACTGGGACCCCTACCTCCACCCTACCCAGCCCCACCGGAAAGTCTGCTCCTTCTGCCGGTCGGCTTCTTGAAGCTCCTCCACCCAGTCTGGTGCCCACGTGTGGCCCCGCAGGCCCTCCCCCAGCTTCAGCACAAAAGAGGCCACGTCTCCTGTAGGAGGAACAAGAGGGTCTGCCTGTGGGGCACGGGCAAGGCCCTGAGGACAGGGACATCTGAGGAGGTGTGGTGGCAGGCTAGGGTCCCCTTGGAACAGTTTCCCAATAGGTCCAAGTGGGTGAAACACCCTGAGCCTGCCAGGTGAGACTGCCCAGGGGAATGAAGGGTAGGCCAGAGAAACGAACTTCAGGTGTGGTCGTTCAAACCCACCCAGAAGTGCCTCAGAAGACAGGCCTGGCAATGGTTCCGAAAGGTCTAAGCCTTGAAAACCCTAGCACAGTCCCACTCTGCACACATGGGGGTGCCATGAGTCTGAGTCGGCTCTACCACAACTAACACCAACAAGGAGCACGTGGGAAATACAAGCTGGCCTGCCCGCCACCCTCTCCCACACAGGCCACTGGGCCTGTCGATTCAGCCTTGAAATAGGTCAAAAAACACAGCTGCACCCACGGGGCACATGTCTACAAGCCAGGTGCACAGAGCCCCAAAGAGAACGTTCCACAAATGGATAAATGGCCTGGGGTGCACTTCGTATCGTGCACTTTGGCAATGAGCAAACGGGGATCAGGGAAGTTGCATCTCTTGTCCTTGTTCATCTCTCCTCCAGAGACCATCATTTCTGTCCTGAGCCCCCTGCTTCTGCTAGGCCACCTTTCACCCCACCTGCCCCACCAGCTGCCAGAGGAGACCTTTCCAAACGCAAGTTCAACTGTGCCACTTCTGTACCAAACACAGAAGCAGGACAGTCACATCCTCAGGGTGATCCACAAGGGGGCAAGGAAAGGCCCCAGGGATGGGGCTAAAAGATGGGGGCTAGGGGACCAGGGAGGAGGCCTTAGGGGCCCAGGGATGAGTTCTTCATTTTTTGGGAGCAGTGGGCTGCCACGGAAGGGTGGGCAGCCAGGCGACACAATGGCACCCATGTTTCCAAATCTCCGTCTGTTCACACAAAACTGCCTATCCGTCCGAGACTGGCTACTCCTGGCAAGTGTGGGGCCTTGCTCACGAGTACCCAGCTCAAGCAGGGAGGAGAGAAGCTGGGAGGAGCAGGCATGAGTGGGGAGACTCGGGGGCTCACCCTGCACAGCCTCCTGGGGCTTCCAGAATAAGTCTGAGTTGAGCAGCATCTCTTTCCGGTTACGGTTGACGATGATGATTTTGCTACTACGGCTGAGGACACGGCCATAGGACAGGCGGAAGTCGCACACAGCTCCTGAGGGTGGCAGGGGAGAGGATGTGGGGCCTCAGTGGACAGAGGGCCAGGGTCCTGGGGATGGGCTCGCTGCCTTACCTCTTCCACTGTGTAGATTAAGTGCAAAGGGGCCCCGTTCTCCACCCCTCCTTGTATCCTGCCTTCTGCTTTGATTTTGGGCTGGCTTTGTGACATGCATGGCAGAGATGACAGCATGCCTTTCCTGACACTAAGCCACAAAAAGCCTTGCAGCTTCCTCTCTCTCCCTCTAGAATATCGGGGCTCCCCCACTGACCCACGTGTTTCTCATTCTCCCCCAAGTGAACGAGCCCAAGCTGTACTGCTGGGCGAAGAGAACACAGTGAGGAGAATGCAGTTACTCCAACTGAGACCTATAGCCAGCGAACCCCCAAATGTATGAAAGAGCCCAGCCTGGATGAGCAGAGCTGCCTCCCCAGCTGACTGCCTCAAAGGACTGCAGACATGTGAATGAGCCCAACTGAAACCAAAAGAACTGCCCAGCTGACCCATGGCTGGGTCTTGAGAAATAATAAATGCAATTTAAGACACTGGCCTAGGAGATGGTTATCACACAGCAATAGCTCATTGATACACTGTTATGGACTGAACTGTAACCCCCAAATATCTGTGCTGGAATCCTAACCCCTGTATCGGTGCCGTCAAGTCGATCCCGACTCATAGTGACCCTACAGAGAATAGGATTTTCACTGTTATGTGAATAAGGCCACATATGCACAAACCAAAAAAAAAAAAAACCCTTACCGTCAAGTAGATTCTGACTCATAGTGACCCTACAGGACAGAGTAGAAGTGCCCAACAGGGTTTCCAAGGACCGGCTGGTGGATTCTAACTGCTGATCTTTTGGTTGGCAGCCAGCTCTTAACCACTGCACCACCAGGGGTCCGTATCAGCATAATGTGTATCTTAAACATAACCGCTTCTGAGATATTAAAAGGGCAGATCAGGCACAGTGAAAAGCAAGGACAAAAGGGAGAACATAGACACCATGTGGAGTATGCCAAGGAACCGAGAACGACAGAGACTCTGAAACAAGGATTTTCACCCAGAGCCAACAGAAAGCCTTCCCCTAGAGCTGGCGCCTGAAATTCAGACTTCTAGCCTCCTGATATGTAACAAAATTACTTTTTGTTCGTTAAAGTCACCCACTGATGGTATTTCTGTTACGGCAGCTCTAGGGAACTAAGACAGCCACCTATCATGTGTCTGGCAGAGTTCAAAGCACTTCATGTGACGATGTGTAGAAAACACAGAATAAGTGCCCAATATACGTCCACTCTCCTTTCTGTGCACCTGGGGCACAACACAACCACAGCCTGGAGACAATAACCTGGATTTCAGATTCAGGGTTGTGGAAGAAACCAGATCAGGGAAAGGCTGGGGTGCAGGTGCCAGGGAGTCCATGGCTGGGAGGGGCCGGCCAACAGGGTAAGGGGTGTCACGTGATGGGGCAAAGGTGGAAGGGAAGGAGGCCAGCCCACCTGCCAGGATGACCACGTCGGCTTTCTTCAGGGCGGCGCTGCGGTTCTGCCGGATGTGGAGGGGGTTGTTGCGGCCCAGCAGCCCCCGTGCCATGCCCCCCAGGAAGCAGGGGACGCCCAGGGTCTCAACGGCAGCCCTGGTGGTCCAGGCAGAGCAGGGATCAGCAAGTCCAAGAGCCCACCCCCTTGCAACAGGCACCAAAGGAGCCAGGGACAGGAGTTCGATGATAACAAGGGCAGGGCCAGGGGCTTCTCACCGAAGCTTGTCAGCGGGTGTCGGGGGCAACAGGGCCTGGCTCCCCAGTACCATCAGGGGCCTCTTAGCCCGGCTCAAGATCTCCAAACAGCGCTGGACCTGAGATGAGAACGGGATCACAGGGCCATCCCTGAGTCTCCATCAGCCCTCACGATCAAGGCCTCGGTACCAATTCAGGGGAAGGCCACACTGCCAAGCAGTGGTCCTCGGCCGGGGAAAAGAGGTGATTCACCTGTTGAGGGGGTGCTTGGGGGATGTCCAGTGGCAGGGGCCCTTCAGGCTGAGGCTCCCAGGCCCCCGCAAAGAGGTTGGCCAGGTGATTCTCTAAGTACCTGTGAAGGGCAGAGGAAGGGGCTGGTTACCAGGAGTCCCTGGGAAGTGCAGACAGTGAATGCGCCGGCTGCTAACCAAAAGACTGAAGGTTTGAGTACACCCAGAGGTGCCTCAGAAGAAAAGCCTGGCGATTCACTCCCAAAAATCCAGCCACTGAAAACCCTATGGAGCACAGTCCTACTCTGACATACATGGGGTTGCCATGAGTCAGAATCGACTCAACAGCAACTGGTTTGGTTTAGTCACTGACTTTGTTCCAAACCTGTGCAGGGCCTGGAGGCATAAAGGTAAGCCTGGCCCAGCCCCTGCCCTCAAGGAACATACAATCAGCCCAAGAACAGAAACGTAGACTGCAGCCACTGAAGTTCCGAGCCAGAAGCTTCCACTTTCTCTTTTAAAGGGGAGTCAAGATTTCAGAGACTGAAAGATCAAGGATGAAGCCAAGAGACACCCCAACGTTTAAGAAAAGGCCCAGGAACATAAAGCTAAGACTACATTAGCCTGAGACCAGAAGAACCAGATGGTGCCAAGCTACAACCGATGACTGTCCTGACAGGGAACTCAACAGAGAACCCCTGAGGGAGCAGGAGAGCAGTGGGATGCAGACTTCAAATTCTCATAAAAAGACCAGACTTAATGGTCTGACTGAGACTAGAAGGACCCTGGAGGTCATGGTCCCCAGACCTTCTGTTAGCCCAAGACAGGAACCATTCCCAAAGCCAACTCTTCAGACAGGAATTGGACTGGACCTATGGGATAGACAATACTGGTGAAGAATGAGCTTTTTGGACCAAGTAGACACATGAGACTATGTTGGCATCTCCTATCTGAAGGGGCGATGAGAGGGTACAGGAAGTCAGAAGCTGGCCGAATGGACACGAAGAGAGAGTGGAGGGAAGGAGTATGCTGTCTCATTAGAGGGAGAACAATTAAGAGTATATAGCAAGGTACTTATAAACTTTTGTATGACAGTCCGACTTGATTTGTAAACTTTCACTTAAAGCACAATTTAAAATAAATAAATAAATAAGACCCAGGAAGCAGGAACAACCAAAATGTCCATCAACAAAAGAGTGGATAAATAAAATGTGATCCATTCCTAGGGTTAGGGTCAGGGTTAGGACCTCTCCGCCACAGAGAAACCAAGTTCTGATACATGTTACAAGATGGATGAATCTTAAAAACATGTTGAGTGAAATAAGTCAGACACAAAAGGACAAATAACTGTATGATCTCACGTATCTGAGATTAGCAAATACACGGAAGCCAAAGATTATTAGTGGTTACCAGGGTGGGAAGAAAGGAAAAAGGGGGACATTTGGCTTAGTGGGCACCAAGTTTCTGTCAATGGTGATGGAATGATTTGGAAGAGGGTAGAGAGAATGGTTGTGTAACGTAAAGAATGGAATCAATGTCACCGAATTGCACGTGTGGCAACCGTACAGATGGCATGTTTTGTTATCTGTGTTTTCACCACTGATAATTTTTTTTAAAAAGGCCTGGGAAGAGCCGGCCTGGCAGAGGATTAGAAGGACAAGGGGCGGGGAGTAGCCCGGAGGCCAAGGAGTAGGGAGTTCTAAGAATGAAGTTGTCACTACCGCAAAATAGCTGAATGAGCTGGCCCTCAAGGCACTCTGCACACGTCCAGAGAGCAGGGGCTGGCCTGTCTCTTGTCCGGCCTGGTGTAAGAAGAAAGACACATCTCCATCCTGTGCCCCTTTCAGCTAGGCCTACCTTGGTAGTGCCCCAAAACTGACCCCACCTTCCACACACCTCTGTTCAGGCTATGTCCCTACTGGGAGCGCCCTTTACCCTCTCCACTGAAAGACACCAGCTGCTGTCACGTCAACCCCAACTCCTGGCAACCCCACGTGTACCTGAGCAGAACTGTGTGCTCCACGGGGTTTTCAAGGCTGTGACCCTTCTAGAAGCAGACTGCCAAGCCTTTATTCCAAGGCACCTCTGGGTGGACTTGAACCACCAGCCTTTCAGTTAGCAGCCGACTGCAAACGACTTGCTCCACCTAGGCTCCCCAACTCCAAGAAGCTCACCTCAAACTGTCGGCTTTTCCAGAAAGACCTTCATGCTTATTCCAGGCCAGCCCTGCTGCCCTTAACTCTCTAAGCTCCTTGCCACTTGGGCCTGAAGTCAATGGGCCTACAGGGACCTACTGTGACCCACTGTCCCCTTATCTGGCCCTCACAGAAATCTAGGCACTTATATTCAATCCATCCACCCTCCCCATCCCAGAGCCACTACCCTGAACCAGGCCATCACTGCCCCTCGCCCTGCGGTCCTTGACACCTTCTCCTGGCTTCCAGCCCCCACCCCCACCCCCACTCCCACCCCACAGACCTCTCTCCAACAGCAGCCCCAGAGAACGTTACCAAAACCCAAATTCGGGGAGTTCCATGCCACTGCTTCAGCTGCTCCAATGCTTCTCCAGGAAGCACGACGTAAAAACAAAACCCCAGGTCCTCACAGTGGCCCCTGCCAGCTGCTCTGAGCTCACCCCCCTTCCGCTCTGCCCCTTGCTCTCGTGCTTCCACACACAGGAGACTCCTGACTTTGCCAACCCAAAGTTCATCCCTGCCCCAGGGCCTATGCGTGTACCGCTCCCTCTACTTGGACTGCTCCTCCCACTTGAATCAACAGACAAAAGGGGCTCTCCTTGAAGAGTGTGGGCAGGAGGCTGCAGGAGAGGCCAGGGACAGGAGAGGGTATGGTGAGCTGGGGGTCCTCACCAGGTGACCCCCCAACCTAGGAGGCCCTTGGGCGGCTTGGTGGGCACCATCTCCTTCTGGACCATGAAGTAGGGGTACAGCACGTCAACAGGCAGCTCCACAAACACTGGGCCTGCAGGGACAGGGGGGCATTGAGCCTGCAGTGCACCCCAGGCCTCCAGCCCCCAGGACCTGACCACTGCCCGGCCCCCACCACCTACCCGGGGTGCCTGACTGCGCAGTGGCTATGGCAGCCCTCAGGGTGGGCACGATGTCCCGCACCCTCCGCACCGATGCACAGAACTTGCAGAGTGGCCGGAATAGTGACATCTGGTCAATGGCCTGGAGTGCCCCCCGGTTCTAGAAAAGACAAGTTGGGACATCAGCACGTGAGCCCCTCAGGCCTCCCCGGGGCCCCCACTGCCCCCTGTGGGCTAGGTACCTGCAGCAGGGTGCCAGCAGCACCCCCCAGGAGCAGAACCGGGGACTGGGCCATCTGGGCATTCTTTATTGCTGTCACAGTATTGGTGAGGCCGGGGCCTGCCGTCACGGCTGCTACACCCACCGTCCCTGAAACACAGACACCGTCATGGCCCTGCCCCCAACCCAGACACCCCAACTGGCAGTCACACCCACCCCAGTCCGTTTCCTGCTGCCCTCACCAGTCAACCGGGCCACGGCGTCAGCTGCAAAGACGGCTGTGACCTCATGGCGAGTGTCCACCACACGGATGCCCAGCTTCTCGCAGGCTACGAGCAGTGGGGAGATGTGCCCACCAACCAGCGTGAAGACAAAGCGCACGCTGTGGGCACGCAGCACGGCCGCCACATTCTCCCCGCCATGCCGGACACTGGCCTTGTCCACCTGGGCCCCAGGGGGAAGAGGAGGAGGGACAAGAAGGTCAACAACCAGGGCAATGGCACCAGGGCAGGTGGTGGAGGTGTGAGCCCACCCCAGAAAAAAGGGTGGGAGCAGGGTCGGTGTCAGGGGATGCCTGGTGTCGATGAGGCGGTCATCTCATCATCTCTTCCTTCCTTTCCTTCCTCCTTCCCTCCCGTGAGCCCTAAGCTGAGGGATCATCACTATATTCTTGAACAGTTAAGGAAGCCACGTTACCCAAAGCCACAGCTACAAAGTAATAAAAGGAAGACTGACACTCAGATAGAACCCACGATCTTCAACTCTCTGCTCCGTTACACTACCTGCTACGGGGATGGTGGGGCAACCTGAGCCAGAGGAAGGAAGGGACCTAGATGACCCCAAGGACCCTGGCCAGGGCATGGGGCACGGGCCCAACTCCCGGCTTGGGAATCCAGAACTGCCTGCCCACCAGTGTCCCTGCAGAGCCTGATGGCTTGACTCCTTCCCTCCCTTATCTCTCACCCCCGTGACATAAGCACAGGCCCAGCTGACAGGTTGCCAGCCACCACGGGCCTGGCACATGCCACTCGCACAGCCCGAGGCTCCGTGCCCCACGCACCCCAGAAGCCTGTGCTTTTAACCCCACAAGTCCTCAAGGCTGGTGATGTTGCTTGATTGCTATGAGAGGAAGGGCTGGGGAGGGGCCTGTGGAGGTCCAGGTTGAAGGACAGCAGAGGGGCCTGGGGAAGGGTCAGTGTTGCTGCTGGCTATGACAAGAAGAAACAGGGAGGGCCTGAGGAATGGGCAGTCTCTGGGTGGTGCAAATAGTTAACACTCCACTGCTAACTGAAGGGCTGGAGGTTCAAATCCACCCAGAGGGACCCTGGAAGAAAAGCCTGGCAATCTACTGCTGAAAAGTCAGCCACGGAAAACCCTATGCAGCACAGTTCTACTTTGACAGCACGGGGCTGACATGAGGCAGAGTCGACTCCACAACAACTAGGGAGGGAATTAGTGTTGGTCCCCCTTATGAAAGACTGGGGTGCCTGCATAGAGGGTTAGTCCCTGGGTGGTACGAAGTTACTGCCCTTGGTCACTAAATGATAAGTCAGAGCTTTGAGACCACCCAGAGGGGCCTTGGAAGAAAAGCCTGTCAATCTACTTCTGAAATGTCAGCCACTGAAAACCCTATGGAGCACAGCTCTACTCTGAAACACACTGCGGAGGGGGTAAGGGTTCCTCCCAGCTCTGAGAGAAAGGTCTAGGGAGGGGTCTGGAAAGTAAATTCCACAGAGACGTGCCAAGTAGTTACAAGTGATGACTATGGGGCCAGTTCTCCCCAAACAAGTCACTTAGAGCAAACTACCACATGACCTCTCTGGGCCTAAGTTTCTTTGATGGAAAACGGGACCATCACAACAGCACCTAATTCAGAGATGTGGTTTGAGCTACCTGAGAAGTCCCTCTAAATCATGAAGCTCAGCAGAAGAAAACGGTCACAAAACCGTCACTGCCATCCCCTCAGATGCCTGTCCATTCTGATCCCATGGGGTCTGGAGTGCAGGACAGTAGTGGTGTCATCCACTCTCTGAAAGGGGCCAGCCCCGGGGAAGGAGATGCACGGGGCGTGAGGGCCGGCAGCCGTAGCTTCCCAGTTCTCCCTTCTCCATAGCAAAGTCCAGGTTCTCCCTAGTGATGCGTGGCAATGGGACAGGGTCCTGGGCAGAGTCCATAGGCTAGTCCCTGCGGGCCGGCTGGGCCTTGCTTTCCCTGCCTGTAATGTGGGTGAGCTGCAAGGGGTGCCGGGGGTCCCCTTTTCTTGCCTGACCCTAGCCCGCCTCCCGTCCGTGTGCCCGCACCTTGTGCCTCAGTTGGTAGAAGAGCCCCAAGCGATGTGCGACGCCCAGAAGGGCGGCCACCATTGTACCAACGGCCAGAAGCAGAAGCGAAGAGACGAAACTCCAGGCAGCGGGGGCGACCGCGGGGAGATCCATGAGATGGCACCTAAGGGAGAAAGGACAGTGCAAGTTACTGGGCGCGACAGATACAGCAATCGGAAGAAAGCACGCCACTTCTCGGTGCCCTCTCCCAGGCCACGCCCCTTTGTCAAGAGGCTGGGCAGCCACGCCCCCTAAGCGTCTACGCTCCAGGCTAGGCCCCGCCTCCGGGCCCAGACCATGCCTGCTAGACGCCAGGCCACACCTCTTGCGACAAAAAGCCCCAGACCCTTACATCACCACTACCATTCAAACGAGGTCCCCGTCCTCTGCGCCTCACAGACCAATACGGCGACAACGACCCCAAAACTCATTTTCCCACTTACCTATTTCTCCACAAATCGCCGCGAAGCCCTGCCTCTCTTTTACGTCAGGCTCCGGTGGTGAGCCCGCCCCACGACTACGTCACCGAGGCTAGGCCACGCCCCCTGGCTGGCATGCGCAACCCACTTGTCAAGCCACCCCCTCCTTCCGGTCGCTCACCCAGGCTAGATCCCCGACCCCAGGCCAAGATTCTGGGTCAGATCGCCTCGGAATGCTTCTCTGACGCCGGCCAGCCGGGCCCGAAGGCCCTTCAACCTTTACCTAAAGGAAATGGCGCTGTCCCCAGCTGGACTCGGCACCCTCGGCGTCACGTGACCCAGACACGCAGCATGAGGGGGCGGGGCCGGAGCCCGAAGCAGTGCGCCTTCGCCCACTTGAATAAACTGCGCCCCGTAGTGCGGCCCAATGCGCGTGCGCAGAGCCGGAGCCACGCTCCGGAGCCAAGGGCACCTCCCGTAAGAGCCCTGTCTCTATTGGCCGCCTTGCGCACAGATCCCGCCTTCCCTCGACTTTCACTGGCTCTAACAGTAGGCCTCACACCCTTCTTTACCAAAGGGTCACGCTCCTCGGTGCCTTGCAGTTAACAGATTTCAGGCTATGATCTTCATGGGCCCACTACCGCAGCCTTCATTTGGCTCCGGTTTGTAGGCCTGTCGGTCCCGGGGCTCCCCAAACCCTGCCCCGTGTTCCACGCCGGAGAGTGTGGACAGTCACAGGCCGGCTCTTCAGAGCTCTATCCTCAAGGACAGCACCCCAAACAAACCCCGCCCCTCGCCTTAAACCAGGCTCCACCCCGCCATCGTGTAATCCTGCGACGGCAAAGGTCCCGCCCCCAACCTTGGCTCTGCCCCACAGGCCCGCCCCCTTTCCCGGACTCTCGGGATTTGTCAGCTCTCAGTGCAGCGGAGCAGGGGCGGGAGAAGTACGGACCCAAGGAAGCCACGGGGTACCTGGTTCGAGCCCACGTTCCACCACGTTCCAGCCATGTAGCTTCTGGAAACTGATCCCCCATCGGTAAAGGGGTGGGGGGAGGGATCGAGCGCCCTGTTATCCGAGACAAATACTGCAGGTTTTACACTAACTCCCATCCCTGTCAATTTTGGGGATGCCCCTCCGAACATTCTCCCAATAGTTAATTTTCCTTCTACTAAATCATTTCTAGGTTTTAATATCACCCATTAATGGAAAAAATCTTACCTCCCCTGGCCTCATAATTTTCCACCAGTTACTGCTCCTTTGGTCCTTTTTAGTAGAAGTTGTCTATACTTGCTGACTCCATGAACATGCCTCCTACTCCCTCCTAAACCTACTCCACACAGGTTTCTGCCCACCAGTCCATGAGAGCTGCTCTGTATTATTCCAACAGTCTCCAAACCAGTCCCTCTTCCTTGTGTCTCTCACCCACTGGCTCAACCCCATTCTCCCCAAGGCAGCTGCTGTGAACTCACCAAAGGCAGTGGGGGAGGGCGTCACCCCCAGTCACCACCTGCCTGACCAATAATCAACAGGATAAAATGCAAACTTTCTAGAAGGGCCTCGTATACCCAAACTCCCAGGGCCAATAACGAAGTAGTAATTGTTACTTTTCCCCATCCAAACCAAAACAAAACCCACTGCCGTTGAGTCTATTCCGACTCAGAGCGACCCTATAGGATCCTTCAACACTGCAACCTGAGTCTTGATTTTTTCATTTCTTTCTGCTTTAGAAATGCTGAGCGTGTTCTTCCTTTTTGGTTTTCTAACTCTAGGTCTTTGCATGTGACATTATAATACTTTATTTTCTCTTCTCGAGCTGCCTTTTGAAATCTACTGTTCAGTTCTTATTACTTCATTATTTCTTCCATTTGCTTTAGCTACTCTGCATTCAAGGGCAAGTTTCAGAGTCTCTTCTGATATCCGTTTTGGTCTTTTTCTTTCTTGTCTTTTTAATGACAGTTTTCTTTGCTCATATATGATGTCCTTGATATCATCCCAAAACTCTTCTGGTTTTTGGTCATTAGTGTTCAATGCATCAAATTTATTCTTGAGATGGTCTCTAAATTCAGGTGGGGTATACTCAAGGTCATACTTAGGCTTTCATGGAGTTGTTTTAATTTTATTCACCTTCAGCTTGAACTTGCTTATGAGGAATTGATGGCCTGTTCCACAGTCGTCCCCTGGCCTTGTTCTGACTGATGATATTGAGCTTCTCTATAGTCTGTTTCCACGGATGTAGTTGATTTGACTTCTGTGTATTTCACCTGGCGAGGTCCATGTGTATAGTCACTGTTTCTGTTGTTGAAAAAGTATTTCCAATGAATAGGTCGTTGGTCTTGCAAAATTCTATCATTCAATCTCCCGCATCCTAATTATGAATGCATCTCGATTCTATTTTTGATCAATTTCAGACTGCAGAAGTTGGTAAAAAAAAAATTCAGTTTCTTCATCTTTGGCATTAGTGGTTGGTACGTAAATTTGAATAATAGTCATATTGACTGGTCTTCCTTGTAGGTATATGAACAAACTGATGAGATTCAATTTACTACAGTTGGATTAGATTCTTTGTCTTGAAATGTTGAAAGCCTGAACCAGAGAGGCCAAGAGGGAAGCAGTTGATGAGTTAAAAAAAAAAAAAAAAGGCAGCAATAACAGCAACCAGTTACCATCGAGCCATGTGTGTCACAATAGAATTGTGCTCCATAAGGTTTTTAATGGCTGATCTTTTGGAAGTAGATCACCAGGCCTTTCTTCTGAGTTGCCTCTGGGCGGACTCAAACCTCCAACCTTTTCAAACACATTTACCATTTCCACCTCTTGGGGACTCCAATTGATTCGTAACAGAGGCAGATGCAAAAATCCAGAGAGAGCGGGGCTGAGGCACAGGAGCCGTGAATAAGCAGGAGCCAGGAGGCAGGAAAAAGGTGTCTGAGAAAACCGGCAAGGGTCTGGTTGAAAGTAACCCAAGAGACCAAGAATAGTCATCTCCAACAAGGTGGAGAAGCAACCAACTCTAGATACTGGCACTCGAAGCAGCTGGAGGGAGCTTCTGCTTCTTGCACACAAACAGCCCAGGTCAAGTTCATTGATGTAGCCTTGATGAGAAGATTTAGGAGCCAATTCAGTGGTGGTTTTGAGGTAAGGCTGAAGTGGACACAGCTAGTCTATGCCACTTTTCCCAGAAGTGTGACTGTTGTTTTTAGTTGCCATCAAGCCACTCTGACTCATGGCAGCCCCGTGTACAATAGAACAAAACACTGCCCGGTCCTGTGCCATCTTCATGATCATTGGTATGGTTGAGTCCATTGGTATAGCCAGTGTGTATTTAGAGCCCCTTCCCGCATAGGGGGCTCATCTGTCAAACAATTTTCAGGAATAGATTACCAGGCCTTTCTTCCTACTCTTAGTCCAGAAGCTCCACTGAAATCTGTCCACCACAGGTAACCCTGATGGTATTTGAAATACTGGTGGCATAGCTTCCAGCATCGCAGCAACATGCAAGCTATCATAGTATGACAAATTGATAGAATGTGACTGGAAGGTGTTAAAGAAATGGTGGTTGGTGCAGAGAAGCATATGTTTTAGAATTCAAGAGTCAAGGATCTCAAAGCAGGTTTTTCAACATTCTGTATTCTTCTTATGGGATCATACTAGTAGGCAAATGTTGCCCACGCTCATCTTTAGGCCTCTGCTCCTACGGCTTCTATCCTTTGGTCTTAGTGTTGTTGTTAGTTGCCATCAAATTGACTCCAACTCACGGCGACCTTAAGTATAACAGAATGAAGCACTGCCAGGTCCCACACCATCTTCATGATTGTTTGTATGTTTAGGCTCATCTTGCAGCACTCTATTGGACAATGTTCTGTTGCGACCCATGGGGTTTTCACTGGCTAATTTTTGGAAGTAGATCACCAGGCCTCTCTTCTTACTCTGTCTTGGTCTGGAAGCATTGCTGAAATCTGTCCACCCTAGGTGATCCTACTGGCATTTGAAATACCAATGGCGTAGCATCCAGAATCACAGCAACACACGAGCCTCCACAGGGTAACAAATGGATAGAAGTGTGACTGGGAAGGTGGTAAAGAGATGGCAGTTGGTGCAAAGAGGCATACGTTTTAGAACTCAAGAGTCAACGACCTCAAAACAGGTTTTTCAGCATCCCCTTTTTTTCTTTTGAGATCACATTAATAGTCAGATGTTGCCCACGCTCATTCTCAGGCATTTGCTCTTAAAGTTTCTCTCATTTGGTCTTAGAAAATGTGGGATCAAAAGACGTTCCTGTGGTCATGTTCTGTGGACACAGCCTCACTACTTGTTGTGGATTGAATTGTGTCCCCCAAAAATATGTGTTGTAAATCCTAACCCCTATACCTGGGAAGGAGCCCTGGTGGCACAGTGGTTTAGAGCTCAGCTGCTAACCAAAATGTCAGTAGTTCAAATCCCCCAGCTGCTCCTTGGAAACCCTGTGGGGCAGTTCTACTTTATCCTATCGGGTCGCTAGAAGTTGCGATTGACGTAATGGCAACAGGATATACCTGGGCATGTGATCCCACTTGGGAATAGAGCTTTGTTATGTTGATGAGGCCATATCAGGGTAGTCATGTGTTTTAAGGAAACCCTGCTGGCGTAGTGGTGAAGCACTAGGCTGCTAACAAAAAGGTCAGCAGTTTGAATCCCCCAGGCGCTCCTTGGAAACTCTGTGGGGCAGTTCTACTCTGTCCTATAGGGTTGCTGTGGGTCGGAATCGACTCGATGGGAACGAGTTTAGTTTTTTTTTTTTTTTTTTATTTAATTTTTTTTTAAACCTAGTCACTTTTGTAATATTAAAAGAGCCAATTAGGCACAGAAGCATGAGCCAGCACAAATGGGGGAAAGATGGATGCCACATGGAGATCACCAAGTAACCAAGGAACACCAGGGCTACAGAAGCAAAGACAAGAATTTTCTCCAGAGCTGACAGAGAGAGACTTCCCCTGGAGCCGGTGAAATCTAATTCCCAAAATCAGCCAATGAAACCTGAATTTGGAACTCTACCCTCCTAAACTGTGAGAAGATAAATTTGTTAAAGCCATCCCTTCCTGATATTTCTGTTAATAGCAGCACTAAGAAACTAAGACATCACTGCTCCCAAAAAGGAAGGGGCTCCAGATGGCTTGTCCTCCCGCCACCCAAAAAGAACCTATGTGTTTGCAGCAATGAAACCCAAATGCAAATTTTTTCTGCTCATCTGAGGCATTGAAAGTAGCAAGCAGAAGAAACCGTAATTGAGGGACATTCTACAAAATACTTGGCAGCACTGTGGTGGCTCATGTGTTGCTGTGATGCTAGAAGCTATGCCACTGGGATTTCAAATACCAGCATGGTCACTCATGGTGGACAGGTTTCAGCAGAGCTTCCAGGCTAAGAGTAGGAAGAAAGGCCTGGCAATTTAATTCCAAAAATCAGCCAATGAAAACCCTATGAATCACCACAGAATGTTGTTCAAGATAGTGCCAGAAAATAGGCCCCTAGGTTGGAAGGTACTCAAACACATGGCCACAACAGACTTGAGCACACCAATGATTGTGAAGATGGTGCAGGACCAGGCAGCATTTTGTTCTGTTGTACGTAAGGTCACCATGATTTGGCATCAACTCCATGGCAGCTAACAACAGCACCCTTGAAAACTGTCAAGATCATGAAAACAAGGAAAGACTAAGAAAATGTCACAGAGCAGAGGACACTAAGAAGACATGATGACTAAATTCAATACAGTATCCTGATTGGATCCTGGAATGGAAAAAGAACATTAGTGAAAACACTGATTAAAATCCAAGTACACTTGGGAGTTTAGTTAATACTGTTGTGCCGACTTTGATCTCTTAACGAATGTACTGTATGTATAAGGTTATGTTATATAAGATGTTAACATCAGGAGGAGCTGGGTGAAAGGTATACAGAACCTCTCTGCACCATCTTTCCAGCTGTTCTGTAAATCTGAATTAAAATTTTTAGGTAGCAAGCACATAAAGTTTTCCAGAGAGAAATGTTGCAACAATGTGTAAACTCTTTCATGAGAGAGAAAGCTTTGCTACACTCCAGGACTAATGGAAATGTTTATTGATTCTATCTCTCCCCAGGTGATGAAAAACTGTCATCAGGCAAATGTCCAGAAGGCTTTCCTCCTGAAGCTAGATTTATCCAACAAAGACACAGGGAGGAAAAGCAATGAACAAGGCAACAAATAAATATAATGTATCCAAAAGTGATTGGTGTTCTGAAGATAAAGCCAAAACCAAATCTGTTGCCATTGAATCAATTCTGACTCATGGTGACCCCATGTGTCACAGAGTAGTACTGCTCCATAGGTTTTCTTGTCTATAATCTTTTCAGAAGCAGATTGCCAGGCCTTTCTTCCATGGTGCCACTGGGTGGGTAGAAACCGCCAACCTTTCATAGCCAATAGCAAATTGTTTGCGCCACCCAGGGTCTTTTGTTCTGAAGATAACTGAAACAGAGTATAGAGTTGGAGGGACAGGGTAAGGGGATTAATTTAGCTGGGATAGTCAGGAAGGCTCTCTGAGGTGATATTTGAGCAGAGAGACGAGGAGAAGTGAAGGAATGAGCCTCATAAAAAATCTATAGAAAGATTCCAGACAGAGGAAATGGCTAGTGCAAAGGCCCTGAGGTAGAGTATTCATTTCCTGTGGCTGCAGTAACAAATTACCACAAACTAGGGGGCTTAAAACAACAGAAATTTATTGTCTCACTGTCCTGCAAGTCAGAAGTCCAAATCAAGGTGTTTGTAGGACCAGGCTTCCTCTGATGGCTCTAGAAGAGAATACTTTCCTGCCTCTTCCAGCTTCTGGCAGTTCCAGGAATTCCTTAGTTTATGGCTGCATCACTCCAATCTCTGTCCCCATCTTCATGTGGTCTTCTCCCCTGTGTCTTCTTCCTTCTGTTCTAAGAACACTGGTCGTTAGATTTAGGGCCCACCCAGGAAATTCAGGATGATCCCATTTTGAGATCTTTCACTTAATTACATCTTCAAAGAAACTTTTTCCAAATAAAGTCACATTCTCAGGTTCCAGGTAGACAATTTTTTTTTTTTTTGCAGGGTTGGGGGAGGCTACCATTGAACCAACTACAGGTGGGGATAAGTTTCATATGAGCAGGGAAAATTGAAAAGGCCGGTATAGCTGGAATATACGAGAACACGGAGGAGGAGGAAAGGGAGATGAGGTCAGAGGATCGGCAAGGACCGGGGGGCATAAGGCTTTGCAGCTCACAATAAGGACTTTGGGTTTTATTCTGAGTGAGCTGGGAAGTCGGCAGTGGACTGGGGCGGGGGGTCAGGGGGTGTTGAGCTACATAAAAAAATAAATAAAAAGTTGCCGTTGAGTCAGTTCCAACTCAGCGCAACCCCTTGTGTTACAGAGCAGGGCTGAGTTCCGTAGGGTGTTCTTGGCTGTAATCTTTATGGGAGCAGATCACCAGGTCTTTCTTCCATGGTGCCACTGGGTGGATTCGAACCACCAACCTGTAAGCTCAAACTATTTGCGCCACTCAGGGGAGTGTACAGTGACATAAAACCTGTGCATGATTGCTCATAAGAGCTTTATTCATAATAGCCAAAGACTACAAAAGCCAAAATGTCCCTTAATAGGTGACTGATTAAACAGACTGTAGTCCATCCTTACCATAAAATACTTAAAAAAAAAAGTTACCATTTGAGTCAGTTCTGACTCATGGTAACCCCATATGTGTCAGAGTAGGACTGCACTCCACAGGGTTTTCATTGGCTGATTTTTCAAGAGCAAATCACCAGGCCTTTCTTCTGAGGTGCCTCTGGGTGGACTCGAAGCTCCAAACTTTCAGTTAGCAGCCAATTGTGTTAACTGTTTGCACCACTCAGGGACTCTGTGGAATACTACTCAGTCATCAAAAGGGAAAACTATCGAAATACACAACTTGGGTGAATCTCAGAATAATGATACTGAGTGAAAGAAACCAGTCTTGAAAGACTACATGCTGTATGATCCCATGTATATGATATTCTCAAAGTGACAAGGCTATAGTGATGGGGAGCAGATCAGTGGTTGCCAGGGCTTAGGGGAGGAGTGGCTATAAAGGGATAGTCTGAGGATATTTTGGAGGATGATGGAGCTGCTCTGTATCCTGATTATGGTGGTGGTTATGTAAATCTAGGACCCTGGGTAGTGCAAATGGTTTGTGCTCAGCTAGAAATCTAAAGGTTGGTGGTTTGAACTCAGCCAGCAGCACCATGGAAGAAAGGGCTGGTGATCCGCTTCTGTAAAGATAACAGCCAGTGAGTGAAATTAATTGCAAAAGAACAAATACTGTATGAGACCACTATTGTAAGAACTCAAGAAAAAGTTTAAACACAGGAGAAAATATTCTTTGATGGTTACGAGGGTGGGGAGGGAGGGAGAAGAGTATTCACTAGTTAGTAAGCCAAAACCAAAGCCGGTGCCGTTGAGTCGATTCCGACTCATAGCAACCCTATAGGACAGAGTAGAACTGCCCCAAAGAGTTTCCAAGGAGCGCCTGGTGGATTCGAACTGCCGACCCTTTGGTTGGCAGCCATAGCACTTAACCACTATACCACCAGGGTTAGTTAGTAACAAGAACTATTTTAGGTGAATGGAAAGACAACACACAATACAGGACAGGTCAGCACAACTGGACTAAAACGAAAGCAAAGAAGTTTCCTGAATACAACCAAACACTTTAAAGGCCAGAGTAGCAGGGACGAGGGTCTGGCGACCATGGTTTCAGGGGACACCTAGGTCAACTGGTATAACAAACTGTATTAAGAAAACGTTCTGCATCCCACTTTGGTGAGGGGCGTCTGGGGTCTTCAACACTAGCAAGTGGCCATCTAAGATGCATTAGTTGGTCTCAAAACACATGAAGCAAAGGAGAATGAAGAACACCAAAGGCACAAGGTAAATATGAGTCCACACATAAGCCAGAGACTATATCAGCCTGAGACCAGAACTAGAGATGGTGCCCAGCTACAACCGGTGACTACCCTGACAGCAAAGACAACAGAGAATCCCTCATGGAGCAGGAGAACAGTGGGATGCAGACCACAAATTCTTCTAAAAAGACCAGATTTAATGATCTGACTGAGACTAGAGGGATCCCAGAAGTCATGGTCCCTGGACCTTCTGTTAGCCCAAACTGTAACCATTCCCGAAACCAACTCTTCAGACAGGGATTGGACTGGACTATAAGACAGAAAATGATACTGGTGAGGAGTGAGCTTCTTGGCTGAAGTAGACACATGAGACTATGTGGGCAGCTCCTGTCTGGAGGTGAGATGAGAAGGCAGAGGGGGACAGAAGCTGGCTGAATAGACACAGAGAATGCAGGGTGGAGAGGAGGATTGTGCTGTACATTAGGGGGAGAGCAGCTAGGAGTACATAGCAAGGTGTACATAAATTTTTGTATGAGAGACTGACTTGTTTTGCAAACTGTCACTTAAAACACAAATTAAAAAAAAAAGATTACATCCAAGAAAACCCTATGGAACAGTTCTACTCTGTAGCACAGGGTCTGCTTGAGTCTGAATTGACTCAACGGCAACTAACAATAACAACAACATGCATGTGTTAAAATTCACTGAACTGTTCACTAAAAAATTTGATTGTACTATACGATATTTTATAAAAATAAAATTACTGGGGGATCCAGGGTGGAAAGGGAAAAGAGGAGAGCCCTGATACAATGCAGGGATTGGCAATCAAAGTCACAAAACAATTAGTGCATAAATTTTTGAATTGTGCTGTAAACTTTCACCTAAAAGACAATAAAATTTAAAAAAGAAAAAATCTATAAGTAAAATATAAAGACATACACAATGTAAAAAAATGAAATTGAATATGGACTAATACTACACCAAAATTTTCCCCTAAACTAATTAAAAGCCTTGAAAGAGAATTGGGAAAGGGGATAATTCAAAGGTTTTTAAATGCCGACTGTAGGAAATGCTATGGATTAAGTGCTTCACACTTTGGGAAACCGTGAATTTAGTAAACTCATATTATCATCAATCCTCATCTTTGTGAGTTTCAGAGAGATCAAACCAAATCAAAACCAAACTCATTGCTGTTCAGTGGATTCCAACTCATGGCAACTCCATGTGTTACAGAATAGAACTGCTCCATAGGGGTTTCCTGGCTGTAATCTTTACAGAAGCAGTTTGCCAGGACTTTCTTCCATGTCACTGCTGGGTGGGTCCAAACTGCCAACATACAGGTTAGTAGTTGAGTGCAAACCATTTGCACTGGGATCAGAGAAATCCTAGGGTCTGAAAATATAAAAGAGAGAAGAGCTCATCATAGCCAACTCCTTCGCTGAATCCTCCTTGGAACACAGAGAGGGGAAGGGACCTCCCCAGGTCTCAGTGAGTGGTTCAGAGCTAAGCTGGGACTCAAATCTCCTGATTCAGAACCGAGAAAAATGAGATGCCCCCTTTTTCCAAACACTCATAAAAAAAATCCAAACCAAACCCATTGCCATCAAGTTGAGTCCAACTCATGCCATACCCGTGTGTTACAGAGTAGGACTGTGCTCTGTAGAGTTTTCTGAGCTGTAATCTTTACACAATCAGATCTCCACAACTTTCTTCTGTGGTGCAGCTGGGTGGGTTCAAACCACCAACCTTTAGGTTAATAGTCAAGTGCAAACTGCTCCACCCAGGGATCTCCAAACGCTCATACAGCCCTTGAAAAGGAGCACAAGGCACCCAAGGGCCCCTCTGAACTGTGATGCAAACTCTCAATCCTGGCTCCACCTCCTTGAGCCATAGACACCATCATCTGGGCTTTCAATCACCCTCATTAGGTGTGATTCATACCTGGCTCCACACCTGCATGAGGTCATGCTGACAGGGAAGAGCGGAACCGGTATTTCCATCCACCCAAACAGAAATGAGCACCAACAAGTTCTTGAAACCGGGAAAAATACAAAGTCAACAGAAACAACACAAACATTACTAAAGGAGTCGCTAGTAATTTACAAATGACCCGATGCCCCAAATAAAAATAAAAAAGGCAGCCTACAAAAATATTAATGTGCTTCATCTGACCCTTAAAATAGAAATTGAAATCAAACAACCTAGAAAAGAAAGGCAGTTATTATCATCAGAGAAAAGAGGTGTGCTCTTGCAAACAAACCTCCCCAAATATGTAACTCTTTAGCCTTGCCCAACGGCTGAAGGAAATAATGGAACATTCCAGTCCCAGAAAGAAAGTTTTAATACTAGACAATCATAAATACACAGAATCTAGAAATTGGTCCAAAACTTTATTTTTCTCTTAAGCCTCCAGTCAATTCAGCTCAGAAGGAAATCTGGGAGTCCTTCTCTTTAGAACCATGGAATACCGGAAGAACAAACAAACCTGTCTTGGAGGAAGTGTAGCCAGAATGCTCCTTAGAAGCGGGGGTGGCGAGACTTGGTTTCATGTACTTTGGACACAAAATCAGAAGGGACAAATCCCTGGAGAAGGACATCATGCTTGGTAAGCTAGAGGATCAGTGAAAACAAGGAGACCCTCAATAAGCTGGATTGACACAGTGGCTGCAACAATGGGCTCAAACATAGCACCAATTCTGAAGCTGACACAGGGCTGGGCAAGATTTCATTCTGTTGTACATAGGGTTCCTATGAGTTGGATCCAACTGGATGGCACCTAACAACAACTTCTCTTTAGACTCCCGTCTTTTTTTACGCACTTTTCCTTGGATTGTTTTTTAATCTCTTGGTTCTACCCACAGGACCCTGGCTCCCAACGAACTGGTTAAGACTGTTAAGAGCACACCTCACCTGGGTCTGCATCTTACCTTAGCCTTTCAGTAGTAGCTGGGTGATACTGAGTGAGTTTCTTAAACTCTCTGAGCCTCAACGTTTCTCATCAAAAAATGGAAATAATAACCTTGCTTCTGAGGATAAAACAAGTAATGTGTTGCTAGTTGTTCACCAGAATTCATTCTTCCAATCTTCCTTTAATAGCAGAACTCCCAAGATGTGGCCAGGCACATGAAAATCCAGACACCCTTGCTGCCAGCTGTAATTTGTGCCATAGGTCTAGTCAATGGGATGTGAATGGGAGTGATGACCACGTTCTGCCCTTAGAAGGAAGGCGTGTGCACTCCTTTGGGCCTCTTATCCTTTCCTGTAGCCTAGGATGTGGAATCTCTGGGTGGCGAAAATGGTTAATGCCCTCTGCAGCAAACCGAAAAGTTGACGTTTGGAGTCCACCCAGAGGTGCCCCAGAAAAAAAAGCTCTAGTGATCTATTTCCCAAAAAAATTAGCCATTGGAAACTATATGGAGCACAGTTCTTCTCAGACAATCATGCAGTCGCCATGAGTCAGAATCAACTTGACAGCAACTGTTGGGGTTTTTTGTTTTGTTTTGTTTGTTTTATATGGCCTGGGAAGCAGATGTGATGGTTGGAACTAAATAAATTACTTTTTCACAATAGTCAAAAGGTAGAAACAACAGAAATGTCCATCAACAGATGAATGGATAAACACCATGTGTTACATACATACAATGGAATATTATTCAGCCATGAAGAGAAACGAAGTCCTGATACATGCTACAGCGTGGCTGAACCTTGAAAATATTATGCTGAGTGAAATAATTCAGTCACAAAAGGACAGCTATTGTATGATCCCACTTACATAAATATCTAGAAGAGGCACATGTATAGAGAGTAAAGTTTATTCATGGCTACTAGAGGTGGGAGAGAGGGGAAAAGAGGATGTCACTGCTTGGGGAGCACTGAGCTTCTGTTAAGGGTGATGGAAAAATTTGAAAATTAACAGTGGTGATGGCTGAGCAACATGATGAAGGTGATTAACGTTAATGAATTGTAGATATAAATAATGCTGAAAATGACAAATGTTATATGTATATATGTTAAATGTTATGTATATACTTACCACAAAAAAGAAAGAGAAAGAAGGAAGGGAATGGAATGAAAGGAAACTAGGATGGAAGCAAGGAAGGAAAGAAGGAATTACTTTGGACTTAGGCATAGAAGCCATGATTTGAGGAAACCAAGGTAACTTTACCAGCCCTGAGCCACCCACCTCTAAACTGTACTTGAGCAAGACATGACTTCTATCCAATTTAAGTGACTGTATTTTGGGTGCTCTTTGTTATAGCAGCTCACACTGCACAATAACTAACAGCGAAGTTAGTACTGGAAGTGGGGTTCTGCTGCAATGAAAACCTAAACTATGAGGCATTGACTTAACAATCAGGCAGTGGGCCATGAAGACACAGATACCAGGTGGAAAGCTGGTGACCCCGTAATGCTATGGCAAAACATGAGGTAAGGCCGTGATGTCTTAGAAGACAGACTACATGTCTATTGAGCCTGTAGCCCTTGGGGAAGTTGTTGGGAGAAGCCAGATTACTTGTGTGTGTTGACTATTCCTTTCCACTGTTAGTAAAAAGAGAGAAGTTTTGAGGCAAGCAAAGATGAAAGGTGTCTTAGGCTGGGTTTACTACAGAATAAAAACCAGTGAAGCCTACGTATATAAATATGTGTGGAGGGAGATTTATCTGAAGGAAATGGTTCACATGGTTGTAGAGGCTAGAAAGCCTCAAGTCTGTGGGTCGGGCATCAGACTGGAGGCTTCTCTTGACTCACATAGCTGCAGGGGCTGACAAGCCCAAGATCAGCAGGTCAGATGGTAGGTCACTGGTTCACGGGCTCTGGAGGCTGATGAATCCCAAGATCAGCAGGCAATATGGCAGGATGCTGGCTCAAGTCCCAAGAACCAGAGGTCAGATGATGGTGAGCTGGATGCAGGACCCAGAACAAGCAAGCGAGCTTTGCCAGAACGTCCATATATATTGGATGCAGGCCACATCCCCAGGGAAACTCCCTTTTCAACTGATTGGCTGCTCACATCAGATCACAAAATGGAGGATGATTACATTAGATCACAAAATGAGGATGACTACACCATTACATACTGCCAAGCTACATTATTACATAACTGCCAAACCACTGAGAAATCATGGCCCAGTCAAGTTGACACACATCACAGAAGGGAATAGAGTTATACTAAGGGAGGCCTTCTGTCCACGAAGGAGCCCTGGTTACACAGTGGTTAAGCCCTCAGCTACTAACTGAAAGGTCAATGGTTCAAACCCACCAGCCACTCTGTGGAAGAAAAACATGGAAATCTGCTTCCGTAAAGATTACAGCCTTGGAAACCCTATGAAGGGCAGTTCTACTCTGTCCTAAAGAGTACTGTGAGTTGGAATTAACTCAACAGCAATGGGGTGGGTCGTTTCCACACAGGCTGCAATCTAAATTGACTGCGTCTGGTTTTTTGGAGTTCACAGGGCTTCAAAACACCTTTGCACCTCTCTGAGGAGGTAGTCATAGAAAAAAATTAGACTGAAGCCTTGACCCTTCCTCAGGAGCCTCCTGCTTCTTTTCTAGATTGTGAGAGTCAACCCAGCAGCAAAGGTGCAGCCTTCCCTCCCAAATTCACATTTTAGGAGGCTCAGGGTAGCCACCATTAACCTGAGACAGTGCCAACATCCAAGCGTAACAATAACCAGTTGCCACCGAGTCAGATTAGAGCTGTTTTCCATAGGGTTTTCAATGGCTAATTTTTCAGAAGTAGATAGCCAGGCCTTTCTTCCAAGGTGCCTCAGTTGTTGTTGTTATGAGGCCGACAGCCTCCAGGCACCGTTACCAACCCCCAACTTGTAAGTAGAGTAGCATGAGCCACCTCCTCTTCTAAATGGTTTCTCCAGATGTTTTTTTAAGCAATCAGCCAACTTCCTGCCCAAGATAAGAAAAATGAGGCTGGGGTCACAAACCACAGAGCCAGTTAAGACCAAATGTAGCCTGCCTGACATTCGCAGAACCATCAACTCCTGTCTTCTGAGTGACCCCGGAACTTTACTCCCTCCAGACGGAACCAAACTTTCGCAGCCCAAGACTGGGGGAAGACTTTCAGAAGCAAAGGGCTTGAGCCTAAGATCCAGTTTGAGAGACCCACCCTTTTGGACCAAGCAAGTGCAGACAATGGAACTGGCCCAGGAACACTATTTTGGGCCAGACCAATCAATGACCTTGCTGCTTCCCGCCAGGACCCTTCCCATAATAAATAATGTTTCAGCCGTTTTTCAGGGAGCCATCTTGGCAATGCAAGTCCCAGTGTGTTCCTTTGCTTGGCCAACTAAGTAAAGTTTCTTCTTTCACTTTCACTAGTTTCATGTCTCTATGGCCACACTGAGCAAGGACCTGAGACCCTGGTAACAGTTAAGGGAACAATTAGGTACTATCGAGTCGGCTCCGACTCATAGAGGTCCTGTGTACAACAGAACAAAACACTGCCCAGTCCTGTGCCATCTTCACAATCGTTAGGCTTAACCCCATTGTTGCAGCCACTATGTCAATCCATCTCATTGAGAGTCTTCCTTTTTCTCCCTGACCTTCTGCTTTACCCAAGCCTGATGTCCTTCTCCAGGGACAGATCCCTCTTGATAACACGTCCACAGATGTGAGATGTAGTCTCACCATCCTTGCTTCTAAGGAGCATTCTGGTTGTACTCCTTCCAAGACAGACTTTTTCATTCTTTTGGCAGTCCATGGTATATTCAATATTTTTAGCCAACACCACAATTCAAAGGTGTCAATTCTTCTTTGGTCTTCCTTATTCATCATCCAGCTTTCACATGCATGTGAGGTGATTGAAAATATCATGGATTGGGTCAGGCGCACATTAGTCTTCAAGGTGACGTCTTTGCTGTTCAACACTTTAAAGTGGTCTTTTGCTGCCAATTTGCCCAATCCAATGCATCGCTTGATTTCTCGACTGCTGCTTCCATGGGTGTTGACTGAGGATCCAAGTAAAATGAAATCCTTGACAACTTTAATCTTTTCTCAGTTTATCATGATATTGCTTATTGGTCCAGTTGTGAAGATTTTTGTTTTATGTTGAGGTGTAATCCATACTGAAGGCTGTGGTCTTTGATCTTCATCAGCAAATGCTTCAAGTCCTCTTCACTTTCAGCAAGTAAGGTTGTGTCATCTACATAATGCAGGTCGTTAATGAGTTTTCCTCCAATCCTGATGCCCCATTCTTCTTCATGTAGTCCAGCTTCTCAGATTATTTGCTCAGCATACAGATTGAATAGGTACGGTGAAAGGATATAACCCTGGCACACACTAGGACTTCCACAACTAAGTTGACACATATTTTTGGGAGGACACAATTCACTCCATAACACTCATTAAGATATCTCCCTTAGAGAGAGGTGTTATGGATTGAATACAGAACCCCCAAAAATGTGTGTGGAAGTCCTAATTCCTCTACCTATTAATATAACCCTGTTAGGAAATAGGAGTTTCCAGTTGTGATACTGGAGTCTCTGGGTGGTGCAATAGGTTAATATACTTGGCTGTTAACCAAAAGTTTGGAGGTTTAGGTCCACCCAGACACACCTCAGAAGAAAGGCCTGGTGATCTACTTCTGAAAAATCAGTTTTTAAAAACCCTATGGAGCTGGTTTTAGGGGACATCTAAGTCAATTGGCATAATAAAATCTATTGAGAAAACATTCCGCATCCCACTTTGGAGAGTGATGTCTGGGGTCTTAAACGCTAGCAAGTGGCCATCTAAGATGCATCAGTTGGTCTCAACCCACCTGGTGCAAGGAAGAATGAAGAACACCAAAGACACAAGGTAGTTATGAGCCCAAGAGACAGAAAGGACCACATAAACCAGAGACTACGTCGGCTTGAGACCAGAAGAACTGGATGGTGCCTAGCCACAACTAATGACTGCCCTGACAGGGAACACAACACAGAATCCCTGAGGGAGCAGGAGAGCAGTGGGATGTAGACCCCAAATTCTCATAAAAAGCTAGATAGGAGCCCAGCTTCCAAGATTCCCCCAAAGCTCCCCAAAAATCAGGGTTCTGTTAGCAAGGAGTAAGAGGAAAAAGGGATGTTGGGTGGGCTACAAGAAAAGTCTACATACATTATTTTTCTGACTTCAACTAACTTGGGTCTTTCCATTTTAAACCACTTCTTTCAGGTACACTTTGTCTCATTTGAGTAACTTCCTCCACTTCCCTTTCCAAAGATGTCTTCTGAGTGTGATGGAAATGCTCAGACTCCAGTGGTCCCCTCAGGCTAACTCAGCCCACCTGGATTTGCCTTACAGATGCAGACCCTGCTAAGTCTTAGCCACTTGATCCTTCCTCGCTCTAGCGTGGGGACTCTATGGCACACCTATCAGCTGTCATTATCTTTCCAGGGCTTCTGGGAACTTCCAGGCCCCTGTCATGGCACATGAAAGCTGAGAGAGCCTTTGGGTTCCTACTCTATCAACCTAAATATGGTGGAGCCAGTCATGCTCGTCTGAGGCCACTGTGCATGGGAGGCTCTTCACAGGTTTCACACCAGGGATAGGAGAAAAAGGTCTTCACTTTTGTACACACACTTCCATACAACCTGTGTATTGGTTACCTATTGCTGTGTAACTAATTACCCCAAACTTAGTGACTTACAACCACTGCAACACTGGGGAGCTGTTAACACCTACATGCCTAAAGGTGCAAGAGTGGTTACAACTATCTAGAGAAAGTATCTGTGGCTTCTAGATAAGAGGAACAGCCACCCATAACAACCAGATAGAGAGGGAGCTGGGAGAGCAAAACCCCAAACCTTCTCTCTTTCTGCCTTCCATCTCCTGCTGGGGCGTCCCATTTGCCAAACCCAGCTGGAAGTCAGAAGTCAGGGCCCATCAATGTGGTCCATACAGGTTGGTCTCCCAGGCACAGAATAAAGTGGAAAAGGTCGAACCAGGCCACATGAATGGAAGACACAACACATTAAGCTTAAGTCATATTTTCCTGGAGAATTTCATGATAGCAGCCCCATTCCCACTGCCGTCAAGTCGATTCCAAGTCATAGCAACCCTATAGGACAGAATAGAAATGCCCCCGTAGGGTGTCCAAGGCTGTAAATCTTTACAGAAGCAGATTGCCACATTTTTTTCCCAGCAAAGTGGGTGGTGGGTATGAACCACTGACTTTTTGGTTGCAGCCAAGCACTTTAACCACTGCACCACCATGGCTACCAGTGTTTAATTTGTTCTGTTTTCTGCTTCTTTATACTTAAAGTATATGTTAGGTTATTGATTTGGAATCTTCCTTCTTTTCTTAAAATAGACATTTAGAGCTATGAATTTATCTCAGAGCCCTGTTTTTGCTGCATCTCATAAGTTTTGCTATGTTGTATTTTTATTTTCAATTACCACAAAGTATTTTCCAATTTCACTTGTAATTTCTTCTTTGACTTACTGGCTTTTCAGGAGTGTGTTGTTTAATTTTCACCTATTTGTGAAATTTCCACTTCCTGTTTTATTATTGATTTCTCGTTTCATTCCATTGAGGCTGGGGAAGATCATTTGTACAATTTCGATCCATCAAGAGAATTTAATTAAACAAAAGTGAACTACATCTCAGTGAGACAAAACAAAGGAATGCTGGATGGGCATAGTTCCCCCTTCACTGCTGACTCCTCCACTGCTCAGAGAATGCTAGGCTGTCAGAGGCTCTCTCCACTGGCTCTCACCATACACAACAGAACACACTGGCTCCTGACCAAGACAAGAAATTAAGACGAAGAGAAAAAGCAGCCTTTATTAAGCTTATGCCATGTCTCAGGCACTCTTCGTTATTTGCCTCACATAGTTATTTCATTTAAGGTATGGTAGTGGCCTCTGGAGTCCCTGGGTGGTACAGATGATTAATGTGTTCAGCTGCTAACTGAAAGGTTGGAGGTTCAAGTCCACCCAGAGGTGCCTCAAAGAAAGGCCTGATAATCTGCTTCTGAAAAATCAGCCACTGAAAACCCTATGGAGTAGAGTTCTACGCTAACACACATGAAGTCATTATGATTATAGTTGACTCAATGGCCACTGGTTTTAGTGGCCCCTATACCCAGATGTGGAAACTGAATCTTTGGAGAGTCACACGTTAATGAAAAGCTAGAGTAAAAAGTGTAACAGGTCCTTATTTAAAAACTCTGAGACTCACAGCTTCGGGCCAGGTTCCGCCTCAGAGCCACCCTCACCTCCTTATTCCGCAGTGTGTACACCACGGGATTCATCAACGGAGTCACCACGGTGTAAAACACAGCCACTAGGCAGTTCTGGTCACGGTTTCCCCCTGACTCAGGACGCAGGTAAATGATGGAGGCACAGCCAAAATGCACAATGACCACGGTGAGATGGGCCGCACAGGTGGAGATGGCCTTGTGCCGGCCAGCTGCTGAGGGGATCCTCACAATGGCAGCCACAATGAAGGCATAAGAGAGGAGAATGAGGAGAAAGGAGACCAGCACGACGAGGATGCTCAGGAAGAAGATGACTAATGCTTTGCTGGCACTCTTCGTGCAGCTGAGCTTCAGGACAGGGGCAATGTCACAGAAGAAATGCTCCACACGGTTGCTATGGCAGAAAGGCGAGGAGAAGATCATGGTGGTCTCTATCAAGGCCACACAGAACCCAGAGCAGAACCCAAGGGCTCCCAGCCAGAAGCAAATAGTGGATCTCATGATCATTGAGTAGCGGAGGGGGTGGCAGATGGCTACGTACCGGTCATAGCCCATCAGTGTAAGGAGGAAACACTGACTGCAACCCAGTCCCAGAAAGAAGAACATCTGAGCCCAACAGCCAGTGATGGAGATGGCCTGGCTCTCCATCAGCAGATGTGCCAGCATATTGGGGATGGTCACCAGTGTGTAGCAGGTCTCAGAAAGGGACAGCACCACCAGGAAGCGATACATGGGAGTATGGAGGGTTCGGTCCACATGGATGATGGTGATGATGGTGATGTTGCCACTGATGGTGACCAGGTATGTGAGAAAGAACAAGGTGAAGAGCATAGTCCTTAGGTCTGGGAGGTTGGAGAATCCCACCAGAATAAACTCTGTCACCAGCCAGGTCCTATTTGCCTGTTGCTTCTCAGAACCCTGAAAAGAGACGATAGAGTCAATAGAATACAGTGATGGATGGATGGTCTGCTATGCATCAGGTACCAGTGGGTTAGGAGAGTTTTGATGGTTAAATTTTATGGTCAACTTGGCTGGGTTATGGTTCCCAGAAGGAACACTGGTGGCACACTCGTTAAGCACTCAGCTGCTAACTGAAAGGTCAGTGGTTTGAACCCACCACCTGCTTCCCAGGAGAAAGATGTGGCAGTTTACATCCATAAAGGTTACAGCCGAGAAAGCCCTATGGGGCAGTTCTACTCTGTCCCATGGGGTCTGTATGAGTCAAACTTGACTTAATAGCAATGGGTATGGTATGGCATGATTCCTAGTTGTTTGGCCAAACACTAGTTTAGTAGTTACATATGATTAAATCAGTTGAACTTGGGTAGAACAGATTACATTCTATAATGTGTCATTGTTGTTGTTAGATGCCATCAAGTAGGTTCCAACTCATAGCAATCCTATGTACAACAGAATGAAACACTGCCCGGTCCTGAGTCATCCTCACAATCATTGCTTTGTTTGAGTCCATTGCTGCAGCCACTGTGTCAATCCATCTCGTCAAGAGTATTTCTCTTTTTCAATGACCGTCTACTTTACTGAGCAGTCCTTCTCCAGGGACTTGTCCCTCCTGATGACATGTTTTAAGTACTTGAGATGAGTCTTATCATCCTTGCTTCCAAGGAACGTTCTGGCTGTACTTCTTCCAAGACAGACTTGTTCATTCTTCTTGCATTCCATGGTGTATTCAATATTCTTCACCACCACCAAAATTCAAAGGCATCAATTCTTCTTTGGTCTTCCTTATTCATTGTCCATAAGGTAAAGTAATGTAATTACCTTACATCTAATACAGTGTAATGTAATCATCTTCCACGTTGCAACCTAATCTAATGTAATCAATCAGTTGGGGCCATAGTACTGCAGGGTGGATCCTCAACCTAATCATTTCTGAGTTATAAAGAAACCAAAACAGACACAGAGACACACACAGGGAGAAAAAGAAGACTGAAGGTTAATCACATGACTCAGCAATTTCATTCCTAGGTATATACTCAAGAGACTTGAAAGCAAGGACTCAAACAGATACTTGTACAATAATGTTCATCGCAGCACTATTCACAATAGCGAAAAGATGGAAACATCCCAAGTGTTCCTCAACAGAGAAATGGATAAACGCAATGTGGATATCCATACAATCAAATATTCAGACATAAAAGAAATAAATCCTGGTACATGCTACAATGTGGATAAATCTCAGAGACATTATGCTGAGTGAAATAAGCCAGACACAAAAAGCCACATAGTGTATGATACCACTTATATGAAATGTCCAGAACAGGCAAATCTATAGAGATAGAAAGCAGATGAGTGCTTGCCAGGGGCTGAGGTGGGGGGATGGAGAGGTACAGCTTGCTTAATGAGTTGCTATATTGTTAGTCAATAACCTGTGTTTTATTGACTATGCAAAGGCATTCGACCGTGTGGATTACGACAAATTATGGATAACACTGCAAAGAATGGAAATTCCAGAACACTTAATTGTGCTCATGAGGAACCTGTACATAGACCAAGAGACAGTCGTTTGAATAGAACAAAGGGATACTGACTGGTTTAAACTCAGGAAAGGTGTGCATCAGGGTTGTATCTTTTCATCATACTTATTCAATCTTATGTTGAGCAAAATAATATGAGAAGCTGGGCTGTATGAAGAAGAAGGCAACATCTGGATTGGAGGACAACTCATTAAAAACCTACAGATGACACAGCCTTGCTTGCTGAAAGTGAAGAGGACTTGAAGCACTTACCAATGAAGATCAAAGACCACAGCCTTCAGTATGGACTGCACCTCAACATAAAGAAAACAAAAATCCTCAAACTGGACCAATAAGCAGCATCATGATAAGTGGAGAAAAGATCGAAGTTGTCAAGGGTTTCACTTTACTCGGATTCACATCCACGCCCATGGAAGCAGCGATCAGGAAATTAAACAACGTGTTGCATTGGGAAAATCTGCTTCAAAAGACCTCTTTAAAGTGTTAAAAAGCAAAGATGTCACTTTGAGGACTAAGGTTCGCCTGATGCAAGCCATGGTGTTTTCAATTGCCTCATACGCATGCAAAAGCTGGACAATGAATAAGGAAGACCAAAGAATTGATGACTTTGAATTATGGTGTTGGTGAAGAATATTGAATATACCATAGATTGCGAAAAGAATGAACAAATCAGTCTCGGAAGAAGTACAGCCAGAATGCTCATTAGAAGCAAGGATAGCAAAAATTCCTCTCACATACTTTGACATATTATCAGGAGGGACCAGTCCCTGAAGAAGGACATCATGCTTGCTTGATAAAGTAGAGGGTCAGCAAAAAAGAGGAGGACCCACAGGAGATGGATTGACACAGTGGCTGCAGCAACGCGCTCAGGCACAGCGACGATCGTGAGGATGGTGCAGGCAGTGTTCCATTCTGTTGTACATGAGTCAGAACCGACTCCACTGTACTTAATAACATTTTGTTAGTAAGGAAAGCTGGTGGTGCAAATGGTTAAGCACTAGGCTGCTAACAGAAAGATTTTGGTTCGAACCCATCCAGCAGCATCTCGGGAAGAAAGATTTTAGCCTAGAAAACTCTATGGGCGGGAGACATCTACATCGATTGGCATAACGTAGTACATAAAAACACTGTTCTGTATCTTCCTTCGGTCAGTAGCATCTGGGGTCTTAAATGCTTATGAGTAGGCATCTAAGATACAACTAGTAGGCTCTTCCCATCTGGAGCATAGGAGAGTGAAGAAAACCAATGACTTAAGGGAGTAATTAGACCAAAGGACTAATGAATCACACGCACCACAGCCTACAGACCCTGGGACCAGAAGAACTAGCTGACTGGTAGCCTGGCTACCACTACCAAATGCTCTGGCCAGAATCACAACAGAGGGTCCCAGACTGAGCGGGGGAAAAAAATGTAGAACAAAAAAATTAACTTTATTAAAAAAAAAAAAAGACCAGACTTACTGGCCTGATAGAGACTAGAGGAACCCCTGAGGCTCTGGCCGTAAGACATCCCTCTGACTTGGAACTGCAGCCATTCCTGGAAATCACTTTCCGGTGAAGCAATAAACAGGTCTATAAAATAAATATTTAATACCTGAAAGGAACGTGCTCCGCAGAACAATCAATCATAGGAGACTAACAGGAAAACATTGGCCCAAAAAGCAAAGATGAGAAGGCAGGAAGGGGTAGGTCAACCAAAGGAAACAGGGAACCCAGGAAGGAAATGGGGAGAGCGCCAACACAGTGTGGGGATTGCAATCAATGTCACAGAACATTTTGTGTACAATTTGTTGAATGGGAAACTAATTTACTCTCTAAAATTCAATCTAAAACACAGTGAAATGTTAAAAGTAAGTAAATAAAATCCTGTGGGGGAGTTCCACCGTCACATAAGGTCACACAATCTGTTGAAAACAACTCTACAGCACCTACAACACGTAGTTAGTTGACTCTGCTTTGGCTCTGACTCATGGGGACCTTGTGTGTAACAGAAGGAAACATTGCCCAGCCCGGGGCTATCTTTAGAATCATTGCTATGTTAATGGGTGCCGGGTCTTTTAGGGGCCAGAGAAATGTTTTGGAACCAGATAGAGGAGATGTATGACATTTTGAGTACATTAAATGCCACCGAACTGTACACTTTTGTTAAAATGGTATGTTTTATGTTGTGTGAATTTTACCGCAATAAAATCTTTTAAAATAAAATTTTAAAAGTACTTATAATGGCAATCGTTTTTGTTTTATATGTATATATACTTTTTTTTACAGAATAAAATTTTTTAATTTAAAAAAATTTTTCAAAGAAAGAATAATCAAAAAAAGAAATGCCCGTATCACTTATAGTTGAAATGAACAAAATAATACTTCTAGAAACTCTCATTTCCAGAGCCACGTTATAGTTTTCAGGGGCCCTCCTCAATTTTGCTTTCCTCCACAAAAAAAATATTAAAAATTATATTTTGTGCCTAACTTGGTGTAAAGATGAATGTAATCTTCAACCTTAAGTGCTCGTTTTTGTTTTTTCTTTTTTAATTTTAAGAGAAATTAAGCCATGTTAAATAAAAGGAAAATAATTCTCAGATTGTTGACTGTTTCTATTAAAACAATGATGCAACAGTAGAGACGCTGGATTGAGGATCGTTTTATAACTTATAAATTATATAATTTATAATCTTATAATTGATGAACCTGCGATCTCAGAAAGAAATACCGGAATGTTTTTGAGACTCATTTGCACTCATTTGGAACATGAGACTTTGTTTCAAGGCAAATGTTCCTAATACAGCCTTTCCCTGCTATTTGTTAAAAACTAGCTATGTCAGTTATAGTTTTCGTTTATCAATAGTTAATTGGCTTGGATAAGCATAGTCCAGCCTTGAGTTCCCCAAATTACCTCTCAGAAGGTAAGGTGGTGAATGTTCTGATTTATGCCAACGAAGCAGTAAGATCGCCACCTAGTGGCCATTTGGGCACTAATGCACGCCAAAACCACGAAACCGTTTCCCTGAAGCTCATTTTGACTCAAAGCAACACTAAGGAGGGAGTAGAATTGCCCCACAGGGTTTCCAAAGCTGTAAATCATTGCAGAAGCAGACTGCCACATCTTCCTGCCTGGAGCAGCTGGTGGGTTTAAACCTCTGATCTTTGCATTAGCAGCCGATCTCTTTAATTGCTGCGCCACCAGAGCTCTACAAGCCAGTGACCCTTAAGCCAAACCAAACCTGCTGTCTATGAGTCGATTCTGACTCATGGTGACCCCATTGTTACAGAGTAGAATGTTCTACAGAGTTTTCTTGGCTACAATCTTTATGGAAACAGATGGCCAGGACTTACTTCTGCTCTGCCGCAGAGTGGATTCAAATCACCAACCTTTAGGTTAGTAGCTGACAGCAAACCTTTTAGGCTACCCAGGAACAATTTTATTATTCTTAAAGAGATTTAATCAATCCAGTTTTGACATAGGAAGTTAAAGAAAGAGATAAAGAGGTACCTCTTTGAATGCAAAATATGTTAAAACCACTAGTAATTAGAGTTGTCAATAAATGACCAGGAAGAGCAATGTCTAGAAAAAACTGAACACGTGTAGGTGATCTGCTGAGCTCTCCTGGCAAGCTATGAGGTGGATCTTTAGGGAGGATCACAGAGAGCCATGTGTATGGACGTAAAGCAGTTAGAGGAATTTTCCAGAATGAGGTGATTCTTTTTAAGGAGAAAAGTCCAAGCCAAGAAATCCCTGGGTGATGTCAATGGTTTGTGCTCAACTGCTCACCTAAAGATTGGAGATTTGAACCCACCCAGTGGCAGTGTGGAAGAAAGACCTGGCAGTCTGCTTCCATTAAGATTACAGCCAAGAAAACCACATGGAACAGTTCTACTCTGCAAGGCATGCAGTGGCCATGAGTTGGGATCAACTTGACAGCAACTAGCAACAACAGTCCAAGGTACAACTCAAAAGTCCAAACCAGGCTGGTGGACTCCAAACTGTTAATTGTCATGTAGGGAAAGGGCCTGGTATCGTCAAGCCTCCTCCAGGAATAAGTCAGCTTTCTTAAGCATCTTTTTAAAAAGCCCTTTTGGGCATCTTATGAGGCAGTGGTGGGTCAGCGGTAGAATCGAAGGCTTCCGTGCAGCTCTACATGTTGGGTTCATGGCCAACGTACCTCATGCGCAGCCACCACCCTTCTGCCAGTGGGGTCTTGCATGTTGCTATGATGGTGAACACGTCTAGGTGGAGCTTCCAGAGTACCTCAGACTGGGAAGAAAAGCTTGGTGATGAACTTTTGAAAATCAGCCAGTGAAAACCCTATGAATCACAATATTCTGATTTACAACCGATCACGGGGATGGCACAGGACCCGACAGCATGGTCTACAGTTGGGATCACTATTTCCCCCTCTGCACCCACGACAGGTCCCTGGGTGGTGGAGACGGTTCATGATCTCAGCTGCTCACAGAAAGGTTGGTGGTTCTAGGACAGGGAGTCAGAATACGTGGGGGAAGGACATTCAAAGTGGCGACAACAGCCGGTGCAAAGATCCTGAGCCTGGACCATGCCTGTGGGTTCAAGGAGGAAAGAACAGCCCTGGGTGGCTGGATCCTAGGGAGGGAGGGGAGAGTGGGAGGAGACAAGGGCAAGGTGGTGACGGAGCAGCTCTTGAAAGGCGTGGTGGTCCGAGGGCAGGACGTTGGCTTTTGCCACAGTGGGGTGGGAGCCTCGGAGTGATCTAAGCACAGAAGGGACTTGTTCTGACTCAGGTGCTCACATGCGCCCTCTGGCAGCCTTGGAGGGAATACACTGTGAGGTCCAGCGGGGAGCCATGCACCAGGGAGCAGGCAACTGCAATGATCCAGAGAGCGATGATGGGGCTGCACCAGGTACAACAGTGGAGATGGGGAAGTGGACACACCTGTACAGAGTTTGAAGGTGGAGCCTATGGAATTTGCTGTTTGGTTACATGTGGGTGTGAGGGAAGAGTGGAGTCCAAAAGCCTGCAACCAAGGCATCAGGAGGGTGGGGCGTGACCGGTCCAGTCAGGGGACAAACGAGGACGCTGATTATTGCAGAAGCTGCCAGGGACTGCGGACATTATCTGGAACCCAGGCCAGCTCAGGAAAGTCACCTGAGCCCTCACAACCCTCACCATAAATGTGGCATTTCCCTGAACCCCTGAACTCAACACCCACACCAGAGAGGATGAAGGTGGGAGGAGACCATCCTGAATGTGGCTGAAATTTAACCCTGGAACTGCTGATAAATTGTGACTTTGAGTTTGTTCAATATGTCCAGATTCCATTTTCGAATCCTGACAAGTGAGAGTGCCTGGTTGAAAGGAAGTCCGGGTAGAGGGCAAGAAAGTTGCTTACTGGCATCACTAAACCAAAAGTAAACCAGGTGCCATGAAGTCGACTCTGAGAGATCCCATGTGTTAAACAGAGTAGAGCTGTGCTCCATAGGGTGTTCAGTGGCTGAATTTTTGGAAGTAGATCGCCAGGCCTTTCTTCCCGGGTGGACTTCAACTCCTAAACTTTTGGTTGGCAGCTGGGCGCTTGAACCTTTCGTACCACCAGGGACTCCTGGAGCCCATGAAAATTGCACCCATTGATGCCAGCGGCTTGCTTAGTAAGAGAGTTGCTGAGTTCAGGGGCCAGGAACAGTGCTCCCTCCGGAGTGAGGGGGAGGTACTCAGCTGTCACTCCTGAAAAATCAACCGTGAAAATCGTACAGAGCACAGTTCTACTCCAATACACGTGGGGTCACCATGAGTCTGAGCCAACTCCAGGGCAACTGGGCTGGTTGTTTGTCGTTTTTAGTGCCCAGGGAGTGAGGGTGGGTTGGGAGGGGGGGATCTGAAGCCTCTCCTTGTCCTTTTCCTTCTCACAAGGAAGACTCTCCAAGGCAGGACCCCCACCTCACCACCTTTGAGCCCTGGCTGTAAGACTCGGTATAACCATGTGTGTGCATTTGTCCCCATGATGCTTCAGGCCACCAAAAAAAAAAAAAACAGTTGTCATGGGGTCCACTGCAACTCATGGCCACCCCATGTGTGGCAAAGTGTAACTGTGCTCCATAGGATTTTCATGGCTGATTTCTCAGAAGTAGAGGCTGCTGACACACGCATGAGCATTTTGCCCCCAGAGTTCCTAGGTGGTGCAAATGAAGAACAGGCTCAGCTGCTACCTGAAAAGCTATAGGTTCGAGTCCACCCAGAGGCACCTCCAAATGAAGTCTTTATCGTCTTCTTCTGAAGAATCAGCCACTGAAAACCTTAGGGAGCACAGCTTTACTCCCACACACGGGATCACCATGAGTTGGGATTCACTCCAGGTGCAACAAGTTTATTTCCACACGGCATTTTGTGATCTAGGCCCTGGGGTGGCAGAATCGGCATGAGTGTTCCGCAGCACCGCTGTCTGCTCACGCACCTGTGCGCGCCAGGGTGTGGGTAGGCGTGTGCAGCAGTCAGGTGTCTCCTTAAGTTCCCCATAACACCCTCTTCCTTTCCTGGGCAGATCTCAGATTCTCCTCCACATCGTATTCCGTCGCCTGTAGAAAACAGACAAACTCCACGCAAGCCTTCATTGCTCGACGTTTCCAGGTTTATTTAACGCTCAGTCACTCCGCAATTTCTCGCTATCCCCCTCCTACTCAGATCTCAAACCTCGGGCTGGGCAAGAGCCGGTGGCTTCTCCAGCTGGAGAGGCTGGGAGCTCACACTCACCATGGCCGAAGGAGGTTCCCAGGGAGCCTGCGCGCACCTCTTCGCTGGGCGCCTGAGAGGACAGGGGCTGAGAACAAGGGTCCTATTTTACCCGGGTCCCAGGGGCCGCCGTCCCGAGGGCTCCCCGCCGCTAACAAGCCCCCCAGCGCTCAGGCTGGCTGTGCCCTGCGGGGTTTTTCCCTACTGGAAACTCCAGACCCTAGTCGGTTTCCCCAGCCCCCCAGGCCGGGATGTGCAGAGCCGCAGGAGGAGTAATTACCCGTTCTCCTTGTGGATGGCGGTCCCAAATGGCTGTCTCACACCATCAATGCTCCCCAGTGCCTCTAGGGCCCACCCCACGCTGGGCAAGGCTGCTGCCCCACCCTGCGAGCACGCAGCCCCAGCCCCTGCCTTCAGCAGACCCGTCTGGTAAAGGAGGGAGAGGTAGACCGCTTGATGTTGTCATGCAAATGTTGCCTCCTAGTGGCCATGCCTTCTCTGTCCCTTCCCACACTTCCTCCACGATCGTCCCCCACCCCTTGAGGCCCACCCTAACTCAAGACTCCCCGTTCTCAAGGAGCCTCACCTCCCTACAGGTCCTCCACCTTGGAAGCCAGAACATTGGGCTCTGGCTGTGTTCATCCCCTACTCAAGGACCTTCCATGGCTCCCTATTCCCCTCTTAGTAAAGTTCAGAGTTCTCCCATCCTGGCATTCAAGACCCTTGTGATCTGACCTCTGCTGCCTTCTCTAGTTCCAAAGGCAGCCATTGCTCCATGCACAACTGAAACCCATTCATTTATTAAATCAACAATAAGTGAGGAAACGAGGTGTAGACCTAGCCATTCCAAGTGGACGACGGTACCTCTGAAATTTCTATGCTATTTCACATCATTTTGCCTCTCTCTATGCTGTTCCCTCAGGTGGAAATTTCTTTCTCCCTCCTCCTATCCTCCTGGCAAATGCCTCTATGCCAGCATCACCTCCTCCAGGAAGCCCTCCCTGATTACCCCAGGCTTGTCATGTCCAGCACATGTGCTCTAGGAGGCCCTGGATTTCCCCCTTTATATTGTCTATGACCTTGCCTGCTTCCCCCTAGCCTGAGAGCTCTCTAGAACTGTCCTCATCTGTTCCACTTCCCAGCAGCATTAAACCCCGAAACTCACTGCCATCGAGTCGATTCCAACTCATACTGACCCTACAGGACAGAGCAGAACTGCCCCATAGGGTTTCCAAGGAGCAGCTGGTAGATACAAACTGATGACTTTTTGGTTAGCAGCCAAGCTCTCAACCACTGCCCCACCAGGGCATTAAACCCAGATGATTAATTTCCTTCTTGCAATGCCTTCCTCTCTTAATTTCCAAGGTGCCTGTTTTTTCTACCACCTGTGTAGCCATCCTTTCTTAGCCTCCTAACTTAAAATTTTTGAGGCTTGGTCTTAGACCTTCTTTACTCTTCCCAGCTGATGAGTTGTTGCTGTTATGTGCTGCCGAGTCAATTCCGACTCATAGTGAGCCTATGTACAACAGAATTAAACACTGCTTGGTCCTGTGCCATCCTCACAATCATTGTTATGCTTGAGCTCATTGTCGCAGCCACTGTGTCAATCCATCTCGTTGAGGGTCTTCCTCTTTTCCACTGACCCTCTACTTTACCAAGAACAATGTCCTTCTCCAGGGACTGGTCCGTCCTGATCACATGTCTAAAGTACGTGAGTTGAAGTCTCATCATCCTCACTTCTAAGGAGCATTCTGGCTCTACTCCTTTCCAGGCAGATTTGTTTGTTCTTCTGACAATCCATAGAATATTCAACATTCTTTGCCAACATGGTAATTCAAAGGCATCAATTCTTATTTGGTCTTGCCTATTCATTGTCCAGCTTTCGCATGCATATGAGGCAATTGAAAAAACCATACCGTGGGTCAGGCCCACCTTAGTCCTCAAGATAACATCTTTGCTTTTTAACGCTTTAAAGAGTGTTAAAAAAAAAAAAACACCTCTGCAGCAGATTCGCCCAGTGCAATATGTGGTTTGATTTCTTGACTGCTGCTTCCGTGGGTGTTCATTGTGGATCCAAGTAAAATAAAATCCTTGACAACTTCAATCTTTTCTCAGTTTATCATGATATTGTATACTGATCCAGCCGTGAGGATTTGTGTTTTCTTTATGTTGAAGTGCAATCCATACTGAAGGCTGTAGTCTTTGATCTTCATCAGTAAGTGCTTCAAGTCCTCTTCATTTACCACAAGCAAGGTTGTGTCATTTGCGTATTGCAGGTTGTTAATGAGTCTTCCTCCAATCCTGATGCCCCATTCCTCTTCATATAGCCCAGCTTCTTAGATTATTTGCTCAGCATACAGACTGAATAAGTATGGTGAAAGGATACAACCATGACACACACCTTTCCTGCCTCTTGGTCTAAGTAGGTTCCTCATGAGCAAAATTAAGTGTTCTGGAATTCTCATTCTTTGCAATGTTATCCAGAATTTGTTATGATCCAGACAGTCAAATGACTTTCCATAGTCAATAAATATTCCTGGTGTTCTCTGCCTTCAGCCAAGATCTATCTGACATCCCAATGATAACCCTCGTTCCACGTCCTCTTCGGAATCTGGCTTGAACTTCTGGCAGTTCCCTGTCAATGTACTGCTGCAACCAGTTTTGAAAGATCTTCAGGAAAATATTACTTGTGTGCGATATCAATTATATTTTCCTATAATTCCTGCATTCTGTTGGATCACCTTTCTCTGGAATGGGCACAAATATGTATCTCTTCCAGTTGGTTGGCCAGGAAGCCGTCTTCCAAATCTCTTGACATAGACAAGTGTGTACTTCCAGCATTGCGTCTGTCTGTTGAAACATCTCAGTTGGTATTCCATCAATTCCTGGAGCCTTTTTTTTTTCACCATTCCCTTCAGTGCAGCTTGGACTTCTTCCTTCAATACCATCAGTTCTTGGTCATATGCTACCTCCTGAAATGGTTGAATGTCAGCCAATTCTTTTTGGTACAGTGACTCCATGTATTCCTTCCATCTTCTTTTGATGCTTCCTGCATCATTCAATATTTTTCCCATAGAATCCTTCACTATTGCAACTTGAGACTTGAATTTTTTCTTCAGTTCTTTCAGCTTGAGGAATGCTAGCATGTTCGTCGCTTTTGGTTTTCTAATTCCAGGTTCTTGCACATTTTATTTTAATACTTTGTCTTCTTCAGCCACCATTTGAAATCTTCTGTTCAGCTGTTTAACTTCATCATTTCTTCCATTATCTTTAGCTATTTTCAAGAGCAAGTTTCAGAGTCTCTTCTGACATCCATTTTGGTCTTTTCTTTCTTTCCTGTCTTTTTAATGAGCTTTTGCTTTCTCTATGTATAATGTCCTTGATGCCATTCCACAACTCATCTGGTCTTTGGTCATTAGTGTTCAGTGCATCAAATTTGTTCTTTAGATGATCTCTAAATTCAGGTGGAATATACTGAAGGTGATATTTTGGCTCTTGTGCGTTTGCTCTAATTTTTCTCAGCTTCAACTTGAACTTGCATGCTAGTAATTAATTGATGGTCTCTTCCGTAGTTGGCCCCTGGTCTTGTTCTGACTGATGATATTGAGCTTGTCCATCACCTCCTTCCACAGATGTAGCTGATTTGATTCTCGTGTATTCCATCTGGTGAGCTTCATGTGTATAGTAGCCATTTATGTTGTTGAAAAAAGGTACCTGCGGTGAAGAAGTCATTGATCTTGCAAAATTCTATCATGTGACCTCCAGCATCATTTCTATCACCAAGCCCATATTTTCCAACTACTGATCCTTCTTCTTTGTTTCCAACTCGTGCATTCCAATCACCAGTATTATCAATGCATCTTGGTTGCAAGTTTGATCAATTTCAGACTGCAGAAGTTGGTAAAAATCTACAATTTCCACTTGGTTGCAGACCGCACTGGGCTGCCGCTGCCACAGCCACCACCGTGCCAGCCTTTCGGGTCTCAACAATGCTGGGTGACATTCCAGAATGGGAGACAAAGCCAGTTTAGGAACAGACTGGATCCAGCTTCATTCAACATTACTATCAGTTATTTTATGACAGAACCCAACTAGGTCCTATTCACATTGACACATTATGCCTTACGTGGGAAGGACAACAGTTCCAAGGGAAAGGTGCCATTGCAGAGAAGTTGTCTAGCCTTCCTTTCCAGAATCCAGCACAGCATCAGGCCGCAAGACCATCAGCCCAAGCCAGATACCTGCATTATCAGCTGCATCATCAGTTGTGGGCCAGTTCAAGGCTGATGAAGGCCTCCATTATTGGCTTTCACCAGGTGTTCCTATTAAAGAGCATCAGCAATGCTTGGGTTTTCCCCAGTGACACATTCAGGCTTGCCCTGCAAGACTTCAGCTGGTCTCCTTCCAGCCAGGTACTCATGGTCTTTTCTCCTCTCTCTTCTCCCCAATACCATTCACACTCCTTCAGATGTTCCAAACATCATATACAAAGGAGCCGGGCCACGGTAGGGGTGAGCGCAGGGCATGATGCTTGGGTGTTACACTCATTGCTTCTGACAGGAGAAGTTTCTGTTGTACCAGTGCATGCCTTGAAAAGACTTTGCTGATGCAAAGTTTTGTTGTTGTTTGTTCTTGTTGTTGTTGTGTGCTGTCAAGTCAGTCCAGACTCACAGCGACCCTATGCACAACAGAACAAAACACTGCCTGGTCCTGCGCCATCCTTACAACTGTTGTTATGCTTGAGCTCTTTGTTGCAGCCACTGTGTCAATCCACCTCGTTCAGGGTCTTCCTCTTTTCTGCTGACCCTGTACTCTGCCAAGCATGATGTCCTTCTCCAGGGACTGATCCCTCCTGATAACATGTCCAAGGTATGTAAGATGCAGTTTCACCATCCTGGCTTCTAAGGAGCGTTCTGGTTGTACTTCTTCCAGGACAGATTTGTTCATTCTTTTGGCAGTCCATGGTGTATTCAATATTCTTCGCCAATACCACAATTCAAAGGCATCAAAGGTTGTCTTTTTTTAATCTACTGACAAGTTGCTCTAGTAACCTAAAGAAATGAAGGAGAAAGCAGCTGCCTCACTGTCCAGATATTGGTTTGTTCAGATGTTTTGATGCCTCATTAAACAATAAAACCATGAAAATTTTCTTAACAGTTAAAAAAAAAACTACAATTTCTTCGTCTTTAGCCTTAGTGGTTGGTGCATAAATTTGAATAATAGTCTCATTAACTGGTCTTCCTTGTAGGCATGTGGATATTATCCTATCGCTGACAGCCTTGTACTTCAGGATAGACCTTGAAATACTTTTTCTTTTTTTTAATGATGAATGCAATGCCATTTCTCTTCAATTTTTCATTCCCAGCATAGTAGACCATATTATTGTCTGATTCAAAATGGCCAATACCAGTCCATCTCAGTTCACTAACACCTAGGATATCAATCTTTATGGAATCCATTTTATTTCTGACGACTTCCAATTTTCCTAGAGTCATACTTCATATGTTCCATGATTATTAATGGATATTTGCAACTGCCTCTTCTCATTTTGAGTAGTGCCACCTCAGCAAATAAAGGTCCTGAAAGCCTTACTCCATTCACATCATTAAGGTTGAATCTACTTTGAGGAGGCAAATCTTCCCCCGTTGTATTTTGAATGCCTTCCAACCTGAGGGGCTCATCTTCTGGTACTACATCAGACGATGCTCCGCTGCTATTCATAAGGTTTTCACTGGCCAATTTTTTCAGAAGTAGACTGCCGGGTCCTTCTTCCTAGTCGATCTTAGTCTGAAAGCTCCACTGAAACCTATCCACCAGGGGTGCTCCTCCTGGTATTTGAAATACCAGTGGCATAGCTTTCAGCCTCACAGGAACACGTAAGCTGCTACAGTAGGACAAATTGACAGATGAGTGGGGAGCCAATGAATACAGTCTCATGATTTTGGGTACCCACTCTATGTCAACAACACTCTGTCATAATTTGCGTTCCCCAAGAAGCCAGCCTTGACACAAGGATTCATATGCAAGTAAGTTAGCTTGGGAGGTGATCTCAGAAAACACCAGTAGGGGTGTGGAGATAAAGGAAAGGGAACAAAGCTGATAAAACATGTTATCAAGCAAGTTACCACTGTTGGAAACTGGAGTTCAATCCCACCAGGGACCTCTAGGAAGCAGCGTAGAACACGCACCTCAGAGGGGTGAGGAAGCTGGGGTATATATACACCAATTCCAACTGGTGGTTGTTGAGGGCTGCTCCTGAGGGCACTAATTTCCCAGTACTCCTGGCCTGCTATACATGTGAATAGAGCAAGCTTTGGTGGCTAGGGAAAGACCTCAGGCAAAGAGATGCAAGTGCTGGCAGCTGGAAGTTAGGCTGATGTGCACTGAAGTGGTAGGAGCAGGGGATATGGGCTGGGACTGACAACATCTGGTACACCTGATTCAATCTCTTCTTCTCTAACCATTCCTTTTCAGTCTCCAGTCTCAACTCTTCTCTCTCCCTAGCTGACCCAGAGTCATATGGTTTTAAATACCAATTCTATGCCAAAAAAAAAAAAAAACACCCAAATCTATTGCTGTTGAGTTGATTCCGACTCATAGCCCACCCTATAGGACAGAGTAGAACTGCCCCACAGGGTTTCCAGGGAGCACCTGGTGGATTGGAACTGCTGACCTTTTGGGTTAGCAGCCAAGCTCTTAATCATTGCACCATCAGGGTCCCAATTCCATGCCATTAATCCTCAAGTCTATATCCCAGATCAGACATTCCCTCTGAGCTCCAGACCCATCAATCCAACAACAAAAACCAATGTACAAGAAGAGAAACAACTAAATCAAAAAAAGAGCAAAAGAACTGAGCAGACATTTCACCAAAAAGGGTGTACAGATGGCCAGCAAACACATGAAAAAACACTCAATGTCATTAGCCATTACCTGTTGCCATTGAGTCAATTCTGACTCCTACTGACCCTAAAGGACAGAGCTGCCTCATAGGGTTTCCAGGGAGCACCTGGTGGATTCAAACTGCCAACCTTTTGGTTAGCAGCCATAACTCTTAACCACTACACCACCAGCGTTTCCCATTAGCCTTTAGGGAGACACAGATTAAAACCACTATGAGATAGCACCTCACCTCCATTAGAATGGCAATGATCAAATGAATAAATTCAAGGAAAACAACAGATGTTGGCAAGGTTGTGGAACCTTCGTCCATTGCTGGTGGGAATGTAAAATGTTACAGCCACTGTGGGAAACAGCTTGGCATTTCCTCAAAAAGTGAACATAGAACTACCATATGACCCAGCAACCCCAATTCTAGGTATCTACCCAGAAGAAAGCTTCTGCTGCTACTCATAAGGTTTTCACTGGCGAATGCTTTTCGGAAGTAGATTGCCAGGTCCTTCTTGCTAATCTGTGTTAGCCTGGAAGCTCAGCTGAAACTTTCCTCCACGGGTGAGCCTGCTGGTATCTGAATACCAGTGGCATAGCTTTCAGCATCACAGCAACATGCAAGCCCCCACAGTACAACAAACTGACAGACATAGATCTGTACATAGATCAAGAGGCAGTTGTTCGGATAGAACAAGGGGATACTGATTGGTTTAAAGTCATGAAAGGCGTACATCAAGGTTGTATCCTTTCACCATACCTATTCAATCTATATGCTGAGCAAATAATCCGAGAAGCCAGACTATATGAAGAAGAACAGGGCATCAGGACTGGAGGAAGACTCATTAACAACCTGAGTTATGCAGCTGACACAACCTTGCTTGCTGAAAGTGAAAAGGACTTGAAGCACTTACTAATGAAGATCAAAGACCACAGCCTTCATATGGATTGCACCTCAACATAAAGAAAACAAATATCCTCACAGCTGGACCAATAAGCAACATCAGGATAAACACAGAAAAGATTGAAGTTGTCAAGGATTTCATTTTACTCGGATCCACAATCAACAGCCATGGAAGCAGCAGTCAAGAAATCAAAAGACTCATTGCATTGGGTAAATCTGCTGCAAAGGGCCTCTTTAAAGTGTTGAAAAGCAAAGATGTCACCTTGAAGACTAAGGTGCACCTCACCCAAGCCATGGCATTTTCAGTCGCATCACATGTATGTGAAAGCTGGACAATGAATAAGGAAGACCAAAGTAGAATTGATGCCTTTGAATCGCAGTGCTGGTGAAGAATATTGAGTATACCATGGACTGCCAAAAGAATGAACAAATCTGTCTTGGAAGAAGTACAACCAGAATGCTCCTTAGAAGCAAGGATGGTGAGACTGCGTCTTACATACTTTGGACATGTCGTCAAGAGGGATTAGTCCCTGGAGAAGGACATCATGCTCGGCACAGTAGAGGGTCAGCGGAAAAGAGGAAGACCCTGAACGAGGTGGATTGACACAGTAGCTGCAACAATGAGCTCATGCATAACGATTGTAAGGACGGCGCAGGACTGGGCTGTGCTTCGTTCTGTTGGGCATGGGGTCACTATGAGTCAGAGCCTACTCAACAGCGCCTAACAACAACACCCAGAAGAAGGCAGTAATACAAACAGAAACCTGTATGCCATTGCTTATTGCAGCACATTTCACAACACCCAGAAGGTGGAAACGACTGACATCAACAGATTCATCAACAGATGAATGAATAAACACAACATGATACATACATACAATAGAATATTACTCAGCTGTAAAGAGAAATGAAATCTTGATCTACACCACAACATGAGTGAACACTGAAAACATCACCCTGGGTGAAATAAGTTGCAAAAGGCAAATACTGTATGATCTCACTTATAGGAAATAAGCAAATATATAGAAACCAAAGATTATTAGTGGTTACCCAGGATGGGAAGGTAGGAGAAGGAAGAGTTTTTGCTTCTGGGGCACTGGGTTTATGTTAATGCTGGTGGAATGATTTGGAAAAGAATACCGGGAATGGTTGCACAACTTGAATAATGTAATCAATGTTGCTGAATCATACTTGTAGAAATTGCTGAGACAATGTGTGTTTTGTTATGTATATTTTCACCACAATAAAAAATCAATCAACATGAAGGGCGACGTCACCAAAAATGGCAGAGTAAGAACTTCTAAAAATCCTTTCTTTCCTAAAAGCAATGAGAAAACTAGCAAAAATCATCAGAATAAACTTTTCCAGAACTCTGGAAATTACCCAAAGGCTTGTAGCAACGTGGGAAGAGTTTATTCAAGAAAAACAGCTGGGTATCAGTAAGAACAGTGAGCTCTGCGGTGTTTTGGGTTAGTCCCATCTCCTACTCTCCAGCTCCGTGGTAGCATTAAAAAATAACAACCCAAACAACAACAAAGTAAGTAGAATTTTAAAATAACACCCCACTAGGAAGCAGCAGCAGTCATTAAATCAACAACGCATTGCACTGAGCAAATCTGCAAAATACCTATTTGGAGTATTAAAAAGCAAAGGTGTCACTTTAAGGATTAAAGTGCGCCTGACCCGAGCCATGGTGTTTTCATCCACCTCATATGCATGTGACAGCCAGGCAATGAATAAGGAAGATCAAAGAAGAATTGATGCCTTTGAGTTGTGGCGTTGGGGAAGAATATTGAACATACCAAGGACTGCCAAAAGAATGAACAAATCTGTCTTGGAAGAAGTACAGCCAGAATGCTTCTTAGAAGTGAGGATGGCGAGGCTTCGTTTCATATACTTTGGACATGTTATCAGGAGAGATCAGTCCCTGGAGAAACACATCATGCTTGGTAAAGTAGACGGTCAGCAAAAAAAAAGGAAGACCCTCAAGGAGATGGATTGACACAGTGGCTGCAACAATGGGCTCAAGCATAACAATGATCATAAGGATGGCACAGGGCCAGGCAGGGCTTCGTTCTGTTGTACATAAAGTAGCTATGAGTTGGAACCAACTCGATGGCACCTAACAACGACAACAAGGGGGCACTGAGCTTCTTTCAATGATTGTGAAATAATCATTAAAAGAAGCTGGTAATGGACAACGTGATGAATGTAATCAATGTCACTGAATTTACATGTAAAAACTGTTGAATTGGGAAATGTTCTGTTTTAAATATATATATATATTTTTTTACCACCGCAAAAAAAATAAGTAATGGCCCACATCTCAGTGGAGCCTGGAAGCCACCAGAGGAAGCAAGGCAGAGCTGGAACCCTTTCAAAGCCTCATTCCCAAGGAACTATTGTTATCTGATCTAGAAGACTCCACTTACAAGGCTGTCTGTATTTGAGCTGACTAGGAGCTCACTCTGTGTGAAAAGCCTTCTCCCCAGGAGTCCTTTGTTGAACATGATTGCAGGCAAGCGTTTTAATTTTGTGGCTGCTTGAAGCAGTGGATGACAGTTGGAGCAAATAACAGACGAAACAAAAAGCCGGGAAATGAGATTTCTCTAAGGGCTTTGGAAATCTCAGACATATTCCTGGGACTCAAAAAGGCCACACACGTGTAGGGCTGTGCACAGGCTCAGAGAAAACCTGAGAAGGTCGTGTGCTCTCACCTCTGGCTTACCTTGAGGCTCTACACAAGAATGAAGTGAAGGCTAAGGCAGAATTGTCAACTGCCTGGCTAAGTGTTGAAGGTGCACCCCAATACACAGAGTCCCTCAGGAAAGACTGAGAGATTTATTGGTTCCAAGCATTTAAGGAAATCTCTGCCCAATCATCAGCTGATGTCTTAGTCTGGGTTCTCTAGAGAAACAAAACCACTGAAGCATATAGATAGATAGGTAGGTAGGTAGATAAATAGATTTCTCACCTGGCAGGTCCCAAAATCTTGGGTCAGATGTCAGACTGGAGGTTTCTCCAAACTCACATGGTTGCAGGGGCTGACAAACCCAAATTGGCAGATCAGACGACAGGCTGCTGGCCCGCCAGGCTGTGGAAGCTAGCAAATCATGTCAGATGGCAGGCTGCTAGCTCAAGACCCAAGAACCAAAGGTCAGATGATGATGAGCCAGATACAGGATCTAGAGAGAGAGAGAGAGCTTTGCAAGAGCATCTGTATATATTGGGTGCAGAGTTTGGGGAGAAGAGAAGGAGACTGAAAAGGAGTGGTTACAGATGAAGGGATTGAAACAAATGAATTACATGTCGTCAGTCCCTGCCCATACCTCCTGCTCCTACCACTTCAGTGCATATCAACCTAACTTCCAGCTGCCAGCACTTGCATCTCTTTGCCTGAGGTCTTTCCCTAGCCACCAAAGCTTGCTCTATTCACATGTATAGCAGGCCAGGAGTACTGGGAAATTAGTGCCCTCAGGAGCAGCCCTCAACAACCACCAGTTGGAATTGGTGTATATATACCCCAGCTTCCTCACCCCTCTGAGGTGCGTGTTCTACGCTGCTTCCCAGAGGTCCCTGGTAGGATAGAGCTCCAGTTGCTCACAGTGGTTACTTGCTTGATAACACATGTTTTATCAGCTTCATTTCATTTCCTTTGTCTAACTCCACTCCCCTACTGGTGTTTTCTGAGATAACCTCCCAAACTAACTTATTTGCACTCGAATCGTCTCAAGGTCAGCTTCTGGGGGAGCCCAATTTATGATACGGTGTTGTTGACACAGCGTGGGTAAGCAAAATCATGAGACTCTACTTGCCAGCTAAGAAGAGAGAAGAAGGTCTAGGACCAAGCCCTGGGGAATTCTAATTGAGGAGAGGGTGGATAGACAGACAGGAGAAAAAACAGGCACCATGGAAGTTAAGAAAAGAGGGCATGGCAAGAAGGAAATTCATCATCTGGGTTTAATGTTACTGGAAGGTGGAACAGATGAGGACAGTTCTGGAGAGCTCTCAGACTAGGGGGAGGCAGACAAGGACACAGACAATATGAAGGGGAAACCCAGGGCCTCCTGGAGCACAAACACTGCAGATGACAACCCTGGGGTAACAGGGAGGGCTTCCTGGAGGAGGTGACGCTGGAGATGTACCCGGAAGAGAGGAGGGGAAAAAAAATTTCCAACTGCGGGAACAGCATGGGGAGAGGCAAAATGATGTAAAACACCATGGAAATTTCTGAAGTATGCTGGGCAACTTGGAATGGCTAGGTCTACACCTCATTTCCTCACTTATTGCTGATTTAATAAATGAATGGGTTTCAGTTGTGCATGGAGCAATGGCTGCCTTTGAAGTAGAGAAGGTGGCAGAGGTCAGATCACAAGGGTCTTGAATGCCAGGATGGGAGAACTCTGAACTTTATTAGAAGGGGAATGGGGAGCCATAGGAGGTCCTTGAGTAGAGCCCCACGTTCTGGCAGCCAGGGTGGAAGACCTGGAAGGAAGCAAGACTGCTTAAGAAATATGGAGTCTTGAGTTAGGGTGGGGCTCAGGGGGTGGGGCACGATTGGGGAGGAAGAGTGGGAAGGGACAGAGAAGGCGTGACCACTAGGAGGCAACATTTGCATGACAACATCAAGCGGTCTACCTCTCCCTCCTTTACCAGACAGGGTTCTGCTGAAGGCAGGGGCTGGGGCTGCGTGCCCGCGGGGTGGGGCAGCAGCCTTGCCCAGCACGGGGTGGGCCCTAGAGGCACTAGGGAGCATTGATGGAGTGAGGCAGCCATTTGGGGCCGCCATCCACAAGGAGAACGGGTAATTACTCCTCCTGCGGCTCTGCACATCCCGGCCTGGGGGGCTGGGGAAATCGACTGGGGTCCGGAGTTTCCAGTTGGGAAAAACCCCGCAGGGCACAGCCAGCCTGAGCGCTGGGGGGCTTGTTAGCCTCGGGAAGCCGTCGGGACGGCGGCTTCTGGGACCCGGGTATAACAGGACTCGCGTCCTCAGCGCCACCGCTTCAGGCGCGCGGGGAAGAGGTGCGCGCAGGCTCCTCTGAAGCCTCCCTCGGCCATGGTGAGTATGAGTTTGGGGCCTCTGCCGGGCTGAAAAGCCACCGGCCCTTGCCCAGCCCGAGGGGTGAGATCTGAGAATGAGGGGGAAAGCGAGAAATTGCGGAGTGACTGAGCTTTAAATAAACCTGGAAACGTCGAGCAATGAGGGCTTGCGTGAAGTTTGTCTGTTTTCTACAGGCGACGGAATACGATGTGGAGGAGAATCTGAGATCTGCCCAGGAAAGGAAGAGGGTGTTATGGGGAACTTAAGGAGACACCTGACTGCTGCACACACCCACCCACACCCTGGCGCGCACAGGTGCTGAGTGAGCAGACAGCGGGGCTGCGGGACGCTCATGCCGATTCTGCCACCCCAGGCCTAGACCACATGCAGTCTGAAGATAAACCTGTTGCTCCTGGAGTGAACCCCAACTCATGGCGACCCCGTGTGTGGGAGTAAAGCTGTGCTCTCTAAGGTTTTCAACGGCTGATTTTTCAGAAGACGATCATAACATAAGGCCTTCATTTGGAAGCACCTCTGGGTGGACTCAAACCTGCAACTTTTCAGTTAGCAGCTGAGCCTGTTCTTTGCACCACCCAGGGTTTCTGGGACTCAAATTCTTGGAGCATCTAATTCTGAAAAATCAGCCATGAAAACCCTCTGGAGCACAGTTCCATTCTGCCACACACATGAGGTCACCATGAGTTGGAGTCCATTCCAAGGCAACTGGTTTTATTTTGGCTTGGGTTTTGTGTGTGTGTGTGTGTTTGTGTGTGGCCTGAAGTCTCATGGGGATAAATGCACACACAAGTTCAAACAGAGTCTTAGAACGAGGGCTCAAAGGTGGTGGGGAGGCTTCCTAGTGAGAAGGAAGAAGACAAAGAGAGACTCCAGACCCCTGGCCCCGTAGGTTCCTCACTCCCTGGGCTCACACACACACACACACACACAAAAACAGTTGCCGTTGAGTTGACTACAACTCGTGGCAACTCCGTGTGTGTCAGAGCAGAACTGTGCTCTGTAGAGTTTTCATGGCTGATTTTTCAGGAGTGACAGTTGGGTTCCTCCTGCCCACCTAAGAGGTGGCACCGGTCCTGGTCACAGAATTCAGCAACTCTCCTACTAAGCAAACTCCTGGCATCAATGGGTGTGATTTTCACGGGCTCCAGGAGTCCCCTGTGGTGCAAATGTTTCACGCACCCAGCTGCTAACCAAAAGTTTAGAGGTTCAAGTCCACCTGGGGAGAAAGGCCTGGCGATCTACTTCCAATAAATGAGCCACTGAAAACCCTATGGAGCACAGCTCTACTCTGTGACACATGGGATCTCTAGGAGTCGGAGTCGACTTATGGCACCTGGTTTGGTTTTGGTTTAGTGATGCCAGTAAGTAACTTTCTTGCCCTCTACCTGGACTTCCTTTCGACCAGGCACCCTCACTTGTTAGGATTACAACATGGATTCTGGACACTTTGAACAAAGTCACAGTCACAGTTTCTCAGCATTTGCAGTGTTAAATTTTAGCCACATTCGGGGTGGCCCACTCCCTCCTTCCTCCTCTCTGAGGTGGGTGCTGAGTTCAGGGATTCAGAGAAATGCCACATTTATGGTGAAGGTATTGAGGGTTCAGGTGTCTTTCCTGAGCTGGCCTGGGTTCCAGATGATGTCCCCTGCCCCCAGCAGCCTCAGCAGTAATCAGCGCTCTCTTTTGTCCCCTTGACTGGACCGGCCCGGCCCCACCCTCCTGATGTCAGTCACTGCAGGCTCCTGGACTCCACTCTTCTCTCATACCACATGTAACCAATCAGGAAATGCCGTGGGCTCCACTTTCAAACTCTGTCCAGGTGTGACCACTTCTCCCCACCTCCACTGACCTACCTGGTACAGCCCCTTCATCACTCTCTGGACCATTGTAGTTGCCTGCTCCCCTCTTGACCTCACAGTCTATTCCCTCCACTGCTGCCAGTGGGCGAATGTGAGCACCTGAGTCAGGACAAGTCCCTTCTGTGCTTGGATCAGTTCGTGGCTCCCACCTCACTACAGGTAAAAGCCAATGCCCACCCCCCCCCCTTGGCCCACTGTACCCTCCACAAACTGTCCCATCCTTTCTTGCCCTTGTCTCCTCCCACTTTACCCTCACTCCCCCAGCTCAGGCCACACAGGCCTCCTCTCTATTACTTGAACACACCAGGCATCGTCCACCCTCAGGACCTTTGCGCAGGCTGTTGCCTCCACTTGGAATGCCCTTCCCCCACATACCCTGACTCCCTGCCCTGGAACCGCCAACCTTTCTGTGAGCAGCTGAACTGTGAACCGTCTGCATCACACAAGACCCCTCGCGGGTGCAGTGGGAAAAATAATAATCCCAGCTATAGACCATCATCACAAGACGCAGGGGATGATGGATTCCCAGCAGTGTTCAGGGGTCTTAGAGCCCATGGCGGTCAATCTCCGCTTACACAGATGGGGCTCAGAGGGACAGAGCCAGCTGCCCAGGGACACACAGCCCCCAGCAAGGGAAGGTACCAGCATCCAAACCCAGGCTTGTCTCATTCCAGAGTTCGTAGGCTTCAGTCGCTGAAGGGCTGTTTTGGGGCAGAGAATTCCTGCTCCATATAATGGGAGTTTCTCGCTAGGTAGTGACCTCCCCATCACTGGAGGCATTGAAGTGAAGGCTGGATAATGGCGGTAGAAGAGACTCCTATGTTGAGTGTATATCGAGGAGAGGTTTGTTTCCAACCCCCCTTTTAGAGATGACCACATTGTTGTTGTTAGCTGCTGTGGAGTTGGCCCTGACTCATAGCGACCCCATGAAAAATGGAAAGAAATGCTGCTATCCCCATGATGCATCGTAGACTAGAGCATTGTGACCCATAGGGTTTTCAGGGGCTGATTTTCAGAAGTATCATCAAGCTTTTCTTCCCAGTCTGTCCTAGTCTGGAAGCTCCGCTGAAACGTGTCCAGCATCCTGGTACACACAAGACTCCGCTGACAGAGGGGTGGTGGCCGCGCATGAGATGTAGTGGCTATGAATCGAACCACATGGAAGTCTACAATTCTACCACTGAACCGCCATTGCCTCATACCAAAACCAAAACCAAACCCAGTGCCCTCGAGTCCGTTCCGACTCGTAGCCACCCCACGGGACAGAGTAGAACTGCCCCATAGAGTTTCCAAGGAGCGCCTGGCAGATTCGAACTGCCAACCCTTTGGTTAGCAGCTGTAGCACTTAACCACTATGCCACCAGGGTTTCCTCATAAGATGCCAAAAGGGCTTTTTAAAAGATGCTTAAGAGAGCTCTTATTCCTGGAGGAGGCTTGATAATACCAGGTCCTTTCCCTACGTGACAATTAACAGTTGGGAGCCCACCAGCCTGGTTTGGACTTTCGAGTGGTACCTTGGACTGTTATTGTTGTTAGTTGCTGTCAGATGGATTCCAACTCGTGGCCACCACATGTGTTACAGGGTAGAACCGTTTCATACGGCTTTCTTGGCTGTAATCTTAATGGAAGCAGATTGCCAGGCCTTTCTTCCACACTGCCACTGGGTGAATTCGAATCTTCAGCCTTTAGGTTAGCAGTCAAGCATAAACCATTTGCATCACCCAGGGATCTCTTGGGTTGGACTCTTCTCTTTACAAAGAATCACCTCACTCTGGAAAATTCCTCTAACTCCTGTATGTCCCTACACATGGCTCCCTATGATCCTCCTTAAAGATCCACCTGGTAGCTTGCCAGGAGAGCTCAGTGTCATCTACACGTTCAGTTTTTTCTAGACATTGCTCTTCCTGGTCAGGTCATTTCCTGACAACCCGAATTACTACTGGTTTTAGCATATTTTGCATTCAAAGAGGTACCTCTTTGTCTCTTCCTTTAACTTCCTATATCAAAACGGGATTGATTAAACCTCTTTAAGAAGAATAAAAAGGTTCCTAGGTGGCCTAAAAGGTTTGCTCCCAACTACTAACCTAAACGTTGGTGGTTTGAATCCACTCAGTAGTACTGCAGAAGAAAATCCTGGTGATCTGTTTTCATAAAGATGACAGCCAAGAAAATCCTATGGAGCAGTTCTACTTTGTAATGATGGGGTCGCCATGAGTCAGAATTGGCTCTTCAGCAGTAGGTTTGTTTTGGCTTAAGGGTCACTGACTTGTAGAGCCCTGGTGGCGCAGTGGTTAAAGAGCTCGGCTGCTAACCAAAAGATCAGTGGTTGAAAGCCACTAGCCTCTCCAGGGAGAAAGATGTGGCAGTCTGCTGCCATAAAGGTTTACAGCCTTTACAACCCTATGGGGCAGTTCCACTCTGTGGCATAGGGTCATTAGGAGTCGGACAGCAATGGGGTTGGTGGTTTTGCTTGCATAGTACCCAAATAGCCATTAGGTGGCCATCTTGCTCTCTTTGGTGTAAATCAGAAAATTGACCACCCTCATCTTCTGAGAGGTATTTGGGAAACTCAAGGCTGGATTATGCTTATCCAAGCCAATTCACTATTGATAAATGAAAACTATAACTGGCATAGCTAGTTCTTAAGAAATAATAAGGAAAGACTGTATTAGGAACATTGGCCTTGAAACAAAGTTTCATGTTCTAAATGAGTGCAAATGACTCTCAAAAACATTTTGGAACTTCTTTCTGAGATCGCAGGCTCATCAATTACAAGGTTATATAATGCAGTTGTACCCTGTCCTATAGGGTCGCTATGAGTCGGAATCGACACGATGGTTCTGGGTTTTTGCATAATTCATAAACTAAAAAATGCCCTTCAATCCACGTTTTGCAACTGTTGTGTCATTGTTTTAACTGAAACGGTCGACAACCTCAGTTATTTTCCATTTAATTAACAGATTCACCTGTTAGTTACAGTACTATTAGGGGCTCACAAACATGGTTTAATTTCTCTTAAAATTAAAAAGAATAAATGAGCTTTTAAGGTTGAAGATTACATTCATCTTTATAGCAACTCAGGAATAAAATATAATTTTTAATATTTTTTTAATGGAGGAAGACGAAAGTGTGGAGGGCCTGTGAAAGCCATGACGTGGCTCTGGAAATTAAGAGTTTCTAAAAATATTATCTTGTTTATTTCAGAAGTCAATATTATGGGCATTTCTTTCTTTTTTATGTGTGTATTCTTTCTTTTTAATTCTTTTATATTTAAAATTTTTTACTCTGGTAAATATATAAATATCAGAACAATTGCCATTTTAAATATTTTTAAAATTTCATTTCGTTTAAAAAGATTTTACTGTGGTAAAATTCACACAACATAAACATACCATTTTAACAAAAGTATACAGTTCGGTGGCATTTAATGTACTCAAAATGTCATACCTCTCCTCTATCTGGTTCCAGAACATTTCTCTCGCCCCTAAAAGACCCCGTACCCATTAACATGGCAATGATCCTAAAGATAGCCCAGGGCTGGGCAATGTTTCCTCCTGTTACACACAAGATTCCCGTGAGTCAGAGCCAAAGCGGAGTCAACTAACTACATGTCGTAGGTGCTGTAGAGTCGTTTTAGACAGATTGTGACCTCATGTGACAGAGGAACTGCCCCACAGGGTTTTATTTATTTATTTTTAACATTTCATTGTGTTTTAGGTTGAAGTTTAGAGAGCAAATTAATTTCCGTTCAACAAATTGTACACGAAGTGTTCTGTGACACTGGTTGCAATCCCCACACTGTATCGACGCTCTCCCCATTTTCTCCCTGGGTTCCCCTTTTCCTTGGTCAGGTTTACATGCCCTTTCCTGCCTTCTCATCTTTGCTTTTGGGCCAATGTTGCCTTGTTGGTCTCCTATGATTGATTGTTCTACGGATCACGTTCCTTTCGGGTATTAAATATTTATTTCATAGACCTGTCTATTGCTTCGCTGGAAAGTGGTGTCCAGGAATGGCTGCAGTTCCAAGTCAGAGAGGTGTCTTAGGGCCAGACCCTCGGGGGCTCCTCTAGTCTCTATTAGGCCAGTAAGTCTGGTCTTTTTTTATGAATTTGGTTTTTTGTTGTACATTCCCCCCCACCCCCTGCTCTGTCTGGGACCCTCTCTTGTGATCCCGGTCAGAGTAGCCGGAAGTGATGGCCAGGCACCATCTAGTTCTTCTGGTCCCAGGGTCATGTAGGCTGTGGTATGTGTGTCCCATTAGTCTTTTGGACTAATTGCTCCCTTAAGTCTTTGGTTTCCTTCACTCTCCTTTGCTCTAGATGGAAAGAGTCTACTAGCTGTGTCTTAGATGACCACTCATAAGCTTTTATTTTATTTTATTTTATTTTATTTTATCGTGCTTTTTTTTTTTAAGTGAAAGTTTACAAATCAAGTCAGTCGCTCATACAAAAATTTATATACACCTTGCTGTATACTCCTCGTTGCTCTCCCCCTAGTAAGACAGCACACTCTTTCCCTCCACTTTCTATTTTCTTGTCCATCTGGCCAGCTTCTGGCCCCCTCTGCTCTCTCATCTCCCCTCCAGACAGGAGCTGCCCACATAGTCTCATGTGTCTACTTGATCCAAGAAACCCACTCCTCACCAGTATCATTTTGTATCTTATAGTCCAGTCCAATCCCTGTCTGCAGAGTTATCTTCGGGAATGGTTCCTGTCTTGGGCTAACAGAAGGCCTGGGAACCATGACCTCTGGGGTCCTTCTAGTCTCAGACCATTAAGTCTGGTCTTTTTATGAGAATTTGAGGTCTGCATCCCACTGGTCTCCTCCCCCCTCAGGGGTTCTCCGTTGTGTTCCCTGTAAGGACAGTCATCGGTTGTAGCCTGGCACCATCTAGTTCTTCTGGTCTCAGGCTGGTGTAGTCTCTGGTTTGTGTGACCCTTTCTGTCTCTCAGGCTCATAATTACGTTGTCTTTCGTGTTCTTCATTCTCCTTTACTCCAGGTGGGTTGAGACCAATTGATGCATCTTAGATGTCTGCTTGCTAGCTTTTAAGACTCCAGACTCCACTCTCCAAAGTGGGATGCAGAATGTTTTCTTAATAGATTTTATTATGTCAATTGACCTAGATGTCCCCTGAAACCATCGTTCCCACACCCCATCCCCTGCTACACTGGCCTTCGAAGTGTTCAGATTATTCAGGAAGCTTCTTTGCTTTTGGTTTTGTCCAGTTGTGCTGACTTCTCCTGTGTTGTGTTGTCTTTCTCTTCACCTAAAAATAATTCTTACTTACTATCTAATTAGTGAAAGCCCCTCACCCTCCCTCCCTCCCTCTCTCCCCCCTCTCGTAGCCATCAAAGAATATTTTCTTCTCTGTTTAAACTATTTCTCCAGTTCTTAAGATAGTGGTCTCATACAATATTTGTCCTTTTGCAACTGAGTAATTTCACTCAGCATAATGCCTTCCAGATTCCTCCATGTTATGAAGTATTTCACAGATTCATCATTGTTCTTTATGCAGAAACATTCTGCATCCCACTTTGGAGAGTGGAGTCTGGGGTCTTAAAAGCTAGCAAGCATAGTATTCCATTGTGTGACTATATAATGACTTATTTATCCATTCATCCGTTGATGGGCACCTTGGTTGCTTCCATCTTTCTTCTATTGTAAACAATCCTACAATGAACATGGGAGTGCATATATCTGTTCTTGTAAAGGCACTTATTTCTCTAGGATATATTCCAAGGAGTGGGATTGCTGGATCGTATGGGAGTTCTATTTCTAGCTTTTTAAGGAAGAACCAAATCTATTTCCAAAGTGGTTGTACCATTTTACATTCCCACCAGCAGTGTATAAAACTGTTCCAGTATCTCCACAACCTCTCCAACATTTACTATTTTGTGTTTTCTGGATTAATGCCAGCCTTGTTGGAGTGAGATGGTATCTCATTTAGTTTTGATTTGCATTTCTCTAATGGCTAATGATTGTAACCATGTCCTCAAATATCTGTTAGCTACCTGAATGTCTTCTTTAGTGAAGTGCCTATTCATATCCTTTGCCCATTTTTTAACTGGGTTATTTGTCTTTTTGCAGTTGAGTTTTTGCACTATCATGTAGATTTTAGAGATCAGGTGCTAATCAGGAATGTCATAGCTAAAAACTTTTCCCAGTCTGTAGGGAATCTTTTTACCCTTTTGGTGATGTCTTTGGATGAGCATAGTGTTTGATTTTTAGGGTCTCCCAGTTATCTACTTTCCCTTCCGCATTGTTAGTAATGTTTTGTATACTGTTTATGCCATGTATTAGGGCTCCTAGCGTTGTCTCTATTTCTTCTTTCATGATCTTTATCGTTTTTGCTGTATCTTGTAGATTTTAGAGATCAGGCACTGATTGGAAATGTCACAGCTAAAAACTTTTTCCAATCTGTAGGTAATCTTTTTACTCTTTTGGTGAAATCTGGATGAGCACAGGTGTTTGATTTTTAGGAGCTCCCAGTTATCTAGTTTCTCTTCTGCATTGTTAGTAATGTTTCGTATACGGTTTATGCCATGTGTTAGGGTTGCTAATGTTGTCCCTATTTTTTTTTCCATGATTTTTATCGTTTTACATTTTATATTTAGGTCTTTGATCCATTTTGAGTTAGCTTTTGTGCATGGTGTGAGGTATGGGTCTTGTTTCATTTTTTTGCAGGGGGATATCCAGTAATGCCAGCACCATTTGTTAAAAAGACTGTCTTTTCCCTATTTAACTGACTTTGGGCCTTTGTCAAATGTATGGATGGACTGATGTCTGGATTCCCGATTCTGTTCCATTGGTCTGTGTATCTGTTGTTGTGCCAGTACCAGGCTGCTTTGACTACTGTGGCAGTATAATAGGTTCTAAAATCAGGTAGAGTGAGGCCTCCCACTTTGTTCTTCTTTTTCAGTAATGCTTTACTTATCTGGGGCCTCTGTCCCTTCCATATGAAGTTGGCAATTTGTTTCTCCATCTCATTAAAAAATGTCATTGGAATTTGGATCAGAATTACATCGTATCTATAGATCGCTTTTGGTAGAATAGACATTTTTACACTGTTAAGTCTTCCTATCCATGAGCAAGGTATGTTTTTCCACTTATGTAGGTCTCTCTTGGTTTCTTGCAGTAGTGTCTTGTAGTTTTCTTTGTATAGGTCTTTTACGTCTCCGGTAAGATTTATTCCTAAGTATTTTATCTTCTTGGGGGCTACTGTAAATGGTATTGATTTGGTGATTTCCTCTTTGATTTTTTTTTGTTGGTGTAGAGGAATCCAACTGACTTTTGTATGTTTACCTTGTATCCTGATACTCTGCTGAACTATTAGTTTCAGTAGTTTTCTTGAGGATTCTTTAGGGTTTTCTGTGTATAAGATCATGTCATCTGCAAATAGGGATACTTTTACTTCTTCCTTACCAATTGAATGCCCTTCATTTCTTTATCTAGCCTAATTGCTCTGGCTAGGACCTCCAGCACAATGTTGAATAAGAGTGGTGATAAAGGGCATCCTTGTCTACTTTCCGATCTCAAGAGGAATGCTCTCAGAGTGTCTCCATTTAGGATGATGTTGGCTGTTGTTTGAATAAATGCCCTTTATTATGTTGAGAAATTTTCCTTCTATTCCTCTTTTGCTGAGAGTTTTTTTTATCATGAATGGGTGTTGGACTTTGTCAAATGCCTTTTCTGCATCAATTGATAAGATCATGTGGTTCTTGTCTTTTGTTTTATTTGTATGATGGATTACATTAATTGTTTTTCTAACTTTGAACCATCCCTGCATATTTGGTATGAATCCCACTTGGTCATGGTGAATTATTTTTTTGATATGTTGTAGAATTCTATTGGCTAGAATTTTTTTGAAGATTTTTGCATCGAAGTTCATAAAGATTATAGGTCTGTAATTTTCTTTTTTTGTGGTGTCTTAATCTGGTTTTGGTATCAGGGATATGCTGACTTCATAGAATGAGTTTGGGAGTATTCTGTTCTTTTCTATGCTTTAAAATACCTTTAGTAGTAGTGGTGTTAATTCTTCTCTGAAAGTTTGGTAGGACTCTGCAGTGAAGCTGTCCTGACCAGGGTTTTTTTATTGTTGGGAGTTTTTTCATTACCTTTTCAATCTCTTCTTCTGTTATGGGTTTATTTAGTTGTTCTACCTCTGTTTGTGTTAGTTTAGGTAGGTAGTGTGTTTCTAGTAACTCGTCCATTTTTTTTCTAGGTTTTCAAATTTGTTAGAGTACAATTTTTCATAGTAGTCTGTTATGTTTCTTTTTATGTCAGTTGGTTCTGTTGTAGTATCGTCCATCTCGTTTCTTATTCAGGTTATTTGCTTCCTGTCCTGTTTTTCTTTTGTCAGTTTGGCCAATGGTTTATCAATTTTGTTAATTTTTTCAAAGAACCAGCTTTTGCTCTTGTTAACTCTTTCAATTGTTTTTCTGTTTTCTATTTCATTTAATTCAGCTCTAATTTTTATAATTTGCTCTCTTCTGGTGCCTGAGGGTTTCTTTTGTTGCTCTCTTCTTATATGTTCAAGTTGTAGGGATAATTCTTTGATTTTGGCCCTTCTTTTTTTTTTTTTTTTTTTGTATGTGGGCATATTTTGATATACATTGACCTCTGAGTACTGCTTTAGCTGTGTCCCAAAGGTTCTGATAGGAAGTGTTTTCATTCTCATTGGATTCTATGAATTTCTTTATTCCATCCTTCATGTCTTCTATAACCCAGTCATTTTTGAGCAGGGTATTGTTCAGTTTCCAAGTGTTTGATTTCTTTTCCCTGCTTTTTCTGTTGTTGATTTCTACTTTTATGGCCTTATGGTCAGAGAAGATTCTTTGTAATATTCTGATGTTTTGTATTCCACTAATGCTTGCTTTATAACCTAATATGTGCTCTATTCTAGAGAATATTCCATGCGCACTAGAAAAGAAAGTATACTTGGCTGCTGTTGAGTGGAATGTTCTGTATAAATCTATGAGGTCAAGTTGGTTGATTGTGGCATTTAGATCTTCCATGTCTTTATTGAGCTTCTTTCTGGATTTTCTGTCCTTCACCGAAAGTGGTGTGTTGAAGTCTCCTACTATAATTGTAGTGCTGTCTATCTCGCTTGTCAATGCTGTTAGGGTTTTTTTAATGTATCTGGAAGCCCTGTCATTGGGTGTGTAGATATTTAACATGGTTATATCCTCCTGGCATATTGTCTCTTTAGTCATTATATAGCGTCCTTCCTTATCCTTTGTGGTGGATTGAACTTTAAAGTCTATTTTGTCAGAAATTAATATAGCCACTTCTGCTTTTTTTAGATTGTTGTTTGCTTGATATATTTTTTCCATCCTTTGAGTTTGTTTGTGTCTCGAAGTCTAACGTGTGTCTCTTGTAGGCAGCATATAAACAGATTGTGTTTTTTTAAATCTATTCTGCCACTCTCTGCCTCCTTATTGGTGCATTAAGTCCATTTACATTCAGTGTAATTATGGATAGGTATGAGTTTTGTGCTGTCATTTTGATGTCTTTTTTGTGTGTTGTTGACAGTTTCTTTTTCCCACTTAATTTTTTGTGCCAAGTAGTTTATCTTTATATATTGTCTTTTCCTCTTATTCGTTGTAGTTGATTTTGTTTCTGCTGAGTCTCTATTTTTTCTTGTATTTTATTTTGATAAATATGATTCTTAGTCTCCTTTGTGGTTACCTTGATATTTACCCCTATTTTTCTAAGGTTAAACAAAACTTTTATTTGTTTATATCGCCTTGTCTTCCTCTCCATATGAAAGATCTATGACTACATTTCTTAGTCCTTCTTTATTGTTTTAAGGTTGTCTTGTTTTACATTGTTTTACATAATGATGTCGCTGTTGCCCTGTTCTGAGCATTTTTTTAATCTTAATTTATTTTTGTGATTTCCCTATTTGGGTTGACATCTGATTGCTCTGTCCAGTGTTCTAGTCTTGGGTTAATATCTGATATTATTGATTTTCTAACCAGAGAACTCCCTTTAGTATTTCTTGTAGTTTTGGTTTGGTTTTTAAGAATTCCCTAAACTTCTGTTTATCTGGAAATGTCCTAATATCGCCTCCATATTTGAGAGACAGCTTTTCTGGATATGTGATCCTTGGCTAGCAATTTTTTTCCTTCAGTGCTTCATATAAGTCATCCCATTGCCTTCTTATCTGCATGGTTTCTGCCTAGTAGTCCAAGCTTATTCTTATTGACTCTCCTCTGTAGGTTACTTTTCGTTTAACCCTAGCTGCTCTTAAAATTCTCTCTTTATCTTTGGTTTTGGCAAGTTTGATTACAATATGTCTTGGTGACTTTCTTTTAACATCTACCTTATGTGGAGATCGATGAGCATCTTGGATAGATATCTTCTCATCTTTCACGATATCAGGGAAGTTCTCTGCCAACAAGTCTTCAACAATTCTCTCTGTATTTTCTGTTATTGCTCCCTGTTCTGGTACTCCAATCACTCATAGGTTATTTCTCTTGATAGAGCCCCACGTGATTCTTAGGGTTCCTTTGTTGTTGTTGTTTTTTTTATTCTTTTATCTGATTTTTTTTCAAATATGTTGATGCCAAGTGCTTTATTGTCAGTCTCACCAGTTCTGCCTTCCACTTGCTCAATTCTGTTCCTCTGACTTTCTATTGAGTTGTCTAATTCTGTAATCTTATTGTTAATCTTCTGAATTTCTAATTGATTTCTCTCTATGGATTCTTGCAGCTTATTAAATTTTTCATTATGTTCTTGAATAACCTTTTTAATTTCTTCAACTACTTTATCTGTGTGTTCTTGGCATGTTCTGCATATTGCCTGGTCTCCTTCCTGATCTCATTCCTGATGTCTTGAAGAGTTCTGTATATTAATCTTTTGTATTCTGCTTCCGGTAATTCCAGGAAGGCACCTTCATCCAAAAGAGCCCTTGATTCTTTGTTTTGAGAGCTTGTTGAAGCGATCATGGTCTGCTTCTTTATGTGATTTGATATTGACTGTTGTTTCTGAGCCATCTATAAGTTATTGTGTTAGTTTATTTTATGTTTGCTTACTCTATCCTAGCTTCTTGCTTTGTTTTGTTTTGATATGCCCAAATAAGTTGCTTGAGTAAGCTAGCTTGATTACTTTCACCTTTGAAGCTCTAACACCCTGTCACCAGATGGCTAGAGCTGGTATCAGGTATATCAGCCTAAGAGTCCATTCACCCTTCTTGTATGGATTCAGCTTAGGTGTCCAGGTAGCTGGTCATCAAGTATGTGGTAGAGGCTCTGTCCTACAGTCTTAGTGGGGCAGGGGTGATTGGTGTAGGTACTGGTATCTGGCTGCAGCAGAGGATCACACTCTGAACAAGCAGGGGGCTGACAATCATTCTCCGAGTGTCTGTGAGGAAAGCGCCTCCCTGTTTCCTACAGTGCAGAGGTGGGTAGGTTCTGCAGAGGGACCATGGGCACACAATGCTTTTAGTTGTAAGGACTGGGAGGTACCAGTTATCCTTAGATCCCTGTTGCGGGTGGCTGGGTGACCTAAGTGGAGCCACCAGTCCTTAGGCCACTGATGTGGGTAGGCGAGGACCCTGTTTAATAGGCAAAGTGGTGTCAAACATCAAACACCCACCTCTTCACCGCACAGCTGAAACAGTTGCAGCCTTCCAACTAGGGCCTATTCTCCTGAAATAGGGCCACACAGGTCCATGCAGGGGGGAAAGGTATTCAAAGTCCAGGGGCCGTTTATGCCTGGACAGGAGCCACCTGTGTCTTGATCTCCCCAGCTTAGTGGAGCTGGCAGGTTATCTTTTCCCCCAGTTGTGAATTTTTTCCTGCCCCAAGGCAGGGAGAATGGCTCACAATGCTCAGCAGAGCCTATCTCAGGCCAAGGAAAACCAACAGCCACTGAAGCCAACTTGTGGGCTGGGGACGTGGTAAAATATATGCAAGTACTTAGCTTTTGCTAAGAGCGCCATTCTTCTCTGGTTCCAGAGGTGTGAGTAGGCTGTAAGCCTGGTTGTTTCTCCCCAAGAAAACTGTGGCCAAATGCTACCACCAGCCCGCAGCAGTCACTCCCAGGAATGGTGCCTGTGGGTTCCCAGGCGATTCAGGTCCTGCAACTCCGCTCCACTTCTGAACCATCTTTCCCTCCCCCTGCCACTCAGTCCATTTTCTAACTTTGCCTTTCATGTTCAGGGCTCCTAGCTTGTCATAAATATAATTGTTTCACTTGGTTTTTTTTGGTCTTTGTTGTAAGAGGGATCACCAGAAGCATCTGATTACTCTGCCATCTTGGCCCCGTCTGCTCATAAGCTTTTAAGACCTCAGACCAAAGGAAGATACAGAATATTGTTTTATGCACCATGTTATGCCAATTGATATAGATTTCTCCTGGGTTTTCTAGGCTAAAATCGTTCTCCCAAGGAGCTGCTGGGTGGGTTGAAACCGAAATCTTTCTGTTAGCAACCTAGTGCTTAACCAGTTGCACCACCAGGGTTCCTTACTAACAACATAGCAAGCCATTAACCAGTCACGCCCTATTCGGCACCACCCACAGCTCCTGGCAAGGACTAATCTGCTTTCTGTCTCTATAGATTTGCATGGTCCGGACATTTCATATAAGTGGAGTCTTACATTATGCCACCTTCTGTGTCTGGTTTATTTCACTTAGCATAATGTTTCCAAGGTTTATCCACATTGTAGCATGTATCAGGACTTCATTTGTCTTTATGGCTGAATAATATTCCATTGTATGGATATCCATACCAAAAAGAATTAGTCAATATTCAACCATTTCAAGAGGTGGCATGTGATCTAGAACTGATAGTACTGAAGGAAGAAGTCCAAGCTGCTCTAAAGGCACTGGCAAAAAATGAGGCTCCAGGAATTGATGGAATATCAATTGAGATGTTTCAACAAACAGATGCAGTGGTGGAGGTGCTCACTCATCTATGCCAAGAAATATGGAAGACAGCTTCCCGGCCAACTGTCTGGAAGAGATCCATATTTATGCCTATTCTCAAGAAAGTTGATCCAACCAAATGTGGAAATTATAGAACAATATCATTAACATCACATGCAAGCAAAATTTTGCTGAAGATCATTCAAAAATGGCTGCAGCAGTATATCGACAGGGAACTGCCAGAACTCCAGGCTGATTTCAGAAGAAGACGTGGAACCAAGGATATCATCGTTGATGTCAGGTGGATCCTGGCTGAAAGCAGAGAATACCAGAAGGATGTTTACCTGTGTTTTATCAACTATGCAAAGGAATTCAACTGTGTGGATCATAACAAACTATGGATAAAACTGCAAAGAATGGGAATTCCCGAACACTTAATTGTGCTCATGGGGAACCTTTACATGGATCAAGAGGCAGTTGTTCAGATAGAACAAGGGGATACTGATTGGTTTAAAGTCAGGAAGAGTGTGCATCAGGGTTGTATTCTTTCACCATACCTATTTAATCTGTATGCTGAACAAATAATACAAGAAGCTGGACTATATGAAGAAGAATGGGGCATCAGGCTTGGAGGAGGACTCATTAACAACCTGCATTATGCAGATGACACAGCCTTGCTTGCTGAAAGTGAAGAGGACTTGAAGCACTTACTAATGAAGATCAAAGACCACAGCCTTCAGTATGGATTACATCTCAATGTAAAGAAAACAAAAATCCTCACAACTGTACCAATGACCAACATCATGATAAACGGAGAAAAGATTGAAGTTGTCAAGGATTTCATTTTACTTGGATCCACAATCAACAGCCATGGAAGCAGCAGTCAAGAAATCAAAAGACGCATTGCTTTGGGTAAATCTGCTGCAAAGGACCTCTTCAAAGTGTTGAAGAGCAAGGATGTCACCCTAAAGACCAAGGTGCGCCTGACCCAAGCCATGATATTTTCAATCACATCATATGCATGTGAAAGCTGGACAATGAATAAGGAAGACCGAAGAAGAGTTGACGCCTTTGACTTGTGGTGTTGGCGAAGAATATTGAATATACCTTGGACTGCCAAAAGCACGAACAAATCTGTCTTGGAAGAAGCGCGGCCAGAATGCTCATTAGAGGCAAGGATGGCGAGACTGCATCTTACATACTTTGGACATGTTGTCAGGAGGGATCAGTCCCTGGAGAAGGACATCACGCTTGGCAGCGTACAGGGTTTGGGGAAAAGAGGAAGACCCTCAACAAGGTGGATTGACACAGGGGCTGCAACAATGAGTTCAAGCATAACAACGATTGTAAGGATGGCACAGGACCGGGCAGTGTTTCGTTCTGTTGTGCATAGGGTCGCTATGAGTCAGAACCGACTCGACGGCACCTAACAACAAGAACAACAACAACAACATGGTTATCCACATTGTTTTTATCCATTTACCTGCTGATGGACACTTGGGTTGTTTCCATCTTTTGGCTATTGCGAATAATGCTGCAATGAACATTGTTGTGCAAGCATGTGTTTGAGTATATAACTAGGAGTAGAATTGTTGGGTCATGTGATCATTTGAAGTTTAACTTTCAGTCTTCTCCCTATGTGTGTCTATTTGGTCTCTTTATAACTCAGAGGTGATTAGGTTGAGGATCCACACTACAATGGTATGATCTCAATGATCGATTACATTAGGATAGATTGCATTATGGAAAATAATTACATTATAATACATTGTATTATATGTAATGTAATGTAATTACATTAGGTTACATTACAGAAAGTAATCTGCTCTGTTTTTAGGTGCCGTCAAGTCGGTTCCAACTCACGACGACCTTATGTACAAGAGAACTTGACATTGGTTGGTCTATCCCCACAATCATTGCTGTTATTCAGCCCATTGTTGCAGCAACTGTGTCAATCCATCTCAGTGAAGCTTTTCCTCTTGTTTGCTGACCCTCTATTTCACCAAATTCCAGAACACTTAATTGTCCCTCCTGATAACGACTCCAAAGTACATGAGACAAAGCCTCAGGCTTCTAAGGAGCATTCTAAGGCTGTATTTCTTCCAAGACAAATTTGTTGTCCCAGCAGTCCTTGGTATATTCAATATTCTTCACCAACACCATAATTCAAAGGCATCAATTCTTCTTCAGTCTTCCTTATTCACTGTCTAGCTTTCCCATGTATAGGAGGTGATTGAAAATTCCATGGCTTGGGTCAGGCACACCTCAGTCCTCAAGGTGACATCTTTGCTTTTTAACACTTTAAAGACGAATTTTGCAGCAGGTTTGCCCAGTGTGATACATCATTTGATTTCTTGACTGCTGCATCCATGAGCATTGATTGTGCGTCCAAGTAAAATGAAATCCTTGACAATATCAATCTTTTCTCTGTTTATCATGATTTTTTTTATTGGTCCAGTTGTAAGGATATTTGTTTTCTTTATGTTGAGGTGCAATCCACGCTGAAGACTATAGTCCTTGATCTTCATCAGTAAGTGCTTCAAGTTCTCTTCACTTTCAGCAAGCAAGGTTGTGTCGTCTGCATATGACAGGTTGTTAATGAGCCTTCCTTCAATTCCAGTGCTGCCTTCTTCTTCATATAGTAGAGCGTCTTGGATTATTTGTTCAGCATACAGATTGAATAAGTGTGGTAAAAGGATTCAACCCTGACACACACCGCCCTGATTTTAATCCACACAGTATTCCCTTGTTCTGTTTGAACGACTGCCTCTTAACCTATGTACATGTTTTGGCTAAGCACAACCAAGTGTTCCAGAATTTCCATCCTCCGCAATGTTATCCATAATTTGTTGTGATCCACACAGTTGAATGCCTTTGCATAGTCAATAAAACACAGGTAAACATCCTTCTGGTACTGTGTGCTTTCAGCCATGACCCATCTGACGTCAGCAATGATACACCTTGTTCTTCATCCTGTTCTGAATCTGCCTTGAATTTCTGGAGTTCTCTATTGATGTACTTCTGCAGCTGCTTTTGAATGGTCATCACCACATTTCACTTGTGCATGCTATTAATGATATTGTTCAATAATTACCACATTCTAGAAATTCCAGAACACTTAATTGTCCTCATGAGGAACCTGTACTTAGATCAAGAAGGAGTCATTCTAACAGAATAAGGGGATACTGCGTGTTTTAAAATTAAGAAAGGTGTGCATCAGGTTTGTATCCTTTCACCATACTTATCCAATTTGTATGATGAACAAATAATTCGAGAAGCTCTACTATATGAAGAAGGCAGCATTGGAATTGGAGGAAGGCTCATTAACAACCTGTCATATGCAGACGATACAACCTTGCTTGCTGAAAGTGAAGAGGACTTGAAGCACTTACTGTTGAAGATCAAAGACCACAGTCATCAGTATGAATTACACCTCAACATAAAGAAAACAAATATTCTCACAACTGGACTAATAAGCAACATGAGGATAAACAGAGGAAAGATGGAAGTTGTCAAGGATTTCATTTTACTTGGATCCACAATCAATGTCCATGGAAGCAGCAGTCAAGAAATCAAATGAAATCTGGAGGGCATTATGCTGGGTGAAATAAATCAATCACAAAAGGATGAATATTGTAAGAGACCACTACTATAAAAACTCATGAAAATGTTTACTTTCAAAAAGATACAATCTTTGATGGTTACAAGGTAGGGGAGGGATGGGGATGGAGAAACACTTAATAGACAATAGATAACTGGTAACTTTGGTGAAGGTTAAGACAGTACACAGTACTGAGGAAGCCAGGACAACCTGTACAAGGCAAGGTCATGGTGCCTCCATAGACTTATCCAGATTCCCTGAGGGATCGAATTGCTGGGCTGAGGGCTGTGGGGACCATGGTCTCCAGGAACATCTAGCTCAACTGGCATAACACAGTTTGTAAAGAAAATGTTCTACATTTTATTTTGGTGAATAGCGCCTGACATCTTAAAAGCCTGTGAGTGGCCATCTAGGATACTCCACTGGTCTCACCCTTTTGGGAGCAAGGAAGAATGAAGAAGACTAAGGATACAAGGGAAAGATTAGTCCAAAGGACTAATGGACCACATCTACCATGGCCTCTACCAGACTGTGTCCAGTACAACTAGATGGTGCCCAGCTACCACCACTGACTGCTCTGACGGGGATCACAGTAGTGGGTCCCAGACAGAGCTGGAGAAAAATGTAGAATAAAATTCTAGCTTAGAAAGAAAGACCAGGCTTGCTGACCTCACAGAGACTGGAGAAACACTGAGAGTATGACCTCTGGACACCCTTTCAGCTCAGTAATGAAGTCACTCCTGAGGTTCACCATTCAGCTAAAGATTGAACAGGTCTATGGGACAAAACAAGACTAAAGGGGTGCACCAGCCCTGGGACAGGGACTAGAAGGCAGGAGGGAACAGGAAAGCTGGTAATAGGAAACCCAGGGTTGAGAAGAGAGAGTGTTAACATGTCTTGGGGTTGTTAACCAATGTCATAGAACAGTGTGTGTACTAACTGTTTGATGAGAAACTCATTTGTTCTGTAAACCTTCATCTAAAGTACAATAAAAGAAAAAAGAAAAGAAATCAAATGATGTATTGCATTGGGCAAATCTGCTGCAAAAGGACTCTTTAAAGTATTAAAAAGCAAAGGTGTCACTTTAAGGACTAAGGTGCACCTGTCCCAAGCCATGGTGTTTTCAATTGCCTTATATGCATAAGAAAGTGGGACAATGAATAAGGAAGACCAAAGAAGAATTGATGTCTTTGAGTTTTGATGTTGGCAAAGAATACTGAATATACCAAGGACTGCCAGAAGAAGGAACAAATTTGTCTTGGAAGAAGTACAGCCAGAATGCTCATTAGAAGCAAAGACGACAAGACTTTGTCTCACATACTTTGGACAAGTTATCAGGAGGGACCACTCCCTGGAGAAGTACATAATGGTTGGTTAAGTAGAGGGTCAGTGAAAAAGAGGAGTACCCACAAGGAGATGGATTGACAATGGCTGCAACAATCAACTCAAGCATAACAATGATTATGAGGATGGCCCAGGACTGGGCAGTGTTTCGTTCTATTATACATAGGGTCACTATGAATCGTAACTGACTTCACAGCACCTAACAACAAAAGCAGCCAGTCCATCATCCAGGTAGATGCCTTCCAAATTTCTCGGCATAGATAAGTGAGGGCTTCCAGTGCTGCATCCATTTGTTGAAACATCTCAATTAACATTCCAACAATCCCTGGAGCCCTGTTTTTCACCAGTGCCTTCAGTACAGCTTGGACTTCTTCCTTTCATACTATCGGTTCTTCATCATATGCTACCTTCTGAACTGGTTGAACATCGACCAATTCTTTTTGGTACAGTGACTCTGTGTATTCCTTCCATCTTCTTTTGATGCTTCCTGTGTAGTTCAATTTTTGCTCATTGAATACTTAGCAACTCAAGGCTTGAACTTTTTTCTTCAATTCATTCAGCTTGAGAAATGCCAAGCTGTTCCCTTTTCATTTTCTAACTCCAGGTCCTTGCACATTTAATTATATATTTACTTTACCTTCTTGAGCCTCCCTTTGCAATCTTCTGTTCAGCTCTTTCACTTCATCATTTCTTCCGTTCACTTTAGCTACTCTGTGCCCACGAGCAAGTTTCAGTTTCTTTTGACATCCATTTTGTTCTTTTCTTTCTTTCCTGTCTTTTTAATGACCTCTTGCTTTCTTCATGTGTGATGTCCTTGACATTGTACTACAACTTGTCTGGTGTTCAGTCATTAGTGTTTAATGTGTCAAATCTATTCTTGAGGTTGTCTCTAAACTCAGGTGGGATGTACTCAAAGGTGTAATTTGGTTCTCCTGGACTTATTTTAATATTCTTTGGCTTCAACTTGAGCTTGCATATGAGCAATTGATGGTCTGTTCTGACTGATGATATTGAGCTTCTCCTTCATCTCTTTCCACAGATGTAATTGATCTGATTCCTGTGTATTGCATCTTGTGAGGTCCACCTGTATAGTCGCTGTATATGTTGTTGAAAAAAAAGTATTTGCAATGAACATGTCATTGGTTTTACAAAATTCTATCATATGACATCCGGCATCATTTCTATCCCCAAAATCATATTTTCCAACTACGGATACTTCTTTGTTTCCAACTTTTGCATTCCAATCACTAGTAATTACCAATGCACCTTGAATTCATGTTTGATGAATTTCTGACTGCAAAAGTTGGTAAAGTCTTCAATTTTTTCATCTTTGGCATTAGTGGTTGGTTTGTAAATTTGAATAATAGTCATATTAATGGGTCTTCCTTACTGGCATACGGATAATACCCTATCATTGACAGAGTTGTATTTCAGGATATATCTTGAAATGATCTTTTTGACAATGAATGCCACTCCATTACTCTTCAATTTACCATTTTTGGCACAGTAGACTGTATGATTGTCTGATTGAAAATGGCTAATACCAATCTATTTCAGCTCACTAATACCTAGGTTATCGATCTTCATGCATTCCATTTCATTTTTGACAGCTTTCAACTTTACTTGATTCATACTTCATACCTTCCAAGTTTCAATTATTAATGGATGTTTGCAGCTGTTTTTTTCTCATTTTGAGTCTGGCCACCTCAGTGAATGAAGGTCCTGAAAGCTTTACTCCATGCATGTCGTTAAGATTGACTCTACTTTCAGGAAGCAGATCTTCCCCAGTAGTATTTTGAGTGCCTTCCAACCTGAGGGGCTCATCTTCCAGCACTATATCAGACAGTGTTCTCCACTGCTCTGCCTAAGGTCTTCACTGGCCAATTTTTTCAGAAGTAGATCACCAGTTCCTTCTTCCCAGTCTGTCCTAGTCTGGAAGCTCTGCTGAAACCTGTCTACTGTGGGTGACACTGCTGGTATTTGAAATACCAGTGGCATAGCTTCTAGCATCACAGCCACACACAAGCCATCACAGTTTGACAGACTGACAGATGAGTGGTAGGATCTCCTCCACCTAAGGTCAATGATTTAATTACATATAAATACTAGACTTGTGTTTGTCCAACAACTGGGACCCATAAAAAAATAGCCTAGCCAAATTGACCATAAATTTATCATCACAACTCTCCTAACCCACTGGTACATGATGCATAGCAGACCATTCATAATACAATGTATTCTATAGACTCCGTTATCTCTTTTCAGGCTCCTGAGGAGCAGCAGGGAAATAGGACCTGGCTTGTGACAGAGTTTGTTCTGGTAGGATTCTCCAACCTTCCAGACTTGAGGACCATACTCTTCACCTTGTTCTTCGTCACATACATCATCACCCTCAGTGGCAATGCCACCATCATCACCATCATTCATGTGGACCGAACCCTCCACACTCTCATGTACCGCTTCCTGGCAGTGCTGTCCCTCTCCGAGACCTGCTACACACTGGTGACCATCCCCAATATGCTGGCCCATCTGCTGATGGAGAGCCAGGCTATCTCCATTGCTGGCTGTCAGGCTCAGATGTTCTTCTTCCTGGGCTTGGGTTGCAGTCACTGCTTCCTCCTTACCCTGATGGGCTATGACCGGTACGTAGCCATCTGCCACCCCCTCCGCTACTCAACGATCATGAGACCCACCATTTCCTTCTGTCTGGGAGCCCTTGTGTTTTGCTCTGGGTTCTCTGTGGCCTTGATAGAGACCACCATGATCTTCTCCTCGCCTTTCTGCCATAGCAACCGTGTGGAGCATTTCTTCTGTGACATTGCCCCTGTCCTGAAGCTCAGCTGCACAGAGAGTGCCAGCAAAGCATTAGTCATCTTCTTCCTGAGCATCCTTGTCGTGCTGGTCTCCTTTCTCCTCATCCTCTTCTCCTATGCCTTCATTGTGGCCACCATATTGAGGATCCCCTCAGCAGCTGGCCGGCACAAGGCCTTCTCTACCTGCACAGCGCACCTCACTGTGGTCATTGTGCATTTTGGCTGTGCCGCCATCATCTACCTGCGGCCTGAGTCAGGGGGAAACCATGACCAAGACCGCCTGGTGGCTGTTTTCTATACGGTGGTGACTCCCTTGATGAATCCTGTGGTATACACGCTGCGGAATAAGGAGGTGAGGGTGGCTCTGAGGCGGAATCTGGCACGTAGCTGTGGGTCTCAGAGTTTTTAAATAAGGACTTGTTCCACATTCTCCATTAGCTTTTTATTAACACATGTAACTCTCCAAAGATTCTGCTTCCTCATCTGGGAAGTGGGAGCCACTAAAACCAGTTGCCATTGAGTCAACTACAATCATTATGACACCATGCATGTCAGAGTGGAACTGTACTCTATAGGATTTTCAATGGCTGATTTTTCTGTAGATTTCCAGGCTTTTTTTCTGAGGTACCTCTGGGCAGATTTGAACCTTCAACCTTTCAGTTAGCAGCTGAACACATCAATCATTTGCACCACCCAGGGACTCCAGAGGCCACTACCATACCTTAAATGAAATAACCGTGTGAGGCAACTAACAAACAGTGCCTGAGACATGGTATAAGCTTAATAAAAGCTGCTTTTTCCCTTTGTCTTAACTTCTTGCCTTGGTCAGGATCCAGTGTGATCTGCTGTGTATGATGAAAACCAGTGGAGGAAGCCTCTGACAGCCCAGCATTCTCTGTGCAGTGAAGGAGTCAGCAGTGAAGGGCATGATGTCCAGCATTCCTTTATTTTGTCTCACTGAGATGTAGTTCACTTTTGTTTAATTAAATTCTGTTGATAGATTGAAATCGTGCAAAGAATTTTCTCCAGCCATGATGGAATGAAATAAGAAGTCAAAAATAAAAAGAATAGTGGAAACTTCACAAATATGTGAAAATTATACAACACGTTCTTAAAGAGTGTGTCAGAGGAGAAATTACACGTGAAACTGGAAAATACTTTGAGGCTAGTGAAAGTAAGAACACGATGTAGCAAAACTTATAAGATGCAGAAAAAGCAGTGCTCTGAGAGAAATTCATAGCTCTAAATGCCTATGCTAAAAAAGAAGGAAGATCCCAAATTAATAACATAACTTATAACTTAAGTATAAAGAAACTAGAAAAAGGAGTAAATTAAACACTGGTAATGGGCCTGCAGTCATGTTATTCTCCAGGAAAATATGGCCTGAGCTTAATGTGCTGTATCTTCTATTCACCTGTCCAGGTCCAACCTTTTCCACTCTACACTGTAACCTGGGAGACCAACCTGTATGGACCACATTGATGGGCTCACCTTCTGACTTCCAGTTGGGTTTGGCCAATGAGTGGCCCAGGCAGGAGATGGACGACAGAAAAAAGAAAGTTTGGGGTTTCACTCTCCCAGGTCCCTCTCTACCTGGTTGCCATGGATGGGTTTTCCCCTTAACCAGTGGCCACAGATACTTTCTCTAGATAGCTGTAACCACTCTTGCAGCTTCAGGCAAGTAGGTGTTAACAGCTCCCCAGTGTTCCAGTGGTTGTAAGCCACTAAGTTTGGGGTAATTTTTTTGAATAGCAATATATAACCAATAAATTGTTTGTTTGTTTGTTTTTTTTATGGGGAGGGTTGTGAAAAGTGAAGCCTTCTTTCTCCTCTCCACAGTACGAAATCTGTAAAGAACTTCCCATGCACAGTGGCCCCAGACAAGCGTGGTTGTCTCCACCATATTTAGGTAGATAGACTAGGCATCCAAAGCCTCCCTCAGCTCTCATGTGCCATGGGAAGGATCTGGATGTTTCCACAAGTCCTGGAAAGGCAGTGACAGCTGGTAGGTGTGCCATAGAGTCTCCATGGGTAGGACAAGGAAAGGTCATGGCCCTGAGACTTAGCAGGGTCTGCATCTCTAGGGCAAATTCAGGTGATCTGAGTTAGCCCAAGGGGACCACTGGAGTCTGAGAGTTTCCACCTCACTCAGACACCGTCTTTGGGAAGGGACGTGGAGGATGCTATTCAAATGAGACAGAGTGTACCTGAAAGTGGTGGTTTTAAATGGAAAGACAAATTTAGTTGATGCCAGAAGAAACTATGTAGATTTTTTTGTAACCCACCCAACATCTCTTTTTCCTCTTACTGCTCGCTAACAGAACCCTGATTTTGTTTGGGTTTCGGGGGAATCTTGGAAGTTTGGCTTCTGTCTAGCTAGCCCCAGAGGGAAGAATTTTGATTATAATAAGCCAATCATAGTGTTATGAATTGGATTGTGTCTCCATAAAACATATGTTGAAGTAATGACCCCTGGTACCTGTGAATACAACCTTGTTTGGAAATAAGGTATTTGAAGATGTTATCAGTTAACATGAGGTCATACTGGAGTAGTGTAGGTCCTAATCCAGTATGAATGATATCTTTATAAAGGAAGAGAAGAGACACAGAGGGAAGATGGCATGTGATGACGAAGGCAGAGCTTTGGAGTGATGCAGCCACAAGCCAAGAAACACCAAGGGTCACCGGCCATTAGCAGAAGCTGGGAGAGAGGCATAGGACAGATTTTTCCCTCAGAGCTCTCAGAAGGAATGAAACAGCTGACACCCTGGCTTCCAGCACTGTGAGACAATAAATTTCTGTTCTTATAAGCCACCAAGTGTGTGGTACCATGTTACAGCACTCGCAGGAAACTCATGCACATAGTAACTCCATTTTCTTGCTAAAGATTGTTATAGGAATGGGCACCGGCTAATGAGACTGGAAGGGAAGTCAGTGGATGGGCAACCTGAAATTTACATTTAAAAAAATATGTTTCAAGAGACTTTTTGTTTTGTGTTCTTTTGTTTTGGCTTGGGTTTTTTTGCCTCTAGCTGGGGCTGTGTGAGAAAGTGATGTCCAGAGATTCTGCAGCCATTTTGTGGCACAGTATCTGAGAATGGCAGAGTACAAAGAATAAAATAAAACAGTCCCAGGTCCTTGATGAGATTCCTTGTTTTGTGAAAGAATGAATTGTTCTTATAATTTAAACCCACTTGTGGTTTTCTGTTACTTTCAGCTCAAAGCCCCTCTCCCCCAAACTGATACCAAACACCAGAAGCAAACCCACTGCCGTTGAGTTGATTCTGCCTCTTGGCAACCCCATTATTACAAACTAGAACTGCTCCATAGAGTTTTCTTTGTTGTGACCTTCTGGAAGCAGAATGCCAGGTCTTTTTCCTGTAGACCTTCTGGGTGGATTCAAACCACCAACTGTTAGGGACAACCCAGGGACCTTCAAGCTGGTACAAATGCTTTGAATGATGCCTTAGCCCCAGAGATGAGGACTGAGGGCAGAAAGTAAAGAAGTTATAGCGAGTAAAGATGGCACAATTTCTATTCCTTGGGTCCTTAGTGATCTTTATGTGGCATGGCATCTATCTCCTCCCATCTCTGCTCTCTTAATCTTTTCCTTTTATTCCTCAAAAGAAATGTACTCAAGATATACTAAAACTTCCCCATTAAGGCAACAAAGAAACCCATTCTGAAATGGCATTATAACCGCAGGTATAGTGTTTAGGATTTATGACACATATTTGAGGGGAACACAATTCAATCCATAACGGTGAGAAGTCGACGTTCACTCTTATGTCACTGCGGGGGTACATCGCAGTTGTCAGCAGGTGTGACACAATTTAGATGCTGCATTCACTGTTGCCAGCTCAGGTCAGGTGTGGTGTGACTGCACTTTCTCTTTCTCCACAGCTCCTCTTGGTTGGCTCTGCCCACTTCACTGCTGGTCCATCTCTCAACCAGAGCAGCTCTGGACAGCCATGGGCCAGCATCACAACAGCTCTCAAAGCAGAACTGTGCAGAGGGCATCCTCTACAAGCTCAACTTGCCCAGCTGAGCAGACAGGACCCCTTGTGCCTCGGACAGGGCCACCGTTGCCCTTCGGGCAGAGTTTCTGCCACAGCCCAGGGCCACTGGTGGTCTCCACTGTTTCCAGTGGTGTCATAGCCCTATGCGTGTTACAGTTCTCAGCCGATTTCTCACTTCTGTGTTCACCAGACACCTGCTTCTGCTTCTCCTGGCCTCTGCTGCTGTTTTCTCCCGGCTTGCCTTCTACCTGATCCAGAGTTTCTTCTGCTCTGGTGCCAGTCCCTTTTGATGAATTTCCAATCCCTTATCCCCTAGGCTGACTTCTCCACTCTGGGACAAGAATTACTGGGAGGGTGTCTCCAGGGGCCATGTTCACCACCACTCCCAGAGCAGAATGTTTGCAACCTCCAACCTGGGAAGACCCTGTGAGTCTCTGTCTTCCAAGGCCTTTATTGACCTCACCATGTAGCCTCCTGAGGCATAGCAGTATCGGCCCCCAAATGATCCCACTAAGCTGGGTTGGCCCCCTACTCACTGGCCTCAGGTGTGGTTCTACTCTCAGAAACAAGACCAAAAGGCAAAATTGTCCACAGCATAGGAGTCTCATACCTTGCACCCACACCAGTGTTGCCAATTGATTGCTGGTAGAGGTGCAAAAGGATCCCTGGTAGAGTAATGGTTAAGCACTCAGCTTGAACAAACCCAGCAGCTCCACAGAAGAAAGGCCTGGCAATCTGCTCCCATAAAGATTACAGCCTAGGAAATCCTATGGGGCAATCTGATCTGTCACATACGGTCACTATGAGTCGGCGTCGACTCCACATCACCTAACAGTAGAGGTCAAAAGCAACTCAAGGAGAAAAGATAGTCTTCTCAACAAATGGCGTAACACCTGATTATTCACATGCAAAAAAAAAAAAATCCTCAATTTATACCTCACACCTTATATAAAATTTAACCTAAAATAGACTATAGATCTAAATGCAAAATTATAAAATTTTGAGAAAAAAAAACAACTTAGGAAGAAATCTTCATGACCTGGGTATCAGCCAGGAGTTCTTAGATATAACATCAAAAACACAATCCCTAAAAGAAAAAATTAATAAATTGTACTTCATCAAAAATTCAAAACTTCTGCCCTGTGAAAGACATTGTTAAAAGAATGAAAAGACAAGCTACAAATCACATAGTGCAAACTACATATCTAACAAAAGACTTTTACCTGGAATATATAAAGAACTCTCAAATAACACCTTAGAAAATACACAGAACACTTGAACAGACACTTCACAAAAGAGGATATACACATAGCAAATAAGCACATGAAAAGGTCATCACATCACTAGCCATTAGGGAAATGCATACAAAAACCACAACGAGATGTCTCTAACTTCTATATGAATGGTAAAACAAACGAAAACAACACTGACAATACCAAGTGCTGGTGAAGATGTGGAGCTACTAGAATCCTCATATATTCCTTGGGGGAATGCAAAATGATATAGCCTCTCTGGAAAACAATTTGACAGTTTCTTATAAAGTTAAATAAGCTCTTACCATATGGCCCATTTTGGTCTTTTCTTTCTTTCCTGTCTTTTTAATAACCTCTTGCTTTCTACATGTATAATGTCCTTGATGTCATTCCACAACTCATCTGGTCTTTGATCATTAGAGTTCAATGTGTCAAATCTATTCTTCAGATGGTCTGTAAATTCAGGTGGGATATACTCAAGGTCATACTTTGGCTCTCATGGAATTCTAATTTTTTTCAGTTTCGACTTGAACTTGCATATGAGCAATTGATGTTCTGCTCCACAGTCGGCACCTGGCCTTGTTCTGACTGATGATATTTCCACAGATGTAGTCAATTTGATTCCTGTGTATTCCATCTGGCAAGGTCCATGTGTATAGCTGCTGCTTATGTTGGTGAAAAAAGGTATTTGCAATGAAGTAAGTCATTGGTATTGTAAAAATTCTATCATGTAATCTCTGGCATTGTTTCTATCACCAAGGCCATATTTCCCAACTACTGGTCCTTCTTCTTCATTTCCAACTTTCAAATTCCAATCACCAGTAATTATTAATGCATCCTGGTTGCATGTTCCATCAATTTCAGACTGCAGAAGCTGTTAAAAATTTTTAGTTTCTTCATCTTTGGCCTTATCGTTGGTGCATAAATTTGTATAATGGTCATAATAACTGGTCTTCCTTGTAGGCATATGGATATTATCCTGAGCAGAAAATTTCAAAGGACAGCTCGAGAAGACAAAGTAAAGTATTATAATGACAAGTAAAAAGAGCTGGAGATAGAACACTGAAAGGAAAGAATACAGTTGGCATTTCTCAAGCTGAAAGAACTGAAGAAAAAATTCAAACCTTGAATTCCAATATTGACGGGTTCTAAGGGAAAAATATTAAAAGACACAGAAATCATCAAAAAAAGATGGAAGGAATACACAGAGTCATTACACCAGAAAGAATTGGTTGATGTTCAGCTATTTCAAGAGGTAGCATATGATCAGGAATGATGATGCAGAAGGAAGAAGTCCAAGCTGCACTGAAGGCATTGGCAAAAAACAAGGCAGAATATCAACTGAGATGTTTCAACAAACGGATGCAGCACTGGAAGTGCTCACTGGCCTATGCCAAGATATTTGCAAAACAGCTACCTGGCCAACTGACTGGAAGAGGTTTTTATTTACGCCTATTCTCAAGAAACGTGATCCAACCAAACACAGAAATTATTGAACAATATCAATATCACACACAAGTAAAATTTTGCTGAAGATCATTCAAAAGTGACTGCAGCAGTATATCGAGAGGGAATTACCAGAAATTCAGGCCGGATTCAGAAGACGACATGAAACCATGGATATCATTGCTGATGTCAGATGGATCCTGGCTGAAAGCAGACAATACCAGAAGGATATTTACCTGTGTTTTATCTACTATGCAAAGGCATTTGACTGCGTGGATCATAACAAATTATGGATAACATTGCTAAGGAATGGGAACTCCAGAACACTTAATTGTGCTCATGAGGAACCTTTACATAAACCAAGAGGCAGTTGTTTGGACAGAACAAGGGGATATTGGAGTGGCTTAAAGTCAGAAAAGGTGTGCGTCAGGGTTGTATCCTCTCACCATACCTATTCAGTCTGTATGCTGAGCAAATAATCCGAGAAGCTGGACTATATGAAGAAGAATGGGGCATCAGGACTAGAAGAAGGCTCATTAACAGCCTGCATTATGGTGAAGATCAAAGACCACAGCCTCAGTATGGATTACACCTCAACATAAAGGAAAAAAAATCCTCACAACCGGACCAATAAGCAACTTCATGATAAAAGGAGAAAAGACTGACGCTGTCAAGGATTTCATTTCACTTGGATCCACAATCAACAGCCATGGAAGCAGCAGTCAAGAAATCAAAAGACGCATTGCATTGGGTAAATCTGCTACAAAGGACCTCTTCAAAGTGTTGAAGAGCAAGGATGTCACCCTGAAGACTAAGGTGCGCCTGACCCAAGCCATGGTATTTTCAATCACATCATATGCATGTGAAAGCTGGACAATGAATAAGGAAGACCGAAGAAGAGTTGACACCTTTGAATTATGGGGTTGGTGAAGAATGTTGAATATACCAGGGGCTGCCAAAAGAATGAAGAAGTACATCCAGAATGCTCCTTAGAAGCAAGGATGGTGAGACTACATCTTACATACTTTGGACATGTTGTCAGGAGGGATCAGTCCCTGGAGAAGGACATCATGCTTGGTAAAGTACAGGGTCAGTGGAAAAGAGGAAGACCCTCAACGAGATGGCTGACACAGTGGCTGTGACAACGGGCTCAAGCATAACAAGAATTGTGAGCATGGTGCAGGACCGGGCAATGTTTCGTTCTGTGGTACACAGTGTCTCTATGAATCGGAACTGACTCTGTGGCACCTAACAACAACAACAGCACAACATGTGACACAGCAATTCCATTAATAGGTATTTAGCCCAAAAAATGAAAACATACATCTACACAAAAACCTGTATATGAAATATTTATAGCAGCTCTATTCATAATAGCCAAAAGCTGAAAACAACCCAAAAACCTACATGATGCGTGATTCCATTTATATGAAATTCTTAAAGAAAGGCAAAACTGTAGTTACAGCAGATTTGTAATTGCCAGGGCAGGGGAGTATTCACTAGAAAAGGACATGGAGAAACTTGATTGTGGTAGTGGTTATACAACTGTAGGCCTTTGTCAAAACTCACCAAACTCAACATTTAAATTTTACAAGCTTTTATATACTAAAGGATTTCATTTTCCTTGGATCCACAATCAACGCCCGTGGAAGCCGCAATCAAGGAATCAAACAAGGTATTGCATTGGGCAAATCTGCTGCAAAAGAACTCTTTAAAGTGTTAAAAAGCAAAGATGTCATTTTGAGGACTAAGATGGTATTTTTCATAATATTTTCAATCACTTCGTATGCATGTGAAAGTTGGATAATTAATAAGGAAGACCAAAGAAGAATTGACAGCTTTGAATTATGGTGTTAGTGAAGAATATTGAATATAGCATGGACTGCCAGAAGAATGAACAAATCTGTCTTGGAATAAGCACAGCCAGAATGTTCCTTAGAAGCAAGGATGGTGAGGCTTCATCTAAGGCACCTGTCCCTGAAGAAGGACATCATGCTTGGTAAGGTAGAGGGTCAGCCAAAAAGAGGAATACCCTCAAGGAGATGGATTGACACAATGGCTGCAAACAATGGGCTCAAACATAGTAACAATTGTGAAGATAGTGCAGGACCAGGCAGTGTTTTGTTCTGTTGTACATAGGGTATCTATCAGTCAGAAGCAACTCGAAGGCACTTAACAACAACGACAGCATTATATGATAATTATCCTCTAAAGCTAAATAAAAATGAATGAATTAGTAGATACGGAGATAATAGAAAGACAGATGATGGATATATAGATAAATAGATAATAGGTAGATAGATATAGATGACAGACAGACAAATAGATAGATAGACTTGCTGAGGAATGTTCCTGCCTCACACAAGAGAAAGTTCCCAGGTGGAGAGTTACAGGTATCAGATGTTGTTAGCATATAATGGAATAGTGAGTTCCAAGAGGGTGTGCAGGACACCCTCTATACACCCACTAATTGGCCTAAAATTCCATAAGAGCTGGGACTGGACATATGTAATTTGCCATTCTTCTGCCAACTACTTGTCCAGGACTTGGTACATAGTGTTGTTATTGTTAGGTGCTGGTGAATTAGTTCTGACTCATAGCAACCCCAAACATGACAGAACAAAACACTGCCCAGTCCAGCACCACCCTCACAATTGTTGTGATGTTTGAGCCCATTGTTGCAGTTGCTGCATCAATCCATCTCTTTTAGGGTATTTCTCTTGTTCACTGACCCTCTAGTAAGCACACAGTAAGTGCCTAATAAATGTGTGCAGGAAATATGAATGAATATAAAATAAACTTGAAACAATGAGAGAAGAAGCTGCCCATCTCCAAAGAGAGCCAAACGAGAGAAAACGTAGTGAACATTTATTAGTTGCTTTTTTAGCATTCATGCTTCTCCCAACTTGGTTGCCCCCAAATCTACTCCACCCCAAGTTCCAGGGCAGGGAGTGATTGCTAAAAGTCAGCATATCCTGAGGCAGAGCCAACGTGGTGCTATTGACAGAAGCACCACACCGTCCCTCCACAGCAAAGACCCAAAAAACTAAGTAAAACAGAGTCAAACGTCAATCCTGGAACCCTAAGCATCAAATGAAGAGATAATGAACTCAACCAAGCACTGAATGGAATAAAAAACCAACAGAGAACAGAAATCAAGGAGAGATACAAATGGAGGTCCCTGTCAGCTAAGGCAGCACATATCTGCCATCTTGGACTCTCGTCGGAGATCCGCAGACAGGGAGTATGGGAAGGCAGCTTCATGGAGCTCCCAGCAGGAGACAGAGCACCCAGCAACACACACTTTTCCATCTCTGCCCTTCTTCCCTCTGCTCGGCCTCCACCGCTTCCCACCGCTTCCCAGATCGTCACCCAGGAGGTGCGCCAGCTCCGTGCTGTGTGGATTTGCCCCACCTACCCCAACCAGCTCCTTCAGCGCCATTTCTTTGTTGCTGGTGTTGCTTTTTTTGGCTTCTTTTGGTTTCTTCCCTGCCTCTCACCTCCTCCTCCTCCTCCTTTCTCTTGAACACTTGGCTCCATGTGCCATCTTTGCTTCTTTTTGACAGGCTGTGAAGTGCCTCTGGGCTGGGGACTGCTTCCCCAGACCACACCACCACGCTGATGGGATCCCTGGGGTGTTTTTGTTTGTTTTCTTTTCCTTCATTTCTCAGTTTCTCGCCTCTCTCTACTTACCTTCTTTTCCTGTCTCCTGAATACCTGGCACTGTGTGCCATCTCCACCCCTTCTAGCCAGGCTGCACTGTACAACTTGGGAGGCACTTCCCAGGCCTGTGCATCCACGCCACTGGTATCTCTAGGGACATTTCTTTGTCTTCTTTTATTTTCTTTTTTCCTTTTTTGCCTTTCTTCATTTCTCAGTTTCTTATCTCTCTCTACTTACCTTTTTTTCCTATCTCTTGAAGAGCTGGGACTGTGTGCCATCTCCACACCTTCTAGCCAGGCTGTACTGTGCTGCTTGGAGGGCACTTCCCTGGTCTGCACAGCCACACCTGGGGGATCCCTGGGGCCTTTATTTTTTCTTAATTAATTGATTTTTTTCTTTTCTTTTTTTCTTTGTGTTTTTTTTCATCTCTCAGTTTCTCCCCCTCTCTACTTTCCTTCATTTCCTGTCTCCTGAATACCTGACCATGTGCCATCTCTGCCCCTTGTAGACAGACTGTGTCCCGAGGCCTGAGAGCGACTTCTCTGGTTGCCAGTGGGATCTATAGGGGCATTTCTTTTTTTTTTTTAATTTTTATTTATTTATATTTTTCTCTTCTTTTTTCTTTTTGTTTTTCTCTCTTTCTCAGTTTCTCATCTCTCCACTCCAGTTTCAGACTCCCTAGGCACTTTTATTTTTTTTTTTTTTGGCTCCTGTTTCGCTCTCCTCTCTCACTTATTTCTCATACTCATCTTAGCTCCACACATCACAACCTCTCCCCTCACTTATACCTACCTGCATGGTGTGCTAAACACTGCACCCTCAAGCATCACAGGCATGGCCTACCAGAACCTGCCCTGCAGTGACCCCTGGCCTGCCCTGTCATCCCCAGAACATGCCACAAACAGCCCATCCCAGCTCTTCCCCTTCAGCTGGACTTGCCCCATTGCACCATAGCTGAGCAACTGGCCCTGCCCATTGGACAAGGAAGTGAAAACTATAGTGCCCACAGACAAGCAAATAACAAAGAACGCACAGCCCACCTGCTCAGACATAACCAAATAAAACAGAAAAGCAGGATGAAACACACAAATCTACAATCAAAAAAGGAAGAAAATAGCCTTTGAATTACCTGAAAACAGCAGACAATATCAAAACATATTTAAAAAAGAAGACTGGATGGTTCCAGCAGGCATCCAAAATAAAACACCAGATGACTTTCCAGTAAAAGAAAAGGCACTGGAACTACCTGAAAGGGAATTCAAAACTCTAATATTCAGAGCTATCCAAGAGTTGAAGGAAAAAGCAGACACAGTGAGGAAAAATAGACAAAATCATGGAAAAGACAAACAAAACAATGGAAGAATTCAGGAAAATAATACAGGAAAAAATTTCAAAATAAGTTCACAACTAGAAATCATACAAAAACAACAATTACAAATCCAAAAGATAAACAACCAGATTTCAGAAATGGACAGTGTCATAGAAGGTCTGAGGAGCAGGTCTGAAACAATGGAAAAAGGATTAGCGAAATTGAAGATAAATACTTGGATACCACTTTGTTTGAGGGAAAATCAGAAAAAAGAAGGAAGAAAAATGAAGAAATCCTGAGAATGATGTGGGGTACAATCAAAAGCAAAAATTTGCAAGTGACTGGAATTCCAGAACAGGGGGAGAAAATGGAAAACACAGAGAGGATCATTGAAGAATTGCTGACAGAAAACTTCTCTAATATCATGAAAGATGAAAAGCTGACCATCCAAGAAGCTCAACGAACCCCATATAGGATAGACACCAAAAGAAAATCACCAAGGCATATAATAATCACACTCGCTAAAACCAAAACAAAGAAAGAATCCTGACAGCAGCTCGAGAAAAATAAAAAGCCACATACAGAGGGGAAACAATAAGACTAAGCTCTGATTACTCAGCAGAAGCCATGCAGGCAAGAAGGCATTGGGAGGACATATATAAAACCTTGAAAGAAAAAATTGCCTACCAAGAATAATATCTCCTACAAAACTCTCATTCAAATATGGTGGTGAAATTAGGACATTTCCAGATAAACAGAAATTAAAGGAATATGTGAAAACTAAATCAAACTTATAAGAATTATTAAACGGAGTCCTTGGCTTGAGAACAAACAGCATCAGGTAACAGCCTGACTCTAGGATCCAAGATCACACCAACCAGGCACCAACCTAGGAAATGAACTCTCAAGAACTGTTCAAAACCAAAATATTTACAACAGGGAACCAGAAAGGTTAATCTGTAAATGACAACAATGTCAGAACAATGAAAGAGGGAATACATGGTGTAGGTATAGAATTTTCTAATGGAGAGGAAGGCAAGGTGATACCAAACAATAATAGACTGGTTCAAATCTAGAAAGATAAGGGTAAATTTCAAGGTAACCACGAAGAAAGTTAACAAACCTAATCTTCAAAATAAAGAAGAAATATATAAAGTCTCAGTAAAAAAAAGAAAGAAAAGAACTACAAAAACAAAAGAAATGAAAAAAAATCCACAAGCAAAAGGAACTCGGCACAGGAGAGTAAGAGGAACAAAGAAAATGTCAACACCACAAAAAAAAGCACTACAAAATGACAGCAATAAACTCACACCTATCAATAATTACACTGAATGGAAATGGCCTAAATGCACCCATAAAGAGACAGAGAGTGACGGAATGCATTAAAAAAAAAAAAAAAAAAAGGATCCATCAATACGCTGTCTGCAAAAGACACACCTTAAAAACAAAGACGTAAATTTATTAAAAATCAAAGGATGGAAAAAACTATACCAAGCAAACAGCTACCAAAAAAGAGCAGGAGTGGCAATACTAATCTCAGATAAAATAGACTTTAAAACAAAACCCACCACAACAGACAAAGAAGGGCATTATATAATGATTAAAGGGATGGCCCATCATGAAGACATAACCATAATAAATATCCACGCACCCAATGACAGGGCTCCAAAATACATAAAACAAATTCTAACAGTAGGAGACTTTAACACACCACTCTTGGTATAGGACAGAACATCTAGAAAGAAATTCAAGAAAGACACAAAGGATCTAAAGGACACAACCAGCCTACTTGAACTCATAGACATATATAGAACACTCCACTCAACAGCTGCAAAGTACGCATTCTTTTCCAATGCACATGGAACGTTCTCCAGAATAGACCACATCTTAGGGCACAAAGCAACCCTCAACAAAATTCCAAACACTGAGATAATACAAAGTATCTTCTCTGACCACAACACCATCAAAGTAGAAAATAACAGCAGGAAAAGCAAGGAAAAAAAATCAATTACATGGAAACTGAATAACACCCTGCTTAAAAACCACTGGGCAATAGAAGAAATCAAAGATGGAATAAAAAAATTCCTAGAATCAAACAAGAATGAAGACACATCATGCAAAAACCTTTCAGACACAGCAAAGACAGTGCTCAGAGGTCAATTTATAGCAACAGATGCACACATCAAAAAAGAAGAAAGGGACAAAATCAAAACACTAGCCCTACAACTCAAACAAATAGAAAGAGAACAGCAAACGAAGCCCACAGCCACCAGAAGAAAGGAAATAATAAAGATCCAAGCAGAAATAAATAAAATAAATAATAGAAAGAATCAACAAAACCAAAAATTGGTTCTTTGAAAGGATCAACAAAATCAACAAACCACTGGCCAAACTGACAAAAAAAAAAAAAGGAGAGTACAAAAATAACCCAAATAAGAAATGAAATGGGGGACATTACAACAGACCCAAATGAAATAAAAAGGATCATAACAGAGTATTATGAAAAACTATACCCCCAACAAATTTGAAAACCTAGAGGAAATGGACTATTTTCTAGAAACACACTACCCACCCAAACTAACACAAAATCATGTTGAAAATCTGAAAAGACCCATAACAAGAGATTGAAAAGGTAATTTAAAAAAAAACTCCTAACAAAAAAAATCCCTGGCCCAGATGGCTTTACTGGTGAATTCTTTCTACCAAACATTCAGAGAAGAGCTTACACCAGTACTACTCAAACTATTTCAGAACACAGAAAACGAAGGAATACTTGCAAATTCATTCTATGAAGCCAGCATAACCCTGATACCAAATGAGGCAAAGACATCACAAAAAGAAGACAATTACAGACCATTGTCTCTCATGATGGAAACCCTGGTGGAGTAGTGGTTAAGTGCTACGGCTGCTGATCAAAGGGTCGGCAGTTCAAATCCTCCAGGCGCTCCTTGGAAACTCTATGGGGCAGTTCTACTCTGTCCTATAGGGTCACTATGAGTCGGAATCGACTCGATGGCACTAGGTTTGGTTTTTTTGTTTTTTTTTAACTCTCATGAATATAGATGCAAAAATTCTCAAAATTCTAGTTAATAGAATTCAGCATCATATCAAAAGATAATAATAATTATAATGCACTGCAACCAAGTAGGATTCATACCAGATATGCAAGGATGGTTCAACATTATGTGGTGTGTAATTCACCACATAAATAAAAGAAAAAAATCACATCATCATCTCCATCGACACAGAAAAGGCATTTGACAAAGCCCAACACCCATTCCTGATAAAAACTCTCAATAAAATAGGTATAGAAGGGAAATTCATCAACATATAAAGGGCATCTATACAAAACGAGGAAACTCTGGTGCCATAGTGGTTAAGTGCCATGGCTGCTAACCAAAAAGTCGGCAGTTTGAATCCACCAGGCACTCCTTGGAAATTCTGTGGGACAGTTCTACTCTGTCCTACAGGGTCGCTATGAGTGGGAATCGACTCGATGGCAACAGGTTGGGTTTTTTGTTTTTTTATACAAAACCAACAGCCAACATCATTCTTAATGGAGAGAGACTGAAAACTTTCCCCTTGAGAACAGGAACAAGACAGGATGCTGTGATGGTTAAGATTGGGTGTCAGCTTGACTGGGCCATTATTCTCAGTGTTTATATGTGATCATTCCCATGATGGAATCTGCTGTGAGGAGACAATCAGTTGAAAAGGAGTTTCCTTGGAGGTGTGGCCTGTATCCAAATGTAAGCAGACATTCTGTCTTTTTGCTCGCTCTGGATCCCGTACCCACCTCCTGTTTGTCTGACCTCCAGTTCTTGGGACTTGAGCTATCAGCTTGCCTGCCAATCTTGGGATTAGTGGATCTTCACAGCCTGTAAGCAAGAGCCCTGCTATCCAACCTGCCAATCTTGGGTTCCCCAGGCCCTGCGGCTACGTGAAGAATAGAGAAGCCACTATTCTGATCCATGGAATTGGGACATTCCAATCTCTACAATCACGTGAGCTGTTTCCTTGCTATAAATCTCTCAATATATATATTTATACACTTTACTGGTTTTGCTTCCCTAGAGAACCCAGACTAAGACATTTAATACTGAGAGTGGTTCTAGAGAAACAAAATTGTAAGGATAAGTTTTCTAAATTGGTTCTCAAGCCTGGGTTAGTCTTAAAGATGTTGGTGACCCACTTTCTGTTTGTACATATTAGAAAAGTCAAGCAGTTCTTTTGGAGTGTAGCGTACCTCCTCCTGGGTCACACATTGTACTTCACCTTTTGGGGCTTGCTGGGACTTAAGCCAATTGTAGGTCTAGAAGCCAGAATCGGTAGGTAGTGTGGAATTGTTTTGAGAACATTCAACATTGTCTTGTAAAGCATCTTAAAGAGGGCACTGCTAATCCGTGGTGTGAGGTGGCGATACAAATATGAAAAATAGCACCACCAGTAGATCAGATGTTGGTGAGAGGCAAGGATCTGGGTGAACACATGTGTGATATCATTCTACAGTTTCATCAGAATGAGAAGTATAAGGAAGCTGGTTGGTTGGTCCTACTTTCGCTAGACAAACTGGTGAAGGAAAGAGATGCACTCAGGACTTCAGAGTCAAAGCTCAAGTCTGCATAAATGACCTCAAGGCTTTCACTTGTGTTTTGAAAGAAAGCCTTATTTCTTGTAGTAACAGAGCTGAAATTGCAAAAAACCAAACCCAGAGTCTTATTGTGAGAGTGGCTGAGTTAAAATGCCAACTCAATTGCCAAACTCGAGATGTGTCTGAAGTTAAAGTAAGGGCATTGATTGGGAAGAAATGGGATCCTAAAACTTGGAATGGGGACATATGGGCAGATAATCAGGAAACTGGAGACACTGAGCCACTAAATTCCATCGAATCACTCCTACCAGCTGAACAGCTCCCATCTGAAGAGATTACTTCATGTTTGTCTGCTAAACCACCCTGCCCAGAAAAACCATTAGCCCCTCCACTCCCATCTAATTTGATTATCCCTAGCCCAGCTGCCTCTAAAGAGCCCTTGCCTGAGTCCTTGCCTGGGGCATTGCCTAAGGCAGAGGCTTTACAAGACAATGCTGAATATTCTCAAAAGAATTCCACACTACCTACTGATTCTGGCTTCTAGACCTATAATTGGCTTAAGTCCCAGTGAGCCCCAAAAGGTGAGGTACAATGTGTGACCCAGGAGGGGGTACCCTACACTCCAAAAGAACTGCATGACTTTTCTAATATGTACAAACAAACCTGGGGAATATGTGTGGAGATGGCTATTAAGGGTGTGGGATAAGAGTGCAAGGAAAATAAAAATGGATCAGTCTGAGTTTATTGATATGAGTTCACTAAGCATGGATTCTTCATTCAATGTTTCAGCTTGAGAAGTTAGGAAAGGATCTAGTAATTTATTTGGTTGGGTTGCTGAAATATGGATTATGAGGTAGCCTACACTAAATCAAGTTGAAGTACCAGACCTGCCTTGCTATACTGTAGAAGAATGTATCCAAAGGCTTAGGGAAATTGGCATTCTAGAGTGGATTTATCAGGTTAGACTCACACACCCACACATGGAGTGCCCAGATGACACACCTTTTACCACAACTGTGAAGAACAAATTTGTGAAGGGAACTCCAGAATCCTTGCTATTTTATGTAAGTCAGATTCGACAGTGGGAAGTGCCCTAACTGAATTAAGACACCTAAACTACAATGGAGCTGATTGGATCCTGTGGTAGTAGGGGCCAAGTGGCTGCACTCAATCAACAAAACAAGGTGGGCATGGTTACAGTAATGGACAGCTGAGTCAAAGCAGTAATCAGAATAGTCTGACTCTTACGAAATTATGGCATTGGCTAATTAGTCATGACATCCCTAGGAGTGAAATAGATAGGAAATCTCTAAATATTTACTTGATCTGTACAAATGAATAAATTCTGGGTCAGGTGAACAGCAGTTTAACTCGAATCACCAGAATAGAGAGTCATGGTCCCTCAATCAATTTCCAGATTTGGTGAGTTTAAAGACCCTTAACCCCCTGAATGAAGGGGAGGCTGGGTCCCCTTGAGGAAGGACTCCAATACACTGCCAAAAATTTTACTGTTAATCTTTCTCCCAGCCTTCCCCAAAGGTATCTATGGCCTTTTACGAGTGTGACTGTTCTTTGGGGAAAAGGAAATAATCAGACTTTTCAGGGATTACTGAATACTGGCTCTGAACTGACACTAATTCCAGGAGACCCAAAACTTCGCTGTGGCCCACCAGTCATAGTGGAGGCATATGGAGGTCACGTTATTAACGAAGTGTTGGCTCATGTCTGTCTCACAGTAGGTCCAGTGGGTCCCTGAACACATCCTGTAGTGATTTCCCCAGGTCCGGAATGCACAATTGGAATAGATATACTCAGCAACTGGCAGAATCCCCACACTGGATCTCTGACAAATAGAGTAAGGGCTAGTATGGTAGGAAAAGCTAAGTAGAAGCCATTAGAACTGCCCCTGCCTAGGGAGATAGTAAACCAAAAGCAATACCACATTCCCGGAGGGATTACAGAGATTACGACCACCATCAAGGACTTGAAGAATGCAGGGGTGGTGATTCCCACCACATCCCCACTCAACTCGCCTATCTGGCCTGTGCAAAACACAGATGGATCTTGGAGAATGACAGTGGATTATCGAAAACTTAACCAGGTGGTGATTCCAATTGCAGCTGCTGTTCCAGATGTAGTTTCATTGCTTGAGCAAATTAATACATCTCCTGGTCTACCTGCTATGCAACTATTTATCTGGCTAATGCTTTTTCTCCATACCTATTTTGAAGGGCCATCAGAAGCAGTTTGTCTTCAGCTGGCAAGACCAGCAATACATCTTCACTTGCCTACCTCAGAGCTACATCAACTCTCCAGCCCTATGTCATAATTTAGTCCACAGGGAACTTGATCACCTTTCCCTTCCACAAGACATCACATTGGTCCATTACATTGATGACATTTTGCTGAATGGACCTCGTAAGGAAGGAATATCAATGACTCTGGACTTACTGGTAAAACATTTTCATGCTAGAGGGTGGGAAATTAACCCTACAAAAATTCAGGCACCTTCCACCTCAGTGAAATTTCTAAGGGTCCAGTAGTGTTGGGCATGTCAAGATATTCCTTCTAAAGTGAAGGATAAGTCATTGCATCTGGCTGCTCCCACAACTAATAAGAAGGCACAATACCTAATGTACTTCTTTGGATTTTAGAGACAACATATTCCTCTTTTGGTTGTGCTACTCCAGCCTGTTTATCAAGTGACTCCAAACCTGCTAGTTTTGAGTGGGGCCCAGAACAAGAGCAGACTCTGCAACAGGTTCAGGCTGCTGTGCAAGCTACTCTGTCGCTTGGGCCATATGATCCAGCTAATCCAATGGTGCTTAAAGTGTCTGTGGCAGATAGAGATGCTGTTTGGAGTCTTTGGCAGGCCCCTATTGGTGAATGACAGTGCAGACCCTTAGAATTTTGGAGAAAAGCCCTACCATCTTCTGCAGATAACTACTCTCCTTTTGAGAAACAGCTTTTGGCTTGTTACTGGGCCTTAGTAGAGACTGGACACTTAACCATGGGACACCAAGTCACCATGGAGTCTGAGCTGCCCATCATGAACTGGGTGTTGTCTGACCCACAGAGTCACAAAGTTGGACATGCACAGCAGCACTCCATCATTAAATGGAAGTGGTATATACGAGACTGAGCCTGAGCAGGACCTGAAGGCACAAGTAAGTTGCATGAGGAAGTGGCCCAAATACCCATGATCTCCACTCCTGTCACATTACCTTCCATCTCCCAGTCTGTACCTATGGCCTCATGGGGAGTTCCTTATGATCAGCTGACTGAAGAAAACTCATGCCTGGTTAACAGATGGTTCTGTGCAACATGCAGGCACCACTCAAAAGTGGACAATGGCAGCACTACAGCTCCTTTCTGGGACCTCCCTGAAGGACAGTGGTGAAGGGAAATCCTCTCAATGGGCAGAACTTTGAGCAGTGCACCTGATTGTTCACTTTGCTTGGAAGGAGAAATGGTCAGATGTGCAATTATATATTGATTCATGGGCTGTGGCCAATGGCTTGGATGGATGGTCAGGGACTTGGAAGGAACATGATTGGATAATTGTAGATAAGGATTTATGGGAAAGAAGTAGGTGGATAGACCTCTCTGAATGGGCCAAAGAAGTGAATATATTTGTGTCTCATGTGAATGCTCACCAAAGGGTGACCTCAGCAGAGGATGATTTTAAGAATCAAGTGGATAGGATGATGCATTCTATGGAAACCAGTCATCCTCTTTTCCCAGCTACTCCTGTCATTGTCCAATGGGCTCATGAACAAAGAGGCCATGGTGGCAAAGATGAAGGCCATGGTGGCAGGGATGAGTGGGCCCAACAACATGGACTTCCGCTCACCAAAGCTGACTTGGCTACAGCCATCACTGAGTACCCAATCTGCCAGCAGCAGAGACCAACACTGAGTCCTCAATATGGCACCCTCCCTCGAGGTGATCAGCCAGCAACTTGGTGGCAAGTTGATTACACTGGACCACTTCCATCATAGAACGGGCACCATTTTGTCCTTACTGGAATAGACACTTACTCTGGATACGGATTTGCCCTCCCTGCATGCAATGCTTCTGCCAAAACTACCATCCATGGACTTACCCAACACCATGGTATCCCACACAGTACTGCCTCTGACCAAGGGACTTAGTTCACAGCAAAAGAAGTGTGGGAATGGGTCTATGCTCATGGAATTCAATGGTCTTATCATTTTCCCCATCATCCTGAAGCAGCTGGCTTGGTAGAATGATGGAATGGCCTTCTAAAGACACAATCACAGTGTCAGCCAGGTGGCAATACCTTGCAGGGTTGGGACAATGTCCTCCAAGAAGCTGTTTATGCTCTAAACCAGCATTCTAATATATGGTGTTGTTTCTCCCATAGCCAGGATTCATGGGTCCAGGAATCAAGAGGTGGAAATGAGAGTGGCACTGCTCACTACTACCCCCAGTGACCCACTTGCAAGATTTTTGCTTCCTGTCCCCATGACCTTATGGTCTGCAGGTCTAGAGGTCTTAGTTCCAAAGGGAGGAATGCTCCTACCTGGAGACACACCACTGATTCCATTGAACTGGAAGCTAAGAATGCCACCTGGCTACTTTGGGCTTCTTATGCCTCTGGATCAACAGGCAAAGAAGGGAGTTACCATACTGTTTGGTGTGATTGATCCTGATTGCCAAGAGGAAATCAGATTGGTATTACATAATGGAGGTAAAGAAGAATATGTCTGGAATGCAGGAGATCCCTTAGGCCATGCCCTGTGATCAAAGTCAATGAAAAACTACAGCAACCCAATTCCAACATGACTAATGACCCATCCCCTTCAGGAATAGAGTTTTGGGTCACCCCACCAGGCAAAGACATGACCAGATGAGGTGCTTGCTGAGGGCAAAGGGAATACGGAATGGGTGGTGGAAGGAGGTAGTTCTAAGTACCAGTTACGGCCACGTGACCAGTTGCAGAAACGAGGACTGTAACTGTTATGAGTATTTCTGCTTTGTATGTGTGCATCAACTATCTCTGTTTTCTTCATTTATCAAATATAAGATGTAAACGGGGGTAGCGCATTTTTGGTTCTACGCATGTTAGTTCTATCATGTTAGGCGCAAGTATGACTTTGTAATTGTCTTTATTCAGAGATTATGTATGGTTTAAGGAGATTTATACATGTGCCAAGTTGACAAGGGGTGGACTGTGATAGTTAAGATTGTGCCAACTTGGCTAGGCCATTATTCTCAGTGTTTATATGTGATCACTCCCACGATGGGATCTTCTGTGAGCAGCCAATCAGTTGAAAAGGATTGTCCTTGGGGGAGTGGCCTGCATCCAAATATAAGCAGACATTCTGGCTTTTTGCTCACTCTGTATCCTGCAGCCACCTCCTGTTCATCTGACCTCCGGTTCTTGGGACTTGAGCTATCAGCTTGCCTGTGAATCTTGGGATTTGTCAGTCTTCACAGTCTGTGAGCAAGAGCCTGGGTCTCTGGCCTGCTGATCTTGGGTTCACTAGGCCCTGCAGCTACATGAATCAGGAAAAGCCTCTATTCTGATCCATGGACTTGGGACGTTCCAGCCTGTAAAATCACATGAACTGTTTCCTTGATATAAATCACTCTGTATATATATATATGTATATATATGTTTATACTCTTTACTGGTTTTGCTTCTCTGAAGAACCCAGCCTAAGACAGATGGCCTTTATCACCACTTCTATTTAACATTATGCTGTAAGTCTTAGCTAGAACAATAAGGCAATAAACGGCATCCAAATTGGTAAGGAAGAAGTAAAACCATTCCTATAGGCAGATGATATGATTCTATACATAGAAAATCCAAAAGATTCCCTGAGAAAACTACTGGAACTAATAGAAGTATTCAGCAGATTAGAAGGATACAAGATAAACATACAAAAACCAGCTGGATTCCTATATACCAATAAAGAAATGATGAAAAGGAAATCAAGAAAACAATACCATTTATAATAGCCACTAAAAAAATAAAACACCTAAGAATAAATCTAACCAGGGATGTAAAAGACCTATACAAAGAAAACTACAAAACACTACTGCAAGAATGTAAAAGAGATCTACATAAATAGAAAAACATACCATGCTCATGGATAAGTAGACTTAACATTGTGAAAATGACAATCCTACCCAAAGCAATTTGCAAATACAATATAATCTCAATCCAAATACCAATGACATTCTTTAAAGAGATAGAAAAACTAATCATTAACTTTATATGGAAGGGGAAGAGGCCCCAAATAAGTAAAGCACTGTTGAAGAAGAAGAATAAAGTAGGAGGACTCACACTACCTGACCTCAGAACATACTATACAGCTACGGTAGTGAAAACAGCCTGGTACTGGTACAACAACAGACACATTGACCAGTGGAACAGAGTTGAGAACCTAGATGTAAATCCATTCACCTATGGTCACCTGATCTTTGACAAGGGCCCAAAGTCCATCAAATGGGGAAAAGACAGTCTTTTTTAACAAATGGTACTAGCAAAACTGGATGTCCATCTGCAAAAAAATGAAACAGGATCCATACCTCACACCATATACAAAAACTAATTCAAAATGGATCAAAGATCTAAATATAAAACCAAAAATTATAAAGCTCATAGAAGAAAAAATAGGATCAACTCTAGAGGCCCTAATACACAGCAATAACAGAATACAAATCATAACTAACGACACACAGACTCCAGAAGATAAGCTAGACAAACGGGATCTTCTAAAAATTAAACACTCATGCTCATCAAAAGATTTCACCGAAGAGTGAAAAGAGAACATACAGACTGGGGGAAAAAAATTTGGCTATTACAAATTCAATAAAGGTCTAATCTCTAAAATCTACAGGAAAATCCAACACCTCTACAACAAAAAGACAAATAATCCAATTAAAAAATGGGCAAAGGAAATGAACAGACACTTCACCAAAGAAGACATTCAAGTTAAGGTTAACAGACACATGAGGGAATGCTCGCGATCACTAGCCACAGTGAGATACCATCTCACCCCAGCATTACTGGCACAAATCAAAAACACATAAAATAACAAATGTTGGAGAGGCTGCAGGGAGACTGGAACTCTTATGCATTGCTGGTGGGAATGTAAAATGGCATAACCATTTTGGAAAATAACATGAAGCTTCCTTAGAAGGCTAGAAATAGAAATACCATATGATCCAGCAATCCCACTCCTAGGAATATATCCTACAGAAATAAAAGCCGTCACACACATAGACATATATACACCCATGTTCATTGCAGCATTGTTCACGATAGCAAAAAGATGGAAACAACCTAAATGCCCAACAACAGATGAATGGATAAACAAACTATGGTACATACACACAATGGAGTACTATGCAACCATAAAGAACAATGATGAATCTGCGAAGCATCTGACCACATGGATGAATCTGGAGAGCACTATGCTGAGTGAAATAAGTCAATCACAAAAGGACAAATATTGTATGAGACCATTAATATAAAAACTCATGTAAAGGTTTACACACAAAAAGGAACAATCTTTGATGGTTATGAGGGAGGGATGTGTGGGGATGGAAAAAACACTAAATAGACAATAGGTAAGTGGTAACTTTGGTGAAGGGTAAAACAGTACACAATACTGAGGAAGCCAGCACAACTTGTACAAGACAAGATCATGGAAGCTCCGTAGACACATCCAAACTCCCTGAGGGACCGAATTACTGGGCTGAGGGCTGTGGGACCATGTCCTCAGGGAACATCTAGCTCAATTGGCATAATATAGTTTATAAAGAAAATGTTCTACATTCTACTTTGGTGAGTAGTGTCTGGGGTCTTAAAAGCCTCTGAGTGGTCATCTAAGATATGCCACTGGTCTCACCCCTTTGTGAGCAAGGGAGAATCAAGAAAACTAAAGACACAAGGGAAAGATTAGTCCAAAGGACTAATGGACCACAACTGCCATGGCCCCCACCAGACTGAGTCCAGCAAAACTAGATGATGCCCACCTACCATCACTGATTGCTCTGACAGAGATCACAATAGTTGGTCCCTGACAGAGCTGGAGAAAAATGTAGAACAAAGTTCTAACTCACAAAAAAAGACCAGACTTACTGGCCTGACAGAGACTGGACACTCCCTGAGAGTATGGCCCCTGGACATCTTTCTAGCTCAGTAATGTAGTCACTCCTGAGGTTCACCCTTCAACCAGAGATTAGACAGGCCCATAAAACAAAATAAGACAAAACGGACACACCAGCCCAGGGGCAAGGACTAGAAGGCAGGAGGGGACAGGAAAGCTGGTAATAGGGAACCTAAGGTCAAGAAGGGAGAGTGTTAACATGTCATGGGTTTGTTAACCAATGTCATAAAACAATATGTGTAATAACTGTTTAATGAGAAGCCAGTTTGTTCTGTAAACCTTAAAGTACAAATGAAAAAAATAATAAAAAATAAAAGGCAGTATATTCCTTAGCCCATGACCATAGTGATCGGTTAGAGCAGTGGTTCTCAGCTGGGGCAGTTTTTCCCCCAGGAGAAGTTGGCAACGTCTGTAGACATTTTTGGTTGTCACAATGAGTGTGTGTGTGTGTGTGTGTGTGTGTGTGCGTGCGTGCTGGCACATAGTGGGAAGAAGCAAAGGATGCTCCTCAGCATCCCACAATGCACGGGACAGCTTCCACAGCAGAGAGTGATCTCTGGCTCTAAATGTCAGTACTGCTGAGGTGGAGAAACTCTGTTAGAGGATGGGTACATGGCCCAATGGACTCAAACATGCTAATGATCATGAAAATGGCACAGGACTGGGCAACTTTTCTTTCTGTTATGCATTAGGTTACCACGAGTCAGAGCCAACTCAATTGCAACTAACAACACAACCCAATTGGAGTCTTTAGAAAATCAATTCCAAGACTCCTACAAAAGTTGCTGCAAGGTTCTTTCTTCCCTGGATAGTACTATGTGCAGATGTGAAGTCTATGACTTTTGCACATATTTTGCTAACACAGAGGGAGGGTTAGGGCTGTGTGGGTGGAAAAAAGAGATTGGACTGGGTACCACATGGAGCCTGAGGCTGAAACTGAACCTCAGAGAAAAGCTGTAGAGAAGAGAAACTTAGTCCTTCTTGACCTCATTTGAGCCACTAGATCAAATCTCTCCTGAAGCTGGTCCTTTTTAGTTTGATGAGCTAATTAATCTTTTTTTGTTTGTTTAAGCCAGTTAAGTTGACTTTTGCCACTTGCAACCAACATCATTTCAGCTAATAGGATGAATCAATGGACATTAAATCCCACCTCCTTTCCTGAAGGGTCTCAGTGTAAAGACAATCTTGTCTTGGGGCACAGTTGGTTGCAAGACACAGAGACCCACCTGCTATGGATTGAATCGTGTCCTTCAAGAATAAACTGAAGTCTTAACCTCAGTACCTGTGAATGTGAACTTGTTTGGGAAAATAGGGCCTTTCTTTGAAGATGTTATCATTTAAATTAAACGAAGTCATACTGGAGCAGGGTGGGTCCTAATCCTAATCCCTTCTGAGGGTGTTTTATAAAAGGAGAAAACAAACACAGAGACAGAATCACACAGAGGGGTAGATACCATGTGAAGATGCATCTATAAGCAGCAAAAGAATGCCAAGGATTGCCAACAGCCACCGGAAGCTAGGAGAGAGACATGGAACAGTTCCTTTCTGAGCTCTCAGGAGGAATTTACATAGCTGATGTGCTGATTTGGACTGCTAGCCTCCAGAACTGTGAGAAAAATTGATTTCTGTTCTTTAAAGTCACCCGCTTTGTGGTATTTTGTTTCAGCAGCCCAAAGAAACTAAGAGTGGAATATGTAAAGGATGCTGCCATACATAAAGGAGTATTTCTTGTATGGCTACAGGGCTATCTCCAGGTGGACTGATGCAGAACCAGCTTCAGGCACTTACGAAGCAATCAGTAAGCACTTGTTGATGTTGATGGAATGAATGTTCAATTAACTGGGCATGATGCTCCTTCAAGTCTGCTGAAGCCATATGAGCTTCCATCTCTTATTCTCCCTGCTTATTAGCTCCATTCTCCTGTTTACTCACACTGGTAAAAGCTCCAAAATGGCCGTTCACATTCTTAATCTGCCTGTGACCTTAAAAGCTCCACCAACAGATGATGACCTTAGCATCAATTAAAGTTCTCAAGTGAGGGAACCTGATTAGCTCATCTTAAGTCAGGTGACCACCTCTGATCCAATCAGTGGCATCCTCTGCTGAAAGAGAATTCATGAGTGGGCAGTCGAGCCCAATAGGTTTACCCCAAGATGGGAGCTCATTTTAGCTCTGGGGGTGGGGAAAGACAGAAAAGGCCCCACCACCATCACTCCCCACATCACGTAGACACAGACCAATGACACCAAGTGTTAACTATTCCTTTATTAGGCAGTGAGGGGAGTGGGGGCTGTACAATGCAGGGACTGGTATTCAGCTACACAGGGGTTGTGACCATAAGCCATATTACAAAAATAGCCTAAAAATACTTCTATTCTGCCATGGAACTGGGCCAGGGGAGCACCAGGAGGAGAGTCTCCATCCAGGCAGCTCCTTTCCTCCCTGCATTTCCATATTTACAGGAAGGCAAAGTGGAATGCACACTTCTCCCCTGGCTCCCAAGTTCTCACCAGCCACCCCACAGTACCCAATGGTAGGTGGCCCAGGGGGCAGCAGGGCTCTGTGGAGGGGAGGCCCTGGGAATGGGTTCTGCAGGCCAGAATGGCCCTTCCTCCAGCAAGTTACAGAACAAATCACATCTGGAATGCAGTGAAGTGAGGGAGAGGGTTGGGAGAGGAGGCTCCCAAGTCTTGCCCGACCCCTGGCCCCAGAGGGTGCGCCCAAGGGTGCCTACTTGGTACATACCAGGGCCGTGTACTTGGTACACGGGATCCCAGTTCGCCTGTGCACTGAGTACACGGAATCCAGCTTGGCCAAATGGGCCCACAGACTCAGCCCCACGGGGGCACTGGGGGTTCATGGGGAGGGGGGAGCATCTCCATATATATATTTTGTAAAAAATAATAATAATAAGTTTGTTTAAATGAATTTGTTTTCTATACAAAATGTAAAAAAAAAAAGAAAATAATAATCCACTCATGTAAGAGTGTGAGGAGAGAAAAGCCGGAGGAGGGAGGGAAGAAAGAGAAAGGGAAAAAGAGGAGGTCCCAGACTCACCCCAAGATTAGGAGGGTGAGGCAGTCAGCCTCCACTCATTATAAATAAAGGAAGACTGAGGCCCTGATTTGGTGACCTGCCTTGGTCACCAGCAAGGGGGTGCAAGTAGGCTGGTGGAAAGAGAAGAGAATGAAAAGGACTAAAAAGAAAAGAGAGGTCAGGATAGGGTGTCTCTCAGCCCCCGAGATCCAGGCACTGAGAAGGGTCTCAGGCCAACACCTGCCTCTTGGGGGGGACCTCAGGGTGGGGCCCCAGTTGGGTCTGGGTCTGGGTGAGGGGGCCAGGGACAGTCAGGGGGAGGGTCTGGGCAGGCAGTGTCCCTGCGGCCGTGGCCCCGGAAGCTGTGGCAGGGCTTGGTGCTGAGTCGGACCAGTCCGAGAGGGAGGGGGGCGACGGGCTGGCCCAGTGCTCTGGGGACTCAGGAGAGGGGGTCAAGTAAGGGTGCTCACTGGGGACCCGCAGAAAGTGGGCCTTGCGGGGGCTGCTGTGGGACCCAGCTGCCACATATTCCTCACCGTGTCCCAGGGCAGCAAGGTATGGTGGGGGCCGCTCCTGGGGGGAAACGGGGGTCCCAGGGTTCAGCAGCTGGGGGCCCGGGGCCAGTGGCAGCAGGAAGGAGGGGCCTGGTGGGGCCGGTGGGGGCAAGCGGGCCCAGTCAAGGGGCACCGCCACAGGGTTCAGGAGACCCAGGCTGAGCACACAGCCCCCTGGTGGCTGGCGCCCTAGACCCGCCCGCCCGGAGCCCCCGAGCTGCGCCAGAGACACTGCTGTGGCGGTGGCAGCTGCATAGGGCCCCTCAAGGGGGAAGCCGCTGGGGGAGGCAGGAGGGCCCCCGAAGGGCCGTGGGGAGTCCAGCGAGTCCACAGGCGAGAGGGTGACCGAGCTGTCCGCCAGTGGCCCTGGGCAGGCCAGCGTCAGCTTCTTGCCTCGTCCCCGGGTCCCCTGTGGCCCCAGCCCTGCCTTCCCAGGGGGTCTTCGATTCTTCTTGCCCCCTGACGGTGCTGCCTTAAGGCCTGGGAGGAAGGCTCCAGGTGGGCAGAGCAGGGGGCCCAGGCCATGGGGGCCGGGAGGGCTTCGGGGCCCACTGGGCTGGTCCAGCAGCCGCACGATGTCCTGGTGCAGCCGTTCCTGGGCCACGTCTCGTGGCAGCCGGTCCAGGTGGTCTGTGATCTCACGGTTGGCGAAATGGTCCAGCAGCAGCTTGGCGGCCTCAAAGCTGCCCTCACGGGCAGCCAGGAACAGAGGCGTCTCCTCCTGGGGGGCCAGAACCCACAGGCATCAGGGCCACGAGAGCCACGCTCTAACTCTTGGCCACTCTCAGCCAAGTCTCCACCTTCAGTGGGACCTGAGAGCTAGGGGTTCGTACTCTCGGGCCTGACAGACCTGGGTTCAAATCCTTACTCTGCTGGGAGAACCTAGGCAAGTTCACTCCTTTATGCCACATCTATGGAGCCCAAGGGCCAAGGCTATGGTGAGGCAAGCGAGGCATTCACCTCAGCCACTCAGTCCAAAGACAAACCAAACCCATTGCTGTTGAGTTGATTCCAACTCATGGCAACCCCACGTGTTACAGAGTAGAACTGCTCAATAGGGTTTTCTTGGATATGATCTTACAGCAGAGCAGGCCTTTCTTCCGTAGCACCTCTGGGTGGGTTTGAACCACCAGCCAACCACAAACCATTTGTACCACCCAGGGACCACTAAGTCCAAGGGGCCACCAAAAACCTCAGTCATTAAAATTAAATATTTAAAAAAATGAAGATTAATGGGTTTTTGTGTGAGAGACTGACCTGATTTGTAAACTTTCACTTAAAGCACAATAAAAATTATTTTAAAAAATGAAGATTAATCCAAAAAACCCATGACGAACAAATAAACCAGAATTTTAAATAAGGACAGGATCTGACCCTGTCCCCTCTGAGCCTCACCCTTCCCATCTGTAAAATGAGGAGAGAAAAACCACCTTGGAAGAGTTTGTAAACCGTGACCATAACCAGTAAACCAGTTGTCATCAAGTCGATTTTGACTCATGGCAACTCATGGGTTGCCATGACCATAAAAACCAAAAAAACCCAAACCCATTGCCATCAACTCTGACTCATGGTGACCCCATGTATTACAGATTAGAACTGCTCCACAAGTTTTCTTGGCTGTGATCTTTACGGAAGCAGATCACCAGGCCTTTCTCCTATGGTGCCACTGGGAGGGTTCAAACTGCCAACCTTTAGGTTAGTAGTTGAGCACAAACGGCTTGCGCCACCCAGGAACCTTGCCATGATCATAAGTTACCTTTAACGAGGAGCCACTAAAGCACTTTACAAACGCTTTAGCTCACCGAGTCCTTGGAACATGCCATGAGGTGGATACTGTTACTTTCCCACTTCACAGTAAGAAAACTGAGGCTCGGAGAAGTTAACTTGCCCAACATCACACAGCAATGGCCAGGCTTCCTCCTCTGCTCCCTGGTCGTAGCTTCTTCGCCCCAAATCCTACCCTGAAGGCTGGCCTCAGACAGGGTGAATACCTCTACCGGCCTACACCACCCTGTTCTCTGCCACCTGTGGGGGCTGTGCAGGTGCTGGCCCCCGGGTGGGCTGAGGCCCAGGCTCACCTTGCTGTCTTGCATGTCCTTGTTGGCTCCATTTTTGAGCAGGGCCAAGGTGGCCTCCACATTGTTGACGGCAGCAGCCCAGTGTAAAGCTGATTTCCCTGGAGTGAGAGGGGAGAGGACAGTGTCAGGACCCAGCTCATGTCCCTGCCCCCATGGCAGAGGGCAGAAAGTGTCCATAACATGGCCTGGAGGATGGGGGCAGGATGGTCACGAACAAGCACCTGTGTCTGGGTATATGTGTGTGCACACCTGTGAACTGACTGTACGTAGGGTAATAGGCCTGTATGTGGACACCTCTGGAATGACCCTGAACATGGGAGGAGAGACTGTGTGTGCATAAACACACCTATAGACCTGACTCTCAGTACACTGGGGACTGTACATACATGTGCACACCTGTAGACCTGACTCCTGGTACACGAGGGGCTGTGTGTGTGTGTGTGTGTGCACGCACACCTGTAGATGACTCCTAGTACCCAGCGAATTGTGCATTCATTTGCATACCTACAAACCTGACTCCAGTCAACGGGAGACTGCGTGTGCATGTGCATACCTGTAGACCTGACTCCTAGTACACAGAGGACTCTGTGTGTGTGTGTGTGTGTGTGTGTGTGTGTGTGCATACCTGTAGACCTGACTACAGTACATGGAGACTGGGTGTGCACGGCTATAGATGACTCCCAGTACTGGTGGACTATGTGTGCCTGTGCATACTTATAGACCTGACTCTGGTAGCCGGGGGGCGGGGGCTGCGTGTGCCTCCCTTGGGAGGTACCTGGAGCTGTGCCATCTAATACAAGAGCCATCAATCACATGTGGTTTTTTAAAATTCAAATTAGTTGAAATAAAATACAATAAAAAATTCAGTAATTTTGCCACTTAGTCACATTTCCGGTGCTGGATAGCCTCCGCATGTGGCTGGTGGCCTACACATTAGACGACACAGACGCAGAACACTTCCATGCTTGCAGAAAGTTCTACCCGACAGTGCTGCTAGTAGGGCCATGGTTCTCAACCAGGGGCGATTTTACCCCCTGGCAGGGCCCAGGGCAGTGCCTGCAGACATTTGTGGTCACCACCCCTGGAAAACAGTGCTACTGGCATCGAGTGAGTCAAGGCCAGAGGTGCTGCTCGGCCTCCTACAGGGCCCAGGACAGCTCCCATCACAGAGCCTGACCCAGTGCTAAGGCAGAAAACCCTGCTGCACAGGATGTGTGCTGTCCCTTGGAGGGCAGGTTGCCATGAATCTGCACAGGTGACTCTGCACAGATGCAAACGAGCTGCCTCCACAGAGGTGCCCTCTCAGTGTGTCGCTGTCGCTAGCAGCCTTCGACTCACAGCCACTCTGTGCACAACAGAATGAAATGCTGTCCAGTCCTATAAATCAGCTGCTGTTGAGCCTATTTTGACTCATGGCGACCCCACGTGTGTCAGAGTAGAACTGTGCTCCATAGGGTTTTCAATGGCTGATTTTGCAGAAGTAGATTGCCAGGACTTCCTTTCAAGGCCCCTCTGGGTGGACTCAAATCTCCAACCTTTTGATAGCTGCCAAGCACGTCAACCGTTTGCACCGCCCAAGGACCGCCTTGTACTGTAGATTGGGTGAATCTGCCCATGCATTATCACAGTTTCCCAGCAGAGGGCAGTAGGATGAGTTGTTCTACCAAAGCAGATGGAAAGAAAGTGTCTTGGAGAAAAGCGCCTTTTTCTAAACCACAGAGGCACTGTATGGGCTAGTGGCCACCCTGTATGAGAGTGGACATCCATGTTGCAACCTGGTTATGTGCGCATGAGCTTCAATGAGCGATTCTACATGTAGGTGTGAGTTCACACAAACGTAACAGTCAGGGCCCAGGTGGCACCCTCCGAGCCCCCACCCACCACCACCCCTGCCCACCTACCGAGCTCATCCACAGCATTGACATCCGCGTGGCTGGCAATGAGCTCTTCCACCATACCCTCCACTGCCAGGCGGGCTGCCAGGATCAGTGCTGTGGAGCCGTCTGCCATGCGGGCATCCAGGTCTGTGGAGCGGTTCCGGATGAGAATCTGAGGGGGAGAAGAGGGGTCATGCACCAGGGCAGTCAGGGCAGAAATAGGGGAGTCAGGAGGACTCCCAAGCCCCTAACATCGCCAACCTCCACATGGCCTGGAATCAATGAGTTTCATCAAACAGACTGACACTGTATGCCTGTACATCCCCATTTTATAAATGGGAATGAGATCAATAAGAATAACTCCATTACAGAAAGGCAGAGCCAGGGCTCAAACCCAGGTTGTCTGATGCCCTTCCCAGCCCTAAAGTTCAAGAGGGCAGGCCCATTTCACCTGGAAGACACCCTGGGCGTCGGCGGTGACAGCCGTGTGCAGGGGGGTGCGGCCCGAGTGGTCCTGGGCATTGGTGTCTGCGCCTGCATCCAGCAGCCGCTTGGCTGCGTCGGCTCGGGCGTAGCGGGCGGCCAGGTGCAGGGCAGTCTCACCAGTGCGGTCAGTCTGTGCTCCAAGCTGGGCACCCTGGCAGATCAGGTCCGAGATGATGCTGGCTGATGTGTCATCGGCCTCATCCTCCTCTGCCGGCATCGGCTCCAGGGCTCCCCCACAGAAGGAGGCCAGCATAAGTGGGGTGAAGCCATCTGTGGGGATCGGGAGTGCATCATGAGGGAGGCTGGCACAGAGGTCCCTCCAGGGAATATTATCTCGGCTCTGCGTTAGGAGGAAGTGGGACAGGTGGGAGCACAACAGAGTGGCAAGTCATTCCATCTGCACACACCTGTGTCAGGTGCCCCAGAGCCAACCCAGGATAAGGACTCCTGGGCATGTGATTTGTCACAGAAGGGTTCCTAGGGAGTAGAAGATACAGGACTAGGGAGGGAGAAGCCAAGCAAGGGTGCAACCTCAGGCAAACTCCCAGGGAGCTAAGTCAGCCTGATCCTGCAGGAGGACTTGCCTTCTCTCCCTGAGGCCACAGAGCAATGCTAGGCGAATAGGTTGTGCCTTTCATACTCCGCACTCTCTGGTTAAACGCCACCCCCACGGACATAAACTCCCAGGCACTTCAGGCTCCTGCACCCAAGATACTTTCAAAAAGAACCACATATGCAAAAAGCAAAATGAAGCTGGGATAGGAATATCCTAAAATGTGGTAAAGACAGACTCAAGAGGATCTGGACAGCACAGCTGGCTACACTCGTCACAAGCATTTGTTCTGGTGTCTTTAGGAAGCCACGTGCACCTCGTTCTCCATCCTCTAGCCCCGGGTAGATCAAACCCCTCCCCAGATCAGGGATAGGCTCAGCTGATCTGCATATTCTGGCTCCCTGGCCACACTGATTGGCTCAGGGATGGGCATGTGACCCTAGCCTGTCCAATCAGAACTCATCCTGGGATGTTTGCTGAGCAGTTGGGAAAACAGTTGGCATGACTTGCTACCCTCAGGGGAAAGCCAGCTTGGGTTGAAACCACCACGGCTGGCTGGAAATCAAGCCAAGAGGTGGGAAGAGGAAGACTGAGTCCTGGATCCAGACATTCCCAACACTTCCAGTTCTATAAACCCAAAAATCCCACCCCCCCTTTTTTTTCACTTAAGCTAGTGTGAGTTGGGCTTTTGTACTTAAAACCAAGATTCTTGATTAGCACCTACATCCACAGAAGCCTGGATATAGCCCAGTTCTCCCCAGAGCACATATCCAGATGCAGCTTCTCATGAACAGGACGAGGGGTGGAGGGCGCCATCACTGACCTGGTCCACGCACATTGACATCCATGCCGTCAGCATCCACGTCCCCCTGTGGTGGTGTCAGTGCCATGGCTGGTGCCATGCGGATGTCAGCAGCAACCAGGTGGTGTTGAGTCCACTGGCGGCAGTCCACAGCATCCTCAGCCCCCACGCTGGGCTCCTCTACCTGGAGGTACAAGGACCCTGGGTCCTCAGACACCACCCTTTGGAAGCGGGCACAGATACCAGTAGGGGTAGAACTGGACACACCAGTGGGGTTTCTCTCATTGAAACACACACAGGGCCCTGCGAAATCATGAACATCCCACCTTTGTTACACCCAAAAACCAAATGCACTACTGTCTATTCCGACTCATGGTGACTCTGTGTGTGACAGAGTAGAACTGTGCTCCCTAAGGTTTTCTTGGCTGTAATCTTTAGGGAAGCAGGTCACCAGGTCTTTCTTCTGCAGTACCACTGGGTGGGTTTGAACTGCCAACTTTTAGGTTAGTAGTCACATGCAAACCATTTGTGCCATCCGGGGACCCCCTTTGTTACATATGTTTCTTATCAGGAAACTGCGCAGACTGACTTGCTAGATGCCAGAGCCAATAAAGGGAAGAACTAGGATTTTTAACCCAACTTGGACAGAGGGAGTAAGGACCCGAAGCAGATAAGCCAGGAAAGGGCAGGGAGCATAGCACCTGTCAGCACACACCTGTCTATACACTAAACCCAGTTGCTACGGAGTCGATTTTTACTCATGACGACCCCATCTATGTCAGAGTAGAAATGTGCTCCATAGGGTATTCAATGGCTGATTTTTTGGAAGTAGATTGCCAGGTCCTTCTCCCTACCCCATCTTAGTCTGGAAGCCCTGCTGAAACCTGTTCAGCATCACAGCAACACGCAAGCCTCTACTGACAGACAGGTGGTGACTGCACATGACGTGCATCGGCTGGGAATCAAACCCAGGTCCCCTGCATGGAAGGTGAGAATTCTACCACTGAACCACCATTGTCCCCGTCAATCATAATAGATGTCTCCATTTCACAAACATTAAAATAGGGGAAAGCCAGCTGAGAATTGAGGTGTACATCAATAGCTATTGTATAGAGTTGTCGTAGTCTCTGGGTGGTACAAACGGTTAACGTGCTCGGTTGCTAACTGAAAGGTTGGCGGTACGAGTCCACCCAGAGGCTCCTCAGAAGAAAGGCCTGGGGATCTACTTCCAAAACTCCAGCCACTGGAAACCCTACAGGGCACAGTTCTACTCTGACACACGAGGTCACCACGAGTCAGGGTTGACTTGACAACAACTGGTTTGTAGGATTGTTGTAAAAATGAAGTCGGATGCTTTGTGTGTTATGAAGGTGAAAGCATTCTGTGTGTGCATTTGGGACATCCAGCAGGTACCCAGGTAACACTAGTAGGAGCCCATGGGCATTGCCCCAGGAGAGGAAATAGCACTCAGGACCGTCTGGGCACATTTTTGGGCTGGGCGCACTGGACAAAGTCAGACACAGCAGAGAGAACAGTCTATCTGGACCAGGGGATCTCCTCTGGAAAGACCCCAGGCTGGCCTAACACCAGGGACCTGACTGGGGAGGGGGCAGGATGGGGCAGGGACCTTCCACTCATTGTCGTTGTTAGTTGCCTTCAAGCTGATTCCAACTCATGGCAACCCCATGTGTGCAGAGTAGAACTGCTCCATAGAGTTTTCAAGGTTGTAACCTCTCAGAAGCAGATGGCCAGACCTGTCTTTTGAAGCACCTCTGGGTGGACTCAAACCACCAACCTTTTGGCTAGTGGTCAAGCGATTAACCATTTGTGCCACACAAGTGGACCCAAATGGCAAATGTCCCTCTCTCCCTGAGGCCACAGAGCAAAGCCGGAAGGCCACGAGTGTTCTCTGGAGCCTGGGAGGTGGGAAAGCAGAGCCTCCCCTGGGTACCCAGGACCCTGAAGGAGAGGTTGGAGGAGGGGCAGCACCTTCAGTCTCTTGGCCTCCGGGCACTCGGTGTCCATCCAGTCTGAGGCCACCTCCCCCATCAGACTCTCACCCTTGGCCATGTTCCTGTGGGGACAGTGGAAAGGGCAGATGTGAGAGGGGTCACTGGATACTTGCCACCTGGGTGGGGGACTTTGGGGGTGGAGTCAGGGCAGAGGTCAGAGAGGCGAAGTTGGGGATCTGGAAGGGGATCCGGGGTCTTGGAACAGTAAACACAGGAGACAGGGGACAGGGTTGGGACAGGGTCCAATGAGGGGGTATGGGATGGGGTCAGGGTCACAGGGTGCACAGTAAGGTGTTATGACAGTGACAGCTGGGTCCAAAGGTGGAATTGAAGGACAGTTGTGGGGTCAGGGGTTATGATGGGTGATGGCCAAGTCCTACGGTGAAATTGGGAAAGGGACATTTGTGGGGTCAGGGGTTATGATAAGTGATAACTAGGGGCCTAAGATGAAATCAGAAAAGGACAGTTGAGAGTCAGGGGTTATAACGGGTGATGGCTGGGTCCTAAGGTGGAATCAGAGGAAGAGAAGTGGGGTCAGGGATCAGAGCAGGTTACAGGATAAGTGAAGGGTCACAGGAGATACAGCGGGGTTACAGAGGATGACCTCGTAATAGGTAGGAGATGCAGCCAGGACGAAGGAGGTTGTGGTGAAGGGTCAATGGTCATGGAGTCAGAGGTGAGGGATAAGTTCAGGGGTCAGGGTGATGTCAGGTAAGGGTGGGGTTGGGCATCTTGGAAGACACGTCAGGGAGTTGAAGGTGAGGCCCAGGGTCAAGTCTGGAATACACGGCCACGAAATGGTGATGGGATAAGAGGTAGGGTCAAAGGTCAGGGTGGGTTGGAGCCAGAGGTGGGATTGGGGGTCATGGAGAATAGGGCCAGGAGAGCAGACATAGAGTCCATGAGGTCAGCAGTCACGTGGGAACACACACTGAGTGGCAGGCTTAGTGTGGAGTCAGGGAGACTGGGACATGGGAAATACGGTCAAGGGTCAGGGGTCACAGAGTCAGTGGTCAAGGGGGATGAACACTGGTGTCCAGGGTAGAGTCTGAAGTTAAGGTCAGGCCAGGGTCAAAAGTCAGAGTCAGTTCAAGGCAAGGACAGAGACCAGAAAGGGGCCTCACTTCATGCCCAGCGCATCCTGGCCTACTGGCTCCCGCCGGCCCTTGTGGCCTGCTGCAGCATCCTTGTGCAATGTGAAGCCCTCAGGGAACCACAGGGTGCTGTGCTCGCGCTTGCGCCGGGCCACCATGACACCCAGGACAAGGATAACCAGGAGGAAGACGGCACCCGCGGCCAGCAGGGGCAGCAGTGGCACACTCGGCTCTGGCAGCTCCAGCGGTTCAGCTGCAGGAAGAAGTGGGGTTCTAGCACAGCAGAGCACCCCGCCCCAGCCCCCAGCTCCCCCATGTTGCCCTGGGGCACAGCCTCACCACGCACAGCCCGCAGCGGGTACGGGAAGTCTAGGCGCTCCACAGCCGACAGGGCACCCAGGTAGTCGGCTGCGCTCTGGGCATCAGGGAAGCAGTGGTCATTCTCAGATGACTGTAGGCACAGCCGGTTGTCAATCTCCAGCATGACTACAGAGCTGCGGGATGGACAGATGGACAGGAGGCACAGACTGACACAGTGATCAAGCCCTCACAAACCCTCTTTGTCGTAAGACGTATATTAACCAAGCTGTTGTCATTAGTTGTCACCACGGATTCCAACTCACGATGACCCCATGTGTGCAGAGTAGAACTGCTCGGTAGGGCTTTCAAGGCTGACCTGTCAGAAGCAGATCACCAGGCCTGTCTTCTGAGGAGTCTTTGGGTGGGTTCAACTACTAGTCTAGTGCTTAACCATTCGAGGCACCCAGGGACCCCTTGACGTAATGCTTAAGCTTTGCAAACCTCCTTTATGTTAAGGCATGTGCTAACTGTTAGGGACTGAACTGTGTCCCCAAACAATATGCTTTGTAAATCCTAACGCCTCTACCTGTGGACAGGGAGTCCCTGGGTGATGTAAAAGGTTAAGCAGTCAACTATTAGCCAAAAGGTTGGCTGTTGGAACACACCCAGAGGCACCTTGGAAGACAGGCTTGGCAATCTGCTTCTGAAAGGCCGTGACCTTGAAAACCCTATGGAGCAGTGCTATTCTGCACACATGGGGTCACCATGAGTTGCAGTCAACTCACAGCAATTAACAACAACCAGATTAACCAACGGTTAACTTCTATTTCCTCCTTTTCTCCTTAAAAGCTTCGTTGTGACAAGCCTGCATGGAGCAATTTGTTGTTTTAAAAACAGAATGGTCTCTCTTTATGCATATGCATACAGAGTAACTGCTGGAATAAACCCTGTATGTTTTAATCTCTTTGTGTTTTCTTTAACAGGAAGGACAGGCAGCTCAGTACCATCCTCCTGCCCCTACTCCACCCTCACAGAGCTATCTCCACTCTCCAGGACTCCATGGCCTATCTGGCATTCACCCGACCGAGCCCCCCAATAGGTCTTGCTGTGGCCACTAGTGTTCCCTGAGCCACTGAATCCAATGGACATTTTTTTCAGGTCAACATCTCAAGAACGTTCCTCGCATACCACAGTGGGTGCTGTTGGTGCCTGCCTGGATTCCCTGTACTGATCTCCCAGTTGCTGTGAGAGTTGGCTTCTAACAGCTCACAGCTGACCCTTCTCCAGAAAACTGTCCTCGGCAAAATGGCAGCCACCTCACTTGGGAGGTGACACCCGTAGGGCAGCCCACAGCCAACAACTGACTGATATGGGATACAAAAGACTTCTGCCTCAAGGTGGAACCAACTCTGGGGTGCTGTTCATGCTCCAGGGCTCCCTGTGTGTTATAGATTAAAGTGTGTGCAGAGTAGAACTGCTCAAAACACGTGTTGGAATCCTAATTCTTGTACCTGTGGAAGTAAGCCTGTTTGGAAATAGAGTTTTCTTTGTTATATTAATTAGATCATATCCAAGGTTTTAAAAACCGCTGCCCTCTGACTCATGGGACTCAGGGTAGAGTTCTGCTCCATAGGGTTTCAATGCCTGTGATCTTTAGGAAGTAGACTGCCAGGCCTTTCTTTCGAGGCACCAACTTGATGGATGGACCCGAACCACCAACCTTTGGCTTAGCAGCCAAGACATAGATCGTTTACACCACCCAGGGACTCCATTACAAAGCGTGAAGTAAAAAAAATGCGCAGAGACATGGATCCATGGAGTCCCTCCCCTGCTCAGAGCCCCACCCCCCTTCCACCTTACCGCCCCCTGCAAAACCCTGGGGCAGAGGGGATTGGCTGGATCCACTTGCGGAGATAGGTGGGATCACGTGGGGGCGGGGTCAGAGTGGGAGGAATCACAGGCAGGTTGGGGGGGTCCTGGGTCCCGGCAGGGTGGGCGAAATCACTCACCCAATCACTTCTGGGACCAGCTCCCGCCGGGCACGCGGCTCGGTGCTAGGCCGGTGGTAAGGGAAGACCATGGCCTGGCCGTTCCCGTCCAGGCGGAAGCGCAGCGAGGTGCGCAAGATGGCACTGAGCCGCTGCAGGAAGTCGGCGCTAGAGCGCAGCAGCTCCTCGGGCGGCAGCAGCACGGTGAGCACCAGCACGCCGCGCGCCAGCAGTGCCGGCACCTCCATGGCGCAGTCCAGCCCGTCCCAGCCGCATTCCTCCATGTTGCAGCCCTGGTCGCATTGGCCATCGGCAAAGTGGTCTGCGCAGTACTTCTCATACACGGGGCTGGGTGGGGGGGGAGGTGGGAGGAGGGAAGAGGCAGATCAGGGGATCTCCAGAATGGCAGACAGCACGTGCACCCCAAAAAACCAAACCCGTTGCCGCTGAGTCGATTCTGACCCGCAGCGACCCTATAGGACAGAGGAGCACTGCCCCATTGGATTTCCAAGGAGCTTTGGTACAATCACACTGCCGACCCTTTGGTTAGCACTCTTAATGCTTAACTACCGCACCACCAGGGCCATAGCACGTGCACAGGGGGCCCGAATATTCCAGCACATGTCAGGCTTTGTGTAAATTCAACTATTAGCTCAATACCATACTATACGAATTGCCGGTCGTTGATTCTAACTCCTGGTGACCCATGTGTGCAGAGTAAAACTGTGCTCCACAGGGTTTTCTATACTGTCACCTTTCGGAAGCAGATGGCCAGGCCTTTCTTCCGAGGCACCTCTTGGTGGGTTGGAACCATCAACTTTTCAGCTAGTAGCCAAGCATTTTAACCATTTGTACCACCCAAGGACTCCATTCATTCAGTAACTATTAATAAATCAATAACTGTTGATGGACTGCCTGCCACAGGCTACTGTGGGCACTGAGGATATGGCCCAGCCACAAATCCTCACCTGTGTGGAGCAGACATTCCAGTGGTTGAGACAGATGTTAGAGATGAGTAAGCAGAATATACACATTCCAGTTACACGTCAATAAAAGTAAAAATATAACTAGTCAAAAAGTTGGCAGTTCAAACCCACCCAGAGGAGCCTCGGAAGACAAACCTGGTGATCTACTTCGGAAAAGTCACACAGCCCTGAAAACCCTATGGAGCAGTTAGTTCTACTCGGAACTCATGGGGTCTCCAGGAGTTAGAATTGACTTGACAGCAAACTAACAACAACACGCAGACACATATAGGGTACGCTGGATGGAATTACGTGCTACGGAGAAAAATACAGCAGGGGAAGGGCTGGGGAGGTGTGGGGGTGGCAGGGGAGGGGACGCACACTGAGAAGGAGCAAAGGCCTGAAGGAGGTGAGGGAGGAGCAGTCCAGGCAAGGGGAGTAGCCAGTGCAAAGGCCCTGGGGCAGGACCAAGCCTGGGGAATCTGAGGGACAACAGAGAGGTCAGGGTGGCTAGAGCAGAGTAAGCAAGAGAGCGAGCAGGGGGAAATGAGGGCGGGAGGTAAAGGTGAGGGACAGCTCCAGGCAGACAAAGACAGAAGAGGAGGGGTGCAGCGATGGCAGATGGCATTTGAGGGTGAACAAAAGGACAAATAAGAATCATGGATAGACAAAGGGATAGAAGAGGTGCAGGGATGGACAAGCAGGGGTGTGGACAAACAGGCAGGGTCATGGACAGACAGACAGGCACACAGAGGAACCATAGGGGTGCATGGATGGACAGAAGGACAGAAAGGCACACGGAAGGTCAGGTAGGGCACGGTGCTGGACAGATGGATGAGGTGCACAGATGGACAGACTGGCATCCAGACAGATGGATGGACAGATGAGGTCCAAGGATGGAAAAACAATAGTGCAGACAGGTGCACAGAGGGGCCAGTGGGGATGGACAGAAGGGTGAACAAACAGGGCAGATGGAAGGAAAGGTAAAGTGTGTGGGACAGAAAAACAGACAGGCAGGGCACAGGGATACATAAACAGGGCTCACGGATGGACAGATGGACAGAGTCATGATGGGCAGATGGGGTACAAAGACAGACAGAGCACTTGGATGGACAGATAGGGTACAAAGAGACAGAGAATAAATGGACATCCCAACATATAGGGCACTTGGATCACCTCGCAGACAAACCAGGGCAGATGGATAAGCAGACAGAGAGGCAGGGCTAGGTGGTTAGGTGGTGCACATGGACAGACAGACTGGGAGAATGGATAGAGGAACAGAAACACAGCACGGGCGGATGGACAGACTGAGGCAAAACAGACGGACACAAAGGGTAAATCAACAGACAGATTGGGGTGAATGGAGGGACAGATGGACGGAGAGGTGGGGTACAGATTGTCAGATGTGGCACACAGACAGACTGGGCAAATGGATGGAGAGACAGAATGAGTGGATAAACAGATGAACAGAGAGGTGAGACCCATGGGTGGTGAGATGTGGCAAACGGACAGAAGGATGAGTAGAAATGGACAGGATGAGTAGAAGGACAGACAGGGTGAGTGGATGGACAGACTGGGCAAAACAGATGGACCGAAAGGGGAAGTCGATGGACAAACTGACTGAGAGGTGGTCAGACGTGACACACAGACTGGGCGAATGGATGGAGAAACTGGGCAAAAAGGACAGACAGAATGGGCACACCGGCCGGAAGGTGGGGCCCACGTGCAGACAGGCCCGGACATACAGTAGGACGGACAGACAGAGAGACGGACGCACGGATGGACTCACTTGCAGGTGCGCTCCCGGCCTCCAGTGCGGCAGTCGAAGTTGTCATAAAGGCAAGCCGGTGAGCTGCAGGCGGGGTCGCAGCGGCTGTTGTTGAAGAGGCGCCAGCATTGCAGTGCCGCGCACTGCCGCCAGGGGTCGCCGACGCTCAGCGTGCAGTCGCCGCCGTCCCAGCCGCAGCCCGGGCTGTTGCACTCGCGGTCGCAGCGGCGGTCCCCGCGCTTGGCGCGGCAGGCGGCAAGCGGGCACCGCGGCTCCTCGGGCGCCTCAGGGAGCGCAGCTGGCGTCTCGCAGCGTGGCCCGGCCCAGCCCGGGGCACACGAACAGAGGAAGAAGGGCGCGAGTGGTGCGGGGCGGCACGAGCCCCCGTGCAGGCAGGGGGCGGCTGCGCAGCTGGAGTTGGTGGCCCCCGGCAGCGACCCCCGCGAGCCCCGACAGGAGGGCCCCGACAGCCCCGGGGGGCAGGCGCAGCGCGGCCCGCGGACCGTCTGCTGGCACGGGACGCCCACTGGGCATTGCAGCTCCCGACAGGAGCTCGCCACTCGCTCGCAACGCGGGCCCCAGAAGGGCTAGAGGTGGTGGAGAGGAAGGGAAGAAAAAGTGGGAGAGGGGAGAAGGCAGGAGGAGGGGGAAGGAGGGAGAGAGGAGGGAAGCTGAGGGTCAGGACTTGGGACAGGTTGAGTCTCCGACCTCCCCAGGTCCCGCCCAACTTCTCCCCCCTGCCTGCACTGGAGGCTCCATCTAGCAGAGCCGCCCACCTTCCCCCCTTCCCAGGCCACACGCCTACACCCTCCAGGTAATTTCAGCCTTTCCCGAGGAAGCCCCACCCTTTCTTTCTCTCCCCTAAAAGCACGGCCCTCTCGAGGGCACGCCCCGCCCCCAGAAGCTCTGTCTCCCACGTGAGCGCCCACCCACGCCCACCCACACCTACTGGGACACAGTGGCAGGCGAAGGTTAGCGCACCCCCCTGACCCGGGCTGGGGCGGCACTGGCCTCCGTGTTGGCAAGGCTGGGACTCGCAGGGCGACAGGACGGTCTGACAGCGCGGACCTGGGAAAGTGGGAGGGGGTGGATCAGCTGTACCGGGGGAACAAAGGCAGAGTCCCAGCCCAGTCACTCTCCCAAGCTTACCTGTGAAGCCTGCGTGACAAAGGCAGTGGAAGCCCCCACCTGGGTCCTGCAGGCAGTCCCGGGTGTGTGCTGAGTGGCAGGTGCCCGGGCGACACTCATTAATATCTGCCTCACAGCGCAGGCCAGTGTAGCCTGGGGCACAGGTGCAACGGAAGCCACCCACCAGGTCCACACAGGTGCCATTGTGCAGACACAGGGGGCCCAGCTCCTGGGGTGGGCCTAGGCTGCAGTCGTCCTCATTGATCTCACAGAGCACACCTGAGGGAGGGGGCAGTCAGGGGCGATGGAGTTCCAGCCTCCCATCCTGTTCCCTGACCCTGGCCCTGGTGGCCCTGGCATACCTAGCGTCCCAGGGGGGCAGGAGCAGAGATAGCGGGCCACCAGGTCTATGCAGGACCCCCCATGCTGGCAGGGCTGGGAGGCACACTCGTCCACATCATCCTCACAGTTGTCACCAGTGTAGCCAGCTGGGCACTGTGGCATGGAGGCAAGACAGACACTCAGCCCGGACGGACACAGACACACCCAACCCTCCCTGTGAGGTCCCAGAGAAGCCAGCACAGAGGACACACACAGACGTGAAACCCACAGCAACATGCCTAGTGTGCAGAACACACACAGAGATACACCCAGCCCAGAGGGACAGACATACAAACGCAGAGGAAGAGACACAGGAGAAACAGCCAAGACACACACCCAGACCCTAGCACATGCAGACACACCCAAAGGCACCATGGCCAGAAACACAGATACACTCAGGGAACAACCAAAGACAGAGACACCCCAGACACAGAGACACCTTGGATCTACAGAGAATTAAAAATATATAGATAGATAGATAGATATAGTTGCCATTGAGTCAACCCCAACTCATGGCAACCCCATGTGTGTCAGAGTAGAACTGCTCCACAGGGTTTTCAATGGCTAATTGTCCAGTAGATTGCCAGGCCTTTTTTCCAAGGAGCCTCTGGGCAGATTAAAACCTCCAACCTTTTGGTTAGCAGCCGGGCATTTTCACCACTTACACCACCCAGAGATTTCAACTGAAGAATGAAACCCACAAAAATATACCCAGTCACAAAACCAAACACCCAGACATGCCCAGAGAGAAGGCACACACAGGGCCACATCCAGACACACACAGGCATGGCGAGACCCTCATGCCCTCCCTGGGCACCCCGTACCTCACACATGTAGCCTCCCATGTAGCCACGGCAGGTGCCCCCATGCTGGCAGGGCTGGGCCAGGCAGGGGTCCACTTCCTGCTCACAGTGGCTGCCTGTGCGGCCATCTGGACACAAGCAGTAGTGGGCACTGCCCTCGTCCACACACCGCCCGCCTGCCTGGCACAGCTGCTCTGGCCGTACACCTGGGGCAGAGAAGAGCAGCATCAGACACAGAGGCAGCCACACATGCCTCCCCTCCCCCCCACCAGCATCACCCAAGTTGTCACACATTCCTCAGCTTGCACACACACACACCCCCACTGGCATCAACCACAAATCACCCTGCATCCCTACTGGGGTCTCATCAAGGTTGTCACACATACCCACACCGGCATGGCCTTGGTCATGTACACACATCCCGGTGGCATCGCCCATGGCATCACCCAGCATCCCTGCTGGAGTCTCATCAAGGTTGTCACAGGTCTCCCCACTGGCAAAACCTCAATCACACATGCACGCGCACACCCCTCTGCGAGCATCACCCATGGCATTACCCAGCATCCCTGCTGGCATCTAATCAAAGTTATCTCACACAGTCCCAGCTGGCATGGCCTCAATCATAAGTGTGCATTCACACACACACACACACCAGCGTGGTCACTGTTATGGATTGAATTGTGTCCCCCCCCAAAAATATATTGGAATCCAAAGCCGTATGGCTGTGAATGGGGTCACTGTGAGTCAGAATCGACTGGATGGAAATGGGTTTGGTTTGGTTTATACATGTAGTTGTTGTTAGTTGCCATCAAGTCAGCCGCCACTCATGGAGACCCCCATGTGTGCAGAGCAGAACTGCCCTGTATGGTTTTCAAGGCTGTGACTTTTTGACAACAGATGGCCAGGCCTGCCTTCCAAGGCCCCTCTGAGTGGGTTTGAATCACCAACCCCTGGGCTAGTGGTCGATCACGTAACTCTATGCCACCCAGGGACTCCTGTGGATATAATCCCATGTGGAAATAGGGTTTTCCTTTTTATGTTAATGAGGCCCTATTGGTGTAGCGTCTGTCCAGAACCTACTCACCTTTGAGATATAGAAAGAACAGATGAGGCACAGAGAAGTAAGCACACAGGGGAAGATACATGCCACGTGGGGGTCACCAATGAACCAAGGAGTGCCGGAGCTACAGAAACTGAGAGATCTTCCCCCAGAGCTGACAGAGAGAGAACCTTCCCCTAAGCCAGGGCCCTGAATTCTGACTTCTAGCCACCTGAACTGTGAGAACATAAATTTCTGTTCATTAAAGCCCCCACTTGTGGTATTTCTGTTACAGCAGCTCTAGGAGACTGACAGTCACACACTGTGTCCCACACACCACACACACACCTTCACCAGATGTCACAGTCACACACACACCTTACAAGCCCCCACACACTCAGCCACACACCCAGTACGTCCATATGCATCACTGCACCTCCATCACCTCACATTAGCGAGTGCCCACAGCACCCTGCCGAGCCCCGCCCCAGCCCGTGCTCCCCCTCACCGATCTGGGCTGCGGCCTCCCTGCAAGGCAGGCTCCGGATGTCGCAGAGGCGGCCGCTCCACCCCGGGGGGCAAAGGCAATAGAAGGAGGCGCCAGTCTGGGCACAGCGACCCCCGTTCTGACAGGGCGCGCGGCTGCACCAATCTACCAGCGTCTGGAGGGGAGTGGGCTGAACATCACTAGGGGAACCCCCTATGAACCGCACCCAGTTCCTCTGCCAAGACCCAGGCACCACTAGGGAAACCCTCTAGGAACCACACCCCGCTTCTCTGCTAAGACTCGGTCCCGAGGGTATCCGGCAGGCGCCTTCCCCAAACGACCCTCTAGGCTCCTCCCCCACAGCCTCTGAAGACCCCACCTCAGGAACCCTCGCAGGCCCCTGCCCCAGAACACCCCTCCAGACCCCTCCCTCAGGTTGCCAGAAAGCTCCTCACCACGACTCCCCCACAACACCGCGACCCCCATCCATGCAGGCCCCTTCCCGCAGAATCCCCAGCGACCTGCCCACCTGGCACTGGTTGCCAGTGAAGCCCTGGGGGCAGGCGCAGTGGAAGCCCGGGTGGGCGGTGCTGCAGACGCCCCCATTCAGGCAGGGCCGAGACAGGCAGGGGTCGACCTGATGTTGGCAGTGGGAGCCTGTGTAGCCAGAGCGGCACAGGCAGCTGAAGGAGTTGACGCCGTCAATGCAGGTGCCTCCGTTGAAGCAGGAGCTGGGAGAAGGTGTAGGTCAGGCCCCGCCCATCAAGGCCCCGCCCCCTCACAGGCACCGCCCCTTCGCGGGAACAGCACTGAGAAGTTGCTGCCAAAGCAGACCCACCCTCCCTCCTTGGCTTCTCCTAGGGGTGGGGACTCCACCCTCTCTCTGACCTCCCCAGGTCCCAAGGAAGAGCTGCCCCTTTCTTAGCCCAACTTGCCAGGTATTTCAGTGCTAAAGTATTTCAGAGCCACATGGAGGCCCCGTCCCAGCCTGTACCCCAACCTAAAGGTGACCCTCCCAAGCATGCACTGCCCCTTCATCGGCCCAGCCCCATCAGACATCCAACCAAAAACCCACTGCCGTCAGGTCGATTCTGACTCACAGCGATCCTACAGGACAGAGTAGAACTGCCCCATAGGGTTTCCAAGGCGGTAAATCTTTACAAAAGCAGACGGCCACATCTTTCTCCCGCAGAGTGTCTGGGTTCCAAATGACAACCTTCCAGTTAGCGGCCTAGCACTTTAATTAATTCGCCCCTAGGGCTCCTAATAGAGCCCCTAAAGTGGGGCCTGAACTGAGGTTCCCCCATCTCTGCCCGTCCCACTCCTTCCCGAGCCCCATCCCATCTCTGAGCTCCAATATGGACCTGCCTCAGGCCCCACCTACCTGGGGCTGCAGTCTGGCAAGTCCCGTTCACAGTGAAATCCTCCATAGCCAGGAGGGCAGGTGCAGGTGAAGGAGGCCACGTGGTCGGTGCAGGTGCCCAGGCCACAGGGGCTGCTCAGACACTCGTCCACATCGTGGGCACAGCGGGGGCCAGCGAAGCCAGGGAGGCAGGAGCAGGAAAAGGAGCCCACGCCATCCTGACACAAGCCGCCATTCAGGCATGGGTCTGTAGGTGGAAGGGCAGCAGGCTGGTCACTTGTCTTGTCCTCCATCAGCCCAGCCCCTCCCTGGCCATAACTTGTACAGAAGGGGACTCTAGAGGAGATCTGGCTCCATTGGGAGGGTCCCCATGTGGTCAGGGGGCTCAAATCCTGTCCCCTTCCATGGCCGTAGAAGTCCCTGGGTGGTGCCAACAGTTAACACGCTCGGCTGCTAACCGAAAGGTTGGAGGTTCAAATCCATCCAGAAGTGTCTCAGAAGAAAGGCCTGGCAATCTACTTCCAAAAAATCAGCCACCAAAAACCCTATGGAGCATGCGTAGTTGGTGCAAATGGTTAAGCACTGGACTACTAACCAGAAGGCTAGTGGTTCAGACCAACCCAGACGTGCCTCCAAAGAAAAGCCTGGTGATACTATTTCTGATAGGCCACAGCCTTGAAAACTCTGTGGAGTGCAGCTTTACTCTGCACACGTGGGGTCTCCAGGCTTCCAAATTTAAAACCGCATGTGTGGCTTGTGTCACATGTCTGTGGGACAGCGCTATTGGAGAACTCTCTGAAGGGCTGCTAGCTCAAACTTTACACACAGTGCTAACGTGCTTCCGGCCAGGGACAGTACACAGGCTTAAGAGTCTTCTCCTTACATTCTGTGTGACTTTGGGCAAGTCACTCAATCTCTCTGGGCCTCGGTGTCGGGCACATAGGACAAGCTTGAGGACCAGGCTCCCTAGGTCAGTCAGCACCCCCCATAGCTTCCCTGTACTCACTGGGGTCACAGTCATCGATGTCCTGATCGCAGGAAGGGCCACCATACCCCCCATGGCAGGTGCAGCTGAAAGTCCCTGCCAGGTTGGTGCAGGTTCCATGGGGGCCACAGGGTGAGGAGCCTGCACACTCATCCACGTCTTGCTGACATCGTGGGCCTGGTCAAAGCAGGTAAGGGAACACCTAAGGTTAGCGGTGCTGGGTAGGGTCTGAAGATACCTGGGGCTCAGGAAGAACTGAAGGCTGAGCCGGGCACAGGCAAGAACAAGTCATGGTGCTGTTCACCCTGGGGGTTTTGCACACGCTGTTCTGGAACTTTTCTCTCCATCTCAGAGAGTGGGAAATGAATACACTGATGGAAATCTGCTCTTCCAGGACAAACAAAAAAAACAGCCTTTGGCTGTCCAGATGACTCAAACTCACAGCGAGCCCATGTGTGTCAGCGTAGAATTGTGCTCCATAGGGTTTTCAATGGCTGATTTTTTGAACATAGATTGCCAGGTCTTTCTTCCGAGGCACCTCTAGGTGGACTTGAAACTTCAACCTTTTGATTAGCAGCCGAGCCTGGTAACCATTTGCATCACTCAGGGACTCCAACCAGTTGTCATCAAGTCAACTCCGACTCATGGCAATCCCATGTGTGTCGGGGCACAACTGTGCTCTATAGGGTTTTCAATGGCTGATTTTTCAGAAGTAGATCACCAGGCCTTTCTTCTGAGGTGCCTCTGGGTCAACTCAAACAGCCAACCTTTTGGTTAGCAGCTAAGCGCCTTCACTTTTTGCACCACCCATGGACTCCACTCATCTGGGAAGCTGTCCCCAAACCCCCAGCCAGCATCCTAGCTCTACCAGCTCTATATTCCTTTCTCTTCTCCAGCTCACATGGGCTGGCGGTATTTGTGTCCAGCTCCATCCTTTGGCAAAAGGAAGCCCCTTCAAAGGCAGGGTTGGGTGAGTCCCCTCTGGTTCCCCAGCATCACCCCATACCGGGCAGGGTGCATAGGAAGTGAAGAAGAGAAGGAGGAATAAGCAACTGGTATACCTTGCCAGCCAGGGGGGCAGGAGCAGACAGCCAGCTGGCCAGGGGCAGACTCACAGTGGCCCCCATTCTCACAGGGGTTCGGGATGCAGGGAGACGGCAGCTCACACTGGCGGCCTGTGATAGATAAGCAGAATGAGGTTCTCTCATCTCCCTTCTGATACCCACCCCCCAAGTTCCTGAGGGGAAAGAGAAAAGGAACAAAATAGGTGAACATAGACGAGGAAGAGGGAGAAGGGAGAAAAGATGGGGGTTTGGGGAAGGAAAGGGATACGGACCCTGGATGCCTGGGGGACAGGTGCAGTGGAAGGCCACTCCATCGCTGGTGCAGGTGCCACTGGCCCCACAGGGCTGGGACTCACAGGCATCCTGGGCAAGGCTCTGGCCACACCTGGGGCCACTCCAGCCAGGCTCACACACGCAGCGGAACCTAGCAGGAGGCATTAGGGGTGTCAGGTGGGCCAGGGAGGTGTTGGGGGGTCAGGGGCTGGGGAAAGGCCTCACCCGCCAGGCGCATCATGGCAGACACCGTGACTGCAGGGCTCCTGGGCACAGGGGTGGCTGGGTGGGAGGCAGAGTGGAAGCAGGGAGCCCAGGGGGCACAGGCAGCGGAAGCCATTTTCTCCATCCACACAGGAGCCTCCCTCAGCGCAGGGGCTGGAAGCGCACTCGTTGATGTCCACATTGCAGAGGGGCCCTGGCAGGGGGCACACAGGCAACCCTGTCATACCAGGATAAGGATGTCCGAGCCCCCTTCCAGGCCCAATGCCTCCCATGGAGGTTCAACCTTGACCCACTGAGGACAGCCACACCTTTGAGCAAATGCTGAATTGTGTCTCCTCCAAAATTCACGTCCACCTATATTACAGATTAAATTGTGTCCTGCCAAAATATGTGTTAGAATACTAACGCCTACACCTGTGGATGTTGTTCTATTTGGGAATAGGGTTTTCTTTGTTATGTGAATGAGGCCATAACAGTGTAGGGTGAGTCTTAAACACCACTTTTGAGATATAAAAAGAGCAGATGAGGCATAGAAGCAAGCAAGTAGAAATGGGGGAAGATGGATGCCATGTGAAGATCACCAAGGAACACTGAGAAGAACGCTAGAGAAGCTGAGACAAGGATTTTCCCCAGAGTGGACAGAGAGAGCCTTCCTCTAGAGCCAACACCATGAATTCAAATTTTTAGCCTCCTAAACTGTGAGCAAATAAAATTCTGCTCATTAAAGCCACCCACTTGTGGTATTTCTGTCACAGCAGTACTAGAAAACTTGTGAATGGAACCTTATTTGAATATAGGGTTTTGTAGAGGTAATTGAAGTCATACTAAATAAGGGTGGGCCGTAAATCCAATACAAAAGGTGTCATTGTGAGAAGAGAGAAAGTTGGAGACAGGACTATGGACAGAGACACAGCAGAGCAGACCATGAAGACAGAGACAGAGATTATTGGAGTGAGGCATCTACAAGCCAAGAAACGCCAAGGATCGCCAGCAACACTAGAAGCTGAAAGGGACAAGGGAGGATCCTCCCCGGGAGTCTTCTGAGAGAATGTGGCCCTGCCAACACCTTGATTTTAGACATCTGGCCTCCAGAACTGTAAGACTCTGTTGTTTTAAGCCACCCAGTTTGTGGTACTTAACATATGGACCTCATTCTCATACCACATAAGCTCTTGTTCAAATCAGGACAGCCACGTCCCCAAGCCAAGGCAGCATTGTTCCAGTCACTTTCATCCACAAATTTATACAAAGTCACTTCTATTTCCATAAAGCATCGCATTGCCCCCACCCAGAGATACCCCTGTCACCGAGTCTGGACACATTCACATATGCCCCAGGATAATCTTGAACCAACACGGGGACAGCCTCATGCCAGCGAGAGAGAGAGCAGAACCTCAGGGCAGAAAGTGAATAATCTCATTGGACAAGTGTGTGCCAAGAGAGGGTGGGGTGCAGTGGATCACTTTTATATGGCCCTTCTCGCTTTGGTCTTGTAACTCCCACCAAATGACTAGGTAAAAAAAAAACCCATTGCCATCGAGTCGATTCCGGCTCACAGCAACCCTATAGGACAGAGTAGAATTGCCCCATAGAGTTTCCAAGGAGCGCGTGGTGGATTCGAACTGTCGACCGCTTGGTTAGCAGCTGTAGCACTTAACTACTACACCACCAGGGTTTCCAAATGGCTAGGTAGGACTATGCAAATGAGGTGCTTGTGGCCCATCAAGGGGATTGGATAGGTTGCTAATAATGCGAATATGGTGCATGGTACGCTTACAGAGGTGGAACCATGCAAATAAGGTATATGGAACCCTAACAAGAGGATTGGTCAGATTTGCCATCCCACTAGGCTTAAAATGAGCCATCCAAGAGGCGACAGGGGATTCACTATCACCAAGAAAAAAAAATTTAGAAGTGGAGCACATTCTTTGGGCCTAGGATCCTTGCGCTGAGAACCTCCTGGACCCAGGAGACAGAGAGAGAGGGTAAGAAGCAGCAGAGAAGTTGCAGCAGCAGAAGCAGTAGAACCAGGAGACCAGCATGGAGAGGGAAAGCTGAGCACCTTCAGACTGAAACTTGCTAGTGGAGCTAAAAAGCTTTGTAACACTTGCCCAAGCAGGTCACAGGCCAGGTCAGCCAGCACAAGAGGCCCAAGAGTTCCAAAAGACCCAAGGGGCCAAGGGGCTGCGGCCAGAAAGAGGCCTGCCTATAAGCTGTCCTAACCAAAGAACTGTCTTCTGAGTCATTTCTGATCCTGAATCCTAACCTGTTTCTTCCCCAGTAAGCCCCATATCCGTGAGTATTGTCTATGAGTTCTGTGCGTCCATTGCAATGAATTATTGAGCCCAGCAGGGAAGAAGGGAGTACCATGGGAGGGACGACTGGTGTCGAAATTGGTAAAAAGGTGGGAGAGAGGGGGTATGTCTGACCTCTGCGTCATAGGAATCAGCCTTGGGCTGATGCTGCTGGTGATTCTCCCTCCCCCTCGTGAAGTTAGACGAGGTCAGGCACTTCTGCCACATCATTTTTTACAGAAGGCCATGACCTGGCCAGCAAAGACAGGTGACTTCACCATCGCCTGTAAGGACCCTCTTCCCAAGGCAGCCACTCACTTACCTGTGAAGCCAGGCTGGCAGACACAGTCATAGCGGTTGATGCCATCACGGCAGATGCCAAAGGTGCAGGGGTTGCTGGCACAGTCATCGATGTTCACCTCACAGTTCACACCTGAAGAGGACAACATGGCAGGGACTAGCCACCACTGTCGCCCCCCCAGATGCTCCATTGCCAAACCTGTGCCCCTCCAGATGTGGAGTCCCCAATCCTTTCTACCCCCCCTTGCCCCATTCCCAAACCTGTGCCCCTCCAGGTGTGCTGTTGCTGCCCCAGCCCAGTCCCCAGCCCTACCTGTGGTGCCCGGTGGGCATCGGCAGAGGTATTTGTCCACTAGGTCTAAGCATTTTCCCCCGTGGCGGCAGGGCTGGCTGCGGCACTCATCCACCTGGCTTTCGCAGCGCGTGCCGGTGTAGCCCGGGGCGCAGGCGCACGAGAAGCTGGCGATGCCGTCCACACAGCGCCCGTGGTGGCAAGGGTCTGGGGAGCAGTCGTCGATGTTTCGCTCACACAGGGTGCCCTCAAAGCCTGTGGAGAGCGCGAGGGTCAGGATGAGCCCGCTGGCCAAGTTCTGCCCAAGGCCGTGCCTCAGCCCAATCCTGGCTCGCTCTACCTCAGGCCCCGCCCACAGGGCCGTCAGGAGACTGACTCCACTCGGGCCCAGCCCCCAGCTTGCCGCCAATCCATCCAGCTCCAGGGCTCTTCCCTAACCACGACCCTCCCGAAGCTGTGGCCCTACCTCCAGTTCTTACACAATCAGCCCTGTTCCAGTCATCACATGGGAGGTGCCTGGGGAGGATAAAGGGGTTCGGACCGCCCCCTCTAGTTAAACTAGTCCTGGAGCCTGCTGGATCCTTTCTTTGGCTCTCCAGTAGCCTTTTCTTTGCATGTTTCCATCATTAGCTCCTCCCCTACCCTTACCTCTGTCTGTCCATCGTTGGCTCCTCCCCTATTCTCTGCCATTGGCTCCACCCCCAGCCTCACCTGCGCCTATGTCCATCATTGGCCCCACCCAGGTCCTGCCTTGCTGCAGCCTCTCATTAGCACTGCCTGGTCCCCAGGCTCTCCCCAAGCCTGTGATTGCCCTCTCCCGTACTAGGCTCGCCTCTAAATTCCCTCCGGCCTGTCATTGGCTGGTCCTCGCCCCACACTCACCCTCTGCGCAGTGGCACTCGTAGCCGTCAGGCTGGTCGACGCACTTGGCGCCATTTTTGCAGGGCGTGCTGGCGCACTCGTCCACATCCAGCTGGCACGTGGCGCCACTGAAGCCTGGGGGCAGAAGAGAGGGAGGGCGAGGAAGGCCCAGGCAGGGTCAGGAGCGGTCACTCCTCACCAGCCCTGCTCTTTTGGGTCTGGGAAGCCCATTTACTTGATTTTAAAATAATTTCAAAGTTTTTCACAAACGCGTGGTTTCTGACGTGTTACCCACTAGCATGGCCTTACTCACCTTTGCCCCTACACCCAGGGCCCATCCATTACCAGCCCCACGGCCCAGGGAGCTCACCTGAGGGACAGGTGCAGCTGAAGCCATTGACGCGGTCCTTGCAGATGCCACCGTTGACGCACGGACTGCTCTGACACTCGTCAATGTCCATCTCGCAAAATGTGCCTGTGAAACCTGGGGGAGACGGGGGAGGATCGGGGCAATGGAGGCTTCCCCTTGGTGTGAAGGGGGTCAAAAGGGAAGATGGTCCCCTCCTTACTCATGGACAGGCCCCCTGGACCTTGACCCCTAATCTTAGATTCCGATTTTGGCCTCAGCTGGACCTTCACTCCACTGTGGTCCCAACTGGTCCAAGGCTCCTGAGATTCCATATTGTCCATATTGTCCTTCAGACCCTCTCTCCGGGACTAAGTCCAGGCCAGGCCAGGCCCCCAGGCCTAGTCCTACACTGCAGGCCCCACCTTGCCCTGTGCACTCTGCCCCGCCCACCCTCATCTCAGCCCCCACCCCACCACCACCACCATGCATGTCCCAAGACCTGGACTCCACTCCTAGCCCACCTGAGGCTCCTCCACTTGGATCCACCCTCAGCCACACCCACAATTCTGCTCTGGCCCTGCCCCCATCTGTCCCAGGCTTTGCCCCCAGTCTTTCAGGGTAGCCCCAAGCCCAATTTCACCCCTGCCCTCCCTCCTCCTCCTCTGCCGGCCCCACTTGGCCCTGACCTTGACCTCAGGCCTCAACCTTAGTCTCGCCCACCACACACCTGCCATACAGATGCAGGTGAACTGGCCGATGCGGTCCAGGCATGTGGCCTGGTTGCGGCAGGGCCCCGACAGGCACTCGTTGATGTCGGTCTCGCAGCGTGGGCCTGTGTAGCCGCGGCCACACTGGCACAGGAATGAGCCCTGTGTGTTCACACACCGGCCCAGATGCTCACAGGGGTTGGCTCCTGGGGAAGGAGGCACAGCTGGTATTGGTGTGGTCAGTCCAGGCCCCGCCCCTCCTTACCCACTCCCAGACAGACCCCCTCACCGATGGAGCACTCGTCCACATCCTGGTCACAGGCCCCTCCTGTGAAGCCTGGGGGGCAGGTGCAGATGGCCCGGCCATTCACTGGATTGGTGTCACAGATGGCATCCTCGTGACAGGGGTTACTGACACAGGCATCATCAAGGTGGCAAAGGAGCCCTGGGAAGGGGGGGCAGGCAGAGGTCAGTGGACTCTCCAAATCTTCGTAAAGGTCTCAAACCTTTGTTTTTGTTTTGTTCTGTTTTTTGCTTTTACCTGCAGTGTATTTAGTACCAAAAAAAAAAAAAAAACCCATGGCCATCAAGTTGATTCCAAGGCTATAAATCTTTACGGAAGCAGATTGCCACATCTCTCTCCCACAGAGGGGCTGGTGGGTTCAAACAGCCAACCTCTCACTTAATACTTTTTTCCAATCATTTATTATTAAAAATTTCAAACATACAGAAAAGTCGATAATTCATATACCCACCATTTCCATTCCACTATTGTTAGCTCTATCAATCTATCTAATCTCATCTATCATCTACCTTTTTCTTTTTTTTTTTTGAACCATTTGAAAATAAATTCCAAACATCCACTTATTGTTTTTAACTCTATTGAAGCATTTTCTGCTTACAAAAGCATGTTACCCTCAAGCCTTTGCTTCTGCAATACCCGCAGCCTGGCATGCCCTTCCCTCCATCTCCAAGTCCCCCTTCCCAAACACCTTCTCTGACCCTTTGTCCTTTTCAAAGGTCTCTTTCACTAGAAGCCATCCCCTGCTTTCTCAGTTTGCTGTTAGCTGTCATCAAGTCAACCCCTGATTGACCATGCCAACCCCATGCACAATGGAACGAAATGCTGCCCAGTCCTTCGCTATCCCCATGATTGGTTGTGGATCAGACCACTGGGACCCATAGGGTTTTCATGGGCTGATTTTCAGAAGTAGATCACCAGGCCTTTCTTCTTAGTCCATCTTAGTCTGGAAGCTCTGCTGAAATCTGTTCAGCGTCACGGCAACATGAAAGCATCCAGTGACAGACGGGTGATGAGTGATAGCTGTGCATGAGATGCACTGGCCAGAATGGAACCCGGGCCTCCCACATGGAAGGTAAGAATTCTACCACTGAACCACCACTGCCCTCTGGTTTCTCAGTTACACGTCCCAATAGCTCTCTATTCCCGTAGCTGTAGCCCCAGGCCGTGGCCAGCCTCCTCCCAGGCCTTCCCCAGTCTTATCCTTCCCCCCAAACCCAGCCTCTAATATCATCTTTCTACTACTCAAGTCAGACTCCATTCTGGCACCACTCAAAAACTATCAAAGGCTCCCTGCCACCCTCAGGGAAGAAAGCCACTCACCTGTCTTGCCCATGGGACAGGCACAGTAGAAGGAAGCCACACGGTCATGGCAGGTAGCCCCGTGGAAGCACACGGCTGTGGCACAGTCATCAATGTTCTGGCTGCAGCTCTCACCTGTCCAGCCGTTGACACACACGCAGCTGTGGCCACCCAACGTGTTGAAGCAGGTGCCCCCATTGTGGCAGGCATTGGGCTGCAGCTGACACTCGTCCACGTCCTCCGTGCAGAACTGGCCTGTGGTGCACAGACACCCCAGTCCAGCCACTTGGTGCATGCCCACCTGGGCTCCGCAGCCCAGCTCCCTTCACCCCAGAACCCACCTGTCCACTCGGGGGGGCACTGGCAGTTGTAGGTGTTCACACCATCCACACACGTCCCCCCATTTAGGCACCGGTGTCCTGGACAGTCGTCCACATTCACTTCACAGTTTTGGCCCTCAAACCCTGGCATGGGGGGAGGGGCAGTGTTATGGATTGAATGGTGTCCCCAAAAACTATGTGCTGTAAACCCTAACCCCTATACCTGTGGATATAATCCCATTTGGAAATAAGGTTTCCTTTGTTATGATAATGAAGCCATATCAGTGTAGGGTGTGTCTTAAAACAATCCCTTTTGAGATATAAAAGGAGCAAGTTAGGCCCAGAAGCAAGGAAGCACAGATGGGGGAAGAAAGACGCCTCATGGAGATCTACGCGGAACTGAGGAAGAGAAGCTGAAAGAGAAAGGACCCTCCCCCAGAGCGAACAGAGAGCCTTCCCCTAGAGCTAGTGCCTTGAAATCAGACTTCTAGCCTCCTGAACTGTGAGGCAATACATTTGTGTTCACTAAAGCCACCCACTGTGGTATTTTTGTTACAACAGGACTAGGAAACTAAGACAGGAAGGATGGCCACAGCTGGGCTGCCTCCTGTCCCCTCCCACTGGCTCCACTGGGCACAGCTTACTTACCCGGAAGGCAGGCACAGTCGTAGGTGTGCTCACCACTCTGCCGGCAGGTGCCCCCATTCCGGCACGGCGATGGGGCACAGGGCATAGCAGGGTTCTCACACAGTGGCCCCATGTAGCCAGCTGGGCACTGGCAGCGGAAGGAGCCCGGCGTGTTGAGACAGGTGGCCCCATGGCGGCAGGGCCCACCCGCCCGGCACTCATCCACATCACTGCGGCAGCTGCGGCCCTGGTAGCCAGCCGGGCAGGAACAGACGTAGCGTCCATCCGGCCCCACAGAGCAGCGGGCACCATGGGCACAGGGGCTGCTGAGGCAGGGGTCTGGCAGGGAGCAGTCCGGGCCTGGAGGGGTTGGGGGAGGGTGAGCTTGGGATTGGCCACATGGTTGCCTGCCTCAGGCTCCCCTCCAGACCCCCCCCTCACCTCGGAAACCACGAGGACAGCGGCAGGAGAAGCGGGCAGTGCCCGCCACCACCGAGCTCTGGCACACACTTCGGCCAGCACAGGGGCCTGAGTGGCAGGGGTCTTCCAGCTGGCACCGCTCACCCACCCAGCCTGGCGGACACCTGTGGACAGAGACAGGTCAGTGGGGGCAGGACAGGACACAGAGATACACACAAGACAAGCAAGAAACACAAAGGCAAACAGCCCAACAAGCACACGTATTCATTCGTGCAACAAGTATTGCCCGAGCCCCTATTAGGAAGCCAAACCTGAAACCTGTTGCCAGGTGACATGGTGGCCCCATGTGTGTTGGAATAAAACTACACTCCATAGGAGGAGCCCTGGTGGTGCAGTGGTTAAGAGCTACAGCTGTTAACCAAAAGTCTGGCTGTTCGAATCCACCACCACTCCTTGGAAACCCTGTGGGGCAGTTCAACTCTGTCCTATAGGGTCGCTATGAGTCAGAATTGACTCAGCAACAACGGGTTTGGTTTTACCTTACAGAAGTAGATCACCAGGCCTTTCTCTCGAAGTACAGCTGAGTGGATTCAAACCATCAGTCTTTTGGTTAGTAACCAAGCAGAAACTGTTTGCATCACCCAGGGACCTTACTAGGGACTCACTAGTAATACAGCCAGAAACAAGATAAAAAAGGTCCCAACCTACTTGAAATGGAGTCCCTGGGTGGTGAAAACAGTTGAGTGCTAGACTCCTAGCCAAAAGTTTGGCAGTTTGAACCCACCCAGAGGTACCTCAGAAGACAGGTCTGGCGATCTGCTTCTGAAAGGTCACAGCCATGAAAACCCTATGCAGCATTTCTACTCTGCACACATGGGGTCGCCATGAATCTGAGCCAACTCAATGCACTAACAACGACATACAACATTCCCTCTTGATGCTCACAACCAGGCCAGACAAAGAGAACATACACAATAGTGAATTAATATTTAACATGACCACAGGCAGGAGAGAGGGCCAGGAAGGGTAAATGGGGTGAATGGTGGACCCCAAAGAAGAGATGTCCACATCCTGGAACCTGTGAAAGTGACCTTATTTGGAAAAAAGGCCTTTGCAGATGTAACTAAGTTAAGGATCTCGAGATGAGATCATCTTGCTTTATCCAGGTGGGGCCTAAATTCAATGACTAAAACCAAAAACCAAACTCAATTCTAACTCCTGGCGACCCTACAGGACAGAGTAGAACTGCCCATAGGGTTTCCAAGGAGCGGTTGGTGGGTTTGAACTGCCACCCTCTTGGTTAGCAGCCAAACTCTTAACCACTATACCACCAGGGCTCCAAATCCAATGATCAGAAGACAGAGACACACACAGGGAAGACAGCCATGTGACAACAGAGGCAGAGATTGGAGCGATCCAGCCACAAGCCCAGGAACACCCGGAGCCACCAGAAGCTGGAAGAGACAAGGAAAGATCCTCCCTTAGAGCCTCAGGAGAGAGCATGCCCTGCTGATACTTTGATTTTGGATTTCTGGCCTCTGTAACTGTGACAGAATAAATTCCTGTTGTTTTAAGCTAACAGTGGGGTCATGTGTTATAGCAGCCCCCAGAACTCACACAGAGTAAGGATAAGGCAGACAAAGTGATGGGGTGGGGCTATTTTATAGAATGGAGTCAGGAAAGGCCTTTCCAATAATGGGACACTCAAGCGCAGATCAAAGGCAGTGAGGGGCTGTGGGGAACAGTGCTCAGGCAGAGGGAAAAGCATGTGCAAAGTCTCTGAATCCAGGAGACAAGTGCACAGGCACACACAAACAGACACAGAGACAGACACCCATAGCTGTCCAGTGGGTTCCGACTCATAACGACCCTATAGGACAGGGTACAACTGCTCCATAAGGTTTCCAAGGATCGCCTGGTGGATTCCAACTGCCGACCTTTTGGTTAGCAGCCATAGCTCTTACCCAATAGGTCACCAGGGTTTCCCAGACAGACACAAAATACCGTTTTGTGGGTATTTGTGTTTGTTTGTTTTTGACATACACAAATACACCAATCCACCCTATCAGCCTGGCAAAATCAGACCCAAGGACAGGGCAACCCTCACATGGACCAACACGTGTTGTTTTTGTTAGGTGTCATGGAGTCAATTTTCGAGTCACAACCCCATGTGACAGAGTAGAACTGCCCCCTAGAGTTTTCTAGGCTGTAATCTTTACTGGAGCAGATCCCTAGGTCTTTCTGCAGCAAGCCACTGGGCGAGTTCCAACCGTCAATCTTTCGGGTTGCAGATAAGCGCTTAACTGTTGTGCCACCAGGGCTCCTTGGACAACACCAGGGCCCCCACAAATACTCCAGCCCTTTAGCCAGCCACACACAACCTTTCCTTCATGGGGCGAGGGGGAACTGCGACATCAACGTCGGGATTCCCCTCTTGTTGGGAAGGGTCCATCAGTACGCAGCCCTTTTCCAACCCCAGGAAGGCAACTACGAGGGTTAGAAATTTGAGAGCTGGGAGGGGAGGGGTCTTAAGCCTGGAACCGCCTGGGGGCTGGCGTGGGGAGGGGGGCTACAGGGAGCAGCTTGGAAAGGATTGAGGGTTCAGGCCCAGCCCCCAATGCTGCTCCCTCGCCTCCACTCCTTCCGGTGCTCTATCCGCCCCCTTCCTTGTCCCAGACGCCTGGGGCTGAGCTCAAGCAAGTAGCTGACTCAGTACGCGTCACCCACAAAATCCCCCCGCCCCAATCCCCAGCGGGACAAGTCGGGGCACGGCCGGGCCGGGGAGTGTGCGGGTGACGCTAGTAGGAAGGGGGGCCCAGCTTCCAGCCCCTTCTCAAAGGCCCGCAGGGCGACGCCCACTGCCTCGACTGCGCGTCGGAAGGGGGCGCGCTGCGCCCGAGTGCCGCACACCGCCTGTGCCACCGCCAGTGGGGCGCGGCCCGCCCGCCCCCTCCCGACGCCGCGGGCGGGTTCCCACGCTCCGCGCCCAGCGCCCCCGCCGACCGGTCTGGCCGGTTCCAGCCCCCGCCCCCGCCCCGCCCCACGGCCTGGGCTTTGGGGGAGACGCGGGTGGGGGGGACGCGGATTGGGGGGGGCCCGCCGGGAGGTGAGGGGTTGGCGATGCGGACAAAAGCGTGGGAGCCTGCTTGGGAAGGAAGCCTTGGGAGTTCCATGGGGGTGTACAATTTGGGGTGTCCCCAAAAGGACACGCGTATTTTGGACCTTGAAGGAGATTTGGGGGGCCCTGTAGGGAGTGGTTCCCATGGCCCAGCTCGGGGTCTTGAGCCCGCTCCGCTCCGGGAAATCCGGGCTCCGGGCAGCCGCGAGCGCCGGTGATTCACCTGTCGAGGGGCGGGGCAGCCGCAGGCGTATTCACCTGTCGGCTGTATTCCAGGTGCGGAGCCCTACTGCGCAGGCGCCCGACCCCGCGACTCCACCTCCCAAGCGAGTGGCTCCAGGTAAGATCACACTTTACCCTACTCCCACCACCACCCCCCTAGAAACCCCCTCGACCAGACTCAGCCCCCACCCAGGTGACCCCGGGTGGGACTTGACCAAAGTGAGTGCCTGTGTAACTTCACAGGGGCTCCCCTGGGAATACAGTCGCCCCCAGATCACCAACCTGGGCCCGAACCAGTGCCTGGCACCCATTGTTGCATAAATTAATACATTAATGAATCAATTCATGGCTGCTGAATACAATAATATTACAAATGAAACCAAACATTTCTCCATAACCATGAGGGATTCCTGCTATACCACCTATTTCCTGTGTCCCTACCATTATTATTATTTATAATAATGACACCTATTTATTGAGCACTTTGGTTTTTGGTTTTTTGGTTACCGTTTGCTGAGCACTATGCTGGTCTTTGTTAATCTTTACAATCAGCCTCGAAAAGGAGAGCTATTTTGGTGGTGGTGGTAGTTTGCCGTGCGGTCATTTCTGACTCATAGCAACCCTATACGACAGAGTAGAAGTGAGCAGATGGCCAGGTCTTTTCTGCCTTGGTGCAGCTGGTGGGTTCGAACCACCAACCATTGCACCACTAAGGTTCCTTGAGGAGCAATTACTGCCCCATTTTCCAGATGCAAAAACTGAGGCTCAGAAAGCTCAAAACACTTGCCCAAGGTGTACGAGCCTAGAATTCAAACTCGGCTCATCTGTCCCTGCTCAGCTCTTTCCTGCTCCCCCCAACCCTTTGCCTTTCTTTGTATTAACAGATGACTGAATTCTTGGGCCCCTTTACAGTCCACAAGCCGGGGAGAACATACCTATTTCACAGATGCAGACAGGTGCAGAGAGGGGAAGTGACTGACCCAAGGTACTCAGTGAAAGTGTAGCAGAGCCAACAAATTTCAGAGAAATGGGAGGGTACAGATGGTATCCACACCACTGCCAAGTCCTAGCATTGGTCCCTAAAGTTTGTTGATTGAATAATAACTCCCTCCATCAGAGGCTTTAAAAGTGACTGTATGTAAAGTTGGGATTACCAGTAAAACCAGTTGCTGTCGAGTCGACCCCAAGTCATGCCGACCCCATGTGTACCAGAGTAGAACTAGCTGTATAGAGTTTTAAGTGGTCGTTTTTCAGAAGTACATCGCCAGGCCTTTCTTCCAAGGCACCTCTGGGTAGACTTGAACTTCCAACCTTTGGTTAACAGCTGAGCACTTAACCATTTGCGCCACCCAGGGACTCCTGAAGTTGGGATTAATGGGCCCATTTTCCAGACCCAGACACTGAGGCTTAAAGGATGTACCAGGCAGTTGGCAACATGATGTGGGATTTAAACCCAAGCCAGGTGGACTCCAGAGCCTTGTCGTTGTTGTGTGTGGTCAAGTCAATTCCAACTCCTAGAGACCCTGTGTGACAAAGTAGAACTGCCTCATAGGGTTTTCTTGGTTGTAATCTTTATGGGCAATGTCGTTATGGGCTCAAGCTTAACAGTTGTGAGGATGGCAAAAGACCAGGCAGTGTTTCATTCTGTTGTACATAGGGTAGCTATGAGTTGGAATTGACTCAATGGCACTTAACAACAATCTTTACAGGAACAGAGTGCCATGTCTTTCTCCTGCTCCAGAGCCTTAATCCTGCTCTATTCCTGAAGGGGAAATAAGAGGTTTCATCACTGTTGCCCAATGCCACCAGCATGTAGGAAGTGGCATCAGAAGACAAACCACCTCCCCACACTGGGCCTCAGCTCACTGAGGGCTCCAAGACTCACAGACAGGCAGCCTCCCGCGTGGGCAGCTGGGTGCAGCGACCTCCATTCACACATGGGCTCCCATCCAGGCAAGGGGAGGCTGTGGGGGGCGACAGAGGAAGGTGAGGGTCAGCCAGGCCCCAGAGTGGCAGACCCCTTCCCTCCCCACCCCCCTCAACAACAGCTGTGCCGAGCTGGGGGTGTCTCCGCGGGTGCAGGGAGCCCCTCTACCCGCAGTTCCCACGCCCCAGCCCCAGCTGTTTGGGCTGCAGCTGTCCCTGCCAGCTCTGGCCCTGGGAACCCACAAAGCGGGAGCGGGCAGGAGGTGGGGCTGCCTGTGCCAGATGTGGGGGCTCAGGAAGCTGCCAGAGTTGAGACACAGGATGGGGGTACAGGGCAGGAAGTGCTAACAGGAGGGCTAGGGCTGTTGGCCTGGGTCCCAGGGTCATGGAAGGGGCTAGGCAGGGCAGACTGGGAGCCCATGGGTCTTCCCCTGATGTTGGGCATCGACTACCGTGGGGCAAATATCCAGGAGGGAGTCGGGGCTCTGGCTCCCTGTGGGCAACCCAGCCACTCCTAGGGTAGCCAGCGTTGGACACTGCTGGAGTGGAGCATGTGTGAAAGGGAGGGGCTGCTGGCACAAGATGTGTCCTGCCCTGTCCAGCGTCCTCATCCCTGAGGGCTGTGTCCCTCTGGGGTGTGGCATAGTTTAACAGTCCCACTGAATGGGTCAGGGCGGGGACTGGGTGTGAAGGATCAAGCAGAGAACTGCATGCATGTGTATGCATGTGTGCATGTACAAGTGCGCATGCGTGCCTGCGTACGTGTACACACGTCTGTGGGTGCATGCATGTGTCCAAGAGAGGGAAAGGGAGGATAAGAAAAAACAGAGGCAGAGACATAAAAGAAACTAGAAGTTGACAGAGAGTTCGACTGGACATGAGAAGGTTCACCGTGACATGGGGAAAAACTGACAGGACTCTGTCACCCAGATGGGGTCTGTGGATGTTTGTGAACTCACCCTGGGGCCCCAGGACATGGGCTGTGGGCTGCACTGAGCTGTGGGCAGTGTAAGCCATATGTGTATGGTTTGGTTGTAGGCTAGTGTGTGAACTGTGTCTGGACCCAGCCATGCATGCTATGCCCATGTGCGTGTCTGCATGTGCACATCTGCGTGTGCGTGTTTACATGTGCATACCTGGGTGGGCCTGCACATCACAGACCTGGGGGTACAGACTGGGCCTAGTGTGTATCCCTGTGTGTGAACTGTGGAGGCGAGTGTGCAGCTGTGTGTCTGTGTGTGCACGTGTGTGTCTGGGGTGGGCAGGATGTGCCTGTGCACATGTGAGAGCCAGATGCCGGCATGCCCTTGCACTTGTGTCCCTGTGTGTCTGCATGCGTGCAAGGCCTATGCTCATGTGTGCTCCTGTGTGCACATGTGTCAAGGCACTCTGTGGTCCAGGGTGTGTCCTCACGTGAGCCAGGTGCGCACGTTTGCATCTGTGTGTGACCCGGGCCACGTGTGCCTGCACGCGTGTAACAGGCCATGTGTGTGCCTCGGCCCGCGGGAGCAGCGGCTCCTGCCCGGTCCTGCCCAGGTCGTGGCTCCGGGGCTAGGCAAGGAAGGCCCTTCCCACTCCGACTCCACCAAGCCCAGCGCTGAGCCCCTAAGGAGTCCCGGGACCCCGGGCCACGGCTGGGTCCGCGCCCCTCCCCCGCCGGCCCAGCCTCCCGTGGGGGGCGCCCCGGCATCCCCCGCCCGGCCCCCGAAGCCCAGCCCGCTTTGTCTGGCAAAGAAAGCGCGAGGCCGGCCGGGGGGAGGGGGTGTCTAGACGACGCGGCCATTGTCCCGGACGGGGGAGGGGAGGGTGGGCGGGGGAGGGGCGAGAGGCCCCGGCAGCGGGGGAGGGGGCGCTGGAACTCGAAGGGAGCACGTGAGCCCTTGCCCCCTCCTGTCCCAGCGCGGGGGCGGGTCCCAGGGCCGCCGGGTCGCCGCTGCTGGGGGAGGGCTGTGCGGGGGCAGGGGCGCGGGCAGCTCCGGCTCCAGCTCCGCTCCGGGTCTTGCCGCGCGCCGGCCTGGGAAGTTTTCTCCCAGTTCAGCGCTCCGAGAACTTTGCGCCCCCTCCCCGCCCCCCGCCCGACCGGCCTGCCTGGGATGGGGGGGTAATTTGTGCAGAGTGGGGACACCCCCGGCCTGGGGGCAACCCTGGCTTGGGGGCCTAGAGGCCCCGATCGTGACCTTCCCTGGACTCCAGGCGGGGGTGCGATGGAGCGAATCCGGACCCTCGGGCCCCTCCAGTCTTGGGTTCCTGATCCTCAAACCTCGAGCCCCCAGTCCCAGACTTCTGGGTTCCTTCATTCCCAATCCCAATCACAACTGAGCCTCCTTTCCTCGAAACCCTGGGGCTCTCTCCCCCCCATTCTGCACCCCTGCGCCCCGGAGACTGCACGCGGCCCCCTGGCTCCTGCGCCGCTGCCCCGGCTCGGGGTCTCTAGTTCCCAGGCCCCCAATCCCGGGCTCGTGGGTCTTTGCACTCTCCCCGTCCCGCCCGCTGGGTCCTGGCCCCTCACCTGCAGCCCCCGGCCCAGCGAGCAGCAGCAGCAGAGGCAGCGCCCGCACGGGTTGCGGCGGCGGCGACATCGGGCGGCGGTGGCGGCCCCGGGCCCCTGGCCCCATGGCGGCCGGCCGCGACCCTCCCTCCTCCCTCCTTCCCTGCTCTCCGGGCGCGTCCCGGGCCAGCCTCCGCGCCGCCAACTTCGCCCAAGTGAGGCCGCCGGCCGCCCCGCCCCCAGCCCTCGGCGCTCGCCCCGCCCCGGGGCCGGCCCTGAGCGCCCCGCCCGCCCCGCCCTCGGGGTCCTCTCCCGCCCCTTGCCGGAGCTGAGGACCTGCAGACCCTCGCAACTCCGCAGCCCAGGCTGGCTAGGCAGGAAAGCTCGTGAACACCGGGCTCGTGAACACCCCCACCCACCCACCCAGAGCCGGGTACACAGAGCCAGGACACACACGCACAAACTACAGAAATCTGAAACTGAGGCCGGCCACCCCTTGAGGGGCTCTTGGACACACAGCCACCGACACACAAATGCAGACCAGCTCATGGAGTTTCATGGGAACTCTGAAATCCGAAATACTCACAAACTCCAAGCCCAGCCCAGCCAGGCTACGGACCTGAGCAGTCTGTGAACCTGAGACCTCAGTCACAGGCGCGCGCGCGCGCGCACACACACACACACACACACACACACACACACTAAGGTTCATGCACGTGTGCAAACGTGCACATACACACCTTACTCTCAGCCATCCCAGGAAGTAACCCCAGGTCCTCCTCACTATTCCGTGTGAACCTTCAGGGTCCCTCCCAGACGCTCCCTCCCCATACCGCACACGGCTTTGCCGCTCAGCGAATCTTGCTCATTTTCATCAGCTTCCTTTTCCACTTTGGAAGACAGACTGGCAGTTTCCTACAAAGCCAAACCTTGACTGGCCATTCGATCCAACAATGGCCCTCCTAGGTATTTACCCATGTGACGTCAAAACGTATCTCCATGTAAAAACCTCCACGCAGTGTTTATAGCCGCTTTATGCATAATTGCCCCAAATTGGAAGCAACCCCAACCCAAAAACCCAGTGCCGTCGAAGATGTCCGTAAATAGGTGAATGGATAAGCAAACCGTGGTGGCTGTTGTTAGTTGCTGAGTGGATTATGACTCTTGGCAACTCAATGCGTGACAGAAAGGAACTCCATAGGGTTTTCTTTTAATATTTATCGTTGGTTTTTGTTCTCATTTACATCTATTCTTTAATAATGCAGTGCGATAATGTTTCAAATATCACTTAACATATATTCTTTCCCATAATTCATTCTTTTCCTTCTTTACAGCACTTCTGTCATTAAGTCTAGACCTGGAGGTGGAAAAGACATACCTCTCTAAGGAAGTGGAGGGTGGATAAAGCCTGAATCAAAGCCGTCATTTCTCTGCTTTGAGTTTTGAAGCAGACTTGAAATCCCATAGCAAGACAATAGTCTCGAAAGCCAGATTTTTTCAGAGAGAGGAAAGGGTTTTCTTACAACTCCCAAGACTGGAGTTTTCACACATCAAGAAATCCAAGGTTAAAGTGAGTCATAGAGGAGGAAAGATGCAGATTTGACAAAAGAGAAGCTTCCACCCCACAAGAAGAAGGAAAGCTATTCTAAGAACTTGAGGGAGGTTAGGGAGAACGAGAGCAAGGCAAGGCAGGTAAAGGTCAGGTTGTGAGTGTGTTGGCTCCCCCATGCCACTCTTTGGGATCAAAACCCCAGGTGTAAAGGGAGTAAAACACCTACATAGCTTTAAGGACTCCAAAAACATCACAACTGGTGCCCCATTTCCATTTACATCAAAGCTGGCACCGCATTTACAAAGCTGGGTGTAGCCTGAGGAGTCTTCAGATCTCTCAGAGCAGCCCCTGGGTCTGCCTGTCACTGCATCTAACATGGCGCCCAAGCCCTAGAATAGAAATGGCTGAGGGAGGTGTCCCAGTGGATTGGGCCTGAGATAGCATCCCTGGTTCATAATGAATGGGCTTTATGAGAGGCACATAGGGTCCAGAAGTTCCTGGGCACCCCAAAGAGGGCTGAGAAGTAGCTGAGAATGCAAATTCGTGATAGCTGGTGAGTTCACCAGGACATCACCACGGCACAGGGCAAGTGACCTTGTAACGGAGAATCAGGTTGCTTTCACGTACAGGCTGCAGGAGATCAAGAACCACAGTGAGAGGCAGATGAGACCAAAGCAGCAAGGCAGAGGCTTCAACTGAACAGATGACATGTAATTGTGCCGCAAGGCCAAGACTGATGGTATGTAAACTTCTCTGCATCTGTCTGCCAAACTGGAATGAAGAGGTGGAAGGAGAACGCTTGTAGTGATGGTTGTTGTGTGCCGTCGAGGTGGTCCCAACTGTGGATCCAAGCAAAATAAAATCCTTAACAACTTCAACTTGACAGCTTCAAGTCCTCTTCACTTTCAGCAAACAAGGTTGTGTCATTTACATATCATAGGTTGTTAGTCTTCCTCCAACCTTGATGCCACATTCTTCTTCATATACTCCAGCTTCTCAGATTATAATAAATACGGTGAAAAGATACAACCCTGACACCCATGTTTCCTGATTTTAAACCATGCAGTATCCCCTTGTTCTGTTGGAATGACTGCCTCTTGGTTTACGTACAGGTTCCGCATAAGTGAGCACAATTAAAGCCAAAAAACCAAACCCATTGCTATTGAGTCGATTCCAATTCATAGCAACCCTATCAGGACACAGTAGAACTGCCCCAAAGGGCTTCCAAGGAGCACCTGGTGGATTTGAACTGTCGACCTTTTGGTTAGCAGCCGTAGCACTTAACTGCTACACCACCAGAGTTTCCGAGCACAATTAAGTGTTCTGGAATTGCCATTCTTCGAAATGTTGTCCCTAATTTGTTACGATTCACACAGTTGAACGACTTTGCTTAATCAATAAAACACAGGTAAACATCTTTCTGGCATTCTCTGCTTTCAGCAGAGATCCATCTGACATCACCAATGACATCTCCCTTTCCACATCCTCTTCTGAATCCAGCTCGAATTCCTGGCAGTTCCCTGTTGATGTACTGCTGCAGCCACTTTTGAATGATCTTCAGCAAAATTTTACTTTCTTGTCATATTAATGATATTGTTTGATAATTTCCGCATTCTGGTGGATCACCTTTCTTTGGAATGGGGAAGGAGCTGTCTTCCAAATTTCTTGGCATAGATGGGTGAGCGCTTCCAGCATTGCATCCATTTGTTGAAACAACTCAGTTGATATTCCATCAATTCCTGGAGCCCTGTTTTTCACCAGTGCCCTCAGTGCAACTTGGACTTCCTTCAAACCATCACTTCTTGATCATATGCCACCCCCTGAAATGGTTAAGCGTTGACCAATTCTTTTTGAATATAGTGTCTATGTGTATTCCATTCCATCCATTAATAATCGGAACCAGGAATGTATGAAGTATGACTCTAGGAAAATTGGAAATTGTCAAAAATGAAATGGAACGCATAAACATCAACATCCTAGGCATTAGTGAGCTGAAATGGACTGGTATTGGCCATTTTGAATCGGACAATCATATAGTCTACTATGCTAGGAATGACAACTTGAAGAGGAATGGTGTGGCATTCATCGTCAAAAAGAACGTTTCAAGATCTATCCTGAAGTACAATGCTGTCAGTGGTAGGAAGACCACTTAATACGACTACTGTTCAAATTTACACACAAACCACTAGGGCCAAAGATGAAGAGATAGAAGATCTTAATCAGCTGCTGCAGTCTGAAATTGACCAAACATGCAATCAAGATGTGTTGATAATTACTGGCGATTGGTATGTGAAAGTTGGAAACAAAGAAGAAGGATCAGTAGTTGGAAAATATGGCCTCGGTCATAGAAACAATGCTGGAGATCAAATGATAGAATTTTGCAGGACCAACGACTTCTTCATTGCAAATACCTTCTTTCACCAACATAAATGGTGACTATACATAAAAAAAAAAAAAATTTTTTTTTTTTTATACATATGGACCTCACCAGATGGAACACAGAGAAATCAAATTGACTACATCTGTGGAAAGAGACGATGGAAAAGCCCAATATCATCAGTCAGAACAAGGCCAGGGGCCGACTGTGGAACAGACCACCAATTGCTCATATGCAACTTCAAGCTGAAACTGAAGAAAATCAGAGCAAGTCCACGAGAGCCATCCCACCTGAATTTAGAGACCATCTGAAGAATAGATTTGACACATTGACACTAGTGACCAAAGACCAGACGAGTCGTGGAATGACAGCAAGGACATCATCCATGAAGAAAGCAAGAGGTCATTGAAAAGACAGGAAAGAAAGAAAAGACCAAGATGGATGTCAGAGGAGACTCTGAAACTTGCTCTCAAACATTGAGCAGCTAAGGCAAAAGGAATAACTGATGAAGTAAAAGAACTGAACAGAAGATTTCAGAGGGCATCTCGAGAAGACAAACTATTATAATGACATGTGCAAAGAGCTGGAGATGGAAAACCAAAAGGAAAGAACACGCTCGGTGTTTCTCAAGCTGAAAGAACTGAAGAAAAAATTCAAGCCTCAAGTTGCAATAGTGAAGGATTCTATGGGGAAAATATTAAATGACGCAGGAAGCATCAAATGAAGATGGAAAGAATACACAGAGTCATTATACCAAAAAGAATTAGTCGATGTTCAACCATTTCAAGAGGTGGCATATGATCAGGAACCGATGGTACTGAAGCGAGAAGTTCAAGCTGCTCTGAAGGCCTAGGGGAAAAACAAGGCTCCAGGAATTGAGGGAGTATCAGTTGAGATGTTTCAACAAACAGATGCCCCGCTGAAGGTGCTCACTCGTCTATGCCAAGAAATGTGGAAGACAGCTTCCTGGCCAACTGACTGGAAGAGATCCATATTTATGCCTATTCCCAAGAAAGGTGATCCAACCGAATGTGGGAATTATAGAACAATACCATTAATATCACATGCAAGCAAAACTTTGCTGAAGATCTTTCAAAAACGGCTGCAGCAGTATATCAACAGGGAACTGCCAGAAATTCAGTCCGGTTTCAGAAGAGGATGTGGAACCAGGGATATCATTGCTGATGCCAGATGGATCCTGGCTGAAAGCAGAGAATACCAGAAGGATGTTTATCTGTGTTTTATTGACTATGCAAAGGCATTTGACTGTGTGGATCATGACAAATTATGGATAACATTGGGAGGAATGGGAATTCCAGAACACTTAATTGTGCTCATGAGGAACCTTTACATCGATCAAGAGGCAGTTGTTCAGACAGAACAAGGGGATACTGACTGGTTTAAAGTCAGGAAAGGTATGCACCAGAATTGTACTCTTTCACCGTACCTATTCAATCTGTATGCTGAGCAAATAATAGGAGAAGCTGGACAGGGCATCAGGATTGGAGGAAGAGTCGTTAACAACCTGCGTTATGCAGATGACACAACCTTCCTTGCTGAAAGTGAAGAGGATTTGAAGAACTTACTAATGAAGACCACAGACTCCAGCCTTCAGTATGAATTATAGCTCAACATAAAGAAAACAGTAATCCTCACAAATGGACCAGTGAGCAACATCATGATAAACGGAGAAAAGATTGAAGTTGTCAAGGATTTCATTTTACTTCGATCCACAATCAACAGCCGTGGAAGCAGCAGTCAAGAAATCAAAAGACGCATTGCTTTGGGTAAATCTGCTCCAAAGGACCTCTTCAAAGTGTTGAAGAGCAAAGATGTCACCCTGAAGACTAAGGTGCGCCTGACCCAAGCCATGGTATTTTCAATCACATCATATGCATGTGAAAGCCGTACAATGAATAAGGAAGACCGAAGAGGAGTTGACTCCTTTGAATTGTGGTGCTGGCGAAGAATATTGAATATACCGTGGACTGCCAAAAGAACGAACACGTCTGTCTTAGAAGAAGTGTGGCCCGAATGCTCCTTAGAAGCAAGGATGGCGAGACCGTGTCTTACACACTTTGGACATGTTGTCCGGAGGGATCAGTCCCTGAAGAAGGACATCATGCTTGGCAGAGTACAGTGTCAGCGGAAAAGAGGAAGACCCTTAATGCGGTGGATTGACACAGTGGCTGCAACAATGAGCTCAAGCATAACAATGATTGTAAGGGTGGTGCAGGACCGGGCAGTGTTTCGTTCTGTTGTGCGTAGGATCGCTATCAGTCAGAACTGACTCGATGGCATCTAACAACAACAACAATACCTAGGATGTCTATCTTCAAGCATTCCATTTCATTTTTGACGACTTCCAATTTTCTTAGATTCCTATGTCATACATTCCACGTTCTGATTATGAATGGATGCTTGCAACTGTTTCCTCTCATTTCGAGTCCTGCCACATCAGCAAATGAAAGCTTGACTCCATCCACATCATTAAGATCGACTCTGCTTTGAGGAGGCAGCTCTTCTCCAGTCGTGTTTTAAGTGCCTTCCAATCTGAGGGGCTTATCTTCCAGCACTATATCAATGTTCCGCTGCTGTTCATAAGGTTTTAACTGACCAATGCTTTTTGAAGTAGATTGCCAGGTCCTTTCTAGCCTGTCTTAGTCTGGAAGCTCTGCTGAAACCTCTGCACCATGGATGACCCTGCTGGTATTTTAAATACTGGTGGCATAGCTTCCACCATCACAGCAACACTGAAGCCACCTCAGTATGATAAACTGACAGATGTGTGGTGGAGAAAGACACGGAGGATTCTTAAATGCACAATCAGCCACTCTGCAAAGCCTTTTCTGCTGCCCCCTCTGTGGTGAGGATGGGGACCGCCAAGAAGCTCCAGACACAGCCCCAGAGGAGCTCCCAGTCTGGGGAAGAAAGAGCCAAGCACAGATAACTCTAGTCCAGAAGGGTCAGGGTTGGGCTCGGCGGAGAAACAGGGGCTAAGTGGAGGAAAACAGAGGGGGTGTTGAGGGCCCTGCTGAGGCGGTCTTTATTTGTTCACTCATTTATTGGACAAGTGTGTATAAAGCCCCAACTCTAAGTCCAGCTCTATTCTAAGGTTTGGGGGTACACCGCCCTGCTACCTGAAAGTGGGGAAGACTTCCCAGAGAGGGGTCCTATGGGGGCTTGCCCTGAAGCCAAGCTGGAGAGAAGGTATTCTAGAAGAGATGGAGGTGGAGTTGGGAGGGAGATCCAGCAGGCCAGGGGCCAGGCTGTCCAGATGGGAGGAGGAAGAGGCCAGGGTGACACCTGGTATCTGGCTTGGTGATGAGGTTAGGGGGTGAAGTGTTGGGTCCTAGGAACCTGAGGGTCACCCACAGGGTTGCTGAATGCGTGGGCTGAGCATTGGGGCACCACGGAGTAGGAGAAAGTCACATGGGTGTTCCAGACAGCTTGGGATGATTTTTTAACTTCTCATTTGGAAATAATGTGAAACTTACAGAAAGTTGCAGAATAGTGCAAGGAACTTTCATATTGTTGCTGGGGTTGTTGGCTGCTGTTGAGTTGGCCTCAGACTCATGGAGACCCCATGCACAAATGAAGGAAACAAAAACACTGCCTAGTTCTGCACCATCCCTGTGATCGGCTGTAGATTGGACCATTGTGATTTATAGGGTTTTTGCTGGCTGACTTTTTGGAAGCAGATCCCCAGGCCTTTCTTCCTAGTTCCTCTCAGTCTGGAGGCCCCGCTGAAAGCTGTTCAGCATCCTCGCAACACGCAGGCCTCCACGGACAGATGAATGGTGGCTGCGCATGAAGTGCATTGTCAGGAATCAAACCCCCGTCTCCCCCATGGAAGGCAAGAATTCTACCTCTAAACCAGCGCTGCCCCCAACTTCCATGTGCCCTTTGTCTAGATTCACCAGCTAGCTGCAATTTGTCACATTTGCTTTAGAATACTCTAAAAATATATACATTTCTGTTCGAGTAAATTGCAGACATGATACCCCTTTGTCCCCCCACAATACTTCATTGTGTTTCCTAAGAACAAAGACATTTATGTATACACACTCAATTTTTGCCACTTTCCCATAACCAACAACAACAACAAAAACCCATTGCCGTCAAGTCAATTCTGATTCACGAAGAGACGTGTTACAGAGTAGAACTAATCTATAGGGTTTTCTTGGTTGTAATCTTTACAGAAGCAGATCGCCAGACCTTTCTTCCATGGAACTGCTGGGTGGGTTCGAACTGTTAACCTTTAGGCTAATAGTCCAGTGCAAACCACTTGCACCACCCAGTTGCCCAATACTATGCTTTATAGCATGTTTCTGTGCTTATGCAGGCTCTAATCCCAAATGATGTGTTGCATTTAATCGGCTTGTCTCTTGCTCGCTTTTAATCTAAACCTGTTCCTCAGCCCTTCTTTGTCTATCGTGACATGTTCACTTTTGGAGAGTTGAGGTCAGTTGCTTTGTGGAACGTCCTTCAGCAGGTTGATCAGCTGTTTCCTGGTGACCAGGTAAAGGCTGACCATCTTCAGCAGGGACCACAGAAGCGGCTATTGCTCCTCTCCAGAGTGCTGTATCAGGAGGCAGCTGATGTTAGTGGTGTTAACGCCGATCGCTTCAGTGAAGTCAGCCAGGCTTCTTTCTGTAGACCTCTTTGTAATGAACAAGTGTGGTATTGGGAGATACTTAGAACCTGTGTAAACATCCTGATCCCATCAAACTCTTACCCACTAGTCTTGGCACTTGATGATTTCCTTGGATGATTTTTAAAGCACAGGAGCATCTGAGAGAAAGGAGAAGCTAGAGGACAGAAGCTAGAGGGCAGAAGCAGAAGTTGAATGACCGACTAGCGCCTGGTATCAGAGATGCCCCCTCACCCCATCCCTGCTGGTGCAGCCACATAGTGCAGACAGGGGCAGTGACTTGTGTGGGAGGGGGGAGTACCCAGAGGGAGAATTGAATTAGAACCATGTCTGAGTGATTCCCGCCACATGGAGCAGGGGTGGTGGGTGGGCAGAGATAAGGACAAATGCTTCGGAAGAAGGGGACACAGAGAGACTCATGCCCAGTGGGTGAGGCCAGACACCCAACACCCCAGGAGACAATCCAAGCCCCCAGCCCAGCCTCCAGGCCCCTCAGGGCTGGAATGGCCCTCTCCCACTCCCTCCCCTCATCATCATGCTTTGTCAGGTCAAACTCTTCTCTCCCAGGGTCAAGCCATTGCCTGGGGCCTCTCCTCTGCCTAGGGCGTCCAGCTGGAGGGGAAGGACTTTGTGCTTCCTCTTGAAGCAGGAACCGCCAGCAAATATGTTCTCTTCAAAACATATCTTGGAAAATAACGAAAATGCATCTTGTAAAAAAAGAAGAAAAAAAAAATCTGCTTTTAGGCTATAGGGGAAAAAAAATCAAACACCAGTTGCCATCGAGTGGATTCTAACTCATGGAACCCCATGTGTGTCAGAGTAGAACTGTGCTCCACAGGGTTTTCAATGGCTGATTTTTCGGAAGTAGGCTGCCAGGCCTTTATTCCAAGGTTGCTTCTGGATGGGCTTGGACCTCCAACTTTTCGGTTAGCAGCCGAGCATATTCACCGTTTGCACTGCCCAGGAATTTCTGAATGCCCTGCTATTTCCTGCACAGGCCACACATTTCCTAGCATGCCTTTCCTCCTCCTGGGTCTGAACCGGAGTCCTATTCCAGGAAGCCCTCCCTCATCCCAGTCAAAGCCCCCGTGCCCCTCTGGCTCAGACCAGGTAGAGTGACTGTGTGCAGCTCTGTCTTCCCTAAAACTGGAGGCTCCTCAGGGGCCATGCAGGGCATGAAGCTTCTCAGGGGCCCCAGCATTGCCTAGCAGGGTGCGGGTACAGAGGTGGTGACATGGGAGGCTTTGGTAACTCAGGAAGTAGCTGAAGAAGTTGGGATGCACAGCCTAGAAGAACTGCCACAGGTGGCCTGAACGACTCTCTTCTGGACCATTCTGGTGCTGGGGGTCCCGAAAGGGTCTGGGGGTCCTAAGGGCAAAGCTAAGGACCTCAGGAGAGGCCAACCCTCCTCTGAACTGTCTGAGAAAGGACTTTCAGTCAGAGGTGCTGAGTTCTCCACCACAAGGAGTAACCAAGGAACCAGGACACATATTTTGCTAGGCAGGGAGTTCAGAGGCCGGGGCTCTGCTGATTTGGCCCTGGACTGCGGCAGATGAAGACAGAGAGAAGCAGGCAGAGGACGACATGGGGGAGTAGGGACAAAAGGAAGACACACATATGCAGAGCCCCAACTATGTACTAGCCCCTTCTTCAAGCTCCATGTCTCCCAGGGCCCCACCAAAGAGGGCAGGGTCCTGGCTCTGGTTCCCTGGTGCTACCCTCAGCCATGCTCGCAGGACTGGCTGAAGGTGTCCGGATCCCCAGAGGGCAAGACAGTCGGAGTGACCATTCCCACGGCCTCAGATCAAGTGGCGGAACAGTTCCCAACCCAGCGGGTGGGGGTAGGCTGGAGCCCCCTCCCCTGCCCCTGCCGGCCGCCTTGGCCAGGGACCACATTTCTCCTCAGTGAGCTCAGTCCCTGGGGACCTGGGACCTGGGACCACGCCAAGACACAGCTGCTGGGCCCGCTGACCGGGAACCTGAGAACGTGCCCTCGGCCTTGCCTCCCAGGACAGGACCACAGTCCCGCCCTCAGTGCGGAAGCCAGGGCCAGGCCCTCACACCAGGCGGTGGGCTGTGGGAGCTGGACAGGGACCAGCAGGGGTGGGGGCTGCTGGGCAGACCCCATTGCCTATAGGATGGGGATGCTGCCTTCTTGGGGCCTTCCCATGCTTCAACCCTCCATGGCCAAGGTGGTACAGCCCCTGCCCATCTTGCCAGCTTCACCCCCCCTCTCTCAGGCTCCCCAGCCTTTGTACAGGCTGTTCCTATGGTCAGACGCATCCCCACCCCTGACAGCTCCTTCTGCCTGTGGCTTGCTCTGACTCTTCGGCTCTTCTCAGCTTCATTCAGTCACTCAACAAACTCCCTGGGTGGTGCAATGGTTTTCACTCAAGGACTAACTGAAAAGTTGGCAGTTTGAGCTCACCCAGTGGTGCCACAGAAAAAAAGTCCTGGCAATTTGCTTCCATAAAGTTTAGCCAAGAAAATCTAATGGAGCATAGCTCTACTCTTATGTACATGGGGTCGCCATGAGTCTGAATGGACTCAATGGCAGCAGGTTTGGTTTTTAGCTTACTTGGGGCCAGGCCCTATTGCAGGTAGGGGGGACCAAGACCAGTCCAGGTCTTGCCCTGATAGGGAAGGAACAAATAAGAGTCATTGAGATATTTAAGTATGATCTGAAGGGAGGAAAGATTTCTGCTTGGGAGGTCAAGGCAGGCTTTGCAGAGGAAGAGACATTTGAACTGAGCCCTGAAGGGGCAGAAGGATCCAGGAGGCAAAGAGCCAGGGAAGGGTGTTACAGGCAGAGGGAACAGCAAGCGCAAAGGCCCAGAGGCAGGAGGGGCTGATGGAGAGAGGAACAGCAAGGAAGCCAGAGTTGTGGCGGGGGCCGAGTGTATAAGGGGTGGGTGGTCAGGGAAGCTGATGGGGCCAAGTCCCAAGGGACCACAGGGCCTGGGACTCTCTTCCAAGTGCAGAGGAAGCCACTGGTTTCAGCACCAGGAAGCTGATCTGATTTCAGTTGTAAAAGGAACATTTTGGAAGCTCTGCCAACTCTTCAAGGAGCCATCCCTGAGGCTTTTCGTACCTCAGACCTCTCCACATGATCCTGCCTCCCCATTAGACTAAGTTCTGCGGGCATCTGTCTTGCTCCTTGTGGAATCCCCAATATGGAGCACAGAGTCTGCTGGTACGCAGTATAACAAATCATTGCCAGTTGAATGAATGAATCTGCCCAGGTCCCTGGGTGGCGCAAATGGTTTGTGCTCGACTACCAACCTAAAGTTTGGTGGTTCGAATTCACCTAGCAGTGCCATGGAAGAAAGACCTGGAGATCTGCTTCCATAAAGATTACAACCAAGAAAACCCTATGAAGCACAGCTCTACTCTTACACTCATGGGGTCACCTTGAGTCGGAATCGACTCAAAGGCAACAGGTATGGTTATTTTGGTTTTTGGCTTGGGACAGAGCTGGACCCAGGAGCTGGGACCCTGAATGTGCCCATGGCCAGCCCTTGAGACCCTACCCCACTGTCAGGGCACAGATACATCCAGCCCCTCCGTGGAGTCAGGCCTAGGCCAGAGGGAGAGCTGGGGACTGCAGGAGGGCTTCCTGGAGGGGGGGGCCTGATTGCTGAGCTTTGAGGAGTGAGTGAGGAGGAAAGGGGAGTGGAGAGAAGGGAACTCACTTCTATGGAGCACCTACTGGCTCTGTGGCTTTAGACGGGGGGGAGAGAGGAGGCCAGCCCACCACCTGTTCTGCCCCAGGACCCTCCAATGGGCCCCATCCCCTGTCCTCTATCCAGGTCATCCCAGCCTTCCACACCATGGCCTCACCCTGGACCCCGTTTCCTCTGCTCTGATGTCCTTGCCTCCCTGGCCCCTGAAGCTTGTCCTCCTTTCTGTGGGCATGGCACCCATCCTCTGACTTTCCCCAGCTTTTCATTACCTCTTCCCTTAGTCCATCCATGAGGGTCCCTGGGTAGCACAAATAGCTAACCACTCATCTACTAACCTAAAGGTTGGTGGTTCGAACCCAGTCAGTAGCACCACAGAAGAAAGGCCTGGCGATCTGCTTCAGTAAAGATTGTAGCCCAGAAAACCCTATGGAACAGTTCTACTCTGTAACACATGGGGTCATCATGAGTTGGAATCAACTTGAGGGTGACAGGTTTTGTTTTGTTTTTGAGTCTATTCATACAGTGAGTTGTCTTCCAGGATGGAGTGAAATCCACAGTGAATGTGCACCCCACATTTCCCCCAGCTCCTGGCCCCTCTTCTGGGCAGCAGCTGCTCCTCCGCCGGCTCCCAGACCCTCTCTCAGCTCTACTCCCCCCTCTATCCCATCCCCACCCCAGCTCCTGACCCCTCTCCCTCGGATGCATCTTCTCCCCGCCGTGCCTCTCTCCCCCTTTTCCACCCCGTCTGTGCCCTGTAGGCTGACCTCTACAGCAGCAGCATCAATGGGCATTCTTGTCCTCTGGCTCCAGGTGGGTCTGGCCAATAGGAGGCGCCGACAGGAGGTAAAGCCGGAGGAGAGTGAGAACGGAGCATTAATTCCCCTGGACTTCTCCCTCCCTGTGGGGTCACCACGGGATGGCGAGCCCCTCAACCCAAGGCCCTGTGCAGAGGACTCCCTCCATGGGCTCTGCTACCCTGCTACCGTCCTTCCTCCCCTTGACCCTTTGGGGGCATGTAAAAAATCAGTTGCCAATGAGTCAATTCCAACTCTTGGCAACTCCATCTGGGTCAGAGTAGAACTGTACTCCACAGAGTTTTCAATGGTGGATTTTTTGGAAGTAGATTGCCAGACCTTTCTTTCCAAGTGTCTCTAGGTAGAGATTCAAACCTCCAACCTTTCAGTTAGCATCCAAGCATGTTCACCATTTATGCCACCCAGGGACTCCCTGGAGGCACTTAGGGGTGGTGAGAGCTCTGTAAATTTGCTTGCCCCAGGAGGCAGTACCAACCCTCTCTGATTTCCACAAAGGCTGCCTGCCCGCTGTATATGGTCCCTGTAGCAACCACCATCACTACCAGCTGCTGTAGAGTTGGCTCTGACTCATGGTGACTGCCTGTATGTCAGAATAGAATTGTGCTCCACAGTGTTTTCTTTCTTTTCCTTTTGTGTGCGTGCATTATTGTTTTTGTACATTTTATTTATTCCAATTTATTATGGTTGGTTACTTTTTTTATTGGGTTTTCAATGGCTGATTTTTTGGCATAGATTGCCAGGCCTTTCTTCCCAGGTGCCTCTGAGAGGAGTTGAACCTTCAGCCTTTCTGTTAGCAGCAGAACACATTAACTGTTCGCACTCCCTGTAGCGAAATTTCCCCACATTACCTCCATTTGATTGTGTCATTTCTGCTCCCCAGGTTTCTGACTGGGGTACCCCTCCCCTTTCCATGCCTGTTTGATGACACAGCATTCAAGCCCTCTGTCCTTAGGCCCCATGCCTTGTGTGTTCCCAGGTCACTAGGATCTTCAGGGCTTACTCTTCCTCTGACTTGGTCTCTCAGGAGTTTTTGACACCACTGGCTATACCTTCTTCTAGAAACTCTCTCTCCTCCACGGCTGGGGCTCCATGTTTGCCTGATTCTCCTCCCACCTCTCCTATCTCTCTCCTTTGCCTGTCCCTGAAATGTCTGGAGGCCCAGGGATCCATCTTGGGTCTTGCTCTCCACTCTCTTCTGGGGGAGACCTCCCCCTCTCTCCTGGTGTCAGTTCCCAGCCCCTACTGATGCTCACTCTGCCATCTGTTTTTATTTTTTATTGTGATGAAAATATACTTAACAAAACATATGCCATCTCAACAACTGATACATGTGCAATTCAGTGGTGTTGATGACAGTTGTCAAGTTGTACACCCTTTCTCGCTATCGTTTTCCAAACCATTCCAACACTGTGAACAGAAACTCAGTACCCCCTAAGCAAAAACTCTAGAGTCTCTGGGTGGTGCACATGGTTAAACACTAGACTAAGCAAAAGGTTGGAGGTTTGAACCCACCCAGAAACACCTTAGAAGAAAGGCCTGGCGATCTGCTTCCTAACGGTCACAGTCTTGAAAACCCTATGGAGCAGTTCTACTCTGCACACATGGGGTTGTATGAGTCAGAATCAACTTGACAGAAACTGTTTTTTAAGCAAGAACTCCCGCTTTCCTCCTTCCCTCCCACCTTAAAAAAAAAAAAACCACTAATAATCTTTGGTTTCTATATATTTGCTTATCTCATATAAATGAGGTCGTACATTATTTGTTCTTTTGCAACTGACTTCCTTCACTCAGCATGATGCTTTGGGGTTCATCCATATAGTGGCATGAATCAGGACTTCATTTCTCTTTATGGCTGAGTAGAATTCTGTTGTGTGTATAGACCACATTTTGTTTATCCATTTGTCTGTCGATGGACATTTGGGTTGTTTCCACATTTTGGTAATGAAAAGTGCTGCAGTGAACATTGGTGCAGAGGCTTCTGTTTGTGTTTCTGCCTTCACTGCTTCTAGGTAAGTGATACCTAGGAATGGGATTGCTGGGTCATGTGGTGGTCACAGGAGACCCAGTGGCTCCGTGATTATGGACTCGGGTACCAACCAAAAGGTCTGAGGTTTGAACCCACCAGCAGCTCCATGGGAGAAAAGACCTGGCAATCTCTTTCTATAAGGATTACAGCCTTGGGTAGTTCTACGCTGTCCTATAGGGTCACTCTGAGTCTCAATCCACTGGAGGGCACACAACAACATGGCGGTTGCTATGGCGTCTTTGTCTTCAGCCTATAAGACGCTTCTAGGTTCCTGCCCTAGAGGTCCAGCTCTGCCACTCAGGGCATTCCCCAGACCCTTCAGATTGATCAGGCCCCAAACATGCCTTTGCCCCAAATATCCCCGCCCCTGAATTGGGGCCTCACCGCCTACCGCCTGGACCACACCCAGCTTCCTTCTAATCCCTCACCCCATCTTCAACCTTTCTCCTCTGGCCCCGCCCTCTCCCCAGTAGTAGTCTAAAAAAAAAAAAAAAAAAAAACTAGACACACAAATTCTTCCAGACCCTCCCCTATTGCCTCTCCTCCCTGATTCCCCATCACGCCGGGGATCAAGTGCAAACTCCTTATAATCTCACATTTTCTGCCTCATACCCATTCCAGATCTTCTTTCCGGGTCAGGGAAATGCTAAACCACTCTTCGCATGGGAAGTTTCCACGAATTGGAAGGTTCAGTTCTAAGACCGCCTCCTCCAGGCAGTCTTGCCGCTATCCCCCGGGTAACTGCCTCCCCTTCCTCCTTGTTACTCATTCTCCTCTAAGCATGAACACACGGGGCTGGGAGTCTGTGCCAGTGCTCGGATCTGTCTCTTCCACCCCTCCTCTGGTGTGGGGCCAGCCAGGAGCAGAGCAGGTGGCAGGGATAGATGAGTGAGTTAATGAAAGACTGAATGAGTGAACGAGTGGGTAAATGAATGAGTGAGTGAATAATGAATGAGTGAATGAATGAGTGAATTATGGAAGGCGGTCTGGAGGCGGGGGCTCGGAGCAGGGAGAAGGAGAAGCCACGCCTGGGAAGCTAGGAGGGGTTCCTGTCCCCGCCAAGCCCCTCCAGCCCCTCGGGGTCCCCGCTCCCGCCAGAGGTAATGGGCGCGGAGAGCCCCAAGGCTGGAAGAAAGACGCGCCCGGACTGGCTCATGCTGGAGGAAGCGGGCCTCCTATTAGCTCATTCGCCAGGCCTCTGCCCAATCAACGTGATCGTTTCCTCCTGAAGCCGACCCCGCCTCCCTCATCCCTCCCGCGGCCGCGGAGGTGGAGCCTCCCCGGTGCCCCTGGCGACCGTCAGCGGATCCTGTCGCCTGGGCAACTGTCAGAGGCCTCTGTCAGCCTTCGCTGGGCCTCTCCGGTCCCCCTGACAACCGCTACCAGTTCCGGTCCGCCATCAACCTTCCCTTGTCTCCTGAGCAACCTGGGCAGCCCCACTGCCCCCCGGGACACCGTCCCCATGCTGCCCGCAGGCCTCCTCGCCCCAGACCTCCACCCCGGGATGGGGGTGCCCCTCGTCCTGCCCTCAGCTCCTCCCCGCGGGGGCGCGGAGCCCACCCCGGCTCGGGAGCAGGGGTGGGGCGGCCCTGGGGCCCCTGCCTGCCTCCCGCTCGTTCTCTTGCGTGGAACTGTCCAGCCGCCACAGGGAGCTCTTCAAAATGCAAGCCATGTCCCTTCCCTGCTGAAAAGCCGCCCCTTGAGACTTACATCCAAAGTCCTCGGGGCCCTGGCTGTCTGGCCGGAGGCGCCTCTCCTCCCCAGCGCCCCTCGCTCTCTCTGTCAGGGCCCTGGTCCCTGCCTGGTTACTTCAATGGCCCAGGCTTTTCCCGGCCGCCTAAAAAGTCCTTTCCTCCTATGGTCCCCCAGGGAGGCCTCTCCTGACCCTGTCACATCCCAGCTTCCTGCCTCTGTACATTCCGGAACAGGGCTGTCTTTCTGGTTCACACTGTACGGTAGGGCCCAGAAGACTACCTGGCACATTTATTGCAGGAAAGAATGTTATGCTGGGGACAAGTGATGGCAGGGGTGGGGTGGGGTGTATGTGACCAGCAAGCAGGCTTGGGCCAGACAGGTCCAACCCCAAAATAAGAGAATGTATTCCTGAGGTCTCCTGGGTCTCTTGTGTGCAGGTGATGAACAACAACAAAACACTTCTGTCCATTGGGTTCCAACTCCTGGTGACCCCATGTGTTCCAAAGACGAACAGCTCCATAGGGTTTCCTGGCTATAATCTTTCTGGAAGCAGATTACCAGGCATTTCTCTGACTGTGCCGCTGGGTGGGTTCAAACTGCTAACCTTTAGGTTAGTAGTCGAACAGAAACCATTTATGCCACCCAGGGACCTGCTGTCCCCAAAGTCCAGGAGATGGAAGTTGGTGCTCTGAGCAGTCTGGGGATGGGTGACCCAGCTTCGACTTGTACCCCCCCATCTGCTTTTGTTTGGAGGCTGCAGCCAGACACCCCCCAGAAAATCAGCAGAAATGATGGCTAATTTGGAGAAGATTCTGGGTGGGGAGAGGGCCTCAGACCCTGGATGGCCAGTCGGACCCCAGACGGCCACTTAGGGCTTCTTTCCTGTGCTGACTCTGGAATCCCACATATCCTAAAAGCTGAGAGCTGTTTTCCCGGGAACCTGAGACAGACTGGACCAGGCTGGGGCTAGGGAACTTGACCTTACAGCACCTGAAGCTATGACAATGGGGGAGGGTCCTGGAGCTTCCCTAGGTGCCAGAGAGGAGTCTAGACATCCGCCTGCATGCCCACGAGGGTACTCCCTGGGTGAGGTAGTCAGGATCGAGGCAGGAAGGCTGCTGCCCTTAAGCCAGGAATATTGTCTTCAGTGCCCTCTGTGATAGTTAAAATTGTGTGTCAACTTGGTTAGGCCATGATTCTCAGGGGTTTCGCAGTTATGATACAGTCTGGCAGTTGTATGATGATGTGATCACTTCCATGATGGGATCTGGTGTGAGTAGCCAATTAGTTGAAAGTGAGGTTCCTTGGGAGTGTGGCCTGCAACCAGTGTAAGTGAACTTTCTGGCAAGGCTCATAGGATTTTGCTTGCTCTGGATCCTGCAGCTGGCTCCTGTTCATCTGACCTCTGGTTCTCGGGACTTGAGCTAGCAGCTTACCTGAAGTCTTGCCTGCCGATCTTGGGATTCACGGATTTTCGAAGCCTGTTAGCAAGAGCCCTGATGTCTGACTTGCCGATCTTAGGTTCAACAGCCCCTGTAGCTATAGGAATCAGGAGAAGCCTCTATGCTCAACCACAGACTTGGTTCGTTCCAGCCTCTACAACCCCATGAGCTATTCCTTGATATAAATATCTGCATATGTATATTTGTATACTTTGTTGGTTTTACTTCTCTAGAGAACCCAGCCTAAGACATTTGGTACCCAGAGTGGCTGTAGAGAAACAAAATTGTAAGAATGAGTTTTCTAAACTGGCTCTCAAATCCGGTTAGTCTTAAAGATATTGATGACTCCGCTTCCAGTAGTAAAGAGGGCACTGCTAATCCGTGGTGTGAGGGGGCAATACAAATATGCAAAATATCACCACCAGTAGATCAGGTATTGATGAGGGGCGAGGCTCTGGGTGATGGCATGTTTGATACCTTTCTACAATTTTGTCATAATGAGAAGTATAAGGAAGCTGGTTGGCGGGTCCTACTTTTGCTAGACAAAGTGGTGAAAGAAAGAGATGAGCTCAGGGCTTCAGAGTCAAAGCTCAAGTGATGCATAAAAGACCTCAAAGTTTCCACTTGTACCTTGAAAGAAAGCCTCATTTCTTGTAGTAACAGAGCTGATATTGCTGGAAATCAAACCCAGAGTTTTATCGTAAGAGTGACCGAATTACAATGCCAGCTAGATTCCCACCCTCAAGTGGTATCTGAAATTAAAGTGAGAGCATTGATTGGGAAGAAATGGGATCCTAAAACTTGGGATGGGGACATGTTTTTGTTGTTAGGTGCCATTGAGTCAATTCCAACTCATAGTGACCCTATGTACAACAGAATGAAACATTGCCCGGTCCTGTGCCATCCTCACAATCATTGTTATGCTCGAGCCCATTGTTGCAGCCACTATGTCAGTCCATCTCATTGAGGGTCTTCCTCTTTTTCCCTGACCCTCTATTTTACCAAGCATGATGTCCTCCTCCAGGGACCGATCCCTGTTGATAACATGTCTAAAGTATGTGAGGCATAATCTCACTCTCCTTGCTTCTAATGAGCATTCTGATTGTACTTCTTCCAAGACAGATTTGTTCGTTCTTTTGGCAGTCCACAGTATATTCAATATTCTTCACCAACACCAAAATTTAAAGGCATCAATTCTTCAGTCTTCCTTATTCATTGTCCAGGTTTAGCATGCATATGAGGCGACTGAAAACACCATGGCTTGGGCCAGGCGCACCTTAGTCTTCAAGGTGACATCTTTGCTTTTTAACACTTTAAAGAGGTCTGTTGCAGCCGATTTGCTCAATGCAATGTGTCTTTTGATTTCTTGACCGCTGCTTCCATGGGCATTGACTGTGGATCCAAGTAAAATAAAATTGTTGACAACTTCAATCTTTTCTGTTTATCATGATGTTGCTCATTGCTCCAGTTGTGAGGATTTTTGTTTTCTTTATGTTGAGGTGTAATCCATACTGAAGGCTGTGGTCTTTGATCTTCATCAGTAAGTGCTTCAAGTCCTCTTCACTCCCAGCAAACAAGGTTGTGTCATCTGCATAATGTAGGCTGTTAATAACTCCAATCCCGATGCCACTTTCCTCTCCAAATAGCCCAGCTTTTTAGATTATTTGCTCAGCATATAGATTGAGTAAGTATGGTGAAAGGATACAATCCTGATGCACACCTTTCCTAACTTTAAACCACACAGTATCCCCTTGCTGTGTTCGAACAACTGCCTCTTGATCTATGTACAGGTTCTGCACGACCACAATTAAGTGTTCTGAAATTCCCATTTTGTGTAGTGTTATCCATAATTTGTTATGATCCACACAGTCGAATGTCTTAGCATAGTGAATAAAACACAGGTAAACATCTTTCTGGTATTCTCTGCTTTCAGCCAAAATCCGTCTGACCTTAGCAATGATATCCCTTGTTCCACATCCTTTCTGAATCCAGCTTGAATTTCTGACAGTTCCCTGCCAATATACTGCTGTAGGTGCTTTTTAGTGACATTCAGTTAAATTTTACTCAGGTATGATATTCTTCGATAATTTCTGCATTTGGTTGGATCACCTTTCTTGGAAATAGAAATAAGTATGGATCTCTTCCAGCCAGTTGGCCAGGTAGCTGTAGTCCAAATCTCTTGGCATAGACAAGAGAGCACTTCCAGCACTGCATCTGTGTTTTGAAATATCTCAATTGGTATTCTGTCCATTCCTGGCACCTTGTTTTTTGCCAGTGCCTTCAGTGCAGCTTGGACTTCTCTTCCTTCAGTGACCATCAGTTCTTGATCATATGCTACCTCCTGAAATGGCTGAATGTTGACCAATTCTTTTTGGTATAGTGACTCTGTGTATTCCCTCCATCTTCTTTTGATGCTTCCTGCATCATTTAATATTTTCCCCATAGAATCCTTCAATATTGCAACTTGAGACTTGAAATTTTTCTTCAGTTCTTTCAGCTTGAGGAATGCTGAGCTTGTTGTTCCCTTTTGTTTTTCTAACTCCAGGTCTGAGCACAAGGGATGGGGACATTTAGGCAGATAATCAGGAAGCTGGGGACCTTGAGCCCCTAAATTCCATCAAATCACTCCTGCCAACAGAAGCAGCCCTCTCACTCCCATCTGAAGAGATTACTCCATCCTTGTCTGCTAAACCACCCTCTCCTGTAAAACCATTAGCCCCTCCACCCCCATCTGATGAGATTAACCCAGCTGAGTCTAAAGAGCCTTTGTTGGAGTCATTGCCTGGGGCATCATCTGAGGCAGCTGCCTTACAAGACTATGCTTAATGTTCTCAAAACCTATCCCCACCACCCATTTTGGCTTCTAGACCTATAACTAGACTTAAGTCCCAGCAAGCCCCAAAAGGTGAAGAACAAGGTATGACCCAGGAGGAGGTACACTACACTCCAGGAGAACTGCTTGACTTTTCTAATATGTACAAACAGAAACCTGGGGAATATATGTGAGCATGGCTACTAAGGATGTAGGATAATGGTGAAAGAAACATGAAATTGGATCAGCCTAGTTTATTGATATGGGCCCACTAAGCACACATTCTTCTTTCAATGTTTCAGCTGGAGAGATAAGGAAAGGATCTAATAGTTTATTTGGGTGGGTCACTGAAGCATGAATTATACGGTGGCCTAGACTAAATCAAATTGAAGTACCAGACTTGTCTTGGTATACTGTAGAAGAAGGTATCTAAAGGTTTAGGGAAACTGGCCTGTTAGAGTGGATTTATCAGGTTAGGCCCACAGACCCACACATGGAATGCCCAGAGGACACACCTTTTGCCACAATGGTGAACAAATTTGTGAAGGGAGCTCCAGCATCCTTGAAGACTGCTGTGATTGCTGTTTTATATAAGTCAGATTTGACAGTGGGAAGTGCCCTAACTAATTTAAGACACCTAACTACAATGGGGCTGATTGAACCCTGTGGTGGTTTTGGCCAAGTAGCGGCATTTCGTTGGCAAAAACAAGGTGGGCATGGTAACCGTAATGGACAATGAGTCAAGACAGTAATCAGAATAGTCTGACTTGTATGGACTTATGGTGTTGTCTACCTAGTCATGGTGCCCGTAGGAGTGAAAAAGATAGAAAATCTATGAAATTTTTACTTGATCTGTACAAATGGAAGAATGTGAGGTCAAGTGAATAGCAGTCTAACTTGAATTACCAAAATAGAGAGTCACAACCCTCAATTCCCAGACTTTAGTGAGTTTAAAGACCCACAACCCTTTGAATGAAGGGGGGACCAGGTCCCCTTGAAGGACTGTGCTACATTGCCAAAAATTTGTACAGTTAATCTTTCTCCCAGCCTTGTCCTACGAGATCTATGGGCTTTTATGAGAGTAACCTTTCATTGGAGAAAAGGAAATAACCAGACTTTCCTGGGATTACTGGACAGTGGCTCTGAACTGACACTAATTCCAGGAGACTCAAAATGTCACTGTGGCCTACCAGAGTAGGGGCATATGGAGGTCAGGCTATTAATGGAGTCTTAGCTCATGTTTGTTTCACAGTAGGTTCATTGGGTCCCCGAACTCACCCTGTAGTGATTTACCCAGTTCCAGAATGCATAATTGGGATATATTAGCAACTGGCAGAATGCCCACATTGGATCCCTGACAAGTGGAATAAGGGCTATAATGGTAGGAAAAGCCAAGTGGAAGCCATTAGTACTGCCCCTACCAAGGAAAATAGTAAGCCAAAAGCAATACTGATTTCCTGGAGGGATTGCAGAGATTACTGCCGCCATCAAGGACTTGAAGCATGCAGGGGTGGTGATTCCCACCACATCCCCATTCAACTCACCTATTTGGCCTGTGCCAAAAACAGATGGATCTTGGCGAATGACAGTAGATTATCAAAAACTTAACCAGGTGGTGACTCCAATTGCAGCTGCTGTTCCAGACATGGTTTCATCACTTGAGCAAATTAATCCATCTCCTGGTACCTGACATGCAGCTGTTGACCTGGCTAATGCCCTTTCTCCATAGCTGTTTCGAAGGACCACCTGAAGCAGTTTGCCTTCACCTGGCAAAGCCAATAATACACATTTATTTTCCTACCTCCAGCCTTATACCATAATTTCATCTGCAGGGACTTGATTGCCTTTCCCTTCCACAAGATGTCACACTGGTCCATTACATTGATGACACTATGCTGATTGGACCTAATAAGGAAGAAGTATCATTGACTCTGGACTTATTGGTAAAACACTTGGTTGCCACCTGTTGCCACCAAGTAGATTCCAACTCATAGCAGCCCTACTGGACAGAGTAGAACTGTTCCATAAGGTTTCTAAAGAGCATCTGGTGGATTTGAAATGCCGACCTTTTGGTTAGCAGCCAAGCTCTTAAGCCACTGCACCATTTGTGCACTAGAGGGTGAGAAATTAATTCAACAAAAATTCAGGCCCTCCCGCCTCTGAAATTTCTAGGGGTTCAGTTGTGTGGGGCATGAGGAGATATTCCTACTAAAGTCAAGGATAAGTTACCACATTTCGGCCCGCAACGGAAAAGAAGGCACAATGTCTAGTGGGCCTCTTTGGATTTTGAACACAACATATCCCTTATCTGGGTGTGCTACTCCAGCCTATCTATCTAGTGACTTGAAAAGCTGCTAGTTTTGATTGGGGCCCAGACCAAGAGAAGACTCTGCAACAGGTTCAGGCTGCTGTGCAAGTGGCTCTGCCACTTGGACCATATCATCCAGCTGATGAAATGATGCTTGAAGTGTCCATGGCAGATAGAGGTGCTTTTTGGAGTCTATGGCAGGCCTGTACTGGTGAATCACAAAGCAGAGTCTTAGGATTTTGGAGCAAAGCCCTGCCATCCTCTGCAGATATCTACTCTCCTTTTGAGAAACAGCTTTTGGCTTGTTACTGGGCCTTAGTAGAGACTGAAAGTTTAACCATGGCTACATGAATCAGGAGAAGCCTCTATTTTGATCCACAGACCTGGGATGTTCCAGTCTCTACAACCGTGTGAGTCATTTCCTTGATATAAATCTCTCTCTATATATGTTTATATGCTTTACTGGTTTTGCCTCTCTAGGGGACGCAGCCTAAGACACCATCCAACATAACTTTCTTGCCTGATGGACGTGTGACTATTGAGCACTTGAAATATGGTTGGTGAGACTACAGAACTGAATTTTTAATTTTATTTCATTTTAATTAACTTACATTGAAATTGAAGTAGCCTGATGTGGCCAGCAGTTACTGTATTGGAGAGTGCAGCATTCAGCTGCAGACCCAGGAGATGGGAGCCAGGCACAGGAAGGTCCAAGTTTATGGTTTATGAGGCCATGGGGGGCCGACTTTGTCAAGGAGAATGGTAGGGATCCAAGAAGGGAGATGTGGGACATCCAGTTCTGGCATTCAGCTCCATGGAGGAGATGTACCTGATTCCTAGGGTCAAAGTGCTTGCTCACATTTGCTGGTGGGTAAGCATATGGGCAGGTGTGCACGAGTGAGTGCACAGATGCACTTGAGTACAACTCAAGAGCTCCAAGCCTGTGTGTGATCCAGGAGTCCGCTCATTCACGTATGTTGCGTGGACTCCTAGTGTATGCATACACACAGCAGTTGTGTGTTCCTTAGTGTCCACAAGCATGTATGTTGTACAAACTCTCGGGTGCACACATGCACACGGCAGGTGTGTGTTCCTGAGTATCTGTGTGCATGTATGTTCTATAGATTCTAGGGTGCATATACACACATGCTGCGAGTGTGTGTTCCCGAGTGTCTGTGTGCATGTACATTGAGTGGGGGGACTGCCAGACACACGCACACATGCAGCAGGTGTGTGTTCCTGAGCATTCATGCACATGTACGTGTGTGGACTCCCAGGCACGCTTATACACAAAGCAAGTGTATGCTTCCGAATCTCTGTATGTATGTACATTGTGTGGACTCCCAGGTGCATGCACAAAATGGATGTGTTCTTGGCTATCTACATGCATGCATGCTGTGTGGACTCCCAAGTACACACACAGCACCTGTGCATTCCTGGGTGTTCGTGTGCATGTATCTTGTGTGGCCTCCCAGGCATGTGTATATTGCAGTGTATGTTCCTGTGTGTCTGTGTGCATGAACTCCCAGGCACATGCACACAAGCATGCCACAGGTGTGTACTCCTGAGTGTCTGTGTGCTGTGTGTCTAGGCAGGCCAGTGAGTGAGGTGAGCGAGGGCTGCTAGTCCAGCAGGTCTTGTAGGAAGGCCCACATGTACTGGTTCATCTCTTCAGGGTTGCTCTGTGGGACCCAGTGCCCCACACCTGGCAGGATGTGGGCCTCCAGCCGGCCAGGCACAAAACGGCTACCAATGGCGCCCACCAGTCCCGGCTCCAAGTAGGTGTCCTTCTCCCCCCACAGCAGCAGTGTGCGCGTGGACAGCTCCTGGGGCTCCAGAGGGAAGTTTCTGTAGCCAAAACAGACAGACAGGCAGAGGGTGGCTGTCTCCCTATCACACCCCACAAAACTCCTTAACTTCTTCCCTGGGACGGGTCTTACCTGAAGATGTTCCGGTAGTAGTTGAGGGGCCCCACGAGGCCACTGGGCTGCGTGAAGCTGTACAGGAAGGCCTCAAGATCATTGGGGGTCACGTGTGGGATGCCCGTCTTGTGGTGGGTGAGCGTAGTCTTCAGGATCTGGGCACACAGCAAGATTGGCTTCAGTTTCCTGCCCACACAGACCCAACTGACTACCCCATCCCCCGGGCCTTCACCCCACAGCACCTGGAAGTCAGACATGGAGAGCAACTTCTCGGGCAGCCAGGGAAGCTGGAATAGGAACACGTAGTGGGAACGGAAGAGCTGGCTGATGTGGCGTAGGGAGTAGTCTGGTGGGGGAGAGGGCAAGGCAGGTGTGAGGCCCGGGCCTGAGGTAGTCCCACACCCCTGCACCCCACACACACCCAGGCCCAGTGCACAGGCATGCCAACACCCAGGGATGCCACTACTGCCTGAGCCTGCAGGGACACTCGACATCCCTCCCCGCCCCCAGCGCAGACCCTTGCACCCCCCTGGCCAAGTGGTACCCACGGAATATGGGGCCTCCCTCTGCAACAGAAGTGCCTCCCAGCCCCGCTCCCACAACCCCAGGGGTCTTCCCCTGCCCAGGCTGGATGTGTTTCCCCTGCTGCATTCACGAACATTTATTGAGCGTCTACTGGGTGCCAGGCCCTATTACAGACAGGAACACAGCAGAGAAAAGGACAAAACTCCCCACTCTTGGGCAGCTGGAGTCTAGAGGGGGAGAGAGATAAGAAACAACAAGAAGAAACAGAGATGGAGACTAGGGAGGGAGGTGGAGATACAAACAGAGACAGAAGGGGTAACAAAATACACTTAGAAATAAAGAGAGCAGAGAGAGAAAGATACACAGAGAGTAAAAGAAACAGAGACAGAGATAGAAAAAGAGACAGAGACCAAGAGATGGAGACAGATGAACAAAGGGAGTAAAAGAAACATACTTAGAGATACAGATGTCGATGAGGAGAAACAGAGAGAGAGAGATGCACACAGAGACAGAGAGAGGCAAAGAGAGAGAAATAAAATCATGTGATGGGATGGACACTGGGTAGCCAGACATATGCTATTGGAGTGCTCAGTTATCTATGTCATCAGAAGAAAGCCATTTCACCTCTCCGTGCCTCAGTTTGCCCAACACTTTCAACCGCGCAGGAGGCCCTCACCAGAGCAACGGATACCTTTAAGTGTTCAAAAAGTGTGGGTGACTCTGAGGGGCTGTCACTGATTTCAGATTGGGAGCACCATGGGGGGAGAGATTGCTACCTTTCTGGGTCAGCACTGTGACTCCAGCTCCTGTGTGCTGACTAGCTGGTGGAGAAGCACAGGCACAGGCACAGACACACACACAGACACACACAGACACACACACACCCTTCACATAGGCACATTTGGACACCTGGACTCCCCACACACCTTGGTACACAGACATGGGTGCAGCACTGGCCACCACCAGCCGCTCCACCAGTGCCGGGTAGTAGATGGAGAAATTCCAGGCCAGGATTGCGCCCCAGTCGTGGCCCACGAGCACGCACTTGGAGTAACCTGGGAGCCAGAGGAACTAGTTTAACTGAGGAGCAGGTAGGGCTGGGGCAGGAGCCCTGAGTGCAGGAAGCAGGGGAGTGCGCAGGATGGGGGCGTGTCCGCTGGCCTGTCACCACGCACCCAGACCCAAGATGACATCCTGGATGTCCACCATCAGCAGGTCGGTGGTGTACCAGTCCACATCTTGTGGAGAATCCGAGGGCCAGTAGCCACGCAGGTCCACAGCCACGACATGGAAGCGGCTCTGGAACTCCCGGAGCTGGTAGCGCCAGGAGAACCTGCAGGACGGGTGGGGCAGGGAGGGAGGTTGAGTCAGGGCCTCTGGGGGTGCACCACCGCCCTGGGCCCAGCGGGGGCCTTTGGCAACCCCACCTCCCGGCACTGGACTTCCCAGAAAGAAAGAAAGGGAACCACTGGCAAGGCCGCACCCCGGATGCAGTGTGGCCTCGCCTCGATACTCCTTTGTCTCATCCCCGGGGGCCTTCTGTCCCGGTGTGCCCTGGCTCAGATCCTTGTCCTGTGTGACCCCTTCCCTGTGCGTCTGTCTCAGCAGCTCCCTGTCCCGTGCGCCCCACCAGAGTCCTTTTTGCTGTGCACCCCCTGCCCTTGTGCCCGCCTCCTGGGTACCCTGGAGTCCAAGCTCAATGCCCTGGCACCTCCCTCTCCCCTCCCTCGCCCTCAGCCCCCGATGTACCAGTTTTCTGGGAAGCCGTGCAGGAAGAGCATGAGGGGCCCGTTGCCTCGTCCGGAGGAGACATAGTGCAGGCGCAGGCCCGAGCTCTGCGGGAGGGCACGGGGTGAGCATGAGCCCCTTGCTCTAGGTCGCCAGGGCTTCCCTACACCCACGGCGCGACGACCCCCACGGCCCGACGGCCCTCTGCGCGCTCACCTTGAGGATCAGGAAGTCGTGCTCACCCAGCGAAGGGTCGCTCAGGCAGGCGGGAACGACACACCGGGGGCGCCCACGGCAGCCGCGCCGCGGCCGGCACAGCACGTGGGTCAGCGCGATGCAGCCGTACACAGCCGCGGTTACCAACGCAGCGGAGACCACCAGGCACCACATCAAGGCTCGCAGCAACTTCAGCGTGAGGCGCGACGGCGTCAAAAGCGCAGTGACCACCAGCTCGGGCATATCGCCGCGCCCAGGGACCACCGTGGCGCCGCCGTCGGGACTCCCGGCCGCGAGCGGGGAGGCGGGGTCGGGGCTGCGGAACCCCTCGCCCTTGCTCTGGGGCCCCTCCGTGCCGCGAGCCTTGCGGGACGCACCGAGGGACGAGAGGGCGGCTCAGGCCGAACCGCCGGCGCGTGCTTCTTACTTAAGTGCTAGGTACACACCTGGGCGCGACGGGCGCAGGGAACAGGGCTAGGGCGCTGGAGCCCTGCTGGCCCGCCAGGATAGCGGGATGGGGGCGGGGCCTGCGGGGTGAAGGCGGGCCTAGTGGACCTGGCTGCAGCGGCTGGGGAGGGGCTTCGGAGGGATGAGGGGGCAGGACAGTGGGCGGGCGCAGGAAAGGTGGGCCAGTGCGTACCAGGTAGGGGGCTCGAGCAGTAGTAGAAGGGGCCCAGAAGGCAGGGCGGGTTAGAAAGTGGCGAAGCCTAGAACGGTGAGGCGGGGCCTAGTGAGCTGCTGGACCAAAACAGTAGGTGGGGTCCAACACTGCGGGGCGGGAAATAAGAAAGGGCGGAGCCTAGCAGGGCTTTCTCAGCAGGTGGGCGGCTGGGGGAGGTTCTCGGCCTGGACAAACGGGCACCGGGTGAAATGGGCGGAACCTGATGCGGAGGGCGGGGCCTAGGCCTAGAAAGGTGCGCACAACCTGGCCAAGGAGCATTGCGGAGGTAGTGGCTTAGGCAAGATGGGGGCGGGACTAACGGGACGGGGCGGGGCCCGGCGCCCGCGATGGCGGTAGGGCGGGACCCGGAAGCGGAAGGTCAAGGACAGGTAGAGCCACAGCTGAGGCTAGGAGGGGCGACGGGCGGTCGCCGCGGGCCGGCAGACCTCGGGAAGCCCGGAGACCGCCCCTCGGGGGGTGCCCGCCCCGCAGCGCGCGACCCTCCCCTCGGCCCGGCTCCCGAGGGCACCGCAGCACCTTCACCAGCCCTGGTTCCAACGGCGGATACGTCGGCCTCGGCCCGGCGCCCGGCTCTGGATGGCCTGGCTGTCCCGCCGGCCCACTCTTGCACAGCTGTGATTGGGCAGCCGCGGACAGTTCCTGTGCAGGCGACAGGTCCTGACCCAGGACCAATCGGTAGATGCTGGGGGCGGGGCGGCTACAGGGACGGCCAATGGGGGCTGGAATGTGACTGGGGGCGGAGTCTGTGGGGGCGGGGCCCAGGTAACAAGCTCATCCCTGCTACTGGGAGGCAGGGTTTCTCTCGGTTGCAACATTCCATTCCAAGGTCCGTGGTTTAATGAGTGACATCTTCTAATCATTTTGGGGACACCCATCATTTAACCCGCATAGCAACCCTATGAAGTGTAGGTACTATTATTACACCCTGAGACTGGAGATTAAGTCATTTGCGCAAAGGCTTGCTGCTGGATAAACTGCAATTCACAAGGATTTACATCTGCCCGCCTCTCCTCGCCGCCCTGGCAGCGAGGACGCTTTTAGCTGTCTTTTGGTGGTGACTTAACCTATTGCGATTCCGACTCATAGCGACCTATAGGACAGAGTAGAACTGCCCCATAGAGTTTCCAAGGAGCGCCTGGTGGATTCGAACTGACGACCGCTTGGTTAGCAACTGTAGTACTTAACCAATATGCCACCAGGGTTTCCGGTGGTGACCTACCAACCCAGTGCCCTCCAGTCGATTCCGACTCATACACCTACGTGTCTCTAAATGTCCTCCCGCCATTTTTTAACTGTGGTAAATATATAACAAAATATTTGCCAATTCAAGAATTTTTACATGTACAATTAAGTGGCATTAATTGCATTCATGCTGTTGTGCAACCATCACCAGTAAACTTTTCCAAATGATTCCACCACCATTAACAGAAATTCATTGACCACTAAGCAATGATGCCCCCTAAACCCCTCCCTCCCACCTGTTGTTAGGTGCCATCAGTTCCAAATTATAGCGACCCCAGGTACAACAGAACAATGCCCTGTCCTGTGCCATCCTCACAATCGTTGCTATGTTTGAACCCATTGTTGCAGCCGCTGTGTCAATCCATCTTATTGAAGGTCTTCCTCTTTTTGCTCATCCTCTATTTTACCAAGCATGATGTCCTTTTCCAGGGACTGGTCCCTCCTGATAACATGTCCAAAGTACATTAGACAAGTGTCGACATACTTGCTTCTAAGGAGCATTCTGGCTGTACTTCTTCCGGGACAGATTCGTTAATCCTTCTGGCAGTACATGGTATATATCCAATATTCTTCCCCAACACCGTAATTCAAAGGTGTCAATTTTTCTTTGGTCTTCCATACAAAAGGCTGTGGTCTTTGATCTTGATCAGTAAGTGCTTTAAGTCCTCTTCACTCTCAGCAAGCAAGGTTGTGTTATCTGCATAGTGCAGGTTGTTAATTAATCTTCCTCAAATCCTGATGCTGCATTCTTCTTCATATAGTCCAGCTTCTTAGATTATTTGCTCAGCATACAAATTGAGTAAGTATGGTGAAAGGATATAACCCTGATGCACACCTTTCCTGATTTTAAACCATGCAGTTCTGTTTGAATGTCTGCCTCTTGGTCTATGTACAGGTTCTGCATGAGCAAAATTAAGTGTTCTGGAATTTCCATTTTTGCAATGTTATCCATGATTTGTTATGATCCACAGAGCCAAATGTCTTTGCAAAGTCAATAAAACATAGTAAACATCTTTCTGACATTCTCTGCTTTCAGCCAGGATCCATCTGACATCAGCAATCATATTCCTCGTTCCACATTCTCTTCTGAATCCAGCTTGAATTTCTGGCAGTTCCCTGTCAATATACTGGTGCAACCATTTTTTAATGATCTTCAGCAAAATTTTGTTTACATGTGATATTAATGATACTGTTCAATAATTTCCATATCTGTTGGACCACCTTTCTCTGGAATGGGCACAAATATGGATCTCTTCCAGTTGGTTGGCCAGGTAGCTGTCTTCCAAATTTCTAGGCATAGATGAGTGAGCACCTCCAGCGCTGCATCCATTTGTTGAAACGTCTCAATTGATAGTCCGTAAATTTCTGAGCCTTGTTTTTCACCAGTCTTCAATGCAGCTTGGACTTCTTCCTTCAATACCCTTGGTTCTTGATCATATGTTACCTCCTGAAATGGGTGAACGTAGACCAATTCTTTTTGGTACAGTGACTCTGTGTATTCCATCTTCTTTTGATGCATCCTGCATCATTCAATATTTTGCTCATAGAATCCTTCTCAATTGCAACTCAAGGCTTTAATTTTTTCTTTGGTTCTCTTGGTTTGAGAAATGCCAAGTGTGTTCTTACCTTCTGGTTTTCTAAGTTCAGGTCTTTGCACATTTCATTATAATATTGTACTTTGTCTTCTCAAGCCACCCTTTGAAATCTTCTGCTCAGCTCTTTTAGTTCATCATTTTTCATTTGCTTTAGCTACTGTACATTCAAGAGCAAGTTTCTTAGTCTCTTCTGACATCCATTTTGGTCTTTTCTTACTTTCAAGTCTTTTTAATGATCTTTTTTCTTTCTCAGTGTATGTTGTCTTTGATGTCATCCCACAACTAGTCTGGTTTTCAGTCATTAGTGTTCAATGCATTAAATCTATTCTTGAGATGGACTTGGCTGAAAGTAGAGAATGCCAGAAGGATGTTTACCTGTGTTTTATTGATTACTTAGTCACTTTGAGGGCTAAGATATGCCTGACCCAAGCCATGGTATTTTCAGTCGTCTCATATGCATGCAAAAGCTGGACAATGAATAAGTAAGATCAAAGAAAAATTGACACCTTTCAATTATGGTGCTGGGGAAGAATATTGGATATACCGTGTACTGTGAGAAGGATGAACAAATCTGTTCTGGAAGAAGTACAGCCAGAATGCTCCTCAGAAGCAAGGATGTCGGCACTTGTCTAATGTATTTTGAACATGTTATCAGGAGGGACCCGTCCCTGGAGAAGGGCATCATGCTTGGTAAAATAGAGGGTGAGCAAAAAAGAGGAAGACCCTGAATGAGATGGACTGACAGAGTGGCTGCAACAATGGACTCAAACATAGCAATGATTGTGAGGATGGCACAGGACAGGGCATTGTTTTGTTCTGTTGTACCTGGGGTGGCTATGAGTTGGAACCAACTAGATGGCACTTAACAAGTCCTGTGTTTCCCATCTAGTGAAGTCCACATGTATAGTTGCCATTTATGTTGTTCAAAAAAGGTATCTGCAATGAATAATTCATTGGTCTTGCAAAATTCTATCATGGGACTTCTGGCATCGTTTCTATCACCAAAGCCGTATCTTCCAACTACGGATCCTTCTTCATTTCCAACTTTCACATTCCAATCAGCAGTAATTATATCTTGATTGAATGTTTGATCAATTTCAGACTGCACAAGTTAGTATAAATCTTCAGTTTCTTCATCTTTGGCATTAGTGACTGGTGTGTAAATTTGAATAATAGTATTAACTGGTCTTCCTTGTAGGCATATGGATATTATCCTATCACTGACAGCATTGTACTTCAGGATGGATTTCGAAATGTTCTTTTTGACAATGAATGCAATGCCGTTCCTCTTCAATTTGTCATTCCTGGCATAGTAGACCATATGATTGTCCGATTCAAAATGGCCAACACCAATCCATTTCAGCTCACTAATGCCTAGGATATTTATCTTCATGCGTTCCATTTTTGATAACTTCCAATTCTCCTAGATTCATACTTTGTACATTCTGCGTTCCAATTAACAGATGTTTGCAGCTGTTTCTTATTTTGAGTCTTGCCACATCAGCAGATGAAGGTCCTGAAAGCTTTATTCCACCCACGTCATTAAGGTCAGTTGACTCTACGTTGGGGAGGCTTCTCTTCTTCAGTCATATTTTGAGTGCCCTCCAACCTGACGGGCTCATTTTCTGGCACTATTTCAAACAATGTTCCTCTGCTATTCACAAGGTTTTCACTGGCCAGTTGTTTTTAGAAGTACAGCACCAGGTCCTTTTTCCTAGTGTGTCCTAGTCTGGAAGCTCTACCTAAACCTGTCCACATGGGTGACCCTGCTGGTATTTGAAATACCAGTGGCACAGCTTTAGCATCACAGCAACACTTGAGCCACCACAGCATGACAAACTGACAGACGAGTGGTGGCCTCCCACTCTCCCACATAGCGACCCTGTATGACAAAGTAGAACTACCCCATAGAGTTTCCAAGGAGTGCTTGGTGGATTCCAACTGCTAATCTTTTGGTGAGCAGCCGTGGCACTTAACCACTACGCCACCAGCGTTTCCTCCCACTCTTAGTAACCACTAATAAGCTTTTGTCTCTATACATTAGCCTGTTTCATATAAGTGGGATCATACAATATTTGTCCTTTTGTACCTGACTTCTTTCACTCAGCGTAATGTCTTCAAGCTCCATCCATACTGTCCCATGTATCAGGACTTCTTTTGTCCCACGGCTGAGTAGTATTCTATTGTATATATGTACCACATTTTGTTTTTCCATTCATCTGTTGATGGACATTCTGTTGTTTGTGCCTTTTGGCTATTGTGAAAAGTGCCACAATGAATACTGGCATACAAGTTTCTGTTTGTGTTCCTGCTTTTATGCCTTCTCGGTATTCTAGGATTGGAATTGCTAGATCATACAGTAATTCTATGTTTTTCGAGCAACCACCAAATTTTTCCACAGCAGCTGCACCATTTTACAATCCCACCAGCAGTGGATAAGGATTTGAATTTCTTCACATTCTCACCAGTATCCATTATTTTCCCTTTTCTTTTTCATAGCCATTCCAGTGTGTGAAGTGATATCTCATTGTGGCTTTGATATGCATCTCCCAAATGACTTAATTATGTCGAGCATCTTTTCATGTGCTTGTTGGCCATTTGGTGAAATGTCTATTGAAGTCCTTTGGCCATTTTTCAGATCTTTTGTCTTTTTGTTGTTTGGTTGTAGGAGTTCTTTATACATTCTAGATATTAAATCCTTGCCAGATATATGGTTCTCATTTTTTTTCCCGATCTATATATTGTATCCTTTTTGTTGATAAAGCCCTTTGATGCAGTTTTTAATTTTGATGTAGTCTATTTTATCATTTGCTGCTTGTGCTTTTGGTGTCACATCTAAGGTTCCATTGTTGAAAACTAGATCCTGAAACACTACCCGTTTTCTTCCAAGAGTTTTATAGTTTTAGATCTCATGTTTAGGTCCTTGGTCCATTTTGAATGAATTCTTTTATACGGTGTGAGGTAGGGGTCCAGCTTTTTTTTCTTTTACATGTGGAGATCCAGTTGTTCCAGACCATTTGTTGAAAAAACTCTTTTCCCCATTGAGTATACTTGTCGAAAATCAATTGACCATAGATGTATGGGTTTCTAAATGTGCTTTTGTGGCTACTTCTTGACTCACCAATTTGGAGCATGATCCATTGACTTCTTGCTGCAATATTATCTTGCCCACATCACCAATACTGGACAACACTGGGCCATTTTTATCTTTTCTGTTGGTTTGCTCTAACTGTGAATACTTCACTCATCACTATTTTTGTCACCTCCCTCCACCACCTGTTGTTATCCACGCTTTTGTCAAGGCTGTGGTAGGATCCTGATGAAGTTCTGTGGATGGCTTCTTAAATGTATGTTGTTCTGCCTCTGTAAACAATGCATATGAGTTAAACTCACTTCCACAATTGCATATATTGTACCTGCTGCCGTGGAGTTGATTCGAACGCCACGTGTGTCAGAGTAAGCCTCTGCTCCATAGGTTTTCAGTGGCTGATTTTTGGGAAGTAGATCATCAGACTTTCTTCCAAGGCACCTCTGGGAGGACAGAACCTCCAACCTTTCAGTGAGAGCAGCTGAGCATGCTCACCGTTTGCACCGAGAGGCTACCCTATACTGCACAAACACTTGTTCTCCCTGGACTTACTATGCACTTTTTAATTGTGGCAAAAATATATGTAACATTCGTCAATTCAACAATTTTTACATATACAATTTGGTGACATTAGTAGTTATGTTCATCAGGTGCAACCATCAACACTATCTTATTCCACCACCATTAATATAAACTCAGTGCCCCCTAAGCAAAGACTCCCTCCTTCCCCTGGCAACCACGAATAAAGTCTCTATGCATTTGCCTATTCTGTGTTTAAGTGGGATCATATAACATTTGTTCTTGTGTGTCTATTTCACTTGGCGTAATGTTTCTAAGACTCATCCATGTTGTACCATGTATCAGGACTTCAATTCACTTTATGGACTAGAAGTATTCCATTATATGTATGTACTACATTTTATTTACCCATTCATCTGTTGATGGGCACTTGTTTCCACCTTTAGGCTTTTGAACTGGTGTTGCAGTGAACATTAGTGTGCACGTATCTGTTTGTGTTCCTGCTTTCTTCTGGGTATATTGCCCACTTGATAATTCAGGGATTCCTCCTAAATCCTCTAATCTGGCTGCCTGCTGGTGGGTGTCTGAGAACCCTTTCTTCTTGCTCTGCTACACAATCCTGGTCCCCCACCCTGTCCCCCTCTCCCAGCTTTACCTTCAAACAAAAAGACAGGAGAAGCCACAGGAGGATAACTTTATATTCAGTACAAATGTTTATTTTTGCAATGAGAACTGCACAAAAAGAAAAAAAAAAAGGAAAAAAAGAAAAGAGAACCTTTAGTATATAAGTGAAAAGTCTACGAATCCCCTTCTACAAATGTCTAAAGTGTTTAATACAAGTCTCAGGTTCACGGACATAATTATTGGCCAAGCAATCTGTGCACAGTCAGTACAGTGGGGGTTTGTACACACCTTGTTCTCTTTTGTACAGGACTAAGATTTCTAGTGCTGCAGATGGGACTGGGCAACGGCCGGATAAATTAAATAGGTCTTAGTTCTAATTACAACCCAGTTAGAGAGACACCCACTGGTGGGTGTGGAGACGGCTGTGGCTGAGGGAAACCTTTAGCGAGAAGGAACAGACAAAACCATTTCTCCAGCAAACAGATGGACCCAGCCAGGGGAAGTTTCTAAACAAAACAAGGGACACAAAAGTAGGTGAGATGAGATGGAAGGAACCCCAAAGAAGCAAGACGTAAGTCACACCTGAACCAGCACAGTGGGATACGAGGCGGTGTCGGGTGGGGAAAGGGCCAGGGCAGTGAAGATGTGGGGGGCCCTGGGCCGGAGGCCTCAACTATACCCTTGGCCATGAGGTCTGGCAGGTTAATCAACAGTGCTAGAAACATTCTCCTCCGTACTTGCATTTGACATCCCCGTGGCCAGGGAGGGTATACTTGTGGGCCCAAAGGTGGAACTGGCAGGGGGCCACCTGGTGGCTCTCTGGGGCAGGGGTGTGTGGTGAGTGTGCATGTGGGTGTGGGGCCGAGATCCTGTTGGAGGGGGGGCATCTAAAAGTATCTGGTCAACCCTGAGCTTAAATGAAAGAAGTCTGGGGGAGGCGGGCAGGGTAAGGAGGTGGCCCATATCTTCTGGTGAATGGGGGACCAGGATGGAGGAAGGCAGAGGGAAGAATACTGTCTGGGGTTTGGCCAGGATCTGCCAGAGCTTGTCACCTGCCTGGGCCCAGGTCCCTGGAAGACCAGGGTATATGGGCCTGGCCCTGACTTCCTGTCACAGATTCTGTGGGGGTGGTAGGCTGCTCTGAGGCCCTGAGCAGCTCCTGCTGGAGATGCTAGGGACAGAGGTGGTCTGGGACCAGGCCCTGGCCTAGGCAACAGGTGGTTCACAAAGAAACGTCCGGGAGACGCCAACATTAAAAAAGAGAGATGTGTTTATTCCATGATCAGTACAGGCCAGATGCATATTCACTGTATTAAAGTCAGACCAGTCAGGGACTCCAGAGTTTGGCCAACACTGAGGCACCAGCGTCGTGGTGTAGAGTGGGATCTCATGGCACGCGAAATTCGCTGAGGGCTCCAAGTGTAAAATTAAAAAAAAAAAGGGGGGGGGCAAGGGCAGTCACTGGGGCGGGCGGGGGTTCAGTCTGTGGCTCCAGCCCCACTGCCTATCTTGGCCCCCGGCCCTGCCTTTCCCAATAAAAAACAACGCAAACAGATTTGACTTAAAAAACAAAAGAAGCCAACGAAGGCAGAAAGAAAAGAACAAAACAACAACAAAAAAACCAAAAGGAAAAGAAAATGCAGCTTTCTGGTTTTATAATTAAAAAATAGACTAATAAAAGTTTGAAACTGAGTAAAATATAAGCAATTTTTTTTGTTTTGTGTGTTTTGTTTTTTGTGGAGTTTTTTTTTTTTTTTACACCAAGTTTGGTGGAGTCACCAACAAACTTCGAACAAATATATGCCAACTATGTTCACTATACAACACGTCCACGGTCACATACTACCCACAATGCGTGGGGCCGCTGCGCGGAGGGACGGCCACGCCATTTCAGAGATAAGCAGTGCCATTGTGTCTGGAGAAGGAGAGAATTAAAAATAAAATAGAATCCAACAAAAAATATATATATAGGGGGAAAAAAAAAACAGAAACAGAAATACAGGTGGGAAGGAACTGACTTTGGTTGGTGGCCTTGCTCCCCAGGCGGGCAAGCGGCCCCACGCTCCGGTAGCCGTGGACACGCGGCTCCACGGCACGATTCCCTTTTGCACAAGCAAACACTTACAGAGAGCGGCTCTTGGTTAAAGGCTCGTAGGGGAGGGGGGTCTCTGTTCAAGGCAAAGTCAGTGCTGGCAGGGGTGGGTGGCACCCAGTACCCCCAGCTTGCAGGCCTGCCCTGGGCTCCCAGGTAGTGTGGCGGAGTGGGAGGGACTCCTGCAGGCAAGGCGTCCTGGTGTCCCATTCTCGAGGACAGAAGACGGTTGCAGTGGTGGCAACGGTGTCATGTGCACACGATGCGGACGTTTGGCGAGGAGGCTGTGGCCCGGGGTCCAGCAGCTCGTGCTCGTGAGAGGCGTGCTCTGCGTGTGTCCGCGTGTCCGGCAGCGGTAAGGCAGACAGACCCTGTGGCCCTCACTACCCTCAGGCCTGCCCGGGCAAAGCATGCAGGAGGGCCAGGCCAGGAGACGCCCTGCCGCCGCCGCCACCTCGCCACGCTGCTGCTGCCGCCGCCACCCCTAACACTACGAGAGTCGACGTTTTGCCAGAAAATCAGTCAGAAGTCACCTAGGTGTTCTCAGAAAAGATTTTCTTCAAATATTGACAATAGATCACTCTGGAAATTCATGTCAATGGTAGCTGCCATCTGTGGGAGAGGAGGAAGGGAGTGAGATGTGGGGTCCTGTTCTTGCAACTGCTCCAAAACTACCTCTTCCCATGGCCCCCGTACCCTGGAATCTCCCTGAGATGGGGGCCACCTCCACGGGAGCTGCTTGAGCCACCTGAGGACTCAGAGGCTGGCATGATGCAAACACACCTGCAGGGACACCTGCTCACCTGCCCCTCTCTGAAGCCGAGGTCCCCATCTGGGCCTCCCACTCACCGCTTCCCGGCGCCTCCGCTCCTGCTCGCGCTTCCGGGCCAGTTCCCGCTGCTGGTCCAGCATGGACTGGGGCTGGGAGCTCTGGGCCTGGGGGGCAGCGGCGGCCACAGCAGCTGCCTGCTGCTGCTGCTGCTGTTCCTGCCGCTGCTGTTGCTGCTGTTCCTGGCGCCGGCGCGCCTCCTCATGGGCACGTCGGGCCTGCTCCAGTGCGTCTTCATCCTCACGGCTCCTGGGCAAGGAAGTGGGGGGCCTGGTCAGGTGGCCCATGCCACGACCTTGTGCTCTGTGCCCCTGTGCCTGACGACCCAATGATCCCATGACCCCGTGTCCCATGACCCCATCACCACCTCATGCGCTCCTGCCGTAGTCGCTCCTTCTCTTTCTCGGCGTGCTCGGCCTGCGCCTTCAGGGCCTTCTCTCGTTCTTCCTTCTCCCGTGCAGCGCGGCGGAACTGCTCGAAACTGTCGCTCGAAGACTTGGCTGTGGAGGACGGGGTAGTCGGATGCTTCTGTACCAGGCTTGCCCAGGAACCCATGTTCTTAATTTTCAGGTCCTGCGGGCAGAGAGGGCTATGGTCACAGCGGCTGGGTGGCCAGCGAGGCATGAGGGGACTTGCTGTGGGAGGTTCAGGGGCTCAGGGCACATTTATAGCCCCCATACCTACCTTTTTGGGAGCAACTGGCGTCTTGGGCTCCTGTTTCTGCTTGTCCTTGTCAGAGGCCCCCGGCGGCGGTGCATTTTGCTCAGGGGGCCGGGCCACGGGCCTCCCAGTGTCCACGGGCTTCAGCTCTGGCCCTGGAACACAGGGAGCCCATGGGCCAGAGTGTCTTCCTGGGGGGCAGGGCGGGGCGGAAGGCCGGAGTGGACACTCACGCTGGGGCAGGTGGCCAGGTGCCTTGATGTTCTCCGGGTGTTTGGGGGGCTCCGGCCGCAGCGCGGGACTGAAGGGCTCACTGCGGACGATCGGAGAGTGCATCTTCTCCTCCTTCACCACCACCAGGGGCTGGGACTGGACCACAGAGGCGGCGCGCAGCTCCTGGGGGCACGGGCCGGCAGTGAGGTGGGCGGGCAGCCCCGGCCCACAGGCAGCCCCGGACGCAGCAGCCCCGCCCTGCCTGTTACCTGCTTCTTAGGTTGGACGTTCTGCTGGGGCGGGGACTGGTGGGTGAGGGTCTGGAACGGTGGCATCTGGGGGGAATGTATCATAAGCGGGGAGGGGGCTTCGCGGAGGTGACCTAGGAGAGGGCACAGGGAGCAAGTCAGCACAGCGGGTGAGAAGGTACCAGGAGAGAATTGGAACTAGAGAGGACAGATGGTCCCCAAGCTCTGGGGCAGCCATCTGCCTGGCTGGTTCTGACCCAATATTCAGAGGCTCCTGAACCCAGGAAGGGCTGTCGCCCCCACACCGGGAGGGAGCGCCACTCAGAAGGCCTACTGCCCAAGGCCCTGGTCTATGGTGGGGCCTGAGCATAAGCCCTCCGGATGTTTCTATGGTGAGTTAAATACCAGTTGTGCAAATTAGTCCACCAAGGGGTGCAGGAGTCATTGCTGAGGCAGCCTCTGCCTCTGGGTCCTGCTCCCTGACCTGCGTGCCTGTCTGAGAGTGGGCCTGAAACATCTTCGTCACTGCTGGGCTGGTAGAATGAGTCCTGGTGAGCTCATAGCTCTTTTGGGAAGTGGGCACACTTGCCTGCCCACCTGTATCCCCACTGCAACCACCAGAGGCCAGGAGGGCCAGGCCACCCCAGGGCCGAGAATAGTGAGAATCACACCTAACACCTCAGCTCCCTGACAAGGAGCCCAGGCAGGGTTAATAGGGGCTGCATTAGTAGATGCCGCACTAGTGGGTGCCACATCCACCCTCAACCTGGACAAGTTCCCCTCGGCAGCCTGATTGCCACCTATGAGGAGTCCTGTTCTTGCCACCATGCAGAGCTGCTGAATCTGGACTATGTGGTGGCCCCTCTGGTGACCACCCCCCACCGACCTAGTCCCTAGCCAGTATGCCAGGACAGATGCCCTGAGTCTCTACAGGCCTGGCGTGGAGCCCGATGGGAGGGTGGCTGGGCCCTGCTTACCCTTCCCTTCCACAGCCAGGACCCCCCGGATACCAGAGGCCTAGCACCTGCTCGCACTAACTTGGTTCAACGGCCCAGCCCTGTTCCCAGCCGTGAAGCCGGAAGTCTCCTTCTCCAAACTGCCTGGGTCTCAGGTCTGAGGTCTGCAGGATGCACCTGCCTGTTGTCCCTTCCTCGCCAGCACTAAGGAATGAGGCCGGCAACTCAAGAGTGGCCGTGCAAGCCCAGGTACCTGGTTGCTGAGCCTCCTTGGGGCTGGAACACTAGCCTTTGGCCCCAGCCTCCAGTTGGGGTCCACCCTCACTATGGAGGGTCTGTGACCCACGTGAAGCCCAGAGGCTCTGAGGAGGGCTGGGCCAGGGGCACATCTCAGTGCTGATGTTTCCTAAGGACCCCTCACCACTCATGGGCCCCCAAGACACCTGGCCTCGCCTGAGGGTGGCGACAGGGAGCTACACAGCTGCTGTAGTCAATGTCAATGGCATCCTGGAGAGATCACACAGCTGTTCTCTGCTCTCACGTGCAGCGGACCGCCCGGCAGTGGCTGCTCCCTCTGGGGCAGAAGCCATCACAGTCCTACTCCGTGGCTGGCTGACATGCAGGGCGCACAACCCAATGCCCCCAAAAGGCAGGCCACACAGACCACCCTGCAGCAGTCTGGAACCTCAGCCTGACCCCTGCCTATCGCCACATCACAAGGTCATGGTGAACCACTTTGGTTACAGCCACTTAGAACAAGCACTGGAAGGGTGAAAAGGCAATGGCCTCCTGACACCCAGGGCAGGAATGGGCCCATCTGGACCCTGAGCTTCACACCTCGTTCTCCTGACAGGCCCCACTCTATCAGAGGGTCCTCGCCATCTGAGGGTAGCCGCCACGCCAGGTCAGCCTGCTTCCACCTGGACCTCACGCCCTACTGTTTGCCAAACTAGCTCCTGCTGGTCCTTTGGTTGCCTCCTCCAGGAATCTCCTGATGCCCAGAGGTAGACCAGGCGCTATCCCAGTCCCCATCACAGCATGGTCCCACTGGTTGAAGCACTCTGAATGTGAGTTCCACAGGAAAAGCCAGGGGAGCCTCGTTCACGCTCTGCCCGTGGCTCTAAGGCTAACTGAATGCAGGACAGATACCCTGCAGGAGCACCAACACCCACCTCCAGCCACCCAGTGCCTCCAGGTTCAGTTCTGGGTCACCCCAGCCTTAAGTTCTCCCTTGGGGCTCCCAGCCCCTCCAGGGCGGGGCCACTTACCTGTGGAGTAGGGGTCCGATTTGTGGTGCCGGGGCGAGGGGTGGTGCTGGATGACCTGTTGCGGCTTGGCGGGAGGCGGTGGGGGTGGCTGCTGGCCCGGGGCTGGGTGGGGGGGCTGCTGGCCAGGGGGTGGTGGGGGCTGCTGGATGTGGGCAGGGAACTGGAGAGGCTGCAGGTGCACAGGCCGCGGAGGCGGCGGATGCTGCTGCGGCTGGGGGGGTGGCTGCGGCTGGGGTGGCTGTGGTGGGGGTGGTGGCGGGGGCTGCAGCTGCTGCTGCACGGCTGGGTGGGATGGGGGTGGCAGGGGTGGCGGAGGCTGGGACTGCACCTTCACGGAAGGGAGTAGCGGGGTGGATGACTGCACCTTCTGCAGCTGCTGCAGGTACAGCTGCATCTGCATGGAGGTGAGGGGTGGGGTAGGTGGCTCCTCCTCCTCCAGCAGCACCTGGGGGGGCTGGGCCATGGGTGGCTGTGGGAGAATGGCTGGCTGGGCCAGGGTGGGTGCGACAGCTGGGGGCCGGGCCGGCTTGGGGGGCAGGGCAGCGGCACGGTTGCTGGGCCGCGAGGGCTGCTGGGGCAGTGCGTTGTGCAAAGCTGAAGGGAAAGAAGACAGTGGCCTTGAGGCCTGCACCCCTCCCACCTGTTGGGACTCCAGTGGCCTCCCATCGGCTGCCCTCCAGCCCACAAGCACCACCCCCACCCACCCCTACCTAATCACTAAATTCAGAATAAAAACAAGACCCCCTTACCTCCATTCCCCTCCCCCTCAACCTTCAAGCTCACTCAGACAGACCCTCCCCAGCCCCCAGAGAGACTCTATCATGAGCCTCTCAAGCACACATTCTCCCTGCTCAGGGTGAGGGAGTCTACCCCCATGACTGGGAGCTGTAGGAGGCAAAGGGCCATTCCCCATCAAACGCTATGCCCGGTCTGGCAAGAGAACTCAGTAACCACATTCTGCATGACACCAAGTGGCTGCCCAGAGGACTAGAAGCTGTACGCACCAAGCTTCGTAATGAGCATGTTCTGGGGGGTTCTCGTCCAGCATCCAGTTACCCCAAGAAGCCACTAGGCCCATTGTAGAGACAAGGAAACTGAGGCTGGCCACCTGGAGCCCACGGTTGGTGCCCTTCCCACTCCTGGGCTCACCTGGGGGGGAGACCACGGCGTGCTGGTTGAGGTGTGGTGGAGTGCTGTGCTCGGGCGGCGGGGGCAGGTGGGGTGGCAGCTCGGGTGGCGGCAGGTGCAGAATGGGCTGGGTGAAGTGACCGAGGGGGTCAAAGACACTGCCCGGGAGCGGGGGCTCCAGCACGGGCACCTGGGCAGCGATGAAGGGCGGGGTTGAGGCCTTGAGCGCCGGGGCTGCCTGCTGTGGCATGGTGGGTGGGGGCGGCGGGGGCGGCGGCTGCTGTTGAGGCGGAGGCGGCGGTGGGGGCTGCTGGGATGGCGGCGGGGGCTGCTGGGGCACGGGAGCAGGGGCCTGCTGCATCTGGTGGTGGTGGTGGTGGTGCTGCAGACAGACAGACATACAAGGATGACGTTAGGCAGGCCTGGCCCACCTAGACCATACTTGGGAACCTACAGGAGCCTACATACCTTTTTCTGCTCCCGCCCGGGGTGCCCCTTTTTCTTCAACTTTGGAGCCAACTCTGTGGAGAAAAAGAGAGGGCGTGAGACTTGGGGCGGGAGGGTGTGTGCTGGCTGGTGGGATGTCGGGGGAGGGGGAAAACGCGGGGGTGGGGGGAAGACACAGAGGGCAAGCTCAGGAGCGGGGCCAGAGGCACTGGGAGGGTGGTAGTTGGGCTTGGCCCAGGGTCCCTGGGGAAGACGTGTGGGGTGTAAGCTACCCTTCTACCTGCTGCTTTCCCTGGTGGGGGCCACACCCCTACCAAGCCACACACCATCAGCTCCACTACAAGGGCAGCCCTTGGGACCCCCAGAGGCTGAGATGGGAGACCCTACTGGATCTGCCTAAATCGCTTGTTAGTCAGTAAGGCCTGAGTGCTTTGGTGCCAACGGGTTTTGTTCTGGAACCACCTGGATGCTCAACATGATCACATCTATTTGCATGAGCAAACCAAGGCTCAGGGAAGTTAACGGATCCTCCTGGGGTCACACAGCTCAACAGCAGCAATGCTGGGGCTACCACCTGCACTGTCCCTGGGGCCTACTCCTTCCCATTATTCGAGGAGCAGCAGAGTCAGGCCAGCTGGGGCTGAGGTGCCACGTGGTACCAGCCTAGGGCCCTGGGACAGGGGAGGCCACACTCGCCAGCTGTGCTTACGAGCAGGGGCATCTGAGATGAAGGAAGGAAGGGAACCGCCAGAACCAGGTCCCTCCCTTGGGATGACTAGAGCTCACAGGGCAGGTGCTCCCAGCCCTGGTGAGCAGAGGAGGTGCTCGTAGCTTCCCTCCTCCAGGGGGCTGGCCCCAGGGAAGGGACCGCCCCAGGACCATGCTGCAGGGACAGGCAGCCTGTGCCCTGGCTCCTGAGGCTGTGATAGTGTGGAAATATCCAGGCGAGCCGCCTATGAGAGGACTGCTCAGATGCCAATGTGCTGATTCTCCCCACACCCCCCGAGGCCTATGCTTAGGAGCTTGGACAGCTGTACCCCTCGCCAAACACCAAGGTAAGGAGAGGCACTCAAAAGTGGCAAGGTCACCAGGCGCACCCATGCCAACCTTGGGCAGCAGGTGGCCTATAGGCCCTCAGGCTTTGTCTTGTTCCCCGAGCTCCCCTCTGGCATACCAGCTCCTCTGCTGGTGGTGGAGGACCCAGGCTTTGCCTGAGGTGAGACGACCCCAGATTGAAGCTGCTGTGGGGCACCCCATCACAAGGCACAGAGTGCCACTAAAGGGACGGCGGCCCTGCGAGAGCTGACCAACCGCACCAGAGATGAGACACCAAAAGATCTCAGCAGCCATGGACACACGTCTTCAAATGAGGAGTGGCAACAAGGACAGAGGGGACTCCGGCTGGAGGCTCAACCCCTGGTGGGACACTGGAGAGGCAGGACCCAGGGCTCAGGGCTTTGGGGAAGAGTCAAACATGGGCAAGAGGAGACTCTCGTGGGCAGCATGTGCAGGAGGGGATGGTCTGTGTGGCCCTGCAGGGTCGGGGCAATAATTGGCGGGGGCGGGGGGGGCGGTGGCGGGATTGTACGCAGTCCCAGTGCCTCACAGCAGGCAAATGCCGGGCAGGGGGAGGCCAGGGGCAGCTACTAACATGGTGGGCACGGCTTTGGGGGACAGAGGCCGGGCCCATGAGTGAAGTTTGGCCAGGACAAGCCTTAATGGGTGGCCAGACAACCACCATCCGGTGGGAAGGCGGGGGGTAGGGAGACATCTGGAGGGATACCTTAGTAGGGCCGTGAGTGGAGGGCCCATGAAGACTGGGGATGAAGCAAGTGGGGCCTGTGGGGTCCAGGTGCTCATGGGCTCCAGGGCAGGGCCGCGCCTAGTGTCAGGGTTCCCAGTGAGAAGAAAGGACAGGAAGTGCACGGCTCCACAACAGCGTCACGCCATGCCACGCCAACCCCAACCCCCCACAAAACTCTCTAGAACGGGGTACATAAAGATGGCCTCAAGCACGATGTGATCTTTATTCCACGACAATTGCGAACTCAACACAATTTCAGCTTTACATAGGATGGTAATTGTACAAAGATTTAAAAAGTTTCTGTAAAATTTGATTAAAACACTGATTTCCCCCTGTCCCCAGCCCCCCTAAGTGAAAAAGACAGAACAGAGAGGTGAAGGCAGGGGGGCAGAGGAGGGGGAAGAGAAGAAGACAGATGGGAGAGCAAAGTAGAAGGGGAAAGCCGGGGAGGATGTAGGGGTGAAGGAAGTGGGGCAGAAGAGGAGGGAGGACAGAGCAGACAGCCCAGAAAGGGAAAGGGGAGGGGGGAGAGGTGAAGGCAGGGGGGCAGAGGGGTGAAAATGGAGGGAGAGGACAGGGGGTGAGAATAGAGGGGTGAGGACAGAGCACGACGAGGGCGTGTGTGTGTTGGGGGGAGATGGAGGAGCCAGGGTGGGGCCTGATCTGAACTACCTGGGAGAGTCCTGGTGCCTGGAACCCGAGGATCAGGTGACCTGGTCCCCGGAAGTGGCTGCCCCCTTCCCGCACCTCCTTGGGATTCACAGACCAGCTGGCACGTTGACACCCTCCCCACTGCCCCCCAGAAGAGGTGGCAGGGCCTGTCTCCTCTGCCACTGCTCCGGGAGTACCTGACGCAGGTGCCAGCCCAAGTCTGAAGAGCTTTCAACTTATCAGGCCCACAGCTGTCTGTGGGCAGACGAGGACGGGCCTGAATGGCCAGGGAGAAGAACCTGCAAGGCCCCGCTGGAGTTAGAGCCCGTGTGCTGTGCATGTGTGTGTGGGGGACCAGGACCCAAGCCCAACACTGGGAAAACAGTGGAATATTCCCAGAAAGACAACGCTGGCAGCCTGGACGGCCCTGTGGGAATCTCTGGGCAGCAGCCCCAGTCCTGGCCACACCGTACTGTGAAGAGCCAGGCACAGGCCAAAGGGTACCTCGAAATAGCCTGTCTGGCCAACAAAGCTCGCCTGGGAGCTTGTCCAAGGTCAAGGTGAAGGTCAAGGCAGGGCTAGGCAGTGACAGGCTGGAGGGGAGGCAGGAAGCCTGCCCTCTGGGCAATGCCCTCTTAGCAGCCCTCAGCCCCAGGAGGCGGCAGCCTTTGAGAAGGGCCACGCATGTGCACACAGACCCCACGTAAGAAGGAAACGCCCCCCAACACAGATGTACTCCTCAGGGTATTGTGTGCGTCACGCAGTTTTCTGCCGCGATACTGGATTTGTGACCAAAAATGGGCCGACATTTATTTTTAGAGCAAAATCACCCATTCAAAGCCTCTCGGAAGAAGTGGCCATCTTGCCCTGTCCACCCTGATGTGTGTCACCATTCCAGACCAGTGACGATCCAGCTGGCAACACCCTCAGCCAAGCCTTGGGGCAGATCCCAGGGTGCTGACGCCTGCCCGAAGGTCCAGGGCACAATAGTGGTGGACAGACCCCAAACCCGGCGGTCTGAGGTTTGTCGGCTGCACACTGATGCCCCCAGTGCCCACCCCATGGCCCACCTGGCAGCCCCTGCCCCAATGCCAGGGTAGAGGAGAAATAGACCCCTTCTAAGCCTGGAGACCCCTCCCTATGTGACCTGGGAAGAGGTCAAAGAAGAGGGGCATGCAGCTTAAGTTTCCGGAAATGCACTGGACAAGGAAGACGGGAGAGGCCTCCAGGAGCCGATGGCCGGGGACCCCTGTTGCTGAGTTAGCCCAGCAGGGCATAGAAGGAAGCCCCTGGGGGCCAGCGGGCCTCATCTGGGAAAGCTCTAGAGTGTTCTTCCTTGGGCTGGATGAAAGCTCTCCTTGGCTAATATCACTGCAAGTCCTGGAGGAAGCAGAGGATCCAGAGTCCCAGGAAAGAGAAAAGGTGAAGAGAACACACTTTGCGCCTGGGCAGCACCCCATGTGTGCAGGGGGGACAAGGCCACCCCTGGAAGCTGCCCCCACCCTGAGGCCCCACAGTGGGCCGGGCGCTACAGTCAGCAGTCTTGACCCTGGAGGGCCCAGGGGACCCGTGGCAGCCCTCCCGGAGGGGGACAGGCATGTGCCGCTGGGCGTGACTTAGCCCCCCCCCGGGGACAGGCCCAAGGCTCTGAGGGTGCGTGACTTGGTGGAGTCCTGTCCCTTTCACGGAAGAAAATGGACTTAAGCTATAGCTCGCTGGGAAGGAATCTGGAACTGAAGACCGATTTATTAAGAGTCCGTGTCCAATGATTAGGCAGGACCTACATAGAGGGAGAGAGAAACCAGTGTGAGAGAGATGGTGTGGAATGTTCCGCTCAGTCAGTCACAAGAACCAAGAGCTGCGGCTGGCCGGCCTCCTGTGCCCGTGGGACATGAGAGAACAGGGGGCGGAGCACACCCACTTCCCCCAGAAAGCTTGCCGTGTGTGGACTTCTCTGTAACCGCCCTGTGCCTGTTTGTGATTCCTGACAGAACAACGGCTTCTGTAACGAGTTCCATATGCTCCCTGCACAGCGTAATGCTGGCATTTCCTTTTATCAAAATTCCTCTGAATTCCTAGAGGCACCCCTGCCCCTGCCTCCTCACTCTCCTTCCTGGACAACCAGCTCTGTGTGCACCCTGCTGGGACTTGCCTCCTGCACTCTCTGCAGCCCCGGGGAGGGGGTGCAGGCCCTTCCACTGGGGCCCATGCTGGGTGGAGCAAGCCAAGCCCTGACAGAGAGGAGGCTCTGAGGAAGGGAAAGACCTAGTGGCCCAGTCTCCGCACTCCTCCAGGCCTAAGAATCAAGAACACGAGCTGTAACGGCAGGAGCCAGTCACACGTGCCATTGAGAAGGAAAGGAAGAAGTACAAGTCGAGGAAAACTGCTTTCTGTTTGTGGGCGTCACACAGTGGCCGCCCCTGCAATGAAGCAGACACTTGGTCTAGAGTCACCAACGAGACCACCGCATTGGCCCTCTTCTGAGGGCAAGGTGCCCCCAGGCCAGTCTCCCCTTCTGGCTACATTCCCAGAAGCTGGCCCTGGCCCCCAAAAGCCCCAGAAACCCATCAGTGTGCGTGTGTGTGTGGACGGCACTCAGTCCCCCAGGTCTCTTCCTCCCCCTCTTCCCCAGGGCCACTCCCCGCCCATGGAGCAGCAAGCAGGGCTGGGAACAGGCTCCTCAGACCCTGGTGGGAGGCTGAGGCGGCCTGTCTGGTGAGAACACCCGTGGCCTCTGTCTGCACTTTCAAGCCCAGATCTTTCCAAAACATCAAGCATTCCTTTTTCCCCTGGAGCTATTAAAAGACACCCACGCACTCCCAGTCCTGGGAAAAGGAAACCAGGAGACGAAAATAGCTAAGTGTGAGCTGCTGCAACAGCACAGCAAGCCAGTCCCAGAACCTCGCAACCTTCTGGATCCACGTTCCTGCCCCAGGTACCTGGAGCTCTCAAGAGGGGCTCAGGCTGTGCCTCCTGCCTAGCATTTCAGCAACAGGATGAGGTCAGAGCTGGAGAGAAGGCTCCTGGGACATCCCTGATCCTAGCCCCAGTGACAGCCACCAGCCTCCATACTGCGGGCCGGCTATCTGACTCCTCCCTCTCCATTCAGATAACGAGCCCTCAAGCTGACCCAGGAATTAGTGGAATCTAAGCTCAGTGGAGGACCACTGCTCAGAGAATGAGGTGGAGCAGGGACAAGGGAAAGAGGGGTGCATGGAGGACCTGCAGCTTCCCTGCCCAGGTCTCCCCTAGTGCCTCTGTTCAGCTCCCTATGGTGATCCACGTCTGGGGCTGAGTCGGCAGAACTGATCCTCATGCAAGTGACAGAAACGGGTGTGTCCAGAACTCCCAGCTGTCCAAATGGAAGTGGACGTGTGGGAACAAGGAGAAAGACCAGAGGAGCAACCTTCCACAGTCCCTTGCCTGCCCACTTGCCCAGGCAGGGCTGCCTGTAACTGCCACAGAAACCAAGACTGCTAGCTCCTAGACCCAGCGCCCATGTCCGTCCATCTGTCCTCCTCCTGCTTACCCAGGGGAGCAAGTACAGAAGGCCACAGCTGGCTGGCACAGGGCCTGGGCACGTGTGCTGGGACTGCTAGCCATCTGAGTGGCACGGCACAAACACACGTGTGCAGCCCCCCACGAGCACTGGCCACATGGATGCTGAGCTCAACAGAGAATGTGGCTGAGGGAGCGGGAGGACAAAGGAAGCCAGGCCAGTGCTGAGTGGGGAGGGGCCAGTGCTGGATGGGGAGGGGCTGGCTGAGGAGCCCAGCGGTGAGAGCCTGGGAGCTGGCGGTGCAGAGACTGTAAATCCTGCCTCCTTCCCGCCAGGACAGCTGTTCCCAGGACTCTCGGATTACTTGTTGCACAATCTTGTTCCGTTCTTTAAAAGGAAAAAAAAGTGGAAAAAAATGAAGGCAAAAAAAAATCTCATCAGCAGACTGCTGCTGGCAATATGTCATGGCCACCCCATGGCAGATGGGCAGGTTGGGGGTGGCAGGCCTTGCTCCCGGAATTCTTGCCTGAGCACGTGCACTGCACCTTGGAGGGGCTCAGGGCCCCCATGATGGGCCGCAGTGCTCGTCATCAGGGCTCTGGGCAGTACCAGCTTTGAGTCCCCAAAGAAAAATGCTTAGGGAACCCCGGCAGAAGCGGTCTATACAAAACACAAGAGGTGCGACCAGAGACAGCCAGCCATGATTGTGCTGGCCCTGACAAGGAGAATGTTAATGGAGCCCAAGAATACAGTCATTCACCTTGGTGAGGGCTGAGGGTGTAGGCCAGCTCCCAAGGAATGAGCGGATGGCACCCCCTGCTGGCCATGGACAGAGCAGCCACACTGGACCCAGTGAGGGTGAGGGTGGCGGTCTGTGGTCCCGAGTGGGCAGTCTCTGCACACAGCAGGTGTTCAACAAATACAGGATAAACACAGTCTCATCAATATCAATTTCCTGGAACCTATCACCCATGAGGTCACCCAGGGAGGGAGACCTTACTGCAGAGGGAGGAGTGGAGAGAGGGCATACCTCCTACATCCCCCCATGCACATGCTTTCCTCCCCACACATACCCTCCCCGTGTACACCACCCCCACCCAGCATCGTGCTGCAGGAAGTGACTCCAACCCCCATGCCACACTCACATTAAGGTATTTACACCAACTGCTGAGGCGGGTTTATCGCTTACTTCCACTGGAATACTGGAATGGGTCCCGTCAGGAGCCCCATCCCCACTCTGGGTCCTCACACCCTACCTGCTTGTGTTGCCTGCTTCCAGGCAGTCTGACCTGAGTGCGCTCATAAGCGGATCAAGCACCCCAAGCACAGACCATCAACTCCCCCTCCAGCCCCCCCGCCCCCACCCCAGGACAGGACAGGTCCCTGGGCTTCTTCTCTACCCTTAATTGGGCAGTTTGAGTATCTGAGTACCTCCCAAGTGTAACAAGAAAGGTGCGGGTCTGGAGAACAGACCCTTGCGAGGCTTCCAGAATCTCACTCTGCCCATGCCCCCAACCTTAGCTGCTGCTCACGAAAGGGCCACGATGGGGCAGAGGCCATCGGAGGGACTGTGAGAGGTGCAGAGCACTAGTGTCCACATGTGCGCAGAGTGAGAAGCAGCTGAGAGCGCAGCACACCTTGGGGTGGATCAGGCCTGCCTGTGTCCACGCCACACAACTGCAGCTTGGGGACACCATAGGAACACTCAACACCCACTGGTGCAAACGGCAGGTGGGGCACACCACAGGCAATGCCAACACCTGGGCCTGCTCACCGGCAGCTCGCCCAGACCCTCACCTTCCCTCCCGTAAGCCCCCTTTGCCCTTTGGGAAGGGTAAGGACAACTGCTGGAGAGGGGGCAAGACTGCCACCGCCCCAGTGAGAAGATTAACACTGTAGGCGGGTGGACACATGGAGGGTATGGCAGGTCAAGGGGAGAAGGTGCTTCACACACGAGCCACCTGACCTGTCTCGGAGTCCTCGCTGTCGGAGGAGCTGGACTCGCTGGTGCTCTCTGACTCTGAGGACGAGAAGCCCTTCATCTTGGAGGAGCCGGCGATCACGTCCACCTTCTCTGCTGCAATTCAAGCACAGGGCTGCTGATGGAGGGCCCTCGGTCACAGCCCACCCCAGCTGTCTGGAGGAAGCTGGCTCCCCGGACCCCATTCAGCCCCACTCTTCCCAGGGGTAAGCTCCTAGATAGCCATACACTACCCCCAAAATGTGGCCTATGGAGAAATTCCAGGCCTGCCAATCTCCCTGGAGGGCATGTCGAGACCCCAGAGACAGGGCAGAGAGACATTTCCTAACACTGGTTCTTCCGTGTGGGGCCTGGGCTCTCAGCAACAATTCTGGCTGTGGGGCAGAGGGCTCACAGGGCGTGAATCTGAGACAGTGCAAGGCAGAAAAGTATGGGTGGTCCTCCCAGCGCCATCTGGGCTGCACCATACCCGCCCATACTAGGGTAGGCCCAAGAATAGCAGTCAGCCTGAGTTGGGACAGAAGCCGTGTGCTGGGAACCCTGACAGGGAGCTGAGGCATTTATGACGACAACAGGATGTCTGAAGACCTCTGTCACCAGGGGTGGGGAAGGAAAAGCCACACACAGCCGATCCCACTAGAGCAGGCCAGCAGCCACCCTCAGTGGTAAGGCCTAGAAGACATGGACAGCCCAGGGCTGATGCCACCACCCTCAGGGAGTTTCCAGGTTGAAGGCATGGATAACATCATCTGGAAACACTGGAGGCCCACGGGACCATGCCAGGGAGGGAAACTGGGCCCACGCACCTTGGGGCTTCCTCTTCTTGCGCAGGCAAGAGGTGACATAGCGTTCCAGCTCGCGCAGCGTGGACGGCTTCAGGGTCTCAAAGTCGATCTCGATCTCATCAGGGTTGGAGTTCTTGAGTGAGGGCTCGCGTGACTGGATGATGTGCACCACGCGGCCCAGCTTCTCACCGGGCAGCTTGTTGATGTCAAGGCTCAGCTGCCGCTTCTCCTCGTATGACATGGGCTTGCAGCGGTCCTCCTCCTCTGATTCATACGCTGGTGGTGGCTTGCTCTTCATGGGCACCAGCTCCTTCTTGCTGCAGGGGAACGACACAGGCATCATCAGGACGAGCCCCAAAGCCCCAGGATGTCTGCATGCACCCACCAATGTGGCTTCAGAAAACTGGGGCACCAACAGTGGGGGCCCAGGGATCACCTGGTGTAGATGAGCAGGCCACCTGAATGGGGGTGGGGGGAGGGGTGGAGAGGGAATGGCCGACTCCACCGTGGCCCAGGTGGTGGGCTCTGAACCCCTTAGACCACAGGAACCACTTCCCTGGCCCTGGCCATGGGTACCATGCTCCGGTTCTTTGCCAAACACTGTGAACTCCAAAATGCTCCTGGGGGAAGTGGCAGTGAGGGCGACTAGGCCTTCGTGTGACCGAGTGGCCCCCAGGGAGGGAGCCCCTGCCACACCACCAGTGGGAGTCACAGACCTGGTGGTGGTGTTGCTGCTGTTGTTCTTCTTGGTCTTCTTCGGAGGGAGTTCCTTGGCTTTGCTCTTCTTCGTCTCCTCCACTTCCTCTTTCTTTTTGTGCTTCTCTTTCTTCTTTTCCTTCTTATCTTTCTCCTTCTTCTTTGGCTTGTTCTGCTGGGGCTGTGAAAGGGCTGCAAGCTGCTCGTGCACGGCCTTGAGCTGTGGGAAGACCTGCAAGCTCAGCTCCTCTGGCACCCGGCACATGGGTAGGGGGGGCACAGGACATGGCCGGGGGATATAGGGGGGCCCCTGGCTCAGTGCTCAGCCCAAGGTGCTCACACCCGCCCACACCCCATGCTCCAGAGGTGCCAACAAGGCGTCAAACCCAAAGGCCACCCTGGCCCAGGAAGAAGGTCCTACAGGGGCTGAGCAGGAAGGCAGGCAAGAGGCCTCAGGACAGACGGACACTCTGGCTCTACTCCCTCCTTTAGGGACCTGAGAAAACCCTCTTTCGCTCAGAGAATATCACCCCACTGCAACAGTGTACCCGCGTATGAGGTCAACACCACACTCACCCATCGGAGGGGACCAGGCCACAGGGCGGGTGGGAATGCAGTGCTGAGGAGAGATTGCCCTGACCTGGGGCCCGAGGCGGCCTCACCTGCTCCTGGAGCTCGGCCAGGCGCTGGGCTCGCTCCTCCTCGGAGTCGTCGGTGGAGCTGTCACTGTCAGAGGAGCTATCGCTGCTGCTGTCGCTGGATGACGGCGGGGCTACCACCTTAGTTGGAGGAGGCACAGCTGGAGAGGACACGGCCACCACAGGCTCCTCGGGCTCATCTGGCATCTTGGCAAAGCGCATCTCGAACACGTCCTGCAGGGAAGAGTTGTGCACATGAAGACCACGGCTTAGCATCACCATGCCTGGGTTAACTGAGACAGAAAGCTCCCCTCGGAGCTCATCGTGAAGGGGAAGGTGCTCTTGAAGTGGCTGTGGACTTATTCCCTAGTAACAACTCCAGGTAAGTGCAGAGGGCACCGCACAAGCACCCACTGAGGTCCTGGGTGATTGGCCCAGACAGCCCCCCCAGGGCCTTCCCCACCCACATTAACGTGAGGGAGTACCTCCGGCACAGTAGCCAGCTGAGCAGGAGACAGGAGCAGAGGGATCTGTTCGTGTGCGTGGACCTGAGTGTACATGGAGGTGCCTGGCACAATACCCTCAGCCCAGCTGAGAAGGCCGAGCCCACGGGGGAATGCATGTCTGCATGTGACTCCTCGGGTCATGAGCATCTCCCAGGCAAGACAGTGAGAAGGGCAGGGCAGCGATGTGGGGGCTGGGAAATGCTTGGGAGTGAAACTGCCTTGGAAAGGACAAGTGCTGGGACCCCACCCAGGGAGATGCTAGGGTCCCTCCGATGCTGACCCAGGTATAATATGGAAATGGGTGGGGTCTAAGGACATCAACCTAGCAAAGATTCTGGCTGGGGGACAATGGTGGAGAAAACGGGCGGGCTCTCCCCAAGACTGTGGGAACCCAGGAGAGCCTCGATTAAGTTAATTCAGCATGATGACACACAGAGGAATGCTTGCCCAGAGCGCTTCTGAGAGCATTCACCATGGTGTAGAGCCACAGCCCCGTCTTCACAGGTGTCTGACAAGGTTTCCCCTCCCCTACTCCTTCTCCAGGCCCCCCAGCATGCAGCCCCAAGGTGGCAACACAGCGCCAACCAGGACTTCATCTCAGCAGTGGCTTTGGTGATTAAGTTCTAGAGAAGAAAGATGTTTAGTGTGGTCAGGTCAGTCCCTGAGCACACCCGGGACGAGAGACCACCAGTGGCCCAGGCTCCAGGGGATGAGGTCGCGGTGGATGGGGCTAACACCAGTGGCAGAACCTAGTTGTGGGCTGAAGAGCAATTGAGCTGAGGCAGCCTCTAGGGTGCCAAGAGGCCCTGCTGCCAAGAAGCAAGGGCAGGTTGGGGGAGACTCATGCCTGACAAGGTCTCAGAACTCCAGGAAGGGAGGAGGCTGGAGATGCCCAAGGCCGCTGGAAGGTGAGCCCCTCCTCTTGGGCCAGAGGGCAGGCCACCAGGAAGAGGACTACCTCCCCTCCCCCACAGAGAATACACAGGGGGCCAGCCCAGTTTTCCTGGGGCCCAGGGCCAAACAGCAACGCGCAGAAGAAAAACAAAAAACCAAACCCGTGCTGTCTGAGTCCATTCTGACTCATAGAGACCCTATAGGACAGAGTAGAACTGACCCAAAGGGTTTCCAAGGAGCGGCTAGTGAATTAGAACTACGGTAAGCAGCCAAGCTCTTAATGACTGTGCCACCAGGGCTCCACACAAAATGGGGCCTAACAAAGTCTGGGGCAGCACACACTCTCAGGAGGCAGGGTGGGGAGGGTCAGGCCTGCAGAGGTCAGATGCTGCCTTCCTGGCCTTGCCCAGCTGAGGGGTCGTCTTTGGCTCTGTAGGCTGGAGAACTCTCTGGAAATGATGTCCAGACCCCGTGGCCGTGAGTCCAGGGCTGCTGCAGGAAAACCTTCCTTGGGTCTGAGGCAGATAAGTATCTCCTAAGTGCCTTGTTGCTCCCAGAGTGATGTGTCCCCTACCATCCAGAGGGGACAGAACAAGGAGACCACCAGCACTGACTCGACCCTAAATAGTCCTCCTCTCGCAGGGTGGCTGAGAAGGCAGCACGGTGGAGGGTTACAAAGGAGAGGGGAGGTGGCACAGGGACCAAGCACTCAGTCTGGCTGTAGGTGGAGAAAGGGCCTGTAGAGGGTGCCGCAGGCTCCAGGACAGGGAAGACAGGGACAGCCAACACGAGAAGCACAAAAGGGCCAGCTTCTAGAGGACAGAGACAGTGGCAATAAGTAGATACCAGCACCTGCAGGGGATGTGAAGGACTCAAGCCGTTCCCTCTACAGTGAGCCCTACAGCCAGCAGATGACATCGGCAACCTCACTGGCAGGTCAGCCTCCACCATGTGTCCTGCAACCGCTACCCATAAGTCTGGGTTACATAGTGCTCCTCAGCAAAACCAAATGGTCGCAGGGCAAGAGCCTGTTCTTGCTAAAATGCTGACCAGAGTCACCCACCCTAGGATGCATCAGACTCACAGGGGAGAGATGCTCAAGGCTGGGAGGCCATGGTGCCCAAAGACCTCAACGCCCCCCAGAGAACGGGTCACTTAGCCGGTTCCCCTTCAGTACCCCCAGACTGCTCCAGGGCTTGGCCATACCCAGGGTGCAGAGCTGGGGGTGCTGCGAGGGGCCAGCTGTTGGGGACACAGCTATAAGCAGAAGAGGCATATGGACACACATGCACAGATACATGACACACACACACAGACACAAACCGTAAAAGTTCCCTGCCTTGGGATCAAATACAGGATCCCAGTGTACTTTTCAGTTTTGTTTCCGTGCTGTAAAAACAACTGTGAACCACCTGGAATTTACACTGCTTTCTTGAAGAGTGGGTTCCAATCTCTAACACATTTTCTAAATGGGTCCTTGATTCACCACAGAGCAGAGTGCGGGGAGGGGAGGCCACCAGCAGTCTCGGCCCCCGAGGAGACCTCAAACCTGAGGCTTCGTGATCATGGCGGTGGCTGCAGGTTTTCTAAATACCCAGAGTTGAGAAGCTGGAGAAAGGAAACGAAGTGGGTCTCCTTCCATGTAACCTTCCAGGTGAGCCTCAGTCCTTGGGCACAGCAGATCCCAACGCTACTCAAGAGACCCGCACAGGGGCTGGGGCTTTGCAACCCCATCCAGCCCTGAAGCAAGCTGGCTATCTACACCACAGTGATGCTGGACACCTCACAGGCAAAGAAAATGAATTCCACAACTACAGTGGCTTTCCTGATAAAAAGTTCCTGGATAGTATAAACAGTGAATGCCCTTAACTGATAACTTAAAGGATGGAGGATCAAGTCCAACCAGAGGCACCTCAGAAGAAAGACCTGGTGATCTACTTCCAAAAAACCAGTCACTGAAAATTCTATGGAGCACAGCTCTGCTCTGACATATTCGGGGTGGCCACGAGTAGGAACTTGATGGCAAGCAGGTTTCCCCTGCCCCACAAGAAGCCCTGCAGGAGTCCCCTCCGAACCAGCTCTGTCACTGGGGCAGATATACTCCATCCCTTATGGGACAGAAGGTGATGCTGCTTTCTACAATGTGGCATGGCCCAGTCACCTCCTGGACCCTCCTACCTGGCACTGCCCCTACCTGACCCAGTCCTCATGTCTGCTCCAGCCTGGCCTCTAGAGTCAATGCCTAGAAACAAAACCCTTCGGCCAAGAGACTGAGGTGGCCACCCTCGGAGAGGCCCTGCCACATTTAAAACTCACGCTGGGCAGGACTGCTGCACCCCCACAGGAAGAAAAGCGCAAAAAAGCCTAAAAACAAACAAACAAAATCTAGAAAACTCTGTCAGGAAGTGAAGGCTATGGGATAAAAAGGTGACTACAGGGTTTCAAGAGACAGCTAGAAGATATTAGAGAATGTTTCTTTTTTAAATAAAACAGCTCAAAAGAGCAATCTTGGTTGCTGGCACAGAACTTGTTTTCGTTGGCTGTTTTCAGGACAGCAAATAAAGGGAACGGGTGGAAATCCCCATCCCTCCCCCTCAGGTGTGGCTCTGAGGGCATCGCTGCCACCTGGTGGCCCTTTATGAAAATTGCAGTAAAATGATGACAAAAGAACAGGAAGTGGAGCTAGATGATGATGGGCAGTTTTGTGAAGGCAGGCACCCAACCAAAAAACCCACTGCTGTCGAGTTGATTCCAATTCATAGCGACTCTATAAGAGTAGAACTGCCCAATAGAGTCTCCAAGGAGCACCTAGCAGATTCGAACGGCCGACCCCTTGGTTAGCAGCCATAGCACGTAACCCCTACGCCACCAAGGTTTCTGAAGGCAGGCACAGGCAGCATCAAACTGAAAGCACCCTCTCCAGCCCACCCAAAAAAAAATCCCAGAGAAAATGAAACTAAACCGAGCAGTACAAATAAGCCGTTCCAGCCTGAGTGGGCACTCAACAATGACGATGCCCGCAGGAACAAGAGCCTGCTGACCTCACACTGAAGAGCACTGCTCCTCACCCTGAGCTGATGGACACATCCTCTGGAGAACCAGACCGGCCACGCCCTAGCTCAGGGACAGGAGGAGAAGGTGCTAAGGCTGCCAAGCCTGGATATTGTGGAGGCAGCAGCCAGAATACTAGGTGGCCTCTGGTAGGCTAGGAGTATCCCCAGAGTGGCCAAAGGCTTCACGTGTCCCCTTTCTGTCCTGGAGGCCCTTCATGTGTTATGGTCAGAGCCGGGGTGGGGTTGGAGCAGCCTGGACCAGCCAGGGCGCTTGTGCCTCAGGGGGCAGGGCCCAGCCCACAGCCTTAGAAAGGCTTTTATTATTGGGCATGTATATGTTTAAAGAATTAAATAAAAAGAGACAAAGAATTATAAAAATACCAGATGACTGACCAGTCTCCAAAATTTTTAACCCTCAACCTTACCACCCAAAGAGAACCACTTCTGAAGTCTGGGTGTATGATTTTCAATTTTTTATATAAAGAAAAGGGGAACTAGTTGATGTGTTTGTTTTGTAACCCCCCACCGCACGAGCACTTCAACAGAATGTCTAGCAATAAAGGATTTAGGGGCTCCAGGGGAGAAACACCCCAGTAGGGCTCACAGCCACTGTGACCAAGGGCCCACCTGGCAGGCAGACCCTTCCACCAACCTGAGACAAGCCTGTTTTGAAGAAAGGGTCTGATAACAACACACTCCTCCAGCCAAAGGCAAATGACTGGGGCCTCAGGGAGACACCTCGACACAGCAACACACATACCCAAGACCAGCAGTGGGACAAACTCACCTGCACACCCCCAGCTTCTGGCACTGGCTAGTTGATAATTCCACTTTATCCCAAGTTAAGCCCACTCTTCCAAAACATGGCATTTTGCCAAGGCAAGTGGCAAAAACCAAGCCTGCCAAGGCATCCCTGGTTGGCCCCCACCCCGAGCCTCACCTGGAGTTTCCGTGCCATGGCCACAACCTCATGGTCGGGAGGGTTGTACTTGTAGCAATTGGAGAACATCAATCGGACGTCAGCACCAAATTCCTGAGCATCACGGTACTCACGAGCCTCCAGTTTAGACTGGGAAGACAGGACCGGGCCTGTTAGCCGTGCATGCCTGTTTTGGGGGTGGCAGCAGCAGTGAGAGCTGCCTGGTGGGGAACAAACAGGCTTCTCGGGTCACCCAAGTTCTCCATATCAGGTGGAAAAGCTCACACAACAGGGAGCCTCAGGGCCAGGCACTAGTGCCCTGAGCTCAACCACCCGCGTAGGAGGTGGTGCCAAGGCCAGCACTGCAACAGCATCAGGCCCTGTTCTGATCTGGGCAAACCCAAGACACAGTACTGGTCAAAGGGACGTACCCCATCGGCCGTGACATGAAATGTCACGGAAGATCTCAGATGGCACTAAGTTTTTATTCAAGCCGCCAGCTCCATGTGTCTGGTTACTAGGATGTGGTGACAGCCCTGGTTGTTGCTTCCCAAAGTGGGGAGAGCACGAGGGCCATCTCCTTGACACAGGGCAATGGGCAAGACCACCAGCTTCTGCTCTCCTGGGGCATCCACTGCATGCAAGGTGCTGGGGCGGTGGGCCTGATCAGGGAGGGCTCACCTCACCTTGCCATGAGCACCCCCCCCGCCCCGCCCACTAGCAGGGGGCGCTGGGCTCCTTTGGGCAGGTGGAGAAGCCTAGGAAACTGCTCTTAGGGCAGTTTCCATCTACCTGGGTCAGGCCCCCTCCTAGCCTGGGGGAGGCCCCACCTTGATTGTGCACATGTCCATGGGGTGCTTAGGTGGGAAGGACCCACCTTGATTGTGCTCATGTCCATGGGGTGCTTGATGATGTCACAGTAGTCATGCAGACCCAGTGCCTCCACATCCACGGGCTTGTAGAAGGGCCAGGCATAGGCTGCATGCTTCTTGGCGAACATCTCCTTGAGGATGCCGCTGCAACACTTGAGCTGCTCTGAGACCTTGCTGCTTTTGTCAGGCGCCGGGTGCTGCTGTGAGTCAGGGACGTCCTTCTTTGGGGGCTTCACGGGCCGCCCACTCTCCCGCCGTGGGCCCAGCTTCGTGGCCTTAGGCTCCGGAGGCAGTGAGGGAGGCTCATGGATGGGGTCAATGGTGGTGGGGGTGGTGGTGTCTGCTTTCCTTTTCACCCCCTTCTTTGTCTGCAGAGAGCATAAGTACACCAGGGTCAGCAGGCAGTGGTTACAGACTGCTCTCCGGGGTGTACCCCACTGGTGACTGGGGTCTTCTCTCTACCCTGCTCTGCAGCTGGCACGGTGGCAGGGACAGCACAGCTGGCTGCAGAAGATGCCCCTGGAGCCACAAGGGCCTTTGAAAGCCGCTGGTCCAGCCCTGTTACTCAGCTTGCTGAGCACCCTAGATGCTGTTCAGGAGGCAACTACGGACACTGTGCTTTGTGTCAGAAACGGGAGAAACCGCCGGAGGCAGCATACTTGTGGCCAGCTGGGTGACTGCCCGCAGGCTGTGCTGATGTAAACACAGTCAAGTCCATGAAACACTCACTCATCCCCAGGGCCCCCAAAGGCTTCGCACAGCCTGACTTGGCCCCCATCCCCTCCTGCAAGGCAGGGACAGTGCTCACCTTCACGGGCTGTGGGGTGGCCGCGATGATGGGCGGGTGGCTCTGCATGGGCTGGGGGGCTGGCGTAGGTGGGGGAGGTGGCTGAGGTGGCACTGGTGGGGGCGCCTGCAGGGGTTGGGGTGGCACCACTGTCATGACAGGCGTCTGGACGATGAGATCTGGGGTGACGGTAGGGAAGGTGTGGGGTGCGGCCTGCACGGGTGGCGGGTTCTGCTGAGGGGTCTGAGTCTGCGGAGGTGTCGATGCTGGCGCCGTGTTTGGTACCGTGGAGACGCCAGGCTTTGCCATCCCTGAGGACAGAGAAAAGGAGGGCGATCGGGAGCCGCCTCTGGCCAGGTGGCCGGCCTCACAAGGGCATGCCCCTATGCTAGCTGACATCCAGAGACACAGGGACCTCAGCAGCTCTCGTGCTGCACACCTGACCTGACCCCTGGCCCCAGGAAGCAGGGCTCACTCCATTTGTGTCTGCTTCCAGGGTGTCCTGCCATAATGCCTGGCTTGGGCAGAAACCCTCAGCATGCACAGAAGCCTAACCAAGGGTGCAGGGCACCAGCTGCATGCTGGCACCAGGGCTGAGGCTGAGAGTGGAGGAAGTGCCCCCTGGGAGCTATTCTTATTCCAGAAGCACCACCTGGGAGTGAGCATCTGGTCGGAGCTAGTAGTGGCAGTCTTCACCAAGGCTTCTGGAAGCTGGCGGGACCCAACCTGGGCCTCAAGGGACGTCGGGTGGTTGCCTTGGTGACTGGTGCAAGAAGCTTCCCCACAGCCGACAGGCGAGCCTGACCATCAGTGGCTACTGGATGTGCCCATCCAGCTCCAAACCTGGGCACTACTGTTGACCACAGCTGTGCCATGAGTGGGTGGATGCTTGCCAGCACACATGGAACTGGGGCCAGGCCCGAACCAATGGTCCCATGGCCTGCATACTCATGTGCCTTGATGCTCAGTGTTCTACAAAAGCAACTGCTCCTATAGATCCCCTGGCACCTCAAAGAGCAAGGGGCGAGTGCTTTGCCAGGTCACCTTCCACTGGGCACTGCTCCCCGACTTCGAGCAGAGGAGCTGTCCCATGGCCCGTGTATGACCAGACCTCTGGTCCCAGGGAAGGGACTCAACTCTCTGCTAAAACAAAAGCCTCGGCCAGGTGGATGATGAGGACTGTTTCTCAAAGTGTGAAACAGCCAGGGGCTACCAGATGACACTTGCTCCTTGGCCACCCATGATGTTTCCCTGGGCTGTCTGGTTTTCCAGCCTGTAGCCCTGCCCTCAACCCCTGGCTTCAGAACAGATTCTGAGCCCAGCACAGAGCTGAAGTAAAGAGAAAGGTGCTCTTTGGGTGAGCAAACAAGCCAAGCTCTCGTCCCCTCATGCAAACATCACCCCTCTGCCGTGTGGATCAGGAGCTGCAGAAGGCAGCTCCTAAGGACTTTCTGCACCAGAACCATTTTATTTCATGATCTACTGCTGCCAGCTGGCCTTGGGAACCCTGTGTCAAGGAGGCGGGGTAGGGGAAAGGGGGAGGTCGGAGACAGGCTTCAGGGGGAGGAGCAGCCACAAGCAGGCATGGCTCTGATGCAAGTTCGTGCAGGTATTTCAAATGAGTGGACCCTGAATTGCTAGGATTGGATGGAATGTTGGCTAAAATTACTTTTGGTTGGATTAATGTCTTTTTCCTACAATGGAAAAGCAAAGACCATCTGGTGGGATGAAGAATTCAAATAACTTAAGAAGTGCTTTGAAATAGGTCTACTTCCTTTCTAACCAAAGTCCATGTCCATCAAACCAAAAAACCAAACCTGTTGCCATTGAGTTGATTCTGACTCATAGCTACATTATAGCACAGAGTATAACTGCCTAATTGGGTTTCCAAGGAGTGGCTGGAGGATTTGAACTACCAACCTTTTGATGAGCAGCCAAGCTCTTAACCACTGTGCCACCTGGGCTCCTAAGTCTACCACCCCGCCACCAAAAGCCAAACAAAACAAAACAAACGAACAAAACACCCCAGTCAATTCCAACTCATGTTGACTCCACGAGTGTCAGAGTAGAACTGTGCTCCACAGGGTTTTCAATGGCTGATTTTTCAGTAGTGGATCTCCAGGCCTTACTTCCAAGGCACCTCTGGGTGGACTCAAACCTCCAACCTTTTGGTTAGCATCCGAGTATGTTCACTGTTTGCACCACCTACGGACTCCCCCTCCTCAAAGAAAGGGCCCCACTATTTCTACTTGGGGAAGGGAGGTCCCACAGTCAGTGACCCGATGGGGCAGGTTCACCACTAAACCAATCCACCGTGTCCAAATAGTACCCCAGCAACCTGTATACACTGTGGCCGCCTCCCCACCACTCCCACACCCCAATCAAATTTGGGAATGGCACAAAGGTCAGAGAGAACACAGCCAATCTCTGTGCCATTTCCTGCTGCCTGGGGTAGGGACACTGGCAGTGCCAACCTGCTTCTTTCCTTCCGCGTCCTCGTCCTTTCGCCTGGACGATCATGATCTCGGTTTCTTCGGTGGGCAATTCATTGATTTTTTGCAAGAAGAGCTTCTCCAGAGCTTCAGCCATTAAGACGATGTCATCTCCAGGCTAGGTGGGGGAAACATGGGGGTGAGTTGGACAGCCCTTCCCAACTCTCCAGACTGAGCGAGAGTACCCAACCCATTGCAACCCCCTGCCCCAAAGCGCCAGGCATTATCTCCAGGAGGGTTCTTCCCAATCCAAGCCCCCGACGTCACAAATACTCCCCTTCCTACAGGTGCCAAGCCAGCACCTGGTCCCCCTGCCTCCCTCTTGAGTCTTCTCTGCTCTGGCCATCTGAGAAACCATTCTAATGCCTCACGCATCTGACAAGCTCATCAATTCCTGACAGGGCCTCCCTTCATTTCTGGTCTGCCCCGACACTTTAGATCTACTCGAATCATGCAGGCCCTCATGCCACAGACACCTCACTAGGCTCCATTCCCAGCGGGTCCCATGGCAGCGCAGTGGGTCTCCCTACTCTGCTGTTGCGCCGTGATGCGCTGCCCCATGTGACTCTAAGCTGGAAGGGATCTCGCTCGTGCAAGCGCCGCGTGAGCCTCAGAGTACGAGCGGAGGCTTTTTAGAAAACACAGGAAGCTTCAAGAAACTCACCTACCCATCTCTTCTGGGCCATTCTACCACTACACCAGCAGAGGTCAAAAGCTGAGTTCTGTCTGGGGTCTGCCTCCAGAGCCGCTCTATTTGGGAGGGTGGGTTTTAATCACGACTGTGGTTTCACTGCGAACAAAGGACCAGCCTCATGGCACAGCTGAGCCCCAGGATATGGCCATGGGGCTGAGGAACAGCCTTTGGGTCTGTGCGTAAAAGGTCGAGGGGACACTCGAATCCAAGGCTGGGACCTGTGAGCAGCCATGCCTGGGTGTCTGGGAGACTGTAGCCCACGAAGCCCTTGGTCCTGCAGCCCCTGCGCCGTCACTCGGCTTCTGCTCGAGCCACCTCTGCACAACTACCTCCTAGCAGCCCCCTCCTGACAGTTTACGTCACCCACGTGGACACTGTAATGAGCCGTTGCCACCATCCTCACACCTTCTCCACCAGACAAGCTCAAGGACCTGAATGTGAAGGGCACTGGAAGCCTCAGTTTCAGGTTAACAAGGCCAGCTTGACTAACTGGCCCTCTTCCCCGCAAACGACATACACACACAGTCACAGGCACCATCACAGCCTAGGACCTTCGCCTGCAACTGCTTCTTCCTGCAGACTCAACCCCACTGGCTCCACACTCCTGCCCCACACCTGCCCCTGCCCCACCCCCCACATGCCCGTGCCAAGCTCACCTTGTTGTAGATGTAACAGTTTGTAAACATTGTGTTGAAGTCCTGAATACATTCCTGAGCATTCCAGTAATAGTTGTTTTCCAAGCGCTTCTTTATTGTCCCCATGTCCATGGGTGTCTTGATGATCTTGTAGTAATCCTGGTGGGGGGGTGGGGGGTGGACAGAGAGAGCCATGTGCCAGGGTCCCCTCGGCCGCACACATGGGCCAGGTGGCCTGCACCACCAGGCCACCCCACAGGCCAGAGTGCTACCGCATCCTTGGCCAGGGCCCCTGAGGGAGACCCCAAAGCTGAAGTGACTACGCATGAGTCCCGAGTGCTAGGGGTCCTTGGAGGGGATGTGCTCAGATCCCCAGTGGGAAAGGGGTAGGTCTGCCAACTGCCCTGTTTGGAACAAGTCTTTACTGAGATTTATGGCTTTCCTTTTTTTTTTTTTTTTGATGTTGAAATAGCCTTTCATTTTAAGGTAATAATGCACAAAACATACAGTCTTTAAAAAAAAAAAAAAAAAAAATCAGTTCTTAGCTGGTAAAACCACCCTTGGCAAATCCTATTTACCACCCCCTCTTTAAAATTTTACACATCCATAAAATCCCAATTCCGTGAGGCCAGGGTTTGAGCCGCCACCCAGTTCCTGCTTTCTGCCTCACTACGGTGCCACCAGCAGAACCCTCTTCGCTCAGTTTGGTTCCCTGACTTCCTTTCTCACTTGAATGCAGCCCATGTCTGGGTGACTAGTGTCCAGAGTGGGACTTTCTCATGTGGCTGGAGTGACAGCAAAGGTGGCTGAAGGTAAGACTGGCTGCCCTGCACCCCCCACTCCTGCCATGTTGGGAGCTGGGTGTGATGGGAGAAAAGAACCATGGGAACAGCAGGTGTGTCCAGGGAGGGCAGACCTGAGCTGGGTCCATGGGGGTGGGGAGAGGACGTGGGTGGCTGTCAGGATTTGGGGAGCTGAGGGCCAGCCAAGACCAGGAGGCCACATCTGCCTCTGAATGTCCAGTAGGGGGCGAGCCTCCCAGTTTGGATGACACCCTTACTAATCCCAGGGAAACGCTCTCTCAGGAGGTCAGAGATCACGAAGAAACACGGGTCACTGAGGTGAACTGCACAACATGGGCTCCCCTAAAACACTCTCCTTGGTAAGAAAAACCACAAGCCACACAGGGGATGCAACCATGCCGCTTTAAAAGGGAAATCCCGCTGATGTGAGCGGGAGGACATGCAAACTGTAGTTCCATCAGAAGTCCCAAGAGAGGAGGAAGTCTAAAGAACGAAAGCCCTTGGCAACAGTGCACCTCCATGCTGCTGAACAATGACTGGCTCAGTGCCACAGGGGGAATCCCGAGAGCCCCCAACCCTCGGGAGACCCCGCAGACCCAGCCGCCAAACCTCGGACCTGACCCAGTAAGATCCAAACACAAGAAGCTAATAATAGTAGGTACGGACCTAGCCCTTGAAATCAGGCTCTGAACTATCTCCACAACTTTTCTGTGAACCTAAACCTGTTCTAAAACCAAGTTTCTTTAGAAAGAATCATATGAGGAATTTAGGGATGGGTAAAATCCCTGGTGGCGTAGTGGTTAAGTGCTACGGCTACTAACCAAAGGGTTGGCAGTTCGAATCTGCCAGGCGCTCCTTGGAACCTCTATGGGGCAGTTCTACTCTGTCCTATAGGGTCGCTATGAGTCGGAATCGACTCGACGGCACTGGGTTTGGTTTTGGTTGGTTTATAGCACCACATGTGTTTCCAGATCAGACCCTGGAAGGCCAGGCACCCAGGGGCCTGTACACAGAGGATGGCAGCTCCCAAGGCTGGTGTGGCCAGCCCTACCTACACAGAAACACCAAGAGCTGCATTCTCCAATTATTCTATGCAGGTTTTATTCTATGACCAGAAGTCTCTTAAAAGGGAGTGAGGTATTGAACGGTGTCTGCCAGACTGAGGCGGCCACGGTGTGCCAAATGGCTCAAGGGCAGCTGGACCATAGAGAGGACAGTGCAGGAGGAGGAAGACAGGCGGAAGTCTTCAGTGGGGAGGGGACTGACCGGTGGGCCACCCTAAGGAAAAGTCCAGTAGGGACAGAGGCCAAACACAGGTCAATGCCTGGAAGGCAGCAGAAAGGAGATGAAGAAAGCACTTGTTCTTGGAGGCCCTAATATCACCTCACAGAGAAGCCCTGAGAACCAGGTTGCAGTGAGCGGGGGTTGGGGGGCCCCCTGGTCTAGCCCCGCCCCCAACTCTCTGCCAGATCAGAATTGATGGCAGATCAGTGCCACCAATGAGAGGATCAGCCTCCTCTTCCTCCCTCCAGAGAGGGGTTGCTAAGGGCAGACAGCAAGTCACAGGGATGGGGTAGGGGGGAGACTCAGACACTCTTCCCCAAGTAGGGTGGTTCTGACTCCTGCCTCCATTTCACAACACTCACCTCAAACCCCCAAACCACTTGCCCTCAGGCCACCCACCTTGCACTGTTGTGCTGGCTTGCATTGGCCCCTCAACCACTCGGCTCTGCCCTCTTGGGGTCTCTGAGCCCCAGCTTCCCCTTTCTCCACGGGCTCTGTCCCCTCCTTGTTCCCGCCCTGCTGCTCTGCCCAGCTACTTGTTTTGGTTAATGCAAGAGGAGCTGCAGACCCTGGACTTGGGTGGACCTCCCATCCAGTCTGCAGCACCTGGCTCCTGGACAGCTATCACAGACACAGGGGAGCTGCGGGTGGAGGGGACAGGTCCCAGAGGCTGATAACACCTACATGTGCACTCATGGCTCCCTCAGCCCCAGCTCTGACTAAAGGCAACAACCACTACACGTCCATCCCCTGCCCTATTTTAGAGGGAGCCATGTGGGGCCCGGCAAACAGCAGAGGACAAGGTTTCCTTGGGGAAGAGAAAAAATCAAAGCATTTATCCTGTCTGCTCCCCGAGGTTCAGTTGGAGATACAAGTTGTGCTTCCAGAACCACCTGCTGGGATGGGGGCAAATGGAAATCTCTCAAGGGAAGGAGAGAGGAGTGCCTGAGAAACGGGAACGCCCGGCAATATCTGTCCAGCCATGCCTGAGGAGAAAGAGCCCAAAGCCGCCAAGGGCTCCAACTCCAGCCCACTGCAGAACCAGACAGGAATCTGAGTGTTCCTTCGCCCCTTGTTTTAGACTCTACACCGTTTGTTTTGTATCCTTATATCTGAGGAATCAGTTACTGTTTATGACTGACTCACCAGGGTGCTAGAGGCACTCAAGGCCAGATGCTGGACTTTCCTAAGGACTCCCACTCTGTCCCTATGGGTGCCCTCCCCAGCAAGGACGTAGGAGGCCTGACCCCACTACTCACAGGGAGGTTGAGCTTGACGGCGTCCACGGGCTGCTGGAAAGGCCACGCGAACTGGTGTCTCCATAGTGTCTTGAGCACCACTTTGAGCAGGTATTGCAGCTGGTTGGTCTGCCTCTTGGGCTTGTTGGGGTTGGAGGTCTCAGGGGGCGGGGGGTTGGCGCTGGCTGAGGCGGTTGGCTGGGGCTGGGCCTGGGCCTGCGGCGTGGACATCTGGGTAGTTTCTAGTCCATCCCCCATCACGGGCAGATTCCTCAATCTTGTCCCAGGGCCGCTCTCCACAGACATGCTACCGATCCCATCACATTCTCCACCGGGCACTCTGCAGTAAGAGAAGGCCTCATAAGAGTGAGTGGCAGGTGTGCCTCATGGCCTGGTCCAACCACAGCCGTTACGGTGGGGATGGAGTGAGCCCCACTGTGCTCTAGGCAGTGACTGCCCTGCTGCTTCCTCCCTCAAAGGGCTTCCTGCCGCCTGCCTCAGACTTGTCACCCAGCAGAGAGGGACCACGTCCACGTGGCAAAGGACATGATTGCAGGTGCTATGCTGTAGGAGGAACAAGGAGCCCTGGATCGCAAACTGCACTCCATCCTCCCACCTGCGAACGCTACTTGTGTGTGTGTGAGAACTGCCCCCACATACCGCGCTTATATTACCATTCCTGCTTGCATTTGTGCATCTAGGCCACAGAGCCTTCAGTGACCATGGGCTGGGCCAGGCATGGAGGGAGGCGGGCCAGGCATGGAGGGATGGTGGGCCAGGTGGCGGCTGACCCGGCCACCTCTGATGCTGTGTGGGTTCAGAGGGCACCCCAATGACTGAACTTTTCTTGGCAGCTGAAAACCAACTGTGCACATTTGCTATTTGTAAAAACCCAACAAGGAAACTGCTTTATAACCAGCTGGTCAAAGCCTGTCTGCATGCACCTGCCGGTCAGGGGCAAATATGTCTTATCATTATGTGGTCCCAGCAGCACACAGTCCACTCTCAGCAGCAAACTAAGGGCACCTGGCCAGTAGCAAGGAGAGTGCCTGCTTGGCATGCCCAGGCCACTTGCTCCATCTGTGCACTGCCTGCTGTGTCACTGCCCTACTGGCAAGAATGAGGTACAATCGGTTGGTGTTAAACCCATCTCAGCAGTAGGGAGATGCAATGAGCTGGGGCTACCCGCCCTTACCAAGCACCCTTAGGAACAAATGCAGGAGTTCAGTGGTGAAAACCCTTCTGGCCAAGGAGTCAGGGAAGGATGGGAGAAGTGTGCAATTTCAGGATTCAGGACTTGGAGGGGCAGGGAGGCCTCACTGGGACAACCTGACTGGCTCACGTGGTTTGACCCCGGAAGGTGCTCACTAAGGACACAGCACAGGCCCAGGCCCCAGGAGCACGCTCTCGCCCACCCGTGGGAAACATGGCAGACCCCCCGACCTGTCTTTTTCAGACTCCGGGTGGCTCAAGAGGCAGCTCTGAGCCAACACAACATTCCCCATCGCCTCAGCCCAAGGGTAATTGAAACCAAGGGTTCCACAAAGATGTCTGTAAATAGACTCTGCCATATTACCATCTTATGCCTCAGTGGGCGTCTGCAGTCCGGGGCTGTGGGAGCTGGACCTCCTGCTCTTGCCCTGCACGCCTGGCCTCTGACCCTGAGGGCTAGAGGGTGAGCTGAGAGCTGACAAGAAGCCAGAGAAGCCACCAATGCCACAGGGACAGCTGTGTCCACCATGGTGCTTCGCTGGCTGCAGAGGCAGCTACCGCCTGGCTAGGGAAGGCATGGGAGTACAGCTCTCATGAAGAGGCTGCCACAGGAGAGCCAGAAAGGGGGTTGGGGGGACACTGGACAGGGAGGGCCCAGGTGTGAGAAGCCCCAAGGCTGCACAGGCAGGACTCTGAAGGGGGCATGGTGCAAATCCAGCACAGAGAAATTGGCTGATTAGCAACCACAGCAATGAGCACATTGTGCTGTGGGTCTCACAGACGACATCTGAGAAAAATCTTGGCTTGCTTTAAAAAGAAGGGTTGCTCTTCCCTACTGGCAGCATTCGTGGTTCAGTGGCAGAATTCTCTCTTTCCATGTGGGAGACTCCGGGTTCGATTCGCAGCCAACGTACCTCATGAGCAGCCACCACCCCTCTATCAGTAGAGGCTTGTGTGTTGCTATGATGTTGAACCAGTGTGAATGGTAAAATGAGTTGTTTATGTGGCTTTCTGCTTTGGTTCTTTGGAAAAACAGTTCGGGAGGTTTTCTCCCCAAGATCTCAAGAGCTAAGGTTGCCCTTGTCCTCCCAGACTGTTCTCTACCCCAGAAGGTCTATTATTTTCGTTCAGGTTGATTGACACTTCGAGTGAGCCATAAAAAACTTCATGGTTTGATACTTTCTGTCTAGCCCTGGGCTACAGTCTGCTCTGTGACTGGTCTATTTTACATACCTTGCGGGGACTGTCCAACTTGCTTTGCAAATTGGTGGCTTGAAAATCTACCCAATAGGACTGAGTCACTTGTGGGGACTGGTGGGTTTGTGGTCCTGCTGGAAGGGCCATGTCTTGAAATCGACAAGGAGTTTGCTTTATAAGCAGTGAACTGCACAGAGGTTTTTAGAGGCAAGAGGAAAGAAGACAGAAGCAGCAGAGACAGGTGTGGCGAGGGAAATCCTAAAAGAGCTGTACTTCTTAAAAGGACTGCAATGGGTCAACGGCTGTAACACTGAAGATGGCGAGAAGCCCGGAAAGAGCCCTGTCACGGAGCCAGAGGTGAAAGGCCCAGAAAAGGCCCTGCAGCAAAGCTGGGGGTGACAGGCCTGGAAAGGGCCCTGCAGCAGTCCGTGGTGATGGCAGAAAGCTGCTACCAGGAAAGCAGCTAAGAGAACTGAACAAGCTGCTACACTGGCTATGAGCCGGGCCAGTCAGCCATGGAGACTGATGGCTGGGAGAGTGAAGGCAGAGGCCATGCATGGCTGAGAGGCGGAGTGCACAGCTGAGAGAAGGGCCTGCCTGCTTGCCTGCATGGCCATGAGGAGCTGAGAGAGCTGTCCTGCACTGAACAAGGAAGGGATGTACTCCCTGCTTCAGGGCAGTCTTGCAAACCTTGTCTATGTGCTTCCAGATCCTGTTCCTAAATCCTAAACTGTTCCTGTTACTTCCAGGTTGATTCTGAGTTGTAGTATGGTAACTTTCTTAATATGACTTAACTGTAAACAGGGGCTGTGAGTTCTGTGTGACAATCTTAATGAATTCCCTAACCTAGCAGAGAAGTAGTGTCATGAGGTAAATGACTAGTGTCAAAAATGGTGAAAAAAAAAAAAAAAGTTGCAGAGTGGAAATGTGTCTGACTTCCACTTTGTAGGAAACAGCTTCGTGCTGATTCTGATTCTTATCCCTCGGGAATCTAGGCAATTCCTTACAGTGCAACACAACCGGTTTCAACAAAGCTCCCAGGCTACAATGGACTAGGAAGAAAGGCCCTATGGCTCACAGATCATGCGATGGTGCAGGACCGTGCAGCATTTTGTTCCATTGTGCATGGGGTGACCATGAATTGGGGCCAACTTCACAGCAGATGACAACATTCTTTCCCCTCCTTTCCACCAAACAGATGCAAGATTTAAGAGTGCCTTTTACCTATTCAGAGATGGGATGCAAAGCCAACAGCAGAAGACAACGCTGTGGAAGGGACATGCTCGTGCCAGCTGGAATGAAGACCCAGAGGCGCTGAGGACAGGGTGTGTTCTCAGTGATGCTGGTTAGATGTCTAGAGGGGTCTCATGTCCACTGCTACACAAGTGCATAGTGAGGCCTCCCACCCCAGGCACAAGTCTGGTATTCATACCCTGCACCCTCCAGGTCCTCGAAACTTGGACAGAGAGGACAAACTACAAGCAGCCACCCTGATGCCAGCCCCACCTGCACCACCTGGCTCAGGAGGAATTTTCACAGAAGGGATTGAGGGCAGCTGCCACAAATGTGACATGGTGTTCAAGACGGGAAGAGAGACCTGAAGTGGGGAGGCCAGCCAGGTGGAGGCCCGTGGAAGGCACCCCAGGAGAAAAATGTGGTGGGCAGGAGTTCAGGGCAAGATGGGGCATCAAAAGACACTGTTGGTGTATAATCAGCCTGTGGTAAATGCAGGGCAGCAAGGCAGGGACACTGTGGGAGACAGGAGGGATGTTAGGTGTACTGGGACACCAATGCCCATGGTGACCAGCAAGAAGGAGAGAAAAGGGCTTCTCCAAGCTCAGACATTTAGTGGCAAAAGGGTGGGACTTGGAGAGGCAGGTCTATGGCTCCCTCAAGACAGAGCTGGTAAAGGGGTTGCTGGCCGGTTTGAGGTGGATGGACAGCCTTTCGTCACTTGGAGTGATTTCCCCCTTTCCTTTTCTTCTCATTCCCTTCCCAGCACTGACAAGAAAGTCCCAGTTGGGTGCCAGTGGAAAAGGCTGTGCTCCGAGGTATTCACAGAATGTGATCTGTGAGAATTTAACCACGTTGCTTTGTTCTCATGGGATTTAATGGTACTGATTTCCATCATCGAGTTCACTTGAAATACCTGAGTTTCCTTTAAAAACAAATGTATGGCTTTTGGTGATGGGAAAGTGGCACTGAGTGTGGAAGTAGTGAGCATAGCACAACCACAGTAAAGATGAGTGGTTGAGCACAAACAGAAGGGTATAAATACAATTAAAGTGAACGCTGACAAATGGTGATAAATTTAAATACGTCAATGAACCATTTGTGTGGAAAATGTAAAAAAAAAAATCCATTGGGGGATATACAATTTTGCTGTAACAGTGATAAAATATGTGCATGGTTAGATAGGTGCATATGCATATATATGCACAGGAAGGCATGTATGAATATGCTTACTAGACATAACCAGACACCTCATGGGACTGGTTTACTAGAATTGAGGGCTTAGGACCATAGTCTTGTGGGGCAACTCAGTCAATTGGCATAATATAGTCCATAAAGTCAATGTTCTACGTCCTCGTTTGTTGAGTAGCATCTAGGGTCTTAAAAGCTTGCGAGTGGCCATCTAAGATACAACTGTTAGTACCTACTTGTCTGGAGCAAAACAGAAAGAAGGAACCCAAAGATGTAAAAAAGAAACTAGTCTTCAGAACTAACAGTCTACACAAACAATGGCCTCACCTACCTTGAGACCAGAAGCACTAGATGGTGCCTGGCTATCACTACCAACTGTTCAGACCAGGGACTCAATAGATGGTCCTGAATAGAGTGGAGAAAAATTCAGAACAAAACTCAAATTCCTTAAAAAAGAAAAAAGCTAGGCTTACTGGACCAGGAGAAACTAGATGAACCCCTGAGGTTATCACCCTAGGATACCCTTTAAATTTCCAACTCAAACCACTCCCGGAGGATACCTTCAGTCAAATGACAGATTGGCTTATAAAATAAAAAAGAATCACACATGAGTACTGTGTTCCTCTAAATAAACGGTAAACATTTTCCCTAGACCAAAGGTGAGAAGGTAAGGGGGGGACAGGGAAGCTAGATTATGGGAAACAGGACAACCAGAATAGAAACAATGAAAGCTGATATAGTGTGAAAAATGTATCCAATGTCACTGAACAGTATGTACTGAACCCACCGCTGTCGAGTCGATTCTGACTCATAGCGACCCTATAGGACAGAGTAGAACTGCCCCATAGAGCTTTCCAAGGAACGCCTGGTGGATTTGAACTAGCGACCTTTTGGTTAGCAGACGTAATGCTTAACCACTATGCCACCAGAGTTGCAGAGGTGCAGTGGTTAAGAGCCACAGCGAGTTACCACTGCTAACCAAGAGGTTGGCAGTTCAAATCCAGCAGCCACTCCTTGGAAACTCTATGCAGCAGTTCTGCCCTGTCCTATAGGGTTGCTACGAGTTGGAGTTGACTCAACGGCAACAATATGTATAGAAACTGTTAAACGAGAACCTAATTTACTGTGTAAACTTTCACACAAAATACAACATTAAAAAAAAAAAAGTATGGGAAATAAGATGGAAAATTTTGTGGGTGGGGGGACCCACAAACCCCACCACTAACTAAACCAAGAGAGACAGGACAGGGGTGAGATTAGAGTCCTGAGGGTGGTGGGCCAGCCATGGACTGGGGCGTGTGGCCTGCGGAGTGCCGCCTGGAGAAGGCTGCAAGGACACCAAAGGGGCACTGGAACGTGAGAGGAAACACAGGAGGGCCAAGAAAGGGAGAGCAGGGTGGGGAGTCCACCCAGCCCCAACAGCAGGCTGGGACCTGGGAGTCTGTGAGAACCTGTCAGAGGAGAAGGCGTAGGGGTGGGGGAGGAGCAGCAGGAAGAAAGGAGCCCACTCTCACACCTTCCACAGTACCCAGGTAGAGGTGATCACTGGGCAACTACAGAAGCTGGGGATGGGAATGCAGCCAAGACAGGAGAGGGGACAGAGGGATAAGTGATGCGGACAAGTGCCAGTTCTTCAGTGAGGTGATCAAAACATGAGTTCCCGTCCAGATGTGCCTGACTGTCTGTCTGGAGGATCAGCACCAATGAGAAGGGACTGTAGTGGCAGAATGGATGTGTCCAAGGAGCAGAAAGGGCTGAGAGGGAGGGGGCCTGGCCACACAGGGAGGTGAATGTGAGCCAGAGGGAGGGCAGCAGCAAGGGGCCAAGAGTTGTATGGGCTGGTCTCCAACATCAGGCTTTTAGAAAGAAGCTTGGGAGCACAGGCAGATGTGGAGGTGGGGGTGGGGTGGGCCACCAGGCCACCCTCCCCCGCCAGCCGATCTCCCAGCCTTGCCCCAGCCAGGCTCCCTCGGCCCTTCCTGGGGGGAGAAGCACTGGGCCAGGGCCGCGACAGCACTGTCCTGCCTAGAGGAAGCAGCCCCAGTAAGTTTTCTATTAAGTCATGATGTTCTGGAAGTCTCTGAGGCAAGATGAAGCCAAGGTGCCAGTGTTCTTTGGGCCCCTTGGAACAGCTGAGCTAGGCTGGGTTGCACGCTTTCTCTCCAAGTGGGCAAGTGGCAAAGCACATTCTCAGCTAGCCCACTACTACTTCACCTTCACACCAGGTCCAGACAGGCCCCAGAGCCAAGGACAGTGACCTTTTCTGTTCACAAGATGGAGGTTTTTCTGAAGAAAACTTACTTCTCTAACTCTGCCTGCCTCATTACTATGCCTTAAACAGTCACCGAACCATGGCCAGATGCCGTGTCCCGCCACCAGCTCACATTCACATAGATGATGACTGTGAGATGTACCTAGTCTCACCCCATTTCAGAGAGGAGGAAACAGAGGCACAGAGCTCAGCGACTACCTGACCATTGGCCTAGAAGTGAAGGAGCCAGGACTGTACCCAGCCAGCGGCCCAAGCCTGCCTGACTCCTTGGTGGTTTCAGTGGGCCTGTGAGTGAGGATGCCCCCACCACCCAGTGCTCTGAACACAGTACCCTTCCAGGGCTCAGGGAGAGTGTCTGAACAGGTTGGCTTCTATCCATAACTCAAGTGACAAACGAAGTTCAAGATCCCCACACTCGGAGCTACTGAGGTTAATTCCATTAGAGGTAGTCAGTTCAATGGTTTAAAATCAGAAAAAAGTGTGCATCAGGGTTGTATCCTTTCGCCATATTTATTTATTCAATCTGTATGCTGAGCAAATATTCCAAGAAGCTGGACTATATGAAGAAGGACTCAGCATCGGGATTGCAAAAGACTCATTAACAACCTGTGATATGCAGATGACACAACATTGTTTGCTGAAAGCGAAGAGGACTTGCGACATTTACCGATGAAGATCAAAGACTACGGCCTTCAGTATGGATTACACCTCAACATAAAGAAAACAAAATTCCTCACAACTGGACCGATAAAAAACATCTTAATAAAAGGAGAAAGGACTGAAGTTGTCAAGGATTTCATTTCACCTGGATGCACAATCAACACCCATGGAAACATCAGTCAAGAAATCAAATAACATATTGCATTTGGAAAATCTGCTGCAGAAGACCTCTTTAAAGTGTTAAAAAGCAAAGACGTCACCAAGAGGACTAAGCTGTGCCTGACCCAAGCCATGGGATTTACGATTGCCTCGTGCATGCAGAAACTGGACAACGAGTAAGGATGACCAAAGAAGTACTGATGCATCTGAACTGTGGTCTGGTGAAGAATATTGAACATACCAATCTTCTGCCAAAAGAAAAAACAAATCTGTCTTGGAAGAAGTACACCCAGAATGCTCCTTAGAAGGGAGGATGGTGACACTTTGTCTTACTTACTTTGGACATGTTATCAAGAGGGACCAGTCCCTGGAGAAGAACACCATGCTAGGTAGAGGGTCAGCAAAAAAGAGGAAGACCCTTAACGAGATGAACTGATACAGAAGCTCCAACAATGGGATCAAGCATAGCAAAGACTGTGAGGCAGCGTTTTGTGGTTGTACACAGGGTTGCTATGAGTGGGGACCAATCGGATGGCACCTAACAACAACAAGAAATCAGTTTAAATTCAAAGGCACAAGTGACATATGTTCGATAGATGAGGTGGACTCGGGGGCCAGGAGTTCCTTTTAGAAGACAGCTGGAGACGACCGAAGGCAGAAGACATCCATGCTCGTGATGTGGAGGGTTGCCAGGCAATGATGGCTGAACCAAAGGAATCCATGCCATGTCCAGAACTTCCAGTTGGCCTGCCTGACTAGACTGCCCAGCCAGCCGCTCTGTGAGGTCAGCGTGCCTTGAGGCCACATCCTGAACCAACCATGCTGTGGAACCCAGGCAACCTACACCTACTGGCTCAGCCCTCCATGTCTGCAGGAAAGAGAGAGCCTCAGGAAGCCTCCAGAAGCCACTCATCTCTCAGAGACAGGAAATCTCTCAGAGATGGTAACATGAAGGAAGGCAACAGAATGTCTAGTCAAAAGTCTGCTTCAGACTCTGGACAAGAGGCGCCTGGTGAGAAGCTCCACCCAAGAGCCAGAGGACTTTTTCTGAGGCCATGCTCCCTGTGTGAGTTCTCCCCAGAGGCGGCTCCACTCCCCAGGCCAGGCCTTTACCTCTCTTACCTCCTCACACACAAACCCTGTGCTCCAAATATCCGGTTCTGTGCCCCAAAGGCTGCCTGGCCCCGTCCCCCGCAAGCACCTCCCTGTGGAGGTTGGATCTCTCCCAGCCTTGCCTGCACACACACCTGGGAGCCGCGCCATCTTCACCCCCTTCCCGCACTCCCTGCGACTCCTACACTGGAGGCGCTCTGACAATGCTGACTCCTACACCCACCTGCAGACGAAAGGAAGAACTGACAGCCTAAAGTCCTGGGGCAGAGTAGACAGGAAACGCCACTCAAAGTCGTAAGTCTAAGTGATGCAAAGAGGCTGCCCCTCTCAGGTTTCGTACTGAGACAGGAATGCCAGGAGACAGGAAGAGAATCTTACCTTCTGTTTCCAACCCAAAGCTGGCTGCCTGACTCAGAATCTACTCCCAGTAGGAGCCCTACACCATGCTTCCAGTTGAAAGGAATAGGGAACAGATGAGGAGATACTAGAGCTGAGCATCGTGGTTCCCAAACTGAGTGCTGAGGAGCCCTGGCTATCCCAACGAGCTTGGTGGGGCGCTGCGGGAACTCTGAGCACGGGCCATCCACAGCTTTCACGTCAACCTGCACCATGTTCATTCTGACAATGTCACATCTTGCCAAGCCTGGTGTGCAGCAGTCGCTGTAATAAGAGCACAACGATGCAAAAAGCCACACGGAACAGGAATCATGGTGCTCGGGTGCCCAGGTTTGAGCTTGCAGCACCCAACACGGACACAAACCCACCAGCAAGGAAGCATGGTTATTTAAGGATGAACTAAGAATACTTTTCCTTTCAGTATCTGTGTTTTATTTTCTCAGTCACACAGCTGTTGGGATATTAATATTTAACGAGTTGCCGGGCCCTAACACACTATTATACAAAACTGTTAAGTATTTCTTTTGGCCTAGGAACATCATGAAAAACTTGAGACACTAAGGGGGCTATGGACCAGGAAAGTCTGGGAACTTCTAGGTTAATGGAAATAAAACAGAAAGATGTTTCCTGCTCACATCCCCAGACCCTCTGAGGAAGCCCCCCGACGTGCTTCACTATCATCCCAGCTCCTCTGAGGGGTCTCAGAGGAGGTCAGACAGCACATACAGATGTTGTTGTTAGAACGCTGTTGAGTCTGTTCCGACTCATAGCGACCCTATGCACAACAGAACAAAACACTGCCCTGTCCTGCGCCATCATTACAATCGTTATGCTTGAGCTCACTGTTGCAGCCACTGTGTCAATCCACCTCATTGAGGGTCTCTCTCTTTCCCGCTGACCCTGTACTTTGCCAAGCATGATATCCTTCTCCAGGGACTGATCCCTCCTGATAACATGTCCGAAGTATGTGAGACGCAGTCTCACCATCTTTGCTTCTAAGGAGCATTCTAGTTGTACTTCTTCCAAGACAGATTTGTTCGTTCTTTTGGCAGTCCATGGTATATTCAACATTCTTCGCCAACACCACAATTCAAAGGCATCAGTTCTTCGGTCTTCCTTATTCACTGTCCAGCTTTCACATGCACATGATGCGACTGAAAATACCATGGCTTGGGTCAGGCACACCTTAGTCTTCAAGATGACATCTTTGCTCTTCGACACTTTAAAGGGGTCCTTTGCAGCAGATTTACCCAATGCAATGCATCTTTTGATTTCTTGACTGCTGCTTCCATGGCTGTTGATTGTGGATCCAAGTAAAATGAAATCCTTGACAACTTCAATCTTTTCTCCGTTTATCATGATGTTGGTCATTGGTCCAGTTGTGAGGATTTTTGTTTTATGTTGAGGTGCAATCCATACTGAAGGCTGTGTGGTCTTTGATCTTCACTAAGTAAGTGCTTCAAGTCCTCTTCACTTTCAGCAAGCAAGGTTGTGTCAGCTGCATAATGTAGGCTGCTAATGAGTCTCCCTCCAATCCTGATGCCCCATTATTCTTCATATACTCCAGCTTCTTGTATTTGCTCAGCATACAGGCTGAACAGGTATGGTGAAAAGATACAACTTTGTCGCACACCTTCCCTGACTTTAAACCAATCAGTATCCCCTTGTTCTATCCGAACAACTGCCTCTTGATCTATGTAAAGGTTCCTCATGAACACGATTAAGTGTTCTGGAATTTCCATTCTTCCCTACATTGTCCATAATTTGTTAATGATCCACACAGTCGAATGCCTTTGCATAGTCAATAAAACACAGGTAAACATCCTTCTGGTATTGTCTGCTTTCAGCCAGGATCCATCTGACATCAGCAATGATGTCCCTGGTTCCACGTCCTCTTCTGAAACCGGACTGAATTTATGGCAGTTCCCTGTTGATATACTGCTGCAGCCGTTTTTGAAAGATCTTCAGCAAAGTTTTGCTTGCGTGTGATATTAATGGTATTGTTCTATAATTCCCACATTCGGTTGGATCACCCTTCTTGGGAATAGGCATAAATATGCATCTTTTCCAGTCAGTTGGCCAGAAAGCTGTCTTCCATATTTCTTGGCATAGACGAGTTAGCACCTCCGGCGCTGCATCCATTTGTTGAAACATCTCAGTTGATATTCCATCAATTCCTGGAGCCTTGTTTTTCACCAATGCCTTCAGAGGAGCTTGGACTTCTTCCTTCAGTACACCATTGGTTCCTGATCATATGCCACCTCTTGAAATGGTTGAACATCGACTAATTCTTTTTGGTATAATGTCTCTGTGTACACCTTCTATCTTCTTTTGATGCTTCCTGCATTGTTTAATGTTTTCCCCATAGAATCCTCCGCTATTGTGACTCAGGGCTTGAATTTTTTCTTCAGTTCTTTCAGCTTGAGAAACACCGAGCATGTTTTTCCCTTTTGGCTTTCCATCTCCAGCTCTTTGCACATGTCATTATAATACTTTGTTTTCTCGAGACGCCCTTGGAAATCTTCTGTTCAGTTCTTTTACTTCATCAATTATTCCTTTTGCTTTAGCTGCTCAACGTTTGAGAGCACGTTTCAGAGTCTCCTCTGACATCCACCTTGGTCTTTTCTTTCTTTCCTGTCTTTTCAATGACCTCTTGCTTTCTTCGTGGATGATGTCCTTGATGTCATTCCACAACTCGTCTGGTCTTCGGTCACTAGTGTTCAATGCGTCAAATCTATTCTTGAGATGGTCTCTAAATTCAGGTAGGATGTACTCAAGGTCATATTTTGGCTCTTGTGGACTTGCTCTGGTTTTCCTCAGTTCCAGCTTGAACTTGCGTATGAGCAATTGACGGTCTGTTCCACAGCTGGCCCTGGTCTTGTTCTGACTGATGATATTGAGCTTTTCCATCGTCTCTTTCCACAGATGTAGTCAATTTGATTTCTCTGTGTTCCATCTGGCGAGGTCCATGTGTATAGTCGCCGTTTATGTTGGTGAAAGAACGTATTTGCAATGAAGAAGTCGCTGGTCTTGCAAAATTCTATCATTCGACCTCCGGCATTGTTTCTATTACCAAGGCCGTATTTTCCAAATACTGATCCTTCTTCGTTTCCAACTTTCACGTTCCAATCGCCAGTAATTATCAATGCACCTTGACTGCATTTTTGATCAATTTCACACTGCAGCAGCTGATAAAAATCTTCTATTTCTTCATCTTTGGCCCTAGTCGTTGCTGCGTAAATTTGAATAATAGTCGTATTAACAGGTCTTCCTTGTAGGTGTATGGATATTATCCTATCACTGACAGCGTTGTACTTCAGGATAGATCTTGAAATATTCTTTTTGACGATGAATGCAACACCATTCCTCTTCGAGTTGTCATTCCTAGCATAGTAGACTATACGACTGTCTGATTCAAAATGGCCAATACCAGTGCATTTCACTGCACTAATTTCTAGGATATCGATGTTTTAAAGTTCCATTTCATTTCTGACGATTTCCAGTTTTCCTCAATTCATGCTTCATACATTCCAGGTTCTGATTATTAATGGATGTTTGCAGCTGTTTCTTCTCATTTTCAGTTGCGCCAGATCAGCAAACGAAGGTCCCGAAAGCTTTGCTCCATCCACGTCATTAAGGTCGACTCTACTTTGAGGAGGCAGCTCTTTCCCAGTCATCTTTTGAGAGCCTTCTGACCCTGGGGGGCTCATCTCCCAGCACTGTATCAGACAATGTTCCGCTGCTATTCATAAGGTTTTTACTGGCGAATGCTTTTCAGAAGTAGACTGCCGGTTCCTTCTTCCTAGTCTGCCTTAGTCTGGAAGCTCAGCTGAAATCTGTCCTCCATGGGTGACCCTGCTGGTATCTGAATACTGGTGGCATAGGTTCCAGCAGCAAGCAACACGCAAGCCCCCACAGTACGACTAAATGACAGACACGTGGGGGCACTTACAGATAGCACAACTATAATGCTGGTTGACTTTCAACACAAAGAAACTACTTTATTTCTGCTTCAAAAAGTACTCTTGACCTTATTTACAATCTAGCCAGTTTGTCCAGACGAGTCTAAAAACAGGCACCGAAAAATTTCAAATAAATCAGAAACAAATTCAGAAGATCAATGAGCAAGCTTCTACTTGCAAAGTTGGTGGAAGCCCCCCACCACAGCACCCCCACTGAGTCAGTCCCCCCAGGCGGCCCTCCTCTTTGACAACAGGGCTTTGGGGGCCTCTGTTCACAGGGCTAAGGTCCTTGGTGCCCCAAACGGTTTGCGCTTAACTACTAACCTAAAGGTTGGCTGTTAGAATCCACCCAGTGGTGCCATGAAGAAAGGTCTGGTAATCTGCTTCTATAAATACTACAGCCAAGAAAATCCTATGGAGCAGTTCTACTCTGTAACACACGAGGTCACCATGAGTCGGAATTGACTTGACAGTAATGGGTCTTGGTTTGGGTTCTCAGGGTCGACTCACGGCAAAGGAGCTGGGCCAAGTGACCTGTCCCCAGACCAAGGAGGGAGATTAGCTGGTGGTCACGAAAGGAAGAAGAGGAGGGCTTGGTCCTAGGATTCTGAGGACCTGCCTGAGAGGACAAGAGTGAGACCAAACACGCCTGGCCCAAATCAGTGCCATAGCAGGTTCCATGCATCTCAAGAGGCTGAATACAAACCTGGCGTCTGTGGCCAGCCGCATTTTGTACTGAAGCCAGTGACTGCCTCACCCCTTCCCACTCGTAGACCTTTCTCCTCAAGAGAGCTTGCAGGGAGCAGGCTGCAAAGGAGGGCGGGTGAGCAGGAAGGCTATATGACCGCAGCCACACGAGTGGGGGTGGGGCTGGCCACTTACTCAGCACTTGACCTCTATCAGCTTAGTGAACCCTCACAGCAACGCTACAAGGTGGTGTCAGCAACATTTTCGTTAACATCACCGCATGGTGAAGGAAAAATGGGTGGTGACCTGGTCTGCCCTGGTCACCTGGAGCTTTGTGTGCCCTGCACCCCTTCCCCTGCAAAAGCAGCTAAGCACCGTGACCCAGGAGCTGGGTCCCCAGCAAATGTCTACTAGAGGTATTTCCAAAGAATGTCATGCCCGTACACAAATGGGAGCAGAGACAGCCACACAGTCCCCCTGGCCATCTGTTGACAGCTGGAGGAGGCCGTGCCTGGGAGAAACCTAAGGCCATCTCCCTGTTGGCACAGACAGGGTTAGGGGGACAGAGACCAAGCTGTTACCTGTGCTTCTCAACAGTCAGGGCCTGGGGGAATGTGGGCTCAGCCTTATCTCATGCCAGGCCAGACGCTGGTCCATGCCACTGGGCTTAAGCCTTCTTAAGAGTTGATTATGAGTTTACAGCCGCACGCTCTCCAAACAGACGAGACTAACTGCCCTCTTTTGCATGGCTCCTATACAAACAATCACTGGGGAAATTCAAGATTCTCCCCAGATACAAAGAGATGAGGAGGGGTGACCTGGACTTTAGCAAAACGTGCAACTCCCGTATAGAAGTCGACTTACAGCAAATCTCATCCTACCCTGGGAGCACTCTTGCTGAAATATTGGGTACATGGTGACATAACTTACACACCAGAAAGTCCATCTGCCTGGTCCTGGGGCAGTGGCTGATCTGCATTCATGGCGGGTGGCCCTGGTCAGCTGCAATCTGTGCTAGTGGGGAAGCTCAGGTGCATGACTCTCCATCTGACTAGCTCAGGTGACTGGTGAGAACACTGCCACAGCATCAGCAAATAGCACTGCCTGGAGTCTACACAAACCTGCCATCAGAGCCTGATCCTCCTTTGTGAAGCTGGTGCACGCTCCGACCCGACCCCTCCGACTCGGTTCTGCAGTGTGCCTTGAACCACATGACCCAAGGCAGAGACAAGCTGGCCATCCTGCTGGGGGCTGTGTGACACGCTCAAGCTCTCTGTCACCCACCGGAGAGGACACAGGCCCACAGGGACCCTGCAGCCCAGAGGAGCAGGTGCCAGACCCGGGCAGCCCACAATCCTGCCAACCAGAAACCCAGTCCCTTTGCTTCAGGAACCAGACAGCAGGACCACTCGATTAGGGGTACTGAGAACTCTGCAGAAGACGCCAGGTGGTGGCAACAATGAATGCGCTCACCTGCTATCCAAAATGCTGGGGGTTCCAGTTCACCCAGAGGCACCACTCAAGAAAGACCCGGAGATTTACTTTTGAAAAACCAGCCATTGAAAACCCTATGGAGCACAGTCCTACTCTGACACTCATGGGGTTGCCATGAGTTGGAGTTGACTCCATGGCAGTTGGTGGTGGTGACAATTCCACACCATCTTTTCCCTGCAAAAGCTGTCTAGGTATGGTAAAAGGTATCCCTTGTCACCTATGCATTTACATCGCGGCATTGAGGGTTAAATCTGGGTGATGGACTGGTGAATTTAAAACGTGTTCCTGTGATGAGCATACAGTAAAAACAACACAAAACTCTGGTGCAGACGAGATCAAAACTGCTGGGCTAAAACATATTCCAGTAGATGTCAGCAAACCTTTTCTATAAATATTCCTGGCCTTGAGGACTATATAGTCAGTGTCTGCCACAATCACTCAATTCTGCCCCTGTACCTGATGGCAGTGGTAGACAATCCTTGAACAGTGAGTGCAGCTGTGTGTCATTAAAACTCTAATTGACCCACGGGCTGCAGTCTGCAAACCCCGGTGTTCCATATACTTCTGGACTTTTGTGGCAAGGCAAGGGAAAACTACGTGATAAAATGTTTAGTTAAAAGTCAGAATGAGAAGGCATAGAGGCATTAGGTAAAGCTGTGCATTAGGACAGGCACCTGGAAGCACCAGGTGAAGTGGAATGTGGATGACTACTGATTAACACTGAAAAACCAATAACATGGATCTATTTAGCCTATTACTTTTCCAATTTTACCCAGGCCTTTCTTTTGTGGCACCGCTGGGTAGGTTCAAGCAGCCAATCTTTAGATTAACAGCTAACTGCAAACTGCCTGTGCCATCCAGGAACCATGAGGGTGTGTGGCTGTTTTTCTGCCTCTCTCTAACTGTTCTCAAAGCAGCTTTGCCCCAGCCGAGTTCCCCAATGCCCCCATTCATTCAGTGTTTAGAGTCTTGGACGCTGTGATGGATACACAGTGGCGTCACTCATTCAGACTGTGTACTCCCATGGCCCGGGCCTGGGTTGTGCCTCCACAGGTAAGGTGAGGGCAACACTTCCTCCTGGAAGCTGTAACCCCATCTCCTTTACCCATCACCCTCACTTTATACCATTTATTTTCAGGAATTTGTTCTCCAACAGAGCTATCGTGTGGGCCATGGCACCAACATCAACTTAACACAATATACAAAATGCAATTTAACAAGACTGCTGGTGTGCATAGAAAAGTCCTACTTTGAGAGGTACGTCTCAAGATACCCAGAAAGTGATGGGGACAGCAGCAAGGCTGGTTTGTGTGGGGCTCTGAAAGTGGAGCATGCCCTCTGCCCAGGAGGCCCTGGGGAACAGGAGACTCAGGGGGCAGCAGAGTGGGCATGATGTTTGCCTTGGGAGGACGGAGAACTAAAACCAGGGAAGAGTCTAAGAATGAGAAACTTGGGCTAGTCAAACAGGCTAGTAATAGGGTCCTGGACTGTCCCAGGTGTAGACCCAGAAAGAAAACTTTTGAGGATAACGTTATGCGGGTCCTGTGAATGCTTCCCATTTCCAACAAAAGGATGAAACTGTATTCACTATCTTCATCAAGAAAATTTAAAACTAGGAAAAAGACAACTATGGTGTTTCCAGGGCACTGAAGCCCAGGTAAGTCATGTGGTCAGTGCCGACCACCAGGTGTGCCACCAAATGCCCGGCACAGTCAGTCTCCCAGAGGAGCAGGATGCCCCAGGGCAGAGGACAAAGCACATGTACGTCCATGCCGAGTACCATGCTGGTCACTTGTAATAAATGAAACAACACTCAACCAGTGACTGGACCACCAAATGGGAAAGCGACGTGTAGTGTCCTCTGGACACACCCACACTCACTGGGGCCAGAGGGGGTCCCGGGAACAGTGCTGGCACGAGTGTTAGAGACCCATGACCCTGTTGCCTACGCGACAGTTCAGCCACGACCACCAGAGCCCTCATGGGTGGGGAGAAGGCCAAACCAAGCCTTTGATGGCTAAGGAGACCCACCCAGGAGCCCGAAAGAGGCTGTGTGTGACAAGCAAGGCCATGGGGCGACTCGGGACTGAGACACAGAGCCTACTTACCTTGATGAAGAGCTGGCGCTTACGGGGTGTCCTTTTCCTCAGTGACGGTACCCTCTGACCTTCATTGTGAGGCTCAATTTTAAAAGACAGATCTGGAAAAAAGAAGGTTACATATGTCAGTATCCAGGTACGCTAAGAAGCAATTTCAGGGAAGGCCCCTTTTATCCTCACCTTGCTGTCAGGTACAGAACCCAGACAATGGGGGAGGGGTACGGGTGCCGTTCAAGGTGGAGGCACAATCACTCTTCTCAAAGAAAAGGGAGCAGAAAGTGACATAAAATCAATGTCAGAGTCAGAAAGACCCCAAGTCCCAGGTTTACAAAACAGGAACTGAAGACTACTGACAGCCCAAAAGACAACCAGTGAGAGATGACAGTGTCTAAATTGCTGAATTTGCCTGCAACTAACAGCCCCAGAGAGCTCCTGGGTGGTGCAAACAGTGAATGCACTTGGCTGCTAACTGAAAGGTTAGAGGCTCAAGTCTACCCAGAGGCTCCTCAGAAGAAAGGCCTGGCAATCTACTTCTGAAAAATTAGCCACTGAAAATCCTATATATAGCACAATTCTACTCTGACACACATGGATCACTGGGAGTTGGGAATCAATTTGACGGCAACTGGACAGCTCCGCCAGTGGGTGGAGGAGGAGGGTCACCACATGGAAGGGCGCTGGTGCCACGCCCCCAGGCCCAAATGCATTGGGTCACCATTTAGGCAATCCAGGACCCAGGCATCAGAATGTAGATTTTAAGTATTTATTATTAAGCACGTGTAATGACGTCCCAGTGAAAACAAGACCTGCGTCAACTTCAAGTAAGCTGCTGCAGGGAAAAGGGTAAAGGGCACAAAAAGCGAGGACTGCCTCCCCACAGGGCTCGCCTGCCAGCCCCTCTGTGAGCCTAAACGGTTTAAGTTTACTCCGCTACAAATGCGCTGGGCACATCCTAGCTCCCTGTGATCACTCTCCTTGACTCTCTAAGTCCTCCCAGATCGCAGACTGGGTGTGACTCCCCTGATGAAGAAGAAGCTGGTGCTCACCTCCCCTCTCTTGGGCCCCATGTCCTCCCACCAACGCTTCCCATGCCTTGTTCTATCTTGAGAACCCAGGGCCAAGAGCCAAACAGAAGAGGAGCAAAGAGACCTCCTCCCCCATATCCAGGAACACAGATCAGCCCCCATCAGCACACTGGCCCCACAAACCCTGCAGACAAGCCTCACCATTCTACAGACCTCTGGCGGCTACAACAAATGTCTGAGCTCCTCAGGCCAGGCACATGGACCGGAGCTGTAGCAGAGTACCCCCTCCAGCAGTCTAACACTTAATGGCGAACAAACTGGGCACCCTGTGAAGTGCCGCAAGAGGTACGGACACTCACAGGCCCCAGGCCTCATCAGGACAGAAGAGGAGAAAGAGATACTAGCAGAAAACGCACCAAACCCCAGCAGGGCCCGCAGTCTTCAGTGGTACAGAAAGGGAAGAACAGGAGGACTGATGGAGGGTGAGAACGGGGACTGCAGTCAGAAGACGAGGCACGCCACACTAGCACCGTATCTGCACACGCCAACAAACTGAACGTGAGCCACACATGCACTTTTTTATTTTCTACGAGCCGCAGTCATGTAAAAGAAACAAGTGAAGTTAATTTTCACAATACATTTTATCAACCCCCCCAACATAGCCAAAATATTGTTAATTTTAACACAAAATCACCATAAAAAACCAAGATACCTTATTTTTTTTTTAAATACTAAATCTTCAAAATCCAAGTGGGTACTTTGCAATGGTGGTGCAAACCGTTAAGTGTTCAACTACTAACTGAAAGGTTGGCCGTTCAAGTCCACCCAGAGTTGCCTCGGAAGACAGGCCTGGTGATCTGCTTCAGAAAGGTCGCGGTCTTTGAAAACCCTATGGAGTAGTTCTGCTCTGCACGTGCAGGGTCGCCAGGAGTTGGAACAGACTCGAGGGCAACAGTAACACTCTACACTTACAGCTCATCTCAAATCAGGCACTAAGTTTTCATCTGAAATACTTAATTGGTATTTAAATTTCATAAAATTTAATTGCACATATCCAAGTTGTTCCCAACATACTTAAAAGTCCTCCAATAACTGAACTGATCATGAGTTTAAAAATCAAGATCTGGATGAATTAAAATTTAGAACAAAAACACAGCTCTCAGTCTCTGAGCCCTGTCTGGAGTGCTCAGGGGCCAACATGAGGACAGAAGGCTGGACTGGCCAGAGCAGATCTAGAAGGCCTCCAGCGGGGCCCAGCCCATGCTGTGTTTAGGGAGTTTGGCCCCATCAGTCCTGCTCACCACCGTCACCATTCACTGACCCACCTGTGCTTCAACGTGACTTTTTACAAACTGAAATATTAAAAGAAAAGAAGAACATAATCCCGCGCAACAGGTGAACCTATTTGGAGGGGGCGTGCCAGACAGTTAAAAGACACTCTTGGAGAAACCACGGGAAATCTCAAGACAGGGTAGAATTGTTGCTAACTTTTTCATGTAACAATGGTGGTTTATAGGTTTTACAGAACACCCTGAGTCCTAAAGAGATGTCTGCTCAAGTACATACCGGTGAAGTATAACATCTGCAACTTACTTTCAAAGTATTTAGCCAAAAACCAGTGTGCATTTATACAGAAATAAAGCAAATGTGGCAAAACGTTAAGTGTTGAATTTGCTTTTGTTAGCAGCTCTGAAGAGAAAGCCAGCATGAGATTCAGCCCAGGGAGCATGGCTTCAAGGGAGCGTGACTACAAGTGGCTGTGGCTGGGCTGAGTGGGCTCCAGACCCCGAGGGCAATGCTGTGCCCAGTGAGACTGCAGGGTGCCAAAGGAGGCGCCACCCCTGCCCAGGTTGAAGCCCTAGTTCTCTCTGGAGCCGTGCACTTTGGGGTGGGCCTCCCTGCTTTGGGAACACTGCTGACAGGGCAGGGAGCAGGTTCCACACAGAGGCTTCTGCATGGACAAGAAAAAAGGGTGTGGGGGTGGGGGGTGGGCATGCTGAGTCAACTGGATTCCCTGGGGCTAAGGCCAAAGGAGAAGCCCAGAATTAATCTCAATCCCCAAACTATCTGCCAGGCAGAGAGGAATTTCATGCTGGTTTTATTCTATCCGCCTAGTTCCAAGTGTCCACACGGACAGCTGTGTGTCCAGGAGAATCTGGCTGTGTGTGGAGAATGGAGTGTGGCGCAGGGCACATCCAGGAGTGCTGGCCCAGGGCATGCCAGTGTGGGTCACTAAACCAGAGGAACGGTAAGGTGTCTGCACAAGGTGAATAGTTAATGTGAGAGAGTGGGAAGTGGAAATCATGCTAAAAAAACATGCTAGAACTGGTAAAAGTGAAGTACACAAAGGTTTTGAAAGCATCAGATACTGAAGGGGAGGAGCCCCTGGGTAGTGCAAATGGTGAACACACTCGGCTACTAACTGCAAGGTTGGAGGTTCGAGTCTACCTAGAGTTGCCTCAAAAATAAGGCCTGGCAATCTATTTCTAAAAATCAGCCGTTGAAAACCCTATGGAGCATCGTTCTACTCTGACAAACCTGGAGTCGCCGTTTCAACTTGAAAGCAACTAATCTTTTTTTTTTTTAAATACTGAAGGAGAGTTTGACTGAGGGGAACATACCAAAGGGGAACGCGAGATGAAAGAAGTTTCTCAAGAAGCCTCCTAAGTGCCAGCAAGGACCCTGTTGAAGGAGGAACTGGCATATAGGAGTCAGTGATAAGCGGGGTGATTACGAGTTGCCGCATCAAACACAAGCCCCCTTCCAGGGAACCACTGATACTGCCTTGGGTCCCCCACAACTAAGGTTTCCCATACCATGTAAGGACCCCTGAAGGCTTCACAGTTTTCTCTTGTTCTCTCTTGGCCGCTGAGCAGCTGGTGCTGGCTGGGACGCCCTGGAGCCAACGCCTGCAGAATGGCGCCGGGACAGTACAGCCGGGTGCTTTCCCAGCAGATGGAGGGCCGGGTCAGAGCAGGCTCAGTGAATGGCATGAATGAGCTTGTTCACCGGCTGAGGAGGACACGCAACAGTACCGTCTGCTGAGGGGAGGGAGAGGTCAGTGGGAGCGGCTTCGATATGCAGCCTGCCAAAGGCAGGCGAGGCTCAATGCCCCCGTCCCCTCCCTGCAAGGTGGCTCCAATGGGAGAGGCCTCTCTGAATCAAGCTGCTGAGCAACAGAAAGGCTGCATTCCTTCTACCTCTGGTGGCCCTCGATCAGCTCCCAGGCCCTGTCTAAGCCCTCAACAGTGTCTCCAGTTATCCTAGTAGAAAGCTAGCTTCTTACCTACTCAAAATCATTTCTCCGAGCCAAAAATCACTATAAGAATTGTTCAAATGGATAAAACCAAGAGAATGGAAGTTAGGAAAGATATGACACATGGGTAAGGTGTCCATGCGGGCACTGGGGACCATGGACAGGTCCCTACACTTGTTGACAGGAAAACCTAGGGTGGTAGAAGAGCCTCAGCCAGGGGCAGGCTAGGGAAGGCTTCCTGAGGAAATGACATTTAAATGTAGACCTGAAGGGGAAGAGGAATTCCCATTTTTGTCTTGTGGTAATGGTGGCATTTAGCTTAAACACAGGATCAGTTAAAACTAGTTGCTGTCAAGTCTACTCCTGCAAAGCCCCTGAGTGTTGGAGTAGAACTGTGCTCCACGAGGTTTTTAATAGATGATTTTTGGAAGCAGATCACCAGGCCTTTCTTCTAAGGCACCTCTGTGTGAATTCGATCTTCCAACCTTTCAGCTGACAATCAAGCACTTAACTGTTTATATCACTTAATTGTTTTTATTATCATACAGGTAATAAAAACAATGTGACCTTCAGGTCAGATGGGGCAGTGGCGTGGCATACACTTGGACACATGGAGGTGTGGGAACAAGGTGCTACTGAATATCGAAACCCAAAGAATGAAGCCCCTAAAGATCTATTTGGGATTAAAAATCAGCTCCTACCAAGTCCCCGCCCCCCCACCCCAATCTAATGCCATAAAAACCAAGACCAAGTCTGGGGACATGCAGATTATCAGAGGTGTCTGAAAGACAGTCAGTGCTAAACATTTAACATTTAGGACTGTACTATTTCCTATCTCTTCAAAACACAGAACTTACAATGGAATTTTCTATGAGCCTTCACCAATCCTGCTGCTGCGCTGGAACACAAAAATAGAATCTGTTCCCTTAGAGTTCACTGGTTGCCATAGGAATGGCATCAAAATGGATTATACTTTCAGGTGAAGAAAAGCACCATGGGTGCTGAAGATGAAAACCCTCATCGAATCCAGTTCTAACTCAAATCTCTTTAATAAGAAACGGGTGCACGGATACCCAGAACATTACCAAAACAGATATACTACAAGCTGGGGGAGAAAGGGATTTCACCCATTTGTTCAACACAAACGTATACACCCCAGCCTCGCATTAAGACCCTCTAGGCTACACCTGTTGGGGGTCTGCCCTACTGGCCCAGCTACCCAGATGCCTACAGAGCTCACAGCACACACAACTCCTTCTCGCTCTGGGCCCATCATTTTCATGTTTCTGATCTGTTCCATTTTCAATACTGACCCACAGTTATAAAAATGTAAGCTTTAGGTTGGTACTCAAAAGAACTGAAAGCAGGAACGCAAACAGGTACTAGCATATCGGTGTTGAATACAGCGTTATTCGCAATAGCCACAAGGTGGAAACAGCCTAAAAGTCCATCAAGAGACGAACGGATAAACACAATGTGGCATATACATACAATATGATATTACTCAGTCATCAAAAGAAATGAAGTCCTGATACATGCTACGACATGGATGAACCTTGAAACGTTATGTCGAGTGAAATCAGTCAGTCACAAAGCGACAAATACTGTATGATTCCACCTACATGAAATACAGTGACCAAAATTTATTAGTGGTTACCAGGGGTGAGAGGGAGGGGAAAAAGGGGTACTCACTGCTTAGGGGACACTGGGCTTTTTTTTTTTTGTGCTTTAAGTCAGAGTTTACAAATCAGGTCAGTCTCCCATACAAAAATTTACATACACCTTGCTAAAAAAAAAAAACCACCTTGCTACACACTCATAATTGCTCTCCTTCTAATGAGACAGCACAGTTCCTCCCTCTACTCTCTCTCCTCATGTCCATTCAGGTAGCTTCTGAACCCCTATGCCCTCTCATCTCCCCTCCAGACAGGAGATGCCCACATAGTCTGATATGTCTACTTGATCCAAGAAGCCCACTCCTCACCAGTATCATTTTGTATCTTACAGTCCAGTCCAATCCCTGTCTGAAGAGTTGACTTCTGGAATGGTTCCTGTCTTGGGGTTAACAGAAGGTCTGAGAATCATGGCCTCCAGGGTCCTTCTAGTCTCAGTCAGACCATTAAGTCTGGTCTTTTTATGTGAATTTGGGGTCTGCATCCCACTGCTCTCCTGCTCCCTCAGGTGTTCTCTGTTGTGTTGCCTGTCACGGCAGTCACCGGTTGTGGCCGGGCACCATCCAATTCTTCTGGTCTCAGGCTGATGTAGTCTCTGGTTTATGTAGTCCTTTCTGGCTCTTAGGCTCATAATTACCTTGTGTCTTTGGTGTTCTTCGTTCTTCTTTGCTCCAGGTGGGTTGAGGCCAATTGATGCATCTTAGATGGCAGCCTGCTAGCGTTTAAGACCCCAGAATCCACCCCCCAAAGTGGGATGCAGAGTGTTTTCTTAATAGATTTTATTATGCCATATGATTTAGATGTCCCCTGAAACCATGGTCCTCAAACCCCCGCCGCCCCTGCTACGCTGGCCTTTGAAGCATTCACTTCATTCAGGAAACTTCCTTGCTTCTGGTTTAGTTCAGTTGTGTTGACGTCTACTGTAACTGTGTATCGTCTTTCCCTTCACCTAAAATAAAACTTATCTACTAAGTAGTGAATTACCCCTCCCTCCCTCCCTCATCCCCTCTCATAACCATCAAAGAATATTTTCTTCTCTGTTTAAACTATTTCTCCAGTTCTTATAATAGTTGTCATCATACAATATTTATCCTTTTGCAACTGACTAATTTCACCCAGTACAATGCCTTCCAGATTTCTCCATGTTATGAAATGTTCCATGGATTCATCATTGTTCTTTATCTATGCTTAGTATTCCACTGTGTGAATATACCATAATTTATCCATTCATCCGTTGATGGGCACCTTGGTTGCTTCCAACGTTTTGCTATTGTAAACAGTGCTGCAATGAACATGGGTATGCATGTATCTGTTCGTGTAAAGGCTTTTATTTCTCTAGTATATATTCCAAGGAGTGGGATTGCTGGATTGTATGGTAGTTCTATTTCTAGGTTTTTAAGAAAGCGTCAAAACGACTTCCAAAGTGGTTGTACCATCTTACATTCCTACCAGCAGTGTCTAAGTGTTCCAGTCTCTCCACAACCTCTCCAACATTTATTATTATGTGTTTTTTGGATTAATGCCAACCTTGTTGGGGTGAGATGGAATCTCACTGTAGCTTTGATTTGCATTTCTCTAATGGCTAATGATCGTGATCATTTCCTCACGTATCTGTTGGCAGCCTGAATGTCTTGACACTGGGCTTCTTTAACGGTGACGAGAAAATTTGGAAACAGATAACGGTAATGGTTGAACAACATGATAGACATTAACTAACGTCACTAGCGCACTGCATTGCACCAATCTGCTGCAAAAGAGCTCTTTAAAGTGTTAAAAAGCAAAGATATCACTTTGAGGACTAAGGTGCACTGATCTAAGCCACGGTGTTTTCAATTGCCTCATAAAATGCATGTGAAAGCTGGACAGTGAATAAGGAAGACTGAAGAAGAACTGACACCTTTGAATTATGGTGTTGGTGAAGAATACTGAGTATACCATGGACTGCCAGAAGAATGAACAGATATGTCTTGGAAGAAGTGTAATCGGAATATTTCTTGGAAGCGAGGTTGGTGAGACTTCATCTCACGTACTTTGGACATGTTACTAGGAGGGACCAGTCCCTGGGGAAGGACATCATGATTGGGGAAGTAGAAGGTCAGTGAAAAAGAGGAAGACCCTCAACAAGATGGACTGACACAATGGCTGCAACAATGGGCTCAAGCATAACAAGGATCCTAAGGATGGTGGAGAACCGGGCACAGTGCTTCATTCTCTTGTACACAGGGTCACTGTGAGTTGGAACCAACTCCATGGCACCTAACAACAGTGTCACTGAATTGTACATGCGAAGAATGTTGGGAAGACAAGCGACTTGTTACATACATATTTACCACAATAAAAAAAAAAGCCAGCTTCCTCCCCTAATAGACAAAAGTTCCCTCATGGGGTGGGTTCAATATCTCTAGTGAGCAATTACAGAAATCAGGTGAACAATTCAACTCAAGGTATGATTTGAGAGATTTTAAAACTGTTATTAAAAAAAAAAAAAGTCCATCCATTCTAGAGGTAGACGGTATTTCTGGCTGGCCCCAGCAGGCCCTAGATAGAAAGTAGTAGATATGACGGTGCTTCAGACCCCAGGCAAGGCTTGGATGGAGGGGTTAAGGTTAAGTGTTCAGATTACTCCTAAAATAAACTTTGCTCCTGTGATCAGAGTACTGTAATGTGTATCTATCTGGCTTCCCTCTGTAAGGAAATGGCTGCTGAGGTGAGGAACAGGCTGAAAACCATTGCTGATCCTGGCTGGCACTGGGGGAAGGACTTGATGTGTCCCAGTCACTTGGGGTCTTCCGGGTTTAGGTAGAAACTTCGTATCTCTACACCAAAGACACGAGGTAATTATGAGCCCAAGAGGCAGAAAGGGCCATATAAACCAGAGACTACATCAGCCTGAGACCAAAAGAACTAGATGGTGCCCAGCTACAACCAATGACTGCCCTGACAGGGAACACAAGAGAGAACCCCTGAGGGAGCAGGAAAGCAGTGGGACGCAGACCTCAAGTTCTCATAAGATCAGACTTAATGGTATGACTGAGACTAGAAGGACCCTGGAGGTCATGCTCCCCAGACCTTCTGTTCGCCCAAGACAAGAACCATTCCCAAAGCCAACTCTTCAGACAGCGACTGGACTGGACTATGGGATGGAAAATGATACTGGTGAAGAATGAGCTTCCTGGATCAAGCAGACACATGAGACTACGTAGGCAGCTCCTGTCTAGAGGGGAGAAGAGAGGGCAGAGGGGGTCAGAAGCTGGCTAAATGGACACAAAAACAGAGAGTGGAGGGAAGGAGTGTGCTGTCTCATTAGAGAGAGAGCAACTAGGAGTATATATCAAGGTGTATATAAGTTTTTGTATGAGAGACTGACTTGGTTTGTAAACTTTCACTTAAAGTACAATGAAAAAAAAAAAACTTTGTATCTCTGACTTATTAACTCGATCAACAACCTACTGTGCATCTTGCCACATGGCAGGCTTCTCGAATTCAGTACAAAGACACCTGCCCTCATGGGTTCACATTCTGGCTGGGGGTAGAATGTGGAGGGGGGACAAGGGACCAGCAAGAATGAAAATAACAGCTAAAACTAAGTGATGTACTAAGAGGTGGTAAGTACTGCTGCAAAAAGAAAGCTAAAGGGCAGATGGGATGGGATTGGTTTGGTCCCCACTCCTTGTGACTTCACAAGCAAGGTTCTTGCCACTCCTGTTGTGGTTAGCTGGTATCTAGTCAGCTCTCACTCATGACAACCCCATGCACAACAGAATGAAAACACTGCCCGGTCCTGAGCCATCTTCACGACTGTTGGTCTTGACAGCATCGTCACAGCTACTGTGTATTCTGAGTGCCTTCCAACCTAGGGGGCTCATCTTTCAGCACTGTTGTAGTGTGCTGTTGAGTGGATTCCAATTCATAGTGGCCCTAGAGAGCAGAGCAGAGCTGCCTCTTAGGGTTTCCAAGGCTGTTACCTTTATGGAAGCAGATTGTCACATCTTTCTCCCGCGGAGGGGCTCATGTGTTCAAACGCAGATCTTCTGGTTAACAGCCAAACACGTAACTGCTGTACCACCAGGGTTCCAGCACTATATCAGACGATATTCTGTTGCGATCCATAGGGTTTTCACTGGCTGATTTTCAGAAGCAGATTGTCAGGCCTTTCTTCCTACTCTTAGTTTGGAAGCACCACTGAAATCTGTCCACCATAAGTAACCCTGCCGGTATCTGAAATACTGGTGGCATAGCTTCCAGCATCATGGCAACATGCAAGCTACCACAGTATGACAAACTGACAGATGAGTGGTGGCTGTCATTCCTAATCTCTCTCACTTCCTCCATGTTACACATTAAGTAGAAACAGTCCACTCAAAGAACAAGCTCTCTCCATTGGAACCTCTCATTCATTCATGTCAGTTACTCCAAAGACGGCTCTCCAGACACATATCTATTTTGAATACTGAGGGACTGAGGGTTACTTAGAACCACGGCTTCCACTTGGGCAACATTATCTTTATAAAACCACCTTTAAAGACAGTAAAAGGAACTGGATTTATATACCTTTTAGAATCAATTTAGAATATGACAGCCCAGCTCATGAAGGTGGTTCCACACTACAACTCTGGGGTTGTGATGCCTTCCTCTTCCGCCCAGATATTGGTTATGCAGAGGATATGCGTCTCTTCTCTGCCAACAGTCAGGTGCCTATAATCAGTCCATCTTGGCTCTACATCCCTGGCAGGTTACAATGACAGCCAGAAGATGGTCATTCCCTATGGCATACTAGTTCTTCTGCCAGACTGTAACAAAAGAAATTTCCCTAAATAAGACTGCAGTGCCAAATGACAGTAACTCAGCAGACCAAAGCCTGAATTTTGAAAATGTGCCCTTTTCCCAAAAGGGCCCAATCTTTAAGAACGTTGGCCAAAAAGAGGCTCCTGTGAAGAGGACAAGCCATTGTGCTCTGACCTGGCTCTTCTCTCTCCCCACAAATTCGCAGAAGTTTCACAGCTTTATGGGTCAAATTTGAAGGTCCCTGGGTGGTGCAAATAGTTTGCACTTGACTACTAACCCAAAGATCGGCGTTTTGAACCTACCCAGTGGCACCATGGAAGAAAAGCCTGGCGACCTACTTCCGTAAGGTCACTGCCATTGAAAACCCTGTAGAGCGCAGCTCTACTCTGATACACATGGGGTCACCATGAGTTGGGGTCAATTTGAAAGCAACTGCTTTTTAAAACTGATGAAAGGTAAAAGAGCTTAATTTCACAGGAACTTCACAGGTGCCGCTATGACCCCCCGACACCTATGGCTGTAGACCTGGATGACTTAGCTATACCCCAAAGTGTCCCTCTTTGCTGCTGGCTCAGAAGCCTGGGGCACTGCTTGGCCTGTGACATGTGGACTTCGGGAGAAGATGGCTCGCCCAGGAAGGCACCATGATCAGGTGAGAAAACCTTTACAGATGCTTCTTGGAGAAGACCAACCACCCCAAACTAAATGCATTCAGGGTCTAGGGGTTCACAATTTTGTGCCCACGAGGTTTCTGGCAGAGGGAGGACAGTGGCTCTGCACTCACCATCAGGTCAGGAGGAGGACAAGTGCCAAGTCTAGAAGCGAAGTCCTCTGGGGAAAGGGCTGGTTCAGGCCAGGCCACCATGCCGAGTACAGCCTGGGACGTCCTCACAACTGCCCGCAGGTCAAGGGGGCTGGGGCAGGACCACTCTCAAGAGTGATATTTAGACTGAAACATCAAGGAGTAATAAACTCACTCACTTTTAACCCAACATCACATCAGCTGAGCTCCATATGCCAAATTAAAAGCTGAAGGTAACACAAACCCGGAGCTCAGCAGTTGCATAACTACGCCAGTATAGTTCTTTCAAAGGATTCCTGGTCACTTGGGACTTACACTGCAGCTCGAAACCAGAGGCTCCCGGTAGGACCCCAAAAGTCAGCACTGCCTGCCACTCTTCTGCCACCCTGGTCTTGGTTCCTACACTCCCAGAAGGCAGACTCATATCTCTCCTGGGCACGTGATGGGCACCAGAGAGGAGCAGCTGAAGGCACATGAGAGGGAGGCCACAGCTGGCACCCTGATGGCAGGCACTCCCCGGAAGAGCAAGAGTCACAACTTGAACTGCCATGCAGAGGGCACCAGCTGTCATGACCTGCACAGGTACTACCTGTCCCAGTCTCCGGGATACAACCTCATCATCAGCGAGAGGCCCCCAGCTAACTCGAAGACGTAGGTGCACCCATACTTACTTGGCTTCTTAGGGCAAGGAGTCCCTGGGTGGTGCAAACAGTTAAGTGCTTGGCTGCTAACCAAAAGGTTGGAGGTTCGAACCCACTCAGGGGCTCCTCAGAAAAAAGGCCTGGCGATCTACTTTCAATCAGCCATTGAATATTCCATGGAGCACAGTTCTACTTTGACGCACATGGGGTCACCAGGAGTCGGGGTCAATTCGACAGCAATTGGAAGATCTCAAGCTAAAGATGCTGGTAACTCATTTCAGGAAGTTCCCCAGATCAAAAATCCAGGCACAAACATAAACAAGAAACCTTTTACCAAGCATACACAAAAAAGTCTACAACGTACCCAGTAGTTATGTCTCTTCACAAGACTGGGCAGCTTTTGGATCCTCAACTCAGCAGTTGAGCCAGAGTGGGAAATGGGCACAAACGCTGGCTTACAGAGCCATCCAATGCGTGGCACAGGGATACCTTAAAAAATACCGACACCCAGGCCTGTCCCCCAGAGATCTCAATGAAAAGGGCCCGGGTGGAGGGCCCAAGCACTGGGCCTACTAAGAGCTCCCAGGTGGTTCTACACTCGAGTCAAGATGGAACCAGTGCACAATCAAGAACAATCCAGAAATGGTACAACACAAGGACATACTGGGAGTCTAGAAGTTTCCACACAAGTCACCAACAGCAGTTTTCCCATGATCTCAAATCAAGCACTTCTGGTTTGAGTAAAATACAAATGTAGGCATCAGGGCAGAATGTTCTCCTCCCCTGGTGTTCCTGCAGCTATGGTGGACAGAGGGGTGGCTACACTTCTGGCAGGAAGGTTTGTACATGCAGTTCACCAGGATGAGGAAGAAGCTGGCCAGCCCACACATACCTGGCAGACAGACAACGGTGCTCAGCTGCACTCTCTGCAGCGAGGTGGAGAACACCCTCATGGAGCAGACTGCCTCCTTCCCGCCAGGAAGCCAAGGGCGCAAGAAGGGAAGGGCGGGGTAATGTGTGATCTGCTGAGGCCTGAAAGAACCTGCCCAGAGTAGACATTGTGGCAGACATCCCCTTTCTCTCTGTTTTCTGCAGTAAAGTCTCCTTAGTACACCACAGCTGGCAGCCCAGGACAGGCATGTGTGCTCCAGAGATCCACAGAGCCAGCTCCTGGACCTCCTCTGCAGGTTCCCAGGGAAGAATGCTGTCAGTGATGGGTACGTGCCAGGGCTAAGCTGAAACGAGAGTGGGGCTCACGGCCTGGCTTATGGGGCCCTGTGTGGGAAGCAGCAGTGCCATAGTCCAGGACAGGGATGGTGGGCAGGCTGTGCCAAGGTCCATGCCTGATAAAGTCCTCTGGAAAGGGGCCAGATAAAACCAGTCTTCAGGTAGGATGGCTTTCTCTCCAGTTGACGGCAACACTCAACGCCATGATACCACTTTGTGCTTTTTAGAATTTCCAAGTCAGCTACCAGCTAGAGGTTCCTCGAAGGGGACACGGCATGAAGCTGCACCTGGTGGGCCTGCCCAGCCTAGAAAGCCAGTGTGCAAAGGAAGCCACACTGTTTCCCACTCCACCTCCCACAGCCTGGAGCTCCCAGAGGGCAGGGGCCTGGCCTTCCTGTGTCCTGCACATGACAGAGCTCCAGGCCTCCACCAGGCTCCCCAACTCTCTCACAGGGATGCTCACTGTTGCTGGCACCCGGCCATCCTAGTGCTCTGGAGCTCTTCCCTGGAACACACCAGGCCTGTGCTGCCCAGACCCTGCCCTCCACTGCATCCCATCTCTCTCCCAGGAGCCCTCCCTTTCAAGAAAACATCCCATCTCAAGTTGGCCTCGGGTGGCCTTCCCAAGTGTTCCTGTGGACAGTTCTTGGCTGGCCACAACCACAGGGCCTCCCACACTGTGATCCCCAGTTCATACTTGTGTAGATAGCACTGAGTCAGTGCTCAGCAGGTCAAAAGGCTTCAATAAAAGTTTGAAGACAGCCTGACATTAGTCAGATGGCCAGGCCCACCAGGCCCAGGCCTGGGACAGCCCTCACCCCAGAGACAGCCCGTGTGGTCAGTCGAGGCTGTGGCGCCTTGAGAAATGAGTGGCTGGGAGCTCAGGGTGGGTGGTGGCGGTCCCACCCTGAACACATCTGCTGACCTTACCGCCGAGTCTTGAGTTTTGAAAATCCAGAAGCATAAAGGAAGACATGTTGACTTACTCCAAGTACTCTGCAAGCCAGCATCAGAAAGAAGGGGACTGCTAGAGGCCTCACCAACCAAGACCCCAGTGTGTTCTCACTCTTGCTCTCCCAGTACAAGGTCCCTTATGGGGAGGGTGGTCCCCGAGGGCAGGGACCCTGTGACACACACACTCCAGAGCCAGAAGATCTTGGTCCAGCTCTGTGTGTGTGACCCCGGGCAGGCACTCCAACCCAAAGCCTCCTCCTATGGGCAATTTGTAACATCTACCTCATAGTTTTGTGAAGACTAAGCAAAATATATGTAAAAGCAGTCAACACAGCACCCAACAAATGCTCACTCAACTACCAGCCCGTTACTCTCCCACACACATCGGGTGATTGCAGGATGTGAAATGGCAGCAGCCCTCAGCTACGTTCCTATCATCTGGATACAAGACGGCCAAACAGCCAAATCCAGCATCTCCTTCGCTGCGATGCTTTCCATCTCAGAAAGGCCAAGAAGAGTCCCGCCGCCCAGGCCGTGGAGATTGGGAAGACCCCAAAGTGCTCCTTCCACAGGTCCAAACAGACTTGAGGGCTTTTATCTTTTCTGTTGCTGAGAAAACATCACCTGGTGCAAACAGTTAAGTGCCAGACCGCTCATCGAAAGGCTGGAGATTCGAGTGTACCCAGAGCTGTCTCAGAAGAAAGGCCTGGTTACAGCCAATGACAACTGTAGAGCAGTTCTACTCTGACACACATGGGGTTGCCATGAGTTGGAGGCAACCTGGTGGCAACTGAGTTTGGCATTTTTACCTTAAGGGGCCAGCAATCTACAGATAAGACCCAGAGAAGCATTCAGGGCCCTTGTCTCTGCCCTCACATCATTTTAAAATCACTTGGGGGCAGGGGGCGGGGGACTTCAGTTGCTTTTCAGGTCTTCTACTCATCAAAGCCCAACAGGTCAATGAGTATCTTCCCTTGTTTTGTTCACCGGACAAGTACAAGACACTTCATATTCACACAGATAATAGGGCATGCAAACATTTCATCTGCTGTTGGATCTGCCACCGTGCAGGCTCAGGTCTGGGGAGAGGCTCCACCTGGGACAAAGGGATGAGATGTGGGCCCTACCTGGGATGAAGGGACCAGAGACATGGGCTCCGCTTAGGGGAGCCCTCACTTCCCTCCACATGAGTGCATCAAAAGGGATGATGTAAGAGGCAGAAAGCTGCTGGCTCACTTGGAAATCTCGAAGGCATAATAGTGACAGCAGCACAAAAGGGAGGACCCACCCATGAAGCAATCAAGCTGGACCCTGGAGGGGCAGGCTACAGGCAGAAGAGGTGCTCCTGGGTGGGGCCCCACTCCAGCCCTTGGCATCTTCTGCAATCTCATTTGAGAGGCAAGCTGAACAGGAAGTCCATTACAGCCAGCGGTGTCCCAGCTGGGAGAGTCACTAGGAGCCAGGACATGCCAGCAGCCTGACACTGGGTTCCGCAGCAACCAACAATCACCAGAAAAGGTCCTCTGTGCTCCCCTACACACGACTCCCCGAGCGCAGCCCCCTACCCCAGCGGGCGCCATAAATCACAGCCCGAGCCTGACATTCATCACGGTTAAGCAACGGTGTGCTGCTGGCTCTGCCAAGGACACAAACAGGGCAGAAGTCCACAGATGAAAACAGAGATTGCAAGAGCTGCTGGAATATTTGGACTGTTTCTGCCCGCATCTTGGCATAGTAGGAACAGGACCGTGGTTAACTTGGAGACAGCTTACAAGAAAAGAACTCCAAACGCCTGCCTTGCTGCTCTGTGTATGAGCTGCTTGCGGTCACATCCCTTTTCTCCCCTCCCTGCCCCAAAAGGGCATGAGAGCCACTTCCCCACAGCTTACCAGCCACTTGGGAGCTGAGCTGAAATCAACCATCCACTTCCTCCAACTAGGAAATCAGCGTATCGAAGAAAGTGCCAAACCACTCATCTCTATAAACATACCATCCACCCCACTCTGCCCCAGGCCTCAAGAAAGACGGTGGGCCCCACACTAGAGACCTCCATGCAGCCCAGCCTAGTTCCTGGGATCTAGTGCTTGGGTAACTGCTGGCATGTCCCATGTCACCTTTGGGTTGTGCCCTGGACACTCTAACCCTAGCCCCCTTCTGCTGGCACAGAGTGGCTCAGCAACCAGTACCACCATACTCACAGATGTGGACACTTGGGGCACACATATGTTTAGGATGTGGCCCAGCTCAAGTAGAGGATCCTGCCCTGTGCCACCTATGTGTGACCCACATGTCTGTCTTCTATGGCAAGAGACCCCATTGCTCCACTAGAAGCTGATCATATGTATGAAGGGCAGAGCCGCCCTCCAAGTATTTTTTAAAAAGAATCCTCCCCTAATTCAGAGTTAATGGCTCCTAGAGAGGTCTGCAATTTTAACAGAAAATCACACGATTCTTTTGCAGTAACATATGTGCTCACTTGGCAGTCATCAATTCAGAGTCCCCTGGCAGGGGTGGGGGGAATGGGATGAAGGAAGGACATGGCGATAGGGTCTACGCTATAGCCAATTCCAGCTAAGGAGCAGAGCCATCAAACTAGCAGACGTCTATCCTGTGGTTCCCCAGCAATAAGTGTCCAAGCCTCAAATGGCCTCCCATCATGGACATATGCAGAAACAGGTGCAGAGACATGGACATACGTCTATGGCACCCAGGTGACGCCAGGGCACTATGGTCCCTTGCCACCACACACCCCAGAAGGCTGTGTAACCAGTGGCCCCCTAACCAGTGGCCCCTTCTGCCGCTCTCAGCAGAGCAGACCCAACATTTCAACACTATACATCCTACAGCAGGCGACCACAGGGGCATCCCACCCACCAGGCCTTTGAAGGCTCACAAGCAAAAACCGTGACTCGGTTTTGACTCCTGATAGAGCTTGTGAGCACATGAAGTGGTTTTTACCTTCTGCTGTGCAGAAGCAGCACTTGGGGGCAGGGGTAGGAGTGGGAGAGCATCATCTATAGACAGAAAAATGACATGCACACAAGTAAATATAGTTGGTTAAGAAAAAAAAAAAGTCTGGCAGGGAAAAAATATTTTCAAAACACATCTGACAAAGGACTTGTACCCAGCAATATACAAAGAGCTCTCAAAACTCAATAATTTTTAAAAACTCCATTTTTAAAAATGTGCATAGAATCTGAACAGACACTTCACCAAAGAATAGCGATGTATGGCCAACAAGCACATGAAAGATGCTCTGTGTCACTTGTCAGTGGAAATGCAAAAAAGCCACATTGAAATACCACTGCCAACCTATTAGAACGCCCCCCCCAATTAAAAAAAAAAAAAAAAAGACAATACCAAGTGCTGGTGAAGATGCAGGACAACTGTAACTCTCATCTACTGCTGACAGGAATGGGAAATGGCACAGCTACTTTAAAAACAGTTTGGCAGTCTCCTATAAAGTTAAATATATGCCTGCCCTGAAGACCCACTTAAAAATATTCTTGTAGGTATTTAATCAAAAGAAAACTTATGTCACACAAAGACCTGTTTGAGAACCAGAAATAGCCCCTGTGCCCTTCAACTGGGAAGTGGTTAAACAAACCAACAAACCGTGGTCCACCCATTCAAAGGAACACCACCCAGCAATGAAAAGAAACTACTGAAATACTCAACCTCGGGACAGGGTCCCAAATACACTGATAGGTGAGACTTACCAGACTCAAAAGGCTACAGACTGTATGACTCCATTCACAAGACATTCTAGAAAAGGTACAATTGTAGGGACTGAAAACAGACTAGCAGCTGCCAGGAGTTGGTAGTGAGAGGAGGGGCTGACTACCAAGAGGAGGCACAAGGGAATTCTGGGCGATGATGGAAATATTCTGTCTTGACTGCGATGGTGCCATCTGTCATCTCTTCCACATGTGAATTTGTACACATAAAAAATGTTGAAATGGCCAATGTTTTGTTATATATATTTTTACCACAATAAAAAAGAGTGAATTTTACTGCCTGTAAATTTATGAAAATAAGTAAAACTGACCAACCTGACCCCATCTGCAGCTCACTCACTCAGCCCTGCATCGATGACTCTCTGGGGCCGAGGGATACTGCTGCTCATGTGGATAGGGCAGACATAGACTGGCTGTGCAGCCTGGGTCTGAACCCCTAGCCCACTGGGCACTTTAAGCAACATTAGGCTCATTTCCTCATCTGTAAAATGGAGAGGGTGTACAGGACCCACCCCCCAGAGCTCTTCTAAGGGCGAGTTGGCTACAAAGGGCAGGGGCTCAGGCTCGTTGATGATGCTTTATCACAGCTGCTGCTGTTAGCTGCCGTCAAGTCGGCTCAGGCTCACATCGACCCCATGTACAACAGAAGGAAACGCTGCCCGGTCTTACGCCATTTTCATATTGCCCGGTCTTGTGCCATTTTCATGATCATTGATATGCTCTAGTCCATTATTGTGGTCACTGTGTGTTCTGAGTGCCTTCTAACCTAAGAGACTCATTTTCCAGCATTATACTGGACAGTATTCTGTTGTGATCCATAGGGTTTTCATTGGCTAATTTTCGGAAACAGATTGCCAGACCTTTCTTCCTATTGTCTTCATCTGGAAGCGCCACTGACATGATACGCAACCTTGCTGGTACCTGAAATACCAGTGGCATAGCGTCCAGCATCACAGCAATATGCAAGTCACCACTGTGTGACAAACTGACAGACGGGTGCTGGTCAGTCACAGCTACTGGGGAAGAAAAACCTAAACTATTCAACTTTCTGAAATGATCCTTACGTATCCATTTACCTTGGGTAGATGGGAGCACCTCCAAGACAGCAGCTACTATTGTTTACTCAACAACTGTTAAACTGCTTTTCTGTAAGGAAGGCCCCAGGTTCAAGGGAAAGAATCAGCCCTGTGACATGCAGTCTATACTTAAGGCAGCAAAGCAGCAAAATGACCACCTTAGAAACCAAAAAACCAAACCCACTGCTACTGAGCCGATTCTGATTCAGGGTGACCCCATGTGTTACAGGGTAGAACTGTGCTCCACAGGGTTTTCTTGGCTGTAATCTTTACAAAAGCAGATCTCCAGGCCTTTCTTCCACAGCATCACTGGGTGGGTTCAAACTGCTAGCTAACCTTTAGATTAGCAGTCGAGTGCAAACTGTTTACACCACCCACGGACCATTTTAGAGGGGAAATAATAAATTCTCCAGGACTGTGTGACCACTGCCCACCCTGCACATCCTTAAATGAGGAAGGGGCTCCCAGCTCCAGGTATCCCAGAAAGTGTTTAATCTATATGACAGTTAGCTCCTCTCTGCAGAAAACTAACTTGTGCTGATAGAGCAAAGCTACTGTTTAGAATAACTCTCCATACTGATGCTTCCTAGAGGACCTTGGCCTAATTTTTAAGTTTTGAGTAAATCTCAAACTAGTAAAGATATTTACCCTGCAGGAACAGGTTAGGGAGGAGGCAACAAAATGCTGGACAATCAAATGAACTCCCTACTGACTCCCGCACGGAACCACTCCGGGTTCAAAAGAAAAGGCAGCATTAAACCAGAACAATTTTGCTTTGTCTACTGACATTTGATTAAAATGCTGCAGCCAAGAGAAAGCAACAGAGCAGTAACCACACAGATTGCCCTGACTAGTTCACAGGAGACGTACAATCGGGGTTGCCCACACCACTGGCGGTGTGTGTCTGCCGGGATATTGTGTGTGCAGACCCTGCCATCACCTGTAACTTCGATGTGACAGCCAGTACCCCATCATCAAGGCCACGGCTTGTATAACCATTCCCCAGATGTTTCCCATTTGGGACGTTTCCAGTTTCCCAAGTGCAGACATTGCATGGGCTACAAGAAAGCTCGACAAGCACTGGATGCGTGTTATTCTATGCCCAGCTTGAAAGGCGGGTGGCGCAGGCCCTGGATCAGGATGCAAATAAGCACTCAAGGAAAGAGCGGCTGGGAGAGGCCTACAGAGAGGGCACTGTCCCTGCAGTAGGACGACTCCAGGAGCAGACACCAAGAGTACACACCCTGCCTGTCCCAGGAGGCCTCCCTCTGACTCCTGATGCTGATGGTTTATGATGGAGGGGTGGGTGTATCACACAAAAACACCTATCCACCCTTCATCGCCACTTGAATATGCTGGCCAAACATCTTTAACGGAACTGCAAAAGGCCAGCCTCCCCCCTCCTCCCACAAGTCACTTGGACAGAAGGCACCCAGTACATCACACAACCAGACCCGGCGTGATGTCTGCCCCTTGGGACGCACACCAGTGTCTGCACACATGGTCACTGGTGGCTACGACACAAGCTTTTCAGCCCAAGCCTCCTACCGTGGTGCTGGTCTGGGTAAGCAGTGTCCTGATGCAGCCTTGTAACTGCACCCAGGGACCCAGGAAGAAGCTGAGACACACTAAGCTCTAAACCAGAGCTAAATAAGGTGTCTGTGGAAGCCTGTAGGAGTACTAAAGGCACCCACGTGATCGGACGGTTGGTGTGAGAACACATCAGACACCCCAGGGTATCTGGGAAGCTCTGCCTGGGGCCAAGCTTTCTCCAGACCACCAATTCCCTGCCTGGGACCCACAGAGCAGCTAACCCAGCCTGGCCCTAGGGCCTGAAGGGCTGGTGGGCTAGGGTCCAGCAACGACTTCCAGCTCAGTCCCAGCAGTTCCCAAGTGCCCAGGTTCATCAGAAGTGGAGTTGGATGCAGAATGGGCTACGTACAGGAGTGGTAAGGACTTCCGTTTTGCAGCTGAGGAAGTTGAAGCCAGAAGAAATCAGGACTTTACCAAGGCCCCACAGCCCATAGGGATTCCGAGCCTGCACAACTCTTAAAATCCCGGGTCTTTCCATGTTTCCATGGCCATGAGGAAGAAAGTCATCCCTCTCTAGAGACTTTCTCTGTCTCCATCACACCAAGGACAAAGCATGCACAGTAGGGGTATGGGAAGGGGGGTGGGTTGGTGTTTGTCCTGGTCTGTCAGGGGAGGACAGACTTGGTGGCAGCACCTGAGTGGTGGTCTTCCCCTCCGTTATGCTAAAAAATTTACTTTCATCGTGAGCTTATCAAAAAATCAGGCAATTCGCCTACAGACTGGGAAAAAGTTTTTGGCTACAACAAATCTGACCGGCATCTCACCTCTAACATCTGCATGATACTGCAAAAATTCAACAACAAAAAGACAAATAACCCTATTAAAAAATGGGCAAAGGATATGAACAGGCACTTCACCAAAGAAGACATTCAGGCAGCTAACACATACATAAGGAAATTCTCATGATCATTAGCCATCAGAGAAATGTAAATAAAAACTACAATGAGATACCATCTCACTCCAACAAGACTGGCATTAATCCAAAAAACACAAAATAATAAATGTTGGAGAAGTTACGGAGGGACTGGAACACTTAGACACTGCTGGTGGGAATGTAAAATGGTACAACCACTTTGGAAATTGATTTGGCGCTTCCTTAAAAAGCTAGAAATAGAACTACCATATGATCTAGCAATCCCACTCCTTGGAATATATCCCAGAGAAATAAGAGCCCTCACATGAACAGATATATGCACATCCATGTTCATTGCAGCACTGTTTACAATAGCAAAAAGAGGGAAGCAAATAAGGTGCCCAGCAATGGATGAATGTATAAATACATTACGGTATAATCACATAAGGGAATACTATGCAACAATTAAGAACAATGAATTCATGAAACATAACATGAAGGAATCTGGAAAGCATTATGCTGAGTGAAATTAGTCAGTTGCGAAAGGACAAATATTGCATGAGACCACTATTACAAGAACTCAACATTTTGATGGTTACAGGGTGGGGAGGGAAGGAGTGGCGTATTTACCGATTAGATAGAAGACAAAAACTACTTTAGGTGAAGGGAAAGACCATACACAATACAGGGGAGGTCGGCACAACTCGGCTAAACCAAAAGCAAAGAAGTTTCCTGAATACAATCAAATGCTTCGAAGGCTAGAGTAGCAGGGACGACAGTTTGGGGACCGTGGTTTCAGGGAACATCTAGGGCAACTGTTATAACAAAATGTATTAAGAAAACATTCTGCATCCCACTTTGGTGAGTGGCATATGGGGTCTTAAATGCTAGCAAGCAGCCATCTAAGATTCATCGGTTGGTCTCAATCCACCTGGAGCAAAGGAGAATGAAGAACACCAAAGGCACAAGGGTAAATACACACCCAAGGGACAGAAAGCGCCACATAAACCAGAGACTACATCAGCCTGAGACCAGAAGAACTAGATGGTGCCCGGCTACAACTGATGACTGCCCTGACAGGGTACACAACAGAGAATCCCTGATGGGGCAGGAGAACAGTGGGATGCAGACCTTAAATTCTCCTAAAAAGACCAGACCTAATGGCCTGAGACTGGAGATACCCCAGAGGTCATGGCCCCCAGACCCTCTGTTAGCCCAAGACTGGAACCATTCCCAAAGCCAACTCTTCAGACAGGGATTGGACCGGACTATACGACACAAAATGATACTAGTGAGGAGTGAGCTTCCTGAGTCAAGTAAACACATGAGACTACATGGGCAGCTCCTGCCTGGAGGTGAGATGAGGAGGCAGAGGGGGAAAGGAGCTGCTTGAACGGACACAGGGAATACAGGTTGGAGAGGAGGAGTGTGCTGTCACATTAAGGGGAGGGCAGCTAGGGTTACCTAGTGAGGTGTGTATAAGTTTTTGTATGAGAGACTGACTTGAACTGTAAACTTTTACTTAAAACACTCTTAAAAAAAAAAAACCCTCAGGCAATCTGAAGATTAAAGCAGGCAATCTGAAGATTAAAGCAGTGGAGATGTGCTAGAACAGACAATCCAATCACAATACGAGCAAAGGATGTGAATAAACATTTCACCTGAGAGGATATACAAATGGCCAACAAGCCCAGGAAAAGATGCTCAACGTCATTAGTCATTGCTGCTCTGTTGTTAGTTGCCATTAAGTTGATTTCAACTCAAGCTGACCCCAAGTGTGCAGAGTAGAACTGTTCCGTAGGGTTTTCAAGAAGGTGACCTTTAGAAGCCTGTCTTCCGAGGTGTCTCTAGGTGGGTTCAAACTGCCAACCTTTCAGTTAGTAGTTTAGTGCTTAACTGTCTGCGCCACCCTGGGACTCTCATTAGTCATTAGGGAAATGCAAATCAAAACCACAATGAAGTACCACCTCACCCCCATTAGAATGGCAATGATAAAAAAAAGGGGGGGGGGGCAGAAAATAACAGGTGTTGGTGTGGCTGTAGAGAAACTGGGACCTTCATCCATTAGCTGGTTCCTCAAAATGTTGAACACAGAGCTATCGTATGACCCAGTAATTCTCAAAAATACCTCAAAAAGTGAGAACAGGAACACAAACAGAAACCTATACACCCATGTTCACTGTAGCACTTTTGACAATAGCCAGAAGGTGGAACAGCCTAAAAGGCCATCAACAGATGAACAGATAAACAAAATGTGGTCCATCCATACAATGGTACATTACTCAGCCATAAAGAAAAATGATGTTCTGATACATGCCACAGCATGGATGAACCCCAAAAACATGTTGAGTGAAAGAAGACAGTCACAGAAGGACATATATTATAAGATCCCACTTATAGGAAACAGGCAAATGTACAGAGACTAAAGCTTATTAGAGGTTAGAGGGATGGGAGGGAGAGCGAAATGAAGAATCACAGCTTAGTGGGCACTGAGTTTCTGTTAACGGTGGTGGAATAATCTGGAGGATAGTGGTGGTGGTTGCACAACACAATGAACATATCACTGAACTGTACAAGTAAAAATTGTTAAACTGGCTAATATTTTGTTGTGTACATTTTCGCCGTACACACACACACAAAGTAGAGGTATTATCCAGATACAATAAAAATGCACGAAAGCAGGACAGGGATGGCTCAGGGTGGGATGAACTGGTAGCTGCACTGGGGAAGGGTGAAGGCTCCTGCATTGCAGGACTCTGGGTGCCTCAGAACTCTAAGAAGTCTCCCTGCAGTGGAGGAAGAGCCAGACTCTCCCTCTCTTTCAGGGTTAAAAGGTTCTGACACTCGGCACCTGGCTGACCTCCAGGCAGTTAACCTCTTCAAGTACAAGTTCTCACGTCTTCCAAGTGTTCAGTTTGGTGCCTGGCACACAATAAGGGCTCAATATTAAGTATCTACTGGGCAAGTTAAGGGACACACACACACAGTCTGTATGTATCTATGTTGTCCTGCGCCATCAAGTTGACTGCAACTCACAGCAAACTTATAGGACAGAGTAGAACTGCCCCATGGCGTTTCCTTGGCTGAAATCTTTATGGGGGCAGATTATCAGTTCTTTGAACCACTGCACCACCAGGGCTCCTTTCTGTATCTAAATCTATGTATATGTCGTTAGTTTCCATCAAGTCGGCTCCACCTCCTGACCACCTTATGTGTAACAGAACAAAATGTTGCCCGGTCGGTCCTGTGCTATCTTTGGTCTTGTGGTATGTTCGAGTCCATTGTTGCGGCTGTGTCAATCCATCTCACTGAGGGTTCCCTCATTTTCACTGACCCTCTACTTTACCAACCATGATGTCCTTTTCTAGCAACTGGTCTTTTCTGATGATACATCTGAAGTAAGCAAGCCAGAGTCTCAGACAGTACTTTGTGATCCATTGGGTTTTAATTGGCTGATTTTCAGAAGCAGATAGCCAGGCCTTCTTCCTAGTCTGCCTTAGTCTGGAAGCTCTGCTAAAACCTGTCTACCATGGGTGACTCTGCTGGTATTTGAAACACTGGAGGCGTAGCTTCCAGCATTACAGCAACATATAAGCCTTCAAAGGACAACAAACTGACAGATGGGTGGTGGTTTTCCCAGTTAGTCCAGCAGAATGAAGACAAGTCAGGAACAACCATGGAAAATGTTCAAAGTGGGTTGGGGTGAGAAGCTAGGGCTATGAGGGTAACTGGTAGGATGAGATTCTGGGACGCGAGGAAGGGTTAGTGGACTAGTCCATTTTTGCTCAGTCTATTATTTTCTGTTAGGGTGCCCTATCCCGGCTGGACACTGTGGTGCTATTGCTGAATCACCCTCTTGTCCCCTGCTCTTTCCCATGTGCCCAGTAAACTCCCACTGCCCCCATCAGCCTCAGCGTGCAGGCAGGACACCTGGGTAGTGAGAGGTCCAACGTAGGTGCCTGCCTCCAAGGTCTGAGCTCTGGAGTCCATTAGTAGTGAAATGGTGAACATGCTCAGCTGCTAACTGAAAGGTTGGGGATTAAAGTCTACCCAGAGGTACCTCAGAAGAAAGGCCTGGCAATCTACTTCTGAAAAAGTAGCCACTGAAACCTTATGGAGCACAGTTTTATTCCAACACACATGAACTTGTGTCTTCACCTGATTCCTCAACTCAAAAATGAGGAGAAGACTCTACCTGGGCTGGTGTAAGGGTTAGGGGAAACGCTCCACACTTTAAGTGCTCAGTAAACCCTCAATGTTTGCTGCAACGTTAATAAAAATGAATGTTCCAATTTAGTAATAACTTCAAAATAATTACATTTCACAAATCTGTAAGATGAAACTGACTTGACAGCAACGGGTTTGGTTTTTGGTTAGAGTCACGGAGTAGAAAACAAGGAGGCTGTGTCTGTCCTGTCTATGGTCCCAGGGATGGGAGATCTGCCAGAAGAGCCTTGCTTACCCTCTCACCACTGTCTACCGGCACCCAGATGGTCCTTGCACCATTTTGCCACCAAAATCCCATGTGGGGACAGACTGAGGAAACAGGTCAAATTTGCAATGTCAGCTATAGAAGCCTCAGGAGCCACCCTGCCTGAACCATCCTGTCTTCAAGTCATCTCAACCTCCAGTAGCCTCGACTCAAGGGAGACCCACAGCAGCACTTCCCATAGCCAGAGATCAGTCTACAGCCCCTGGTGGAGGTTTCTGTTCCCACTTCACACACACAACCATCAATGGGTGGCGCAAGCTGTCCCTGTCCCCCATCTGCTGGCTCCCAGAAGGGGTTGAGGGAAGCTATGTGGAACAAATGAAATGACAGATGGCAGATAAAGCGGGTTCCAAAGAGGGGTGGAGAACTTTTTAGGCACCAAGAACAAGAGAGCAAAGACAGGAGAGCACCTGGAGTTTACTTCTGGATGGAGAGTTTGGGAAAGAAAACCGTTCCCCGTGTTCCTGCCCCAGACCTGCTTGACTTTCTCAGACCTGGGACCTGCCTGGGACCCCATTTCAACCTCCCGGGGATGGGAAGACTCCCTACTTCCAAACAACAGGTCCTGTCCTTGACATTTCTTCTCACTTGAGAAGAGGCCCCTGCCTCTTCTCTCCCACAACCCCTGGTGACCTCCCTACCCTCCTTGCAATGGCCCCCTAGTCTGGCCCAGACCCACCCCTGCGTTCCAGACCTGCACAGCCACCTGCCTACACGGCTTTTCCACCAGGATGGCCCACACTGGCCACAGCGACCCTGTCCTCTCAAAAGCCTACCAGCGCAGGTGGGTTGACAGCATTATGTAAATGTGCAGGACCTACACTGGGCAATACAACTACCCTGGCACATTTGACACTCTCCTGCTGTGTGGACTACTGGCCCATGCAGGATAACCCGGATGAAGGACATCTCCATTGTTGCACAAGCCCTACTGGCTAGTGCTGCTTTAGAAACTGGGTTTAAAAAAACATTATCAATGAGTTAATTTCGACTCATGGCAATCCCATGTGCTAGTAAAATTGAGCTCCATAGGTTCTGCTTGGATGTAATCTTCACAGAAGTAGACTTCCTGGCCTTTGTTCTGTGGTGCTGCTGGGTGGGTTCAAATCACCAACCTTTAGGTCACCAGCCAAGTGCAAACTGTTTGGCCAATGAGGGACCCAGGGAAATTGGGTAGATCCCTGTGAAACAGGTAAGGCCCAAACTGGGCCCTGAAAGATGGGGTTAAGGGGTCTGGAAGGAAGGAAAGAAAGAAACAAGAATGTGGTCTGTCACAGGGCCTGGGAGTCTGAGTGTCATCCCTCCCATGCAGTGGGCCGTGAGAGCAGGAGGGTAAGAGACCGGCTCTATCTTGACCAGGTGTTTTGAGACCAGCTTACAGACAGCTTGATTCAGCCTAGAGCTGGTTTAGCCACTCCGAGTATTTTCTCTGGGCTGGATATTTCTCACAGCCTCTCAGAATCAAACTCCTATTTCACCAATTTGTCATTTTAGGAAATCAAAGAAAAGTTTTGAAAGTTCAGTGGAAAATGGCTCCTACAGGACACAGCTGAGTGAATAACTAACTGCTTGTTCTAGCAGAAGATGCTGCCTGCACAGGAGAATCCAGAGTTGGGCTGTGATTATACCTGGGACACAGCCACGACAACCATCCCTCCGCGCCCCAGAATCCCCACCATGCACTCGGAACGCAGCCCCAGGCTACTTACCAGGGAGGGGAGCGTGAGCACTGGCTGCCTCAGGAGGGAGATCCCCTTCACATGCGAGTCCCCATCCCTAAGTGGGACATAAGCACCCAGGAGCTGGACTCAATCTGCACCCCAATCCACAGTGCTTCTCAACGCAGGCGCCATAATCCCTGGGGGTCATCCTAGTCCCACCCTTAAGGCTTACTCAGCTGACTCACGCTCACTTCCTCAGACCCCACTTCTGTACACAGACTTTCACTGGAGATGAAAGGGAAAAATGAAAGTGGAACCTAATCAAGGTTGCTGAAGCCCTGGTAGAACGGGCTTCAAGCTGAGGTTAAATCTGGAGCACGTCACTGTCCCCACAAGACTCCAAAGAAGACAGCACTGCTTTTGCGGACTAGCTGCCCAGGTGAAGAGAGCTTCCCAGCCAGAGTGGTGCTCCCAGCTTACAGACCTGCCCACCCTCTGCCCAAGCTCAGCCATCCCCTTGTGGCCCTGCCCTAAGCACACAGCAGAAGGTCTCTCTCTTGCAGCGCCTGACCTGTGCTCATCACACACCAACCCAACCATCGCTGAGTGCCCTCTGAGCAAACACTGCACAGGCGGATTCACTCCCCCCACCCAGTTTTTGTTTTATTAAAGATTTTTTTTATGGTGGTAAAATACACAAAATTAACCATTTTAAAATATGAAATTCAGTGGCATCTTATACATTCACTATGTTATCCAACCACTGTCACTATGCAGTTCCAGAACATTTTCATCATCCCTAAAGGAAACCTGGTAGCACAGTGGTTAAGTGTTCGGCTGCTAACTGGAAGGCTGGCTGTTTGAGCCCACCACTAGCTCCGTGGGAAAAAGACGTGGCAGGCGGATTCCGTAAACATTTACAGTTTTAGAAACCCTACAGGGCAGTTCTACTGTGTCCTACAGTGTCACTATGAGTCAGAACCCACTCCACAGCAACAGGTTTGGTTTTTTGTTTTTTAAAGGAAACACTGTATCTATTAAACAGTCACTCCCCATCCCCCTCTTGCCCCAGCCCCTGACAAACACTACCCTGCTTTCTGTTTCTAAGGATGTGCCTGTTGTGGATGTTTAACATAAATGGAATCATACAATGTGGGGCCTTTTGTGCCTGGCTTCTTTGGATGGTGCAGTTTGCACTCAACTATTAATCTAAAGATTGGCAGTTCGAACCCACCCAACAGCTTTATGGAAAAAAGGCCTGGCAACCTGCTTCTGTAAAGATTACAGTCAAGAAAACCCTATGGAGTGGTTCTACTGTGTAAAACATGGAGTCACCATGAGCCGGAACTGACTTGATGACAATGGGTTTGGGTTTTTTTTTTTCTTTTACTCAACATGTTTTCAAGGTTCATCCATGTTGTAACATGTATCAGTACATCATTCTTTTTTATGGCTGAGTAATATTCCACTGCATGGATGGATCAGACTGTGTTTATCCATCCATCAGGTGATAAACACTTGGGTTGTTTCCACCTTTTGGCTACAGTGAAGAGTGCTGCTATGAACATTTGTGCTTTTGTCTGAACACTTGTTTTCAGTTATTCTGAGCATATACCCTGCAGTGGAATTGCTGGGTCATATGGTAATTCTATGTTTAACTTTTTGAGGAACCGTCAAATGGTTTTCCTTGAAGGTATTTTAAAATAGCCCTAATCCCATGTAGCCGGAGCACATATTCTTCCAGACCTTTTTCTATACCTAATTATTACATATGTTTATCGACTGGTTTTTAAAGGCTCTCACAAGCTTCTGACACTGTGGTTGAGAGGGCGCAGGCTCTGGAGCCAGATGCTGGCATCTATTAGCTTTGTGATCTTGCAGCCCTGCCCAAGTAAGTTCTCTGGGCGTTAGACTTCTTATCCGTAAAATGGGGATGACATCAGTACCCAGTTCCAGTTCATAAGGTTGTTTTCTGAGGACTAAAGGAATGTACTCCGTTGTTACCGGCTCACGGTGACCCCGTGCACAATGGAACTAAATGTTGCCTGGTCCTGTGATATCCCTATGGTTGGTTGCGGATCAGACCATGGGAATACATACTGCCTTAGAAATATAGCACCTGGTACCCCGTGAGTGCTGTATTGAGTGAGGCAGCCACTCAAATATTGCTACAACAAGTGATTACCATGCATGAAGTGTCATGTGCAGGCTCCCAGCCTGGGATAGGAGACACGGGGGCACTGTAGCTCCTCCACACAACATTAATGCTGTCACAGGGATCAGATGTTTAGCTTCACCAATGTCAGAACTTGCATGCAAGAATTAAGAGAGAAAAACAAGGGTCTCCTTGCCAAGTGTGATTCAGAAAATGTAGCTCTATACCTCACAAGGAACGATTCATAGGCAACTATTTCCTAAAAGCCTTGAACATTTTGACAGAAGTCACTGATAACGGATAAGAGCTGCCTTGAGGGGAAGGATGCGAGGTGGAGGCCCTGGAGACAGGAAGAGGAGCCACAGGCCTGGGGCCACGCGCTCTCACAGGTAGAAGGAAGGATGCTCACACAGGCTCCCAGAGCAGAGGGAAGGAAGCAAGCCTAAGGTGACCCATGAGATGACAGGCAAGCTGTGGGCAGCACGTGGGCACTGCAGAGACACGCTCCAACACAAGTCTCGTTCAAAACTGCACTCCTGGGATTACAACAATATGTGTGTTATTATCCCAACACAGATGAACATGAAAGTGGTATCATTTCCTGTCAGCTAAGGGGGCAGTGGTGGTTCCATGCAGGAGACCTAGGTTCAATTCCCAGCTAATGCACCTCATGTGCAGCCACCACCTGTCTGTCAATGGAGGCTTGGGTGTTGCTGTGATGATGAAGAGGCTTTCAGTGGAGCTTCCAGACTAAGACAGTCTAGGAATAAAGTCCTAGCAATCGACTTCCAAAAATTAGCCACTGAAAGCCCTATGGATCACAACGGTCCTACCCACAGCTGAGCGTGGGGATGGCACAGGACATGTCAGCATTTCATTCTGTTGTGCGTGGGGTCGCCATGACTTGATGGCAACTCACAACAACAATCCGTCAGCTCGGATGTTTCCAAGTGTCGAAAGGAAAACAAATGAAGAGCCCCTAAAACACACATACAATTATTTAGCAGCTTTTTATAACCGAAAGCACTTCAGAGCCAAGTAAATTTTTATGAAGATTATAAATGAAAACAGCCTACACACAAATAGCACCACCTTTCACGTACAATCTTGTTTCTCCTAATTACAGAAGAGAAAGGGAAACTACTTAAGCAACGGAAGTCATGCCTGTACAGCAAGACTGCAATTCAACCAAGCAGAGAAATGGGATTAATTAAAGCCAATGCCAACAGTGAATGAATGGGAGGAACTATCCATTAGTGCATGCAAATTTAATCATCTTCAATCCTTAGAGATTAAAAACCCATTGCCGGGAAAAGACAGTCTCTTTAACAAATGGTTCTGGCGTAACAGGATATCCATCTGCAAAAATATGAAACAAGACCCATACCTCACACCATGTACAAAGACCAACTCAAAATGGATCAAAGACCTAAACATAAAATCGAAATATCATGGAAGAAAAAGTGCTAGGAGCCCTAATATGTGGCATAAACAGAATACAAACTATAACTAACAATGCACAAACACATGAGAAACTAGATAACTGGGAGCTCCTGAAAATCACCCTGGTGGTGTAGTGGTTAAGAGCTACGGCTGCTAACCAAACGGATGGCAGTTCGAATCCACCAGGCACTCCTTGGAAACTCTATGAGGCAATTCTTCTCTGTCATATAGGGTCACTATGAGTTGGAATCCACTCAGCAACGGGGTTGGTTTTTATGCTCACCAAAGAACATCACCAAAAGAGTAAAAACACAACCTACAGACTGGGAAAAAAAACTTTGGCTTTGACATACTTGATGAGAGTCTAATCTTTAAAATCTACAAAAATACTGCAACACCTCAACAACAAAAAGACCAATAACCCAATTAAAAAATGGGCAAAGGATATGAACAGACACTTCACGGAAGAAGACATTCAGGTAGCTAACAGATACATGAGGAAATGCTCACGATCATTAGCCATTAAAGAAATGCAAATCAAAGCTACGATGAAACACCATCTCACCCCAACAAGGCTAGCACTAATAAAATAAAAAATAAATAATAATAATGAATGTTGGAGAGGTTGCGGGAGACTGGAACACTTTTGCACTGCTGGTGGGAACGTTAAAATGGTACAACCACTTTGGAAACTGATTTGGTGCTTCCTTAAAAAGCTAGGAATGGAGGTACTATGAGACCCAGCAATCCCACTCCTTGGAATATATCCTAGAGAAATAAAAGCCGTCACATAAACAGACATATGCACACCCATGTTCACTGCAGCACTGTTCACAATAGCAAAAAGAGGAAAACAACCTAAGCACCCATCAACAGATGAATGGATAAACAAATTATGATACATACAAAAAATGGAATATGATAGAAAACAATGATGAATTTTTGAAACATCTCACAGCATGGATGAACCTGGAAGGCATCACACTGAGTGAAATTAGTCAGTTGCTAAAGGACAAATATTGTACAAGACCACTATTATGAGAACTCAAGAAATGGTTTAAGCACAAAAGAAAACATTATCTGATGGTCACGAGGGTGGGGAGGAAGGGAGAGGGGAATTCACTAACTAGACAGCAGACAAGAATCCTCTTACGTGAAGGGAAGGACAACACGAAATACAGGGCAAGTCAGTGCAACTGGACTAAACCAAAAGCTAAGAAGTTCCCTGAACACAACCAAACACTTCAAGGGACAGAGTAGCAGGGGCTGGGGTCTGGGGACCACGGTTTTGGGGGACATCTAGGTCAAGTGGCACAACAAAGTTAATTAAGAAAACGTTCTGCATCCCACTTCGGTGAGTGGTGTCTCAGGTCTTAAAAGCTTGCCAGTGGCCACCTAAGGATGTATCAATTGGTCCCAAGCAACTTGGAGCAAAGGAAAATGAAGAACACCAAAGACACAAGGAAAATATTAGCCCGAGACACAAAAGTGCCACATAAACCAGGGACTCCATCGGCCTGAGACCAGAAGAACTAGATGGTGCCCAGCTATCATCAACAACTGCCCTTACAAGAAACACAACAGAGAATCCCTGACAGAGCAGGAGAAAAGTGTGAAGCAGAACTCATATTCACATAAAAAGACCAGACTGAATGGTCTGAGGCTGGCGGAACCCCCGAAGCCATGGCCCTCACATGCTATAAATCCCGAAACCCACACTTCAGACAAAGTAAGACTGGACTATAAAATAAATAATACTCGTGAAGACTGATTCTTAGTCCAAGCAGACACATGAGACCAAATGGGCAGCTCCTGTCTGGAGGCAGGATGAGGAAGCAAGAAGGGACAGAAGCTGGTTGGAGGGACACGGGAAACCCAGGATAAAAAGGGGGACTGTGCTGTCACATTATAGGGATTGCAACTAGTGTCACAGGACAATATGTGTATAAATTTTTATGTGAGAAATTAACTTCAGCTATAAACTTTCATCTAAAGGACAATAAAAAGAATATAATTTAAAAAAAAAGAAAAAACTCATTGCCATCAAGTAGAGAGTTTAGGGAGAGGTGAAGGAGTATGAGTGAGCCCTGGTGGTGCAGTGGTTAAGCACTTGGCTGCTAACCAGAAGGTCAGCAGTTTGAACCAACCAGTCACTCCGTGGGAGAAATATGTGGCCATCTACTCCCGTAAAGATTACAGCCTTGGGAACCCTGTAGGGTAGTTCTACTCTGTCTTACAGGATCACTATGGGTCAGAATCGACTTAACAGCAGTGGGTTTGGTTTTGGGTAAAGAAATTTGTAACAGGCACTATTTTTATAAGTAATGAGTTCTTTTCCATCCTCTGACTCAACTCTGCCCCAATTACAGAAGTATGAATTATGCCAGTTTATGGCACTGTATTTCCTATTCCTTCCGCCAGACAGGGCTGTGGGGAGGGGAGGACAGAGGGTAGCACAGTGTAGCACAGCAACATCCTTAAACAAAAGCGGGTCATGAAGAGCAGCACCCTCTCATGAACCCATCAGTCTCAGCCCACAGGTGGGGGGATCCTTGAGCATGGATGGTTCTAGGTCCCCCACACCTGGCACCACCGAGTGGTCAGTCTGGATTGCAGCCCACTGGGTAACCTTCTGCAGCCAGGGCTCCAGGCCAACTCCGGATCCAGAAGGTGATGTTTCACGTAACAGCCACTTCAGCAAAGTGCCCCAGAACAAAGGCCTTTCTTCATCTGTAGCCCTGCATGAACACATCCTGGCACCTGTCCTCCCCAGAGAACAACAGTACAAGCTTCAAGGGTGGGCTTATGGGGGTGCTGGGTAGGTGCCCACTGCCACTGATAGAAAAGCCACCAGGGGACTTGCGTAAACTGTTTGCACCACTATTAACAATAACTGACACAAGGCTGATGTCCAAAATGCATAGATAATGCACATCCCTGCTTTCCCACTTCTCCATCTCTGACACCAGCCACCCACATGGTGCTTCTCAGATCCTAACCACCTAGAGTTGGGTCTTTACAAAACAACTGCTGCACACCCCTCTTCTGTCTGCCTGCCACTCAAACCTGGGTCTTCACAAGAGGATTCTGTCTTAAACAACTGCCAAACGAGCAGGCACCAGGCCCTGCTGGCCCTCACTGTCCCCAGTAGGCTTGATAATTCACTAGAATGACTCACAAAACTCTGGTACAAAGGCCTATACTCACTATAACCTTTTTAATAAAAGCCCAGAGAATACACATGAAGAGATGCACAGGCGAAGCCTGGGAGGAGTTTTCAGCATGGAGCTTGTCTCCATGCCAGTACTCCCACGTGCATCATCAATCCGGAAGCTCAATAGGAAGCTCTAGGTTTAGGGTCCTTTAAACAGTTACTGAGGCCTCAATATATATGGCACGACTGGGGCCTCAATGCATAGTTAGTGATCGACTGCATCACTGAATATGCATGACTCATTCCATCAGGCCCTCCCCTGCCATTAGTTCTCCAAGTGTGGTCCTTGGGCTCTCACCTCATTTGCACGTTTAAGTGTTGCCAGGTTGTTTTAGATAAACTAAGACACCTTGTGGTGCAGTGGTTAACCGCTCTGCTAACCTAAAGGTCAGTAGTTCAAACCCACCAGCTGCTCCAAGGGAGAAAGATGTGGCAGTCTGCTTCCATAAAGATTTACAGCCTTGGAAACCCTATGGGGCATTTCTACTCTGCCCTACATGGTCACTATGAGTTGGAATCAACTCAGTGGCAATGGGTTTGGTTTTGGTTTTTGGAAGACACCATGGATTGCTGGGGAATTCCATGGGCTATTTTCAAAAACCAGAGACAAAAGGCCAAGTTGAGTACTTTGTCCCACAGCCACCCAGGGACCTCCCAAAATCACCAAGATCCTTTGGATGAACAAATTTATAAATTTCTTATTCTTGACATTCATTTTCTGCACATGCTCCTTAGATGGGCTTTGGGGTCCGGAGAACATCCCCCTCTTCCACACGTGCACCTATCTGGAAACAAGAACCTCAGCACCCAGCACATTCCAGAGGCCTCTGGCTTCCTCCATAGGAAAAGCTGCCACTCTCCTGAGAGCAGGACTGATCTCAGCATTGGTCATTGAACTCTCAAGTATTTTGGGCCCCTCAACCCACTGCTGTCAAGTTGATTTGGGCCCCTTAAGAGAACTGGATATTTCCAATAGTGACAATAGCAGGAAAACGATTAAGAGTCGTGCTTAACACTTGTTTTTGATTATGCAAATCTGAGCAGGCTTTTTGTCATACTAGAGGAATGCCAAGCAGCAGACTTTACAAGAATTTATGTACAGAAACGGCTTAGCAAATTACAAAATTACAACGGTAGTTTTTGCAGGCACAGACAATACACGAACCAGTCTACAGAAATGCTCTCCATCACAATTTCACTCGCTCAAATGACTGAAATTTATACACTGGGCCCCTTATCCAAGACTTTTCTCGCCCTTCCATGATGCTCCCTGCTCATGGCAATCTCACCTTTGGGCTCCATCACTAGTGGCTTGAAGCCTCCCACTAGCTTTCTTCCACCAGACCCCTCACTGAAGCTCCCTGGGTACCCAGGACTGATAAGATCAGCTAAAGTTTTCATTTCATCCTCCACCAAGGATTTGGGGTATACTCACCCTTATCCATCTTCACTCTACTCACATCATATTCTTTCCTTGAATAATTCATCTAAACTGTTTTCAACTCCTGGTTTTCCACCTAGTGTGGATAATTAGCTTCCCTTCCAGTCATCCAAAATTGTTTGCTTCAGGTTAGGGAGCACCCTCTAGTTCTAGTATAAGAGACTTTAGTCAACAAAGTCTCCCATCTAACATGCCTCAGAAAAAGGAGCAAGATACTGCTTGAACTACATCGGTAAGCAAGAGGGGAGGTGCCATGGTGAGGTCTGCTGGCCAGCACCCCCATTCGGCACATGGTAAGGCTGACAGGGGACCCAGGCCAGAGTCGTATGCCATCAGTTTCTGAGAGCAATAGTATGGAAGACCCACTCATCCCTAATGCCACTGTGTGACCTTCTGGGCTTAACTGTGCCTGAGACCCCTCCAGACTTCCACGTTACATCAGCCAATAAATGCCCTCCTGTTTTAACTAGTTCCATTATTTGTAACAGAGACTTAACTACTACAGCCATTTCCTGAAAAACAGGACCATCTTAATAAAAAGGGTGAGAATAAAGGACAAACAGCTTGCCCACCTGTCTGTCAGTCTGTTGTCCTGTGGTGGCTTGCATGTTGCTAAGATGCTGGAAGTTATGCCCCATGATGGAGAGGTTTCAGTGGAGCTTCCAGACTAAGACTAGGAAGAAAGCCCTGGTGATCTACTTCCAAAAATTCGCCAATGAAAACCCCATGAATCACAGATTATCCAATGGACTCAAACACGACAATGATCATGAAAATGGTGCAGGACAGGGAAACACTTCACTGACTCCACAGCAGCAAGACGTTTACCTTACCTACTTTATACACTTGGTTTCACCTACTGCCTGTTACCACTTGGCTTCACAACTACATGCCTCATCGACTTCCCCCACCCCACCCCCTACAGAGCTTAGAACACTGGCTGTGTAGCAGGGAGTCAAGAAACCAAAGATCTCAGCACTTCAGTTGCTACTAGAAAGCATGTCACTCTTGGGTAACTGAAAGAACACATTGCAAGACCGTTAAAAATAAAAAAAGTAACATCTAAATCAATGTTATTCATACTTTTCTAACCATGACTCACAATAAGAAAAATGTTTTATAATGTACACACTACACATATACCGGTATACCAAACAAAAGCTTTATGAAATGTTCTTAAAATGTGTGACATTTTCTACTATTTTCTAGTCACTGACTGCAACTTACCAAATTCATTTCATGACCCATGGTTTGAAAAACATGGATGTAAAGAAAGGCTCTCTTATGATTCAGATTCTGGCCTCAGCTCTCTGGAGCCCAAACCCACTTTATATTAGGCTGCTAGTTAAGGGGCAGTCTGGGTTGGCACCCCAACACCTGCCTGCAGGGCCCAAGGTCATGGAGTCACCACCCTATGCTGCCAGGCTCAGCCCCTCCTGTAGCTCTTATACAATTTCAAGCCTTACATAAAGCCCAGGACATATTTTCTAGTAGCAACCGAACAAACTGTTTAGATCTTTAGTTTCTTTTTTCCCTGCCACCCAGTACATACTGTAAGTTCTTTGGGTGTGGGGTGGAGAAGCTAGTGAAGCAGTGTGGTGAAGGCCAAGTCTAAGGAACGGAGTGGAAACTGTCTCAAGGGTATAATCCCCACATTTATCTGACTCTCTTCCCTTTTATACCCTCATCCTTAAAACAAAACCAACCAACCTCAAAGGCCATCCTTCCTGCAAATGTGAACTTGTTATTGCCTCATGTAGGACAGCTGGGGACATGAGCCATACACAGGACACAGGAATTACTGATCTGTGTTTCTGGAAATTGTGTAACATGCAGTCCCACACCTCTCCTGACATTGGCTCCGCAGGGTGCCAATGTCTCTGGACATCACAGCAGTGAGAAGCAAATAGGGAATTTCAGCCTTGACTGGGAATTGAAGACAGGGTGGTGACCACACACAGCAGGAGGGTCTGGGCAGGTTCTCACAGTCCAGCAGGCTGGAGGAAGGCAAGCGCTTGGCCTCCACCATTCCCACTGTGGCATGTGAATGCCACGCAGACAGCAGACTTCCTCCCCTGGGCTAATCCAAAAAAAAAAAAAAATCCAATGTGAACCCCTAAATGCTCTGCCATGTTAATCCTATTTTACAAATGAGGAAACTGAGGCTTAGGGAGATGTAATGTGCCTGAGGTCAACACCAGACGGAGTGGGCTGGGACTGAATCCTGGTATTTGGGTCTTCTCTGGTCTACTTACCAAGAAAAAGGCCACAGAATAGCCCATACCTAAAGACAAACAAGGGAACCCTGGTGGTGCAGTGGTTAAATGCTTGGCTGCTAACTGGAAGGTTGGTGGTTCAAACCCACCAGCTGCTCTGCAGGAGAAAAATGAGGCAGGCTGCTTCTGTAAAGATTTACAGTCCTGGAAACCCTATGGGGCAGTTCTACACTGTCCTATAGGGTCGCTATGAGTTGGAATTGACAGCGCGTGACGACGAGAGCAAACTAGGTCCCTGGCTGGCTCAGTAGTTTGCAACTGGCTGCTAACCTAAAGGCTGGTGGTTCTAACCTATCCAGAGGCACCACAGAAGAAAGGCCTGGTGACCTGCTTCCATAAAGACTACAGCAAAGAAAACCCCATGGAAAAATTATACTCTCTAACACACGGGGTCACCGTGAGTCGCAATCAACTCAACAGTAATGGTTTTTTTTTTTTTTTTGGTTAAGTGCAAACTAGGAGGCAGTGGTGGTTCAGTGATAGAATTCTCACCTTCCATGCAGGAGACCTGGCTTCAACTCCCAGCCAATGTGTGGGAAGTGAAGTTATGTGTGCAGCTATGATGCTGAACAGGTTTCAGTAGAGCTTCTAGACTAAGACGAACTAGGAAGAAAGGCCTGGTAATCAACTTCCAAAATCAGTCAATGAAAACCCTATGGATCTCAACAGTCCAATTCCATTGTACATGAGATCAGCATGAGTTGGGGGTCAACTGTAAGGCAGTTAACAATATTTGTAAGTACACCACAGATCAATAAGAACAAATGGTAACTTATTCAAGTACTTTTGACGTTTATTGCTCAAAGTATAACACCAATCTCTTAAAGAAACATCCGCCCCAATTGTATTTATCACAAACAAAAGGCATCACACATGGAACTTAGTCCTGAGGGCCCCAAGGAATGGTGACTGGCATCGACTGGTTTGCCTCAGTCAAAAGGCCAGAAGTCCATTAGTGGGACTGTGGCCATGGCTGTGGCCCAGGAAATGAACCTCAGCCCTATGGCCAGGAACCCCATTTCCCTGGCTCATTCCACTACCTGGCTTACCCTACACCAACCAAGCCCTTCTTATGGCACAAACTTTCCTGGAAACCCAGAATCCCCTCACCAAGCCCAGATACCAACAGAATCTGAATCAGGGCAGTGGAAGGTGGTAAAGGCATGAAGGCTGCTGTGCTCATGCTCAGAAAACTTTAGGTCATCAGCTCCTTTGAGCTCCCTTGCCATTGCCTTTGTCCAGACATCCACGTTTTAGTAAAACTGATTAGTTACATTTCAGGCCCAAGGATACAAGGGGCCATCTTTCCCAGGATCATGTTCCCAGACCCTGCAGCAAACATCCCGGGGTGGACACCTCCAGAGACGACCGCATTTCCACAAGTCTCTTTATTACCTCTCTTATCCTCACAACCAGATCCAAGCAAATGCAATTCCCTCCTAAAATCCCCTTCTATGCCAGGTTCCAGTCACAGCTTACTGACAGGAAGCACAGCAAACGGGTCTGGAAGACGCCTGGTTGAATGTATTGATGCACCTGGAAACTGTTATGTCCACCTGCTGTTCCTGCCTAGCCACTGACCAGCTGTATTCTCATGCCTGGCTTCCGCCTCCCACTTCTACTCCCCATCCTGGGCAATGACAGCCAATAGCAAGCCTGAGAGGTCACCATCCCATTTTACCCTCTTCAAAACATGGACCCATCATCTGACCTTCTGCTTGTCATACAGTGGTGGCTTGTGTGCTGCTATGGTGCTAGAAGCTATGCCACTGCAATTTTAAATACCAGCAGGGTCATCCATGATGGACAGGTTTCAGCGAAGCTTCCAGGCTAAGAAAGACTAAGAAGAAAGGCCTGGCAATCTACTTCCAAAAAATCAGTCAATGAAAATCTTAAGGATCACAACAGAATATCTTCCAATTAAGTGCTAGAAGATTAGTGATAGGCGCTTAAAATACACAGTGGCCGCAACAACGTACTCACGCATACCAACCACCTTGAAGATAGCATAGGACGAGGTTTAACATTTTGGTGTCTTGTACATGGGGTTGCCATGAGTTGAAGCTGACTTGACAGCAACTAACAACAAAAGATGGGCAAGGGGAGCCCCAGGAAGGTGAAAGGTCAAAGGTCACAAAGGATTCAAACGTGGGTCCCACTGCAGAATATACGGGATGCTACACTGGGATCAATCTTTGGGAAAAGACAGAAAAACTGAGTCAGAACTGCATGCGGAGAGGCTGCTCAAGCTTTCCCAGTCACCTTCCCCAGAACATTCAGATAACAAACAGCTCCTATCAGGGGTCAAGAATTCCAAGCAGCAAAGTCCAACTCTGGGCAATTGAGGGTAGAAAGGTCAAAGAGCAAGACCCCAGAGATACTTCTCAGAAGTTCCTAGAACACACACAAGACACATGTTGGTTTTACACCATTATCATTTGTGAATGAATTTTAAAAATCTCACCCTTACAAACAAGACTTTGTCAAGCTCTGACCGCAGAAATGGAAATTATGCAATCATTCTAGAAAATTTCTATCAAGTTTTCAAAAGTACATACCCTCTGATCTAACAAGCCACTTTATAGATATTTAAAAAAAAAAAAAAAAGCCTGAACCAAAAAAAAGTAGCAGAATTAAGTTACGGTATATTTTTATGACAGGATATTAGGTAGTCATTTAAAATAAATTTGGAAATGCTCACAGCATAACATTTTTCCAAAAAGAATCTAATTTTGTTACTTGTGCAGAAAAAAAGACTGGAACAAAATAAACGTGGGATTAAGAGGCAATCATTTTTAATAATTAACATTTTATTAAATGTGTTTTTTAAAATAATTCTATTTTTTCAAATTCTTTCAAAGGAGCACACACTATTTTGATTAAAGAAAAAAAATTCTTACCATGTCATTTTCAAATGGTGCAGACCAGTACTGGTCCCTCTCAGGTACTGGTCCTGAATGGGACAGATGGCTGCTGTGCCCTAACCCTGATACTGACTCTCCATCCACTTCAGAATGGAATATGTACCATGATTTATGCCAGGACACGTGGAGAAAATTTAATCAAGGTTTGTAACCTGTTTTGTAGGAGCCCTGGTGGCGCAATGGTTAAGCGCTGGGCTGCTAACCAAAAGGATGGTTGTTTGAACTGACCCAGTGACTCCACAGGAGAAAGGTCTGGCAATCTGCTTCTGTAAAGATTACAGCCTAGGAAACCCTATGGGGCGGTTCTACTCTGTCACATGCAGTTGCCAGCAGTCGGAATCCACTCAGCAGCACACAAGAAGCCTTTTTAGACTTAAAAAAAAAAAAAAAAAAAGCCTTTGGAAAAAATCACTCTTCACAATTAACAGCAATACAAGTTTGGGGAGCATCTTCCAGACTCTTTCCTAGGCCCAAAGAGCACTTCAAACTGTTCTGTAAGCGTGCACAATTTTTTTTTTTTTAAACCAAAAGGGGATCATACCCCACACACAGATGGTACTACCACACTTCCACTTCCTCGTTCTTCGTGACTGCACCATGTTCCCCAGGCTTCTCTCTTAACTCATCTGTGAAAGCCCTAGGACATCAATGCTGCTCAAAAGTCAAGGTGCATCCTCAAAGACTGAGCACAGAGCTAACTGTATGACCCAGCAATTCCACTCTAAGGTATCCACCCAAGGGAAATGAGACATACGCCCACACAAAAATGTGAGCATGGATGTTGGTAACAGCATGAAACTCATAATAGCCAAAAAATGGAAAAAACCCAAAAACCACCAAAGGATCAATGGTTAGACACAATGTGGCAAATCCATACAACAGAATAGAATGCAGTCATAAAAAGAGTAAAGTACTAGTTAGAGCTACAACAGGAACTTGAAAACATGCTGAGTGAAAGCAGCTAGTCACACAAGACCACATATTGCATGATGCCTGAAACATCCAGAAAAGACATATCTATAGAGGCAGAAAGTAGATTTGTGGTTGCCAGGGGCTGAGGAAATGCAGCATGACTGCTAATGGATACCAGGTTTCTTTGTGGGGTGACGAAAATGTTCTAAAATTGACTACGATGATGGCTGCCTAATTCTGTAAATACATTAAAAACCACTGAATTGTATGCTTTAAATAGATGAATTGTGAATTACCTCTCAATAAAGCAGTTACAAAGAAACTTAAAACACGTCACATTTGATAAGATTTTACAATAGTAATTATACACAACTGGTATTCAACATATGTTTGTGGTATGAAGCCCTGAATATACCAAGAACACATGCACCCCCCCCCCCAAAAGTCATTCTGCAAAAACTTCGTCTTGCCTGGTACGTAGTAGTCACTCAGGGTATAAGTATGAAGACCACTTGGCAATCACATGTGTGAAAAGAGAATGTTAAAAAAAAAAGAACTTACTGCTAAAAAGTCATCAACTTTTTATTGATCACGTGAAACCCCACCCGAATGTTTATTACCACTTCATTTTCCACTCAAAAATATTTTCCCCAGGCAGGCTTGAGCTCTAACCGAAATCCAGGGACATTTCATTGTGGGAAATGCATGCAAGACAGTGTGGGAACAGCAGTCATATGCCTTGCTGCTGGGACTACGAATAAGTTCACTGCAATTTCTCGGACCTTAGCTCTGGTGGTGCAGTGGCTAAGAACTCAGTTGCTAACTGGAAGGTCAGCAGTTCAAACCCACCAGCTGCTCCACGGAGAAAGATATGGCAGTCTGCTTCCATAAAGATTTAGAGCCTTGGAAACCCTATGGGGCAGCTCTACCCTGTCCTATGGGGTTGCTGTGAGTTGGAATCGACTCACTGGCAACAGGCTTGGTTTGGGTAATATTGTTTTAGACAATATTTATATTCCATCTGAGTCCCTCGACCAATTATGTCAAACACTCACGATATTTTACTAATCTAAGATGGATTATCTGCATGTGGTATTACAAGGACATGGAGTAACCAGGTGGTGCAAACAGTGAATGCACTTAGCTGCTGAACAAAAGGTTTGGCAGTTCAAGTCCACCCAGAGGTGCCCTGGAAGAAAGGCCCAGCAATATACTTCTGAAAAAAATCAGCCATTGAAAACCCTGTGGAGTTCAGTTCTACGCTGACACACATACTCAATCACAACTGAACTGGCTTGGGTTCATAATAGGCATGCCAATCTCTCGCTCAATTATTTCTCCAGTTTATTCATTCAACAAAAATTTACGGTGCTCTTAAAAAACAGGCAAAGCAAACAAAACAAAACCCTGCCCTCATGAAACTTACGTTCCAATAAAAAAAAAAATCATATTAATGAAATTTTATTTTTACAAACTCATGTCTCGTCATACGTTACTTTTGGCTGGCTCTTGTAAAGGAAATGTCAGCCTTTAGCAAGGGATCCCCACAATTCTCACTTTCCAAATTTTCAGCCTTTTCTAAGTACTAAAAAGCACAAAGATTTATGAAACAGTAGCAGTTCCCAATGACAAGCTTTTTTTTTTTTTTAAACAGGTTTGCAAGGAACATAAAGACAAACACAGTCTACTTTGGATGTTTATTAAAAATCAGAAATGGGAGCGCTTTACATCCACACAGATCTTGACAGATGACAGCCGGCTGTCAAAAAATTTAACAACCCAGTGTCTTCAAATCACTGAGATGCCAAATGGTTTTTCCTTAAAAAAAAAAAAAAAAAAGATGACTCCAATCTTCCTCTAGAATCTGTAAATCGCAAGTCATTAAATAACCAGAATTGTGTAACATGAAAATATTGTACACACCCCCCAAAGTAAAAGTGCAATTTAGTACAAAGATCACAACAACATGCTTGAAAAAGTAACTTTTGGAAACAAAGTCTAAATTCCTTTAAGCAATTCGATAATTTAGTGGAAATTTTACCAAGTGGCCAATGATTCCTTTGCAATTCTTAGCTATTCTTTTTTCCTCCCTTCCATCCCAGCTAGGAAAGCTAGAGATTATCAGTCCCCCAGAACAGCCCAACTATTCTTACAAGGCAGCCACATCCACTGCTCATTGGTGGGCAAAATTCCTTAACTCCATTCTGCTGCGGTGGAATTCTAGCAAGATACAGAGAAGTGGGCTCGTCTTCCCAGCTAACACTAACAAAACTATCTTAAGATCATTTACTCCACAGCTTGAGCCCTTAGATACTATGTTACCCACCCAGGTAAGGTGTATGGTGGATAACAGAGTAGCGATGCGGGTTGTCCCCTCCGAATTTGGTCAATGCAAACCATCTGGTTTATCTTCCCCGGTCGAAGTTTGGGAGGAGAGGAAGGTTGTTATCTACAAGGCCTTAGTGAAAGATAACCCCATCCAAATTAAACCGAAAGGAATGTTTTATGAAATCACTGGCAAGGTCATAAAACAGACTGTGCCATCCAAAACCTTCTTGAAAACACGTTCATAAATTCTTGGGAGGACCGCCTTCTTACAACTTCAAGGAACCTGACAGCCCCATTCATAAAAATCTCCCAAACCACTCTTCCAACACCAAAGGGAGAGCCACTTGACTTAGAGGTACACGACGACTTGGTCTTTGTAACGAAGGGCTGGGGGAATCCTCCTCTCCACTGAGGAAAAACATTTAGATTCTTAGAAGGCAGACACTCCAAGAGGTTACTCTTGCACTCAACCCACGCGCAGCCCAGAAAGGAATTCAAGACCACGACCCACGACCCCACCAGGCTGCAGGAAACACACACGAATAAACAAGTAAACAAATAATACTTGTAAAGACAAAGCGTGGTCCCGAGTGAGAGAGAGAGAGAGCAGCCGCTCGGCAGAGGCACATGACTCATGCCCGGGCAGAAGTATTTACACCGTCCACTACACCACAGTGGGATTTCCCGGCTCCATCCAAGGCCGGACCTCGGGGCATAGCACTTGGGTGAAGTTCTGCTATTTCCGTTTGGGGCAGAGTGGAGGGGGGAGTCATTTTATTTCGCTGAATCACAACTCCTCCCATCCCCACCCGAAACCACCACGCACAGAGCACCGCAAATAAGCCAGGCCGTTGGAAAGACTCCGGTGAGCACGGGCCGAGCAAAACAAAGCACCCTACAAGGGGCTGCTGCAAGGCTAGGGTGGGCGGTGGGATACGCGAGCCAGGCTGCCCTCCAGGGCCCCACTCCCGTCCCCTCGGGGCCTGTCCCCGGGCAGCCACGCGGCCGCAGCGCCCTCCCTCCGGCCGGGGGGCGAGCCCTGCTCTCCGCAGAGCTCCCAGACCGGCTGGACTGCAGGCAGATGGGGGCGGGGGCGCATAGCCCCGGACCGAGCAGGAGGACCCGGGGCGCCCGGAGGGCGCACGCCAGGCCCGGCCCACGTGAGCGACCAGACCAGAGCCAGGGCCGCCCCGGGGACAGTGACTGGGACAGCGGGCGCCCTCGGGCGCCCGCGGCCACCACGCCGGCCGGCACTCACCGGGCCGGGCGCGCCGCGCCGATGCCCCAGCGGCGGCCGCTTCCTCCTCCTCCTCACTTGACAAAATGGCGGCGGCAGGAAGTGCCGGGCGCCTCGGCCCGCCCCCCACCCGCCCCCGGCCTGCCCGCCTGCGCCCCCCGCCCGCAGCCCCGCGCGCCGGCCAGAGCCGCGGCCGCGCCAGAACGGCGGGCGCCCCGCGAGCGCGCGGCCGCCAACGGCGCGGGATCCGGGTGATGGGCGGGGGAGGCCGAGACCGAGCCCGCGCGGCCCTGCCGCGCCGATGGCGTAGTGCCGCGCACCGGCCCGTTACGCAATGCGGGTTACGCGCCGCGCCGGCCCCGCGCCCCGCGCGCTTCCGGCGCCGCCGCCGCCCGCCGCCGCCGCGAAGGGCACCGGAGCTCACCTGAGACGCTAGGCCGCACGCCGTCTTCGCCGGCCGGCCAGCCGGCCGGCGCTCCGCCTCAGGACCCCGCGCGGCGCCGGGGCCGGCCCGCCGCGCTTGCCGCTCCGCCGCGCTCACAGGCCCCGCTCGCCCGCGGGCACCGCCGGCAACTGCCGCCGCCACCTCTTCGGCTCCTCGGCTTCGGGAGAGCAGAACAAACAGCCCTGCCGCTGCCGCCGCCGCCGCCGCCGCCGCCGCCGCCGCCGCCGCCGCCGCCGCCGCCAGCGCGCTGACGTCACCGCGCACGCTGCGCGCGCGGCCTCGTGCCGCCGCCGCCCGACGTAAGCGCCCCTGCCCCTCCCCGCCCCGCCCCGCTCGCCGGGGAAGGAGCTCGGCCAGAGAGAACCCGCTGCGGCGGCGGAGGTGAGTCGGGGTGCGCAGCGCAGCGTCGGCCGGGGGACACAGGAGACCGAGGAGGAGGGTCTCTCAGACCGAGAGAGGGGAACCGCATACCGAGGAGGAGGCCGAGGGAGGAACTGAGGCGGGCACCAGGGATGGGGGGAGGGGAAGCCCAGTCTGAGGGGAGTCGCGAGACGACCCGGAAGACCTAGGAGGCCGAGTGGGGGAACTGAGGCGGGCGCGCGGGATCGGGCGAGAGGGGAGCCGCGAGGGGACTCCGAAGACCGAAGGGGGAAACTGAGGCAGAACGCCGCAAGGCAAAAGGGAGACCGAGGGGAGACCCCGCTGACCGAGGAGGGGAATCCGAAGACCGATGGAGGAAACCCCTCACTTCGAGGGGGACACCGAGGCGGGCACGCGGGACTGGTCTGCGGGGGCCTTTTACCGAGGAGGGGAATCTCAGACCGAGGGAGGCCCCCACAGACCTGACCCCTTAGAGAAAGGGTGGGAGGAGTGGGGACCCAGCAGACCAGTGGAAGGGCTGCAAGGGGACTTCACAGACCGAGGGTGGGGACTCGACAAAAAGATCCGAAGGCTGAAGGGAACATCCAAAAATTTAGGAAGGGTCTGGTGATAGACCTCAAAGAGAAGGGGGATGGTGAGGGAGGACACCCTAAAACTGATGGAAGAGGCTGAGGAGAGCCTCAGTCTGAGGATGGCCATCCCCCTTGGTGGGAGGGCTGAGTGGTGCTGAAAGGAGGTTTGAGTGGGGTGGTGCTGGACCTTAGGGCCAAAGGGCTGAGATGGGGGTCGGGGGAGCAGGGAGAAGGTAACTAGAGGGTCAGAGATCAGCAGGGCTCAGGTGACATCTTTCTAGGCTGGCCTCCAGGATCTGAAGACAGGAAGGTCCTGGTCTCTACAATTTCCCCTGCTACCGTGTCTTCTCATTCTCAAGACCCAATCCACAAGTTAGTCTTTCTTGTGTGCCCTCATTAAATGTATGACTAGGAAAACCACCCAGCCTCTTCTGGGGCTCCCAAAGCATCTCACCTGGGTGCAACAGATTTTAAATATTAGGTATTTTTGTGTTCCAGTGGAGAAGAGATTAAGCTTAGGTTGTTTGCAGCTTAAAACGATAATTCTGTAAAAGTTTTCCTCTCCCTTTTGTTCTTAAGGAGCCCTGGTAGCGCAGTGGTTAAAGTGCTCAGCTGCTAACTGGAAGGTTGGTAGTTCGAACCCACCAGCCGCTCTTTGTGTGAAAGATGTGGCAGTCGGCTCCCATAAAGATTTACAGCCTTGGAAACCCCGTGGGACAGTTCTACTCTGCCCTATAGGGTCACTATGATTTGGAATTGACTAGACACCAGTGGGTTTTTTGCCCTTATCTTCACTCTCTGAACATGTTTAGTCTTGTGGATTGAATTGTGTCCCTGAAAAATGTGTGTCAACTTGGTTAGGCCATGATTCCCAGTATTGTGTGGTTGTCCTCCATTTTGTGATTAAATTTTATGTTAAAGAGGATTAGGGTGTGTCTTAGTCATCTAGTGCTGCCATAACAGAAATACCACAAGTGGATGGCTTTTACAAAGAGAAATTTATTTTCTCACAGTCTAGTAGGTTAAAAGTCCAAATTCAGGATGATGGCTCCAGGGAAAGGCTTTCTCTCTCTGTCAGCTCTGGGGGAAGGTCCTTATCCTCAATCTTCTCCTGGTTGAGGAGCTTCTCAGGCCCAGGAACCCTGGGTCCAAAGGACATGCCCTGTTCCTGGTGCTGCTTTCTTGGTGGTATGAGGCTCCCAACTCTCTGCCTGCTTCTCTTTCTTTTTATTTCTTGAGAGATAAGAGGTGGTGCAGGCCACACCCCAGGGAAACTCCCTTTACCTTGGATCTGGGAGGTGATCTGAGTGAGGGTGGTGTTACAGTTCCACCTTAACCCTTTTAACATAAAATTACAATCACAAAATGGAGGACAACTACTCAATACTGGAAAGCATGGTCTAACCAAGTTGATAGGCACATTTTTGAGGGGACATAATTCAATCCATGACAGGGTGGGATTGTAAAAGCCTTACTAAGGTCACATCCTGATCCAACATAAAGGGAATTTCCCTGGAGTGTGGCCTGCATCACCTTTTATCTTACAAGAGCTAAAAGAAAGGGACACGGGCAGAGAATGGGGACTTCATAAAACCAAGAAAGGAGCACTTGGAGCAGAGCGCATCCTTTGGACCAGGAGTTACTGCGTGGAGAACCTCCTAGTCCAGCGGAAGACTGATGACAAGGACCTTCCTCCAGAGCTGACAGAGAGAAACCCTTCCCCTGGAGCTGATACCCTCAATTTGGACTTGTAGCCTACTCGACTGTAAGGAAGTCAATTTATATTTGTAAAGGCCCTCCACTTGTAGTATTTCTGTTAATGCAGCACTAGATAACTAAGACAATTTGGTACCAAGAAAGTGGGGTGCTGCTCTAACAGATACCTAAAATGTGGAAGTGGTTTTGAAACTGAATGGATAGAAGACATAGAAGGAAGTGAGAACTGTTAACACTGGAGATGGCACAGATGGTGAGAAACAGCAGCAGAGGACCTGCAGCAGCAGGAGACCAGCTCCAGACGGCACTGGAACTGATCCATGGAGCAAGAGAGCTGAGTGCCTGTGCACAGGAGGCTCCCTGGTGGAGTGGGGTGCCTCCATGCACTTACCAGTGGAGCTACTGAGCTTTGGAATACATCCCAGCAGTGCAGATGTGGATGTGAGGCCCAAGGGCCTAGAGGCCAAGGAACGCAGGAAGCCAAGCTGCCTTAGTCTCAAAAGGTATGGCCATGACCCTGGGGTTTCAAAGGGTAGAGCCATGGCCTCTGGGGTTTCTAAGGGCGGAGACTCCACTCAGGTGGACTAGAATGGTGTGCCTAGAGCTGAGGGAACAGAGTTGCCGTTCCAGTGGGCCTGGAAGGCAGAGCTGAAGCCCAGAGGGACCTCCACTCAGAAACCAGAGAATGTGGCCAATACCTAAAGTCTGGAGGGCAGGGCTATTTTGTAAATGGTTTCAGAGAACATAGGATTGTTTTCAAGCCTTGAGGGCTAATGTAATGTGTTCTGCTGACTTGTTTGGTGCCTGTTATGCCTTCTTTCCCTCCAGTTTCTCGTATTGGTAATGGAAATGCCTACCATGTGCCTTTCCACCATTGTACTTTGGAATCAGATAACTTATATTTTAGATTTCATAGATGAAGAGAAATTTTTGGATTTTGGATTTGGAGTTGATTTAAGACGTTTGCTATGATATGACAGGGTGAATGTGTCTTACGTGTAGCAAGGCCATGAATTTTTGGAGGCCAAAGGGTGGAATGTCATGGATTGAATTGTGTCCCCCCCAAAATATCTGTCAGCCTGGTTAGGCCATGATTCCCAGTATTGAGTGATTGTCCCCATTTTGTGATTGTGATTTTATGTTAAAGAGGATTAGGGTGAGATTGTAACACCCTTTCTAAGGTCACATCCCTGATGCAGTGTAAAGGGAGTTTCCCTGGGGTGTGGCCTGAACCATCTTTTATCTTACAAGAGATAAAAGGAAAGGAAAGCAAGCAGAGAGAAGGGACCTCATACCACCAAGAAAGAAGCACCAGGAGCAGAGCATGTCCTGTGGACCTGGGGTTCCTGCACCTGAGAAGCTCCTAGTCCAGGGGAAGATTGATGACAAGGACCTTCCTCCAGAGCTGATAGAAAGGGAAAGCCTTCCCCTGAAGCTGATGTCCTGAATTTGGGCTTCTAGCCTACTAGACTGTGAGAAAATAAATTTCTCTCTGTTAAAGCCATCCACTTGTGGTATTTCTGTTACAGCAGCACTAGGTGACTGAGCCAAGTCTCATCTTTTAAAAATAGCCAACTCAGTTTTTCTAAAAATTCTAGGTAGTAAAACATTTTCCTGACAACCCCATATTTCAGAATATATGGATGCAATAGAATACCCTGAAGTCCGTGGGTAGTGCAAACAGTAAACTTACTTTGTTGCTAATTGGAAGGTTGGAGGTTCGAGTACACCCAGAGACACCTTGATGACCTAATTTAAAAACTCAGCCATTGGGGAGAAAGAAGATACCAGAGTTTCCTGACTATCCTGTTTCCTCTTCACCAAAACCAAATCCATTGCCATGGAGTCAATTCTGACTCATAGCAACCTTATAGGACAGAGTAAAACTGCCCCATAGAGTTTCCAAGGCTGTCATCTTTACAGAAGCCAACTGCCATGTCTTTCTCTTGGGGAGCGGCTGGTGGGTTCGAACTGCCAACCTTTTGGTTAGCAGCTGAGCACTTAACCATTGTGCCAGCAGGGCTCCTCTTCACCAAAGGCAATCATAAATTATGGCTCCTGGGCAAACTCAAATTTTATCCTTTACTGTAACAAAGCATGAGATAACAGGTTATTGGTTGCAAGAATTAAAGGAGGTAATTGTAACTGGTTAATTAATAAGCTTCCCTTTAGCTCTGTATTTCATCATGCTCAGGGATTATTTACTTCCTGTCTTACTACGGAATATTGAAACCTGTGAAATCTCCTCGCTCCTAATTTTGAATGCTTGGCAATCTGTGGAAGATGATCAGAAATGAAAAGAAAGAATAGGAAGGTACAAAGGGCAATTGAATGTGGAATAATAACTTTTTTTTTTTTTTTAAGGAAACCAGAATGCGTCCACTTTAAGCAGCTCTTCCCCATAACTGTCTTGTCTTGTTAAATTATCCATTTCGTTTATCCTTGTTGGCAATAAGTGTTTTTGGAAGTAATTTGGTGCTGCCAGTTTGCAAGTCACACAATAAAATCTGTCATTTTGCTCTAGAGTCAGACTTCATTTTAGACAAAAACTGTAATATCTAGCTAGATTTAAGGGACCCAGTTGAATGACTTTTGGCTACTGCCAGAAGTCATATCCAGCCTTAAGGGACTCTGCAAGCTCTAAAGGTAGTTCCAAAAGCTGTCTCCAAAACCCTTGGAACAGAACATTTTATTCTTTCTGTCTTCTACAGTGCCTAGCCTAACTTCTCCCAGAGAACTCAAACTCAAAATGTTTATATGGTTGAATCGGTTTAGTAAAAATAGTCTGTTACTTAATGGTTCACATTTTGAATAAACTCTACTATTTCTTGACATTACTGTATGTGCAATACCAAACCACAGAAGAGCTTAATAAAAAATTAAGAAATGAAACATGAACTATGTAATATAATTGTCATGAGTGGCTTTAAAGGAGTCCCTGGGTAGTACAAATGGTTAAGCTTCAGCCTTCCTCCAGCCTTTCAGCTGGAGGTTTGAGTCCACCCAGACGTAGCCTTGGAAGAAAGACCTGGTGACCAACTTCCAAAGAATCAGCTGTTGAAAACCCTATGAAGCACAGTTCTACTGTGACACACATGGGATGTCGCCATGAGTCAGAATCAACTCCATGACAACTGGTTCTTTACTGGCGGCCTGGTTTCAAATACGTATTGTTCATTTTTAATAAGGTAAGACATGGAACCATGTTGACTGAACAGTAGAAAGAATTATAGAGGAGAAAGTCTGCCTTTTCCCCTCCCCTTCTAGAATAATCACTGTTATTGTTTTGATGTGAACACTGTGATATCACATCAGCGTGATAGTTCAACCTGTGCCGTCTTATATAGCAGCCACTGACCACATGTGGTTGAGCACTTGAAATGTTACTGGTCCCGATTGAGACATGTAAGTATAAAATACCATGTTAACTGCTGTCAAGTCCACTTTAACTCATGGCAACCCCGTATGTGTCAGACTAGAACTGTGCACCATAGGGTTTTCAGTGGCTGATTTTTCAAAAATAGATGGCAACGCCTTTCTTCCAAGGCGCCTCTGAGTGAAGTCAAACCTCCAGCCTGTTGGTTAGTAGCCTAGCGCTTCAACTGTTTGCACCACTTAAGGACTCCCGAGTGTAAAACACACACCAGATTTCAGAGACTCAGTATGGAAAAAGAAAAAAAGTAAACTATCTCATCGATGTTTTAAACAATGTATCTTATTTTGTTGTTGTTGAGAATATATACCGCAAAAGCATATACCAATTCAAGTATGTACATGTAGAATTCAGTGACATTGATTACATTCTGCCAGCTGTATAATCTTTTTAGTTGCTGTTGTCAACTTGATCCCATACAGATGGATTTTAAAAGAGCGTAGTGCTCGGAGCCGACTTTACTAGTTAAGCTAAACTATTGTTCAGTTTTAAGAAGACTACAAGGGATATATTTGGTTTAAAGCTTAAAGATTATCTTTAGGGCAGTAGTTTTAGTTCATCCAGCCTCCATGGCTCCAGAAGCTCTGGATTCCATGAGAATTTGAAATTCTGTTGGGTAGTTTCCACTTTTGATCAGGATTTTTCTATAGGATTCTTATAACAGTCTTACACAATTCTATGTCATCAATTTTTGTGTTGATCAAATATTGAAATGGTAGTATTTTGAATCTACAGGGTTAACGATATTGTTATATTTACTTTCACCCATTTCTCTTTCTTAACGTGGTTACTAGAAAATTACATATGTACTTGCAGCCAATGTCACGGAACAATATGTGTATAAATTTTTGGATGAAAAATTAATTAGAACTGTAAGCTTTCACCTAAAGCACAATAAAAAATTTTTTTTCAAAAAAATAAAAAATTACATATGTGGTTCACATTAATTTTATTTCTGTTAGACAGTGCCGGTCTAGACTTTTATTTATTCTCTGATTCAACGTTCTTGCTGTTAGGTGCCGTCAAGTTGAACCCAGCTCATAGTAATACCGTATGATGGAGTTGAACTGCCCCATAGGGTTTTATTGGCTGTGATCTTCACGGAAGCAGGTTACCAGGTCTTTCTCCCGTGGAGCTGCTGGATGGTTCAAACCTGTTAGTGGTCAAGTGTTTAACCTTTTCGCCACCAGGGCTTCTAATGTTTCAATATGTATCTACGTATAGAATATGTGTTGTTACAACAAGAGGGATCATTCTGTGCCTATTATTTAGTAGCATGTTTTTCATTTCATACATCTTACTGTTGTTAGGTGCCGTCGAGTTGGTTCTGACTCATAGTGACCCTATGTACCGCAGATGAAACACTGCCCAATCCTGTGCCATGCTCACAATCGTTGTTATGCTTGAGCCCATTGTTGCAGCCACTGTGTCAGTCCATCCCATTGAGGGTCGTCCTCTTTTCCCCTGATCTTGTACTTTACCAAGCATAATGTCCTTTTCCAGGGACTGATCCCTCCCGACAACATGTCCAAACTATGTAAGATGCAGTCTCACCATCCTTGCTTCTAAGGAGCATTCTGGTTGTACTTCTTCCAAGACAGATTTGTTCGTTCTTTTGGCAGTCCATGGTATATTCAATATTCTTCACCACCACCATAATTCAAAGGCATCAATTCTTCATTCTTCCTTATTCATTGTCCAGCTTTCCCATGCATATAATGCGATTGAAAATACCATGGCTTGGGTCAGGCATACCTTAGTCTTCAGGGTGACATCTTTGCTTTTCAACGCTTTAAAGAGGTCTTTTGCAGCAGATTTGCCCAACCCAATGCATCTTTTGATTTCTTGGCTTCTGCTTCCGTGGGTGTTGATTGTGGATCCAACTAAAATGAAATCCTTGACAACTTCAATGTTTTCTCCGTTTATCATGATTTTGCTTATTGGTCCAGTTGTGAGGATTTTTGTTTTATGTTGAGGTATAATCCAGACTGAAAGCTATGGTCTTTGATCTTCATCAGTAAGTGCTTCAAGTCCTCTTCACTTTCAGCAAGCAAGGTCCTGTCATCTACATAACGCAAGTTTTTGTTTTTGTTTTTGTTTTTTAATTTTTGTTGTGTTTTAAGTGAAAGTTTACAAATCAGGTCAGTCTCTTATACAGAAATTTGCCATACACTCCTAATTGCTCTCCCCCCAATGAGACAGCACGCTCCCTCACTCCACTTTCTCTTTTCGTGTCCATTCCGCCAGCTTCTAACCCCCTCTGCCCTCTCATATCCCCTCCAGATAGGAGATGCTAACACAGTCTCAAGTGTCTACTTGATCCAAGAAGCTCATTCTTCACCAGCATCTTTTTCTGTCCCATCATCCAGTCCAATCCCTGTCTGAAGAGTTAGCTTTGGGAATGGTTCCTGTCCTCGGCTTACAGAAGGTCTGGGGGCCATGAATACCAGGGTCTTTCTAGTCTCAGTAGGACTGTTAAGTCTGGTCTTTTTACAAGAATTTGAGGTCTGCATCCCACTGTTCTCCTGCTCCCTCAGGGATTCTCTGTTGTGTTCCCTGTCAGGGCAGTCATTGGTTGTAGCCAGGCACCATCTAGTTCTGGTCTCAGGCCGATGTAATCTCAGGTTTATGTGGCCCTTTCTGTCTCTTGGGCTCATAATTACCTTGTGTCCTTGGTGTTCTTCATTCTCCTTCGCTCCAGGTGGACATAATGCAGGTTTTTGATGAGTCTTCCTCCAATCCTGATGCCACTTTCTTTTTCATATAGTCCAGCTTCTCAGATTATTTGCTCAGCATACAGATTGAATAGGAATTGTGAAAGAATATAATCCTGATCCACACCTTTCCTGACTTTGAACCATGCAGTACCCCCTTGCTCTGTCTGAACAACTGCCTCTTGATCTATGTACAGGTTCCTCATGAGCACAATTAAGTGTTTTGGAATTCCCATTCTGTGCAGTGGTATCCATAATTTGTTATGATCAACACAGTTGAATGCCTTTGCATAGACAGTAAAACACAGGTAAACATCCTTCTGGTATTCTCTGCTTTCAGCCAGGATCCATCTGACATCAGCAATGATATCTCTCATTCCACATCCTCTTCTGAATCCGCCTGAATTTCTGGCAGTTCCCTGTTGATATACTGCTGCAGCCACTTTTGAATGATCTTCAGCAAAATTTTGCTTGCATGTGATATTGATGATGTTGTTTGGTAATTTTTACATTCGGTTGGATCACCTTTCTTGGGGATAGGCATAAATATGAATCTCTTCCAGTCGGTTGGCCAGGTAGCTGTCTTCCAGATTTCTTGGCATAGACAAGTGAGCACTTCCAGCGTTCCATCCATTTGTTCAAATATCTCAATTGATATTCCATCAATTCCTGGAGCCTTGTTTCTCGACAGTGCCTTCAATGCAGCTTGGGCTTCTTCCTTCATCACCATTGGTTCCTTATCATATGCTACCGATCTTGGAGGTCGTTAATGTGAACACTTGGGGAGCTGCCTTCTTCACCATAGAATTCCATAACGTATACAGTGTGTTACCTGGTGTCTTAGTCATCTAGTGCTGCTATAACGGAAATACTACAAGTGGATGGCTTTAACGAAGAGCAATTTATTCTCTCAAAGTCCAGTAAGCTAGAATTCCAAATTCAGGGCAGCAGCTCCTGGGGAAAGCCTTCTCTCTCTGTCAGCTCTGGAGGAAGGTCCTTGTCATCAGTCTTCCCCAGGACTAGGAGTTTCTCCGTGCAAGAACCCCAGGTCCAAAGGATGTGCTGTACTCCTGGTGCTTCTTTCTTGGTGGTATGAAGTCCCCACTCTCTGCTTGCTTCCCTTTCCTTTTATCTCTTGTAAGATAAAAGGTGGTCTAGGCCATACCCCAGGGAAACTCCTGTGGCGTTGGGTCAGGGATGTGACCTGAGCAAGGATGTTACATCCCACCCTAATCCTCTTTAACCACAGGCAGAGATTATGATTTATAACACATAGTAACTCACAGAATGGAGGACAACCACACAATATTGGCAATCATGGCCTAACCAAGTTGATACATATTCTGGGGGGGAACTCAATTTAATCTATGACATTCCACACTTTGACCCCAAAAATTCATGTCCTTGTTACATGTAAGACACATTCACCTCATCATATCATAGCAAATGTCTTAAATCAACTCTAAGTCCAAAATCCAAAAACTCCCCTTCATCTGGGAAATCTAGAATACAAGTTATCTGCTTTCAACATACAATGGTGTAACAGCCTCAAGGTACATATTTCCATTACAAACAGGAGAAATTGGAGGGAAGGAAGGCATAACAGGCACCACAGAAGTAAGAATAGCACATTTCATTAGCCTTCAAGGCTTTGAAAATAATCCTATGTTCTCTGAGACAATTCACACAGTACCCCTGCCCTCTAGACTCTAGGTATTGGCTACACTCTCCAGATTCTGAGTGGAGGCCCCTTAGTTCTGGGCTTCATCTCCGCCTTCCATGCCCACTGGGACGGCAGTTCTGCTCCCTCGGCTTTAGACACACCATTCTCCTAGTCCATCTGAGTAGCAACTCCACCCATAGAAACATCAGAGGCAATGGCTCTACCCTTTGAAACCCCAGAGGTCCTAGCCATACCTTTTGAGCCTGAGGCAGCTCGGCTTCCTGTGTTCCTTCTCTCTTCAGCTTCTGATTCCTGGTTCCTTGGCCTCTCATCCCTCAGGCCTCATGCCCGCATCTGCCCTGCTGGGGCAAGTGTTCCAAAGCTCTGTAGCTCTACCAATAAGTGCCTGGAGGCATCCCACTCTGCCAGTAAACTTGGGCTGTGAGGCGCTCAGCTCTCTCCCTCGGCGGGTCAGCAAGCCTACCTCCACCGATAAGTGCCCAGAGGCACCCTACTTCGCCAGGAAGCCTCCTGTGCGCAGGCACTCAGCTCTCTTGCTCTGTGGTTCAGCTCCAGTGCTGTCTGGTGCTGATCTCCGGGTTCTGCTGCTGCCGCTTCTCTGCTGCTACCAGTCCTTTCATAGTTCCAAAACTGCTTCTACATTTTGGGTATCTGTTAGAGCAACAGCCCACTCTCTTAGTACCAAATTCTGTCTTAGTCATTTAGTGTTGCTCTAACAGAAATACCAGAAGTGGATGGCTTTAACAAAGAGAAATTTATTTTCTCACAGCCTAGGAGGCTAGAAGTCCAAATTCAGAACATCAGCCCCAGGGAAAGACCTTCTGTCTCTGTCAGCTCTGGAGGAAGGTCTTTGTCATCGGTCTTCCCCTGGACTAGTTGCTTCTCGCAGGAACCAGGGGTTGAAAGGACATGCTCTGCTCCCAGTACTTCTTTCTCAGTGGTACCAGGTCCCCAACTCTCTGCTTGCTTCCCTTTCCTTTTATGTCTTTTAAGAAAGAAGGTGGTGCAAGCCACACCCCAGGGAAACTCCCTTTACACTGGATCACGGATGTGACAGGAGCAAGGGTGTTACATCCCACCTTAATCCTCCTTAACCACAGGCAGAGATTATAACACAGGAAAATCACAAAATGGAGGAAAACCACACAATACTGGGAATCATGGCCTAACCAAGTTGACAAATATTTTGGGGGGACACAATTCAAGCCATGACATTTGGTATGTGTATATCATAATTTATTTAATCATTCTCCTATTAAAAATAAAAAATGTTGCTGACAACTCAGTTTGAACTCGTGGCAACCCCATGTGTGCCAGAGTAGAATTGTGCTCCATAGGGTTTTCTTTTCTTTTTCTGTGTAATATGTTTTTTGAATCCTATTGTGAAAGTATACATGACAGTATATATGTCATCTCAACAATTTTGATGTGTACAATTCAGTGACGTTGTTCAAGTTGTGCAACCATCCTCCCTATCCTTTTACAAATCGTTTCGCCACTATTAACATTAACTCAGTGCCCCTTAAGCAAAACCTCACTCGCCTCCTTCCCATCCCTGGTAATCACTTATCTTTGGTTTCTATAAACAAAGCAAATACATTAGCTTATTTCATATTAGTGAGATCATCCAGTGTTTGTTCTTTTGCAGCTGACTAATTTTGCTCAATATGGTGTTTTCAAGATTTATCCATATACTGGCATTCCACAGAGTTTTCAATGACTGAATTTTCAGAAGTAGATCACCAGTCTTTCTTCTAAGACACCCGAGTGGACTCAAACCTCTAACCTTTCAATTAGCAGCCAAACACGTTCTCTGACTGCATTACCCAAAGACTCCATTCTCCTAATTAAAAAAAAAAACGAGTGGCAGGGGCAAAATGGCAGAATAGCCAGATGCTTCCCGCAATCTGTCTTACAGTAAGGACCCGAAAAATCAAGTGAAATGATTATATTTATGAGAAGCTAGGAGCCCTAAACATCAAAGGCAAAGTTAAAAAACGATCTGAGCAGCAGGGGGAGGAAGAGACAGTTCTGAAGCGGAGAGGAGTTACCAGACCTGAATCGCCGGGATCCCTCAGGCATCATTCCCAGGAGTGGCTGCAACAGGCCAGTAGTAGCATTCAGCTACAGTTTCCTCAGGGAGAAGCAGCCAGCAGCACAACCTACTCACACCTCTGGAACCAGAGAAGAACAGCGCTCTCAGCAAAAGCTAAGTACTTCCATACCTTTTACCATGCCTCTCGCCCCCAAGCCGGCTTCAGTGGCTGTTAATTTCCCTGGGTCTGAGATAGGCCCATTTGAACCCGCTGAGCCATGCTCCCACCTTTGGAGAAGGAATAAATTCACATCAGGAGGAAAAGATAATTTGCCAGCTCCACTAACCGGGGGAGCTCAGGACAGAAGTGGCTCCTGTCCAGGCATAAACGGTCCGTAGACTTTGAATACCTTTTCCCCCTGCATGGACCTGTGTGGGCGTATTTCAGAATAGGCCCTTGCTGGCAGACTGCAACTGATTAAACTGTGCGGTGGAGAAGTGAGTGTTTGATATTTGACACTGCCTTGCCTATTAAGCAGAGTACTCATCTACCCACATCAGGGGCCTAAGGACTGGTGGCTTCATTCAGGTCACCCAGGCACCCACGACAGGGGTCCAAAGATGTACGTTCCAGCCCTTACAACCAAAAGCATTTGGTGCCCATGGTACGTCTGCAAAGCCCACCCACCTGTACGCACTAGGGAACAGGGACGTGCTTTCTTCAGAGAGATTTGGAGGACAGTTCTCAGGCTCCTGCCTTGTTAAGAGCGTAACCCCCTGCTACAATCAGATACCAGTACTTACACCAAACATCCCTGCACCTCTAAGACTGAACAACAGAGACTGTATCACACACTTGATGACCAGCTGCCTACACACCTGAGCTGAATCCACCCAAGAAAAGTGAATACTCATAAGCTCATATACCTGATGACAGTTCTAGTCATTTCAGCAAATCAAAATAAAACAGAGCAAGAAACTAGGATACAGTAAGCAAACATAAAATAAACTAATAACTTATAGATGGCTCGGAAACAACAGTCAGCATCAAACCACGTGAAGAAACACCATGATCGGTTCAACAAGCTCTCAACACAGAATCAAAGGATCTTCTGGATGAAGGTACCTTCCTGGACTTACTGGATGCAGAATACAAAAGATTTATATACAGATCTCTTCAAGACATCAGAAAGGAGATCAGGCAATATGCAGAACAAGTCCAGGAACATACAGATAAAACAGTTGAAGAAATTAAAAAGGTTATTCAAGAACAAGGAAAAATTTAATGAGCTGCAAGAATCCATACAGAGACAGCAATCAGAAATTCAGAAGATTAATAATAAAATTACAGAATTAGACAACTCAATAGAGAGAGGAGCAGAATTGAGCAAGTGGAAGGCAGAATTGGTGAGATTGAAGACAAAGCACTTGGCACCAATATATATGAAGAAAAATCAGATAAAAGAGTTAATAAGTGAAAAAACTTTAAGAACCACGTAGGACTGTATCAAGAGAAATAACGTACAAGTGATTGGAGTACCAGAACAGGGAGGGATAACAGAAAATATAGAGAGAATTGTTGAAGATTTGTTGGCAGAAAACTTCCCCAATATCATGAAAGGTGAGAAGATATCCGAGATGCTCATTGAACTCCAAATGAGATAGATTTTAAAAGAAAGTCACCAAGACATATTATAATCAAACTAGCCAAAACCAAAGATACCGAGAGAATTTTAAGAGCAGCTAGAGATAAACTAAAAGTCACCTACAAAGGAAAGTCAATAAGAAGCTCGGCAGAAACCATGCAGGCAAGAAAACAATAGGATGACTTATATAAAACATTGGAGGAAAAAAATTGCCAACCAGGAATCGTATATCCAGCAAAACTGTCTCTCAAATATGAAGGTGAAATTAGGACATTTCCAGATAAACAAAAGTTTAGGGAATTTGTGAAAACCAAACCAAAACTGTAAGAAATACTAAAGGAAGTTCTCAGGTTAGAAAATCAATAATATCCGGTATCAACCCAAGACTAGAACACTGGACAGAGCAATCAGATGTTAACTTAGGGAAACCGCAAAAATAAATCAAGATTAAAAAACGCTCAAAAGAGGGATATAGCAATGTCATTACATAAAAGAAGACAACATTAAAATAATAAAGAGGGACTAAGAAAGGTAGTCATAGTTCTTTCATATGGAGAGGAAGACGAGGCGATATAAAGAAATAAAAGTTAGGTTTAAACTTAGAAAAATAGGAGTAAATATTAAAGTAACCACAAGGGAGACTAACTACCATACACATACAAGTAAAATACAAAAAAAAATATAGTAGAAACAATCCACAACAACGAATAAGAGGAAAAGACAATATAAAAAGATAAGCTACTCAGCACAAAAAATTAAGTGGGAAAAAGAAACTGTCAACAACACACACACAAAAAAAAACATCAAAATGACAGCACTAAACTCTTACCTATCCATAATTACACTGAATGTAAATGGACTAAATGCACCGATAAAGAAACAGAGAGAGTCACAGAATGGATTAAAAAACACAATCTGCCTATATGCTGCCTACAAAAGACACCTTAGAGACACAAACTACAAGGATGGAAAAAAAATATATCAATCAAAAAAGAAGCAATATTAATTTCTGACAAAATAGACTTTAAAGTTAAATCCACCACAAAGGATAAGGAAGGACACTATATAATGATTAAAGGGACAATATATCGGGAGGCTATAACCATGTTAAATATCTCTGCACCCAATGGCAGGGCTGCAAGGTACATAAAACAAGCTGTAACAGTATTGAAAAATGAGATAGACAGCTCCACAATAATAGTAGGAGACTTAAACACACCACTTCCAGTGAAGGACAGGACATCTGGAAAGCAGCTCAATAAAGACATGGAAGACCTAAATGCCACAATCAACCAACTTGACCTTACAGACATATGCAGAACACCCCACCCAACAGCAGCCAAGTATACTTTCTTTTCCAATGCACATGGAACATTGCCTAGAATAGACCACATATTAGACTATAAAGCAAGCCTTAGCAGAATCCAAAACATCAAAATAATAGAAAGCATCTTCTCTGACCGTAAGGTCATAAAAGTAGAAATCAGTAACAGAAAAAGCAGGGAAAAGAAATCAAGCACTTGGAAACAACAATATCCTGCTCAAAAAAGACTGGGTTATAGAAGACATGAAGGATGGAGTAAAGAAATTCATAGAATCCAATGAGAATAAAAAAACTTCGTAGCAGAACCTTTGGGACACAGTGAAAGCAGTGCTCAGAGGTCAATTTATTCAATAAATGTACACATACAAAAAGAAGAAAGGGGCGGGGCCAAGATGGCTGACTAGGTAGATGCTACCTTGGATCCCTCTTGCAACAAAGACTCGGAAAAACAAGTGAATTGATCACATACATAACAATCTATGAACCCTGAACAACAAACACAGATTCAGAGACGGAAAACGAACAAATACGGGGAAGCAGCGACTGTTTCCGGAGCCTGGAGCCAGCGTCCCAGTCAGGTAACCTTGGCGCCAGGCTTTTTGGCCCAGGGGAGCTGAACTCATAAATCTTCCGACGGCGCAAACAAGGGGCGCAGCCCTACCCCCCTGAACTGAACCCAGGAGGGGGCCCAGCCGGTCCGCATGGGCGGCGTGGCAACGCGGCTGGTGGGAGAAGTCCCCGGGAGGCAGTGACTGATTTTGGAGCCGGGAGTGCAGCGTCCCAGCCAGGGAACCTTGGCGCCGGGCATTTGATTGGGTACTCTCACGGGGCAAGCACGGGGCGCAGCTCTATTCCCCTGAACTAACCCCGGGAGGGGGCCCAGCCGGTCTGTAGAGGCGGCACGGTGACGCGGCTGGCGGGACGAGAAGTCCCCGGGAGGCAGCAACTGATTTTGGAGCCGGGAGTGCAACGTCCCAGCAGGGGAACCTTGACGCTGGGCTTTGGACTGGCAGCGGAGGATCTGACCACGGCTTCAGCGGGCCAGACCCTCGGGGGCAATCTCCACACAGCCAGCACACATAGGCAACACGCCCCTCGGGAATCTCATAAAATAGTCATTCCAAGCAAGACAAGCAACTCTGGCTATATTCTGAGGTGCTACTCTCCTATCTCTCTGATCCCTCCCCCACCCTCCCCAGGCAGCTTCATTAACATTGGAATTTCCTGAGCCAGAGGGAGAATGGCTCCGGTTCCGTGGTGGCTTTGTTTCCCCCCTCCTTTTTTTTTCTTTTGGTCTCTTCCCAACCCATTCTTCCGGCCTGAGAGAAGGAACCACAAAAAACCCAGGGAGCAAAAATCCATCCCTGATTGGACTAAAAACACAGAACCAGCTACAGCCAAGGATATATGATCCAAATCTCGGACTTTCATCCTTACAGGGAACAAGGTGGCGGTTATAATCCAAAGGCAGTTCTGATAGGGATCTGACTGCATTTTTTTTTTTTCAGCGGATTTTCTGGAAAAACAAGTTTCCCAGTGATGGCTCGGAGACAGCAGTCGATATCAAACCACATAAAGAAGCAGACCATGACAGCTTCTACAACCCCCCAGACAAAAGAATCAAAATCTTTCCCAAATGAAGATACAATCCTGGAATTATCAGATACAGAATATAAAAAACTAATTTACAGAATGCTTTAAGACATCAGAAACGAAATAAGGCAAACTGCAGAAAAAGCCAAGGAACACACTGATAAAACAGTTGAAGAACTCAAAAAGATTATTGAAGAACATAGTGGAAAAATTAATAAGTTCCAAGAATCCATAGAGAGACAGCATGTAGAAATCCAAAAGATTAACAATAAAATTACAGAATTAGACAATGCAATAGGAAGTCAGAGGAGCAGACTCGAGCAATTAGAATGCAGACTGGGAAATCTGGAGGACCAGGGAATTAACACCAACATAGCTGGAAAAAAATCAGATAAAAGAATTAAAAAAAAAAAAAGAAACCCTAAGAATCATGTGGGACTCTATCAAGAAGGATAACTTGCGTGTGATTGGAGTCCCAGAACAGGGAGGGAGGACAGAAAACACAGAGAAAATAGTTGAAGATCTCCTGACAGAAAACTTCCCTGACATCATGAAAGACGAAAGGATATCTATCCAAGATGCTCATCGAACCCCATTTAAGATTGATCCAAAAAGAAAAACACCAAGACATATTATCATCAAACTTGCCAAAACCAAAGATAAACAGAAAATTTTAAAAGCAGCCAGGGAGAAAAGAAAGGTCTCCTTCAAGGGAGAATCAATAAGTTCAGACTACTCAGCAGAAACCATGCAGGCAAGAAGGGAATGGGACGACATATACAGAGCACTGAAGCAGAAAAACTGCCAGCCAAGGATCATATATCCAGAAAAACTCTCTCTGAAATATGAAGGCGAAATTAAGATATTTACAGATAAATACAAGTTTAGAGAATTTGCAAAAACCAAACCAAAGCTACAAGAAATACTAAAGGAAATTGTTTGGTCAGAAAACCAATAATATCAGATACCAGCACAACACAAGGTCACAAAACAGAACATCCTGCTATCAACTCAAATAGGGAAATCACAAAAACAAATTAAGATTAATTAAAAAAAAATGCTCATAACAGGGAATCACTGAAGTCAATATGTAAAAGATCACAATAATCAAAAAGAGGGACTAAATACAGGTGGCATAGAACTGCCATATGGAGAGTGATACAAGGCGATATAGAACAATACAAGTTAGGTTTTTAAGCTCAATAAAAGTTAATAAAAAAAATAAGAAGAAAGGGCCAAAATCAAAGAATTATCCCTACAACTTGAACAAATAGAACAACAAAAGAATCCCTTAGGCACTAGAAGAAAGGAAATAATAAAAATTAGGGCAGAACTAAATAAAACAAAAACAATTGAAAGAGTTAACAAGACCAAAAGCTGGTTCTTTGAAAAAATTAACAAAATTGATAAACCATTGGTCAAACTGATGAAAACAAAAAAACAGGAGAGGAAGCGAATAACTCGAATATGAAATGAGATGGACAATATTACAAAAGACCAAACTGAAATTAAAAGAATCATATCCAATTACTATGAAAAATTATACTCTAACAAATTTGAAAACCTAGGAGAAGTGGATGAATTCCTAGAAACACTCTACCTACCTAAACTAACACAAACAGTAAGAACAACTAAATAAACCCATAACAGAAGGGACTGAAAAAGTAATCACAAAACTCCCAACAAAAGGAAGCCCTGGCCCGGACGGCTTCACCGCAGAGTTCTACCAAGCTTTCAGAGAAGAGTTAACACCACTACTGCTAAAGGTATTTCAGAACATAGAAAACGACAGAATACTCCCAAACTCATTCTGTGAAGCCAGCATATCCCTGATACCAAAACGAGGTAAAGACACCACAAAAAAATTACAGACCTATATCGCTCATGAACTTAGATGCAAAAAAATCCTCAACAAAATTCTAGCCAATAGAATTCAACAACATATCAAAAAAAATAATTCACCATGACCAAGTGCGATTCATACCAGGTATGCAGGGTTGGTTCAACACTAGAAAAACAATGTAATCCATCATATAAATGAAACAAAAGACAAGAACCACATGATTTTATCAATTGATGCGGAAAAGGCATTTGACAGAGTCCAACACCCATTCATGATAAACACTCTCAGCAAAGTAGGAATAGAAGGAAAATTCCTCAACATAATAAAGGGCATTTATACAAAGCCAATAGCCAACATCATCCTAAATGGAGAGAGTTTGAAAGCATTCCCCTTCAGATCAGGAACCAGACAAGGATGCCCTTTATCACTACTCTTATTCAACATTGTGCCGGAGGTCCTAGCTAGGGCAATTAGGTTACATAAAGAAATAAAGCGCATCCAGATTGGTAAGGAAGAAGTAAAAGTATCTCTATTTCCAGATAACATGGTCGTATACACACAAAACCCTAAAGAATCCTCAGAAAAACTACCGAAACTAATAAAAGAGTTCAGCTGGGAATCAGGATACAAGATAAACATACAAAAATCAGTTGCATTCCTCTACACCAATGCAGAGGAAATCACCAAATCAATACCATTTACAGTAGCCTCCAGGAAGATAAAATACTTAGGAATAAATCTTAACCAGAGATGTAAAAGACCTATACATAGAAAACTACAAGAGACTATTGCAAGAAACCAAAAGAGACCTACACAAGTGGAAAAACATACCTTGATCCTGGATAGGAAGACTTAACATTGTAAAAATGTCCATTCTACCAAAAGGACTCCATAGATACAATTCAATTCCGATCCAAATTCCACCGACATTTTTTAATGAGATGGAGAAACAAATCACCAACTTCATATGAAAGGGAAAGAGGAGAAGTAAAGCATTACTGAAAAAGAAGAACAAAGTGGGAGGCCTCACTCTACCTGATTTTAGAACCTATTGTACCACCACAGTATTTAAAACAGCCTGGTACTGGTACAACAGATACATAGACCACTGGAACAGAATTGAGAATCCAGACATAAATCCATCCACATATGAGCGGCTGATATTTGACAAAGGCTCAAATTCAGTTAAATGGGGAAAAGACAGTCTTTTTAACACATGGTGCTGGTATACCTGGATATCCATCTGCAAAAAAAAAATGAAACAAGACCATACCTCACACCATGCACAAAAACAAACTCGAAATGGATGAAAGATCTAAATATAAAATCTAAAACGATAAAGATTATGGAAGGAAAAATAGGGAACGCTAGGAGCCCTAATACATGGCATAAACAGTATACAAAACATTACTAACAATGCAGAAGAGAAACCAGACAATTGCAGGCTTCTACAAATCAAGCACCTATGCTCATCCAAAGACTTCACCAAAAGAGTAAAAAAGATCACCTACAACCTGGAAAATAGTTTTTAGATATGACATTTCTGATCAGCATTTGATGTCTAAAATCTACATAATACTGCAAAAACTCAACCACAAAAAGACAAATAACCCAATTAAAAAATGGGCAAAGGATATGAACAGACACTTAACTAAAGAAGACATTCAGGTAGCTAACAGATCCATGAGGAAATGCTCACGATCATTAGCCATTAGAGAAATGCAAATCAAAACTACAATAAGATTCCATCTCCAAGAAGGCTGGCATTAATCCAAAAAACACAAAATAATAAATGTTGGAGAGGTTGTGGAGAGACTGGAACACTTATACACTGCTGGTGGGAATGTAAAATGGTACAACCACTTTGGAAATGATTTGTCAAAAGCTAGAAATAGAACTACCATACAATCCAGCAATCCCACTCCTTGGAATATATCCTAGAGAAATAAGAGCCTTTACAGGAACAGATATATGCACACCCATGTTCATTGCAGTGCTGTTTACAATAGCAAAAAGTTGGAAGCAACCAAGGTGCCCATCAACGGATGAATGGATAAATAAATAATGGTATATTCACACAATGGAATACTACGCATCAATAAAGAACAGTGATGAATCTGAAACATTCATAACATGGAGGAATCTGGAAGGCATTATGCTGAGTGAAATTAGTTGCAAAACGACAAATATGGTATAAGTCCACTATTATAAGAACTCAAGAAATAGTTTAAACAGAGAAGAGAATATTCTTTGATGGTCACGAGAGGGGGGAGGGAGGGAGGGAAGGAGAGGGTATTCACTAATTAGATAGTAGATAAGAACTATTTTAGGTGAAGGGAAAGACTACACACAATACAAGTGAGGTCAGCACACCTGGGCTAAACCAAAAGCAAAGAAGTTTCCTGAATAAACTGAACACTTTGAAGGCCAGCGTAGCAAGGGCAGGGTTTGGGGACCATGGTTTCAGGGGACATCTAAGTCAATTGGCATAATAAAATCTATTAAGAAAACATTCTGCATCCCACTTTGGAGAGTGGCGTCTGGCATCTTTAATGCTACCAAGCAGTCATCTAAGATGCATCAATTGGTCTCAACCCACCTGGAGCAAAGGAGGATGAAGAACACCAAAGACACAAGGTTTGTATGAGCCCCAGAGGCAGAAAGGGCCACATAAAGCAGAGACTACATTAGCCTGAGACCAGAAGAACTAGGTGTTGGCCAGCTACAGCCGAGGACTACCCTTAGAGGGAACACAACAGAGAACCCGTGAGGGAGCAGGAGAGCAGTGGAATGCAGACCCCAGGTCCCCAGGCCTTCTATTAGCCCAAGACAGGAACCATTCCCAAAGCCAACTCTCTAGATAGGGATTGGACTGAACTATGGTAAAGGAAATGATACAGGTTAAGAATGAGCTTCTTGGATCAAATAGGCACATGAGACTATGTTGGCATCTCCTGTCTGAAGGGGAGGTAAGAGGGTAAAAAAATAAGCCCAGTACCATCGTGTAGAGGGGGTCAAAAGCTGGCCGAATGGACATGAAAAGAGAAAGGAGGGAAGGAGTGTGCTGTCTTATTAGGAGGAGAACAATTAGGAGTATATAGCAAGGTGTTTATAAATTTTTGCATGAGAGTCCAACTTGATTTGTAAACTTTCACTTAAAGCACAATTAAAAAAAAAAAACGATCGAGTCGATTCCGACTCAGTGACATTTGTAGGACCAAGTAGAGCTGCCTCATAGGATTATTCTAATGTGTACATTTAGTTCATTTTTAGTGTTTCCTTCATAATAATCGTATTACAATGAACATTCTTATACATTTTCCTTTTTCCCTCAGCTCTCACCAGTATTTTCCAGGTTTAAAAAATAAAAGTAGTGGAAAATTATACAGTGTTTTCTTAAAAAACAAGGGTAAATTTATATATCGGCTTTGGAGAAGCTACTTGATTGTAGCATGAATCCTTGCTCACTCTACAATGGGAACTTGCCCACGAAGTTGCACCCTAGAATTTATAGTTCTAGAGACAGTGAATGGTGTCCGTGTACACAGAGTTTCGAACCCAGATCTCCCGAATCTGTAGAGACTGCCTGCATCTTTTCTCTAGCCCAGGGATGCGCAAACTTTTTCTGTAAGCCAGATAGTAAATATTTAAGGCTTTGTGGCCCTTAGGGTCTCTAACTCTGCCACTATAGAGCAAAAGCAGCCCTCAGGCAATATGTAAATGAATGGGCATGGCTGTGTTCCAATAAAACTTTATTTATGGGCACTAAAATTTGAATTTTATATCAATTCCATGAGTGACTATATTTTTTAATCAAACGATCCATTATTGGAATATTTTCTTTTATAGTTCTTAGCTGGGCATTCCACCACACCATTGTTAATGGCATCTATGATGTCATGAGGGTGGTGGCCATCAACATGGCAGCCCACAGACCGGACAGACCACATTGTTGTTAGATGCCGTGGAGTCAATTCCAACTCATACCGATCCCATGTGACAGAGTAGATCTGCCCCATAGGGTTTTCTAGGCTGTAATCTTTATGGGAGCAGATCACCAGGTCTTTCTCCTGTGGAGCCTCTGGGTGAGTTCAAACCGCCAACCTTTCAGTTAGCAGCTGAGCGCTTAACCATTATGCCATCCAGGGACTCCTTGGGCAGTCCCTGTGATCTCTTCAATTGTTACAGAATTTTCTGAAGATGGGTGCTGCATCTGTCAGGCAACATTGATAATGTCATGAAAAGTGATTATTTCCACTGTGCTTAATATTTTCCTGCTTCTTCCTGTCTCTGGGTGGGTCCCTGAGGGCTTTGATGGTCAGCAAAGACGCAGAAGGTACCCTATCAGTCTGGGCTGTCTGTTCCGAATGGTCAGCTTCACCATAATCCTTAGACTCTTCCAGTCACTGCTGGCCTTGGCAGTGTCATCACCAACGTTTTTGGAGCTGGACCCAGGCTGCTGATCTTGAGGGCCAGGGCAAATGTGGCACCGACTTCCCCACCAGTGCACCTCAGATGCACAAGTTGGGTTTGAATTTGGGCAGCATGGCTGCCGGGGGTGCCTGGTATTGGATGAACCCAAATGCAACACAACCGAAGAAAGCTGCACCTAGGTCTCCTCTGAGCTGAAAGCATTCCTTTTTTTTTTCCCCCTCAATCATTTAAAAATGTAAAAACCATTCCCGTTCAAAAACAGATGGTGGGCCGGACAAGAGTAGTTTGCTGATTTCCTGCTCTAGACTCCTAAGTCTAGTGGAACAAAAAATTCTTTACTGTTGCACAGAAGCTGTTCCCCTTGCTACTTTTTCACTCATCAAGAACAGAGCTGTGCTTCTCAGTAAAAGCACTACAGTTCTGTCAGCCAGAGTCAGGTGCAAGATGGCCTTGAGGGTCATTTTAGTCTCTGCTACTTCATTAATTTGTTTTCTTGCTGTGTTTTTGCTTAGTTTAGAAGTGCTTAACAAACCCCATTCACTCGGTCACACTTGAATTAGATTGTTGGAAGGGCTATTGTATAGGCTACAATTGCAATAAAAAAGGGAACTTAGTTTCCTAGGGCTGTGGTAACAAAGTATCATAGGTTGGGGGCATATACAAACAAATTTATTGTCTCAGTTCTGGAGGTTGGTAGTCCAAATTCAGGGTGTCTGCAGGACCATGTTTTCTGTAGGCTCTAGGGGAAGATCCTTGTTTCTCCTGGCTGTGGTAGTCCCAGGCATTCCTTGGCTTGCAGCTACCGCATAAATTTATCGTCACATGACCTCTTTCCTCTGTTTCTCTGTCCTCTTCCTAAAAAGGACCCAAAAGGTTGGTGGTTTGAGTCCACCCAGTGGCACCTCAGAATAAAGACCTGGTGATCTGCTTCTGAGAAAATCAACCTTTGAAAGCCCTGTGTTGCACAGTTCTACTCTGACACACTTGGGGTCACCACGAGTTGGAATTGACTCTGTGGCAACTGATAGTATTCCAGTATGACCTCATGTTAACTGATAACATCTTCATACATCCTGTATCTAAACAAGGCATGTTCACATGTACCAAGGGTTGGGACTTCAACCTAGTTTTTTTTTTCGGGGGGGGGGCACAATTCAGTCCATAAGAAAAAGTGATTTTAAAAGCTTCAAAATGGGAAGAAAGTAGAAATGTTGCACATTGGATAACAGTGTTCAGTGGGAAGGAGTCTGGGAGTCAAAGAAGGAATAATAGTGGGAGGTCTCCTACAACGCTGGTCAGTTGGTTCAGCCACTTTAGAAAACAGTTTGGTCTTCTCTGGTGAAGTTGAAAGCTCTCTGTAACCATAAAACTTGTTAGCTGTTGTCAAGTCAGCACCCGGCTCATGGCGGCCCCATAAACTGTGGAACAAAATGCACCGTCCTGTACCATCCCTGTGATCAGTTATGGATCAAACCATTGTGATCCATGGGGTTTCATGGACTGATTTTCGGGACTAGATCTCCAGGCCTTTCTTCCTAGTCCATCTTAGTCTGGAAGCTCCGCTGAAACCTGTTCATCCTAGCAAAGCCCAAGCCTCCAACGACAGACAGGTGCTGGCTGTGCATGAGGTGTGTTGGCCAGGAGCCAACCAACCTCAGGTCTCCCACTCGGACGGCGAGCATTCTACTACTGAACCACTGCTGCACCCCTCTGTATCCTGTGGCCCAGCAATTCCAATCCCACAAAACTGTTGCATGTAAGTACCAGGATACACACTTAAGAGGTTCAGAAAAGCACTGTTCGTAATAGCCCATGCTGGAAATACTCCAGATGCCCATGAAAAGTCTGACAGGTGAATTGAAATGTAATGAAAGTGAACAAACCCCAGCCACATATAACAGGTATGATTTTTACAAACTCAATGTGTAGGCAAAGCCACAAGGCAGATAGTATACATGGTTTGATCCATTTTTATGTAGACTCCCAATACAAACAAAAGTGAACTGAATTTTTTAAGGAAGCAAAATTACAAACCACCACCCGTCTGTCATCATGTCATACATTGGTGGCTTGCATGTTGCTGTGATGCTGGGATCTATGCCACCAGTATTTCAAATACCAGCAGGGTCAGCCATGGTTGACAGGTTTTCAGCAGAGCTTCCAGACTAAGCTAGACTAGAAAGAAAAGTGTGGTGATCTTTTTCTGAATTAGCCAATGAAAACCCTATGGATCACAACAGAACAGTGTCCAGTACCAGTGGTGGAAGATGAGCCCCCCAATGTTGGAAGACAGTAATGGACTCAGGCATGCCAGGGATCATGAGAATGGTGCAGGACTGTTTGTTGTACATGGGGTTGCTGTCATGGATTGAATTATGTCCTCCCAAAATATCTGTCAACTTGGCTAGGTCAGGGTTCCCAGGATTGTGTGATTATCTACCATTTTGTCCTCTGATGTGATTTTCCTATGTGTTGTAAATCCTATCACTATGATGTAATGAGATGGATTACTGACAGTTATATTGACATCTACAAGATTAGATAGTGTCTGAAGCCAGTCTGTTTTGAGATATAAAAGAAGCCAGCAGAGAGACATGGGGACCTCATACCACCAAGAAAGCAGTACTGAGAGCAGAGCGTGTCCTTTGGACCTGAGGTTCCTGTGCTGAGATGCTCCCAGACCAAGGGAAAACATGCATCACAAGGACCTTGCTCCAGAGCCGACAGAGAGAAAAAACCTCCCCCTGGAGCCAGTGCCCTGAATTCAGACTTCTAGCCTACTGGACTGTGAGAAAATAAACTTCTCTTTGTTAAAGCCGTCCCCTGGTGGCTTTTCTGTTATAGCAGCACTAGATGATGAAGACAGTTGCCATGAGAGCCAACTCAGTGGTAACTAACAAAAACAAATATATATATATAATTAATTTATAATTAATAAATAATTACCTGCAGCAAGTATGGGCTGGGCCTAGGGACTTCCTTCTAACAACTAGAAAGACTATGACTTCCATCTTGTCAGACTATGGATTGCCTTCTCAGCTTGCACTTCAATGAAGTAAGCTACTGTGTAGGATTGGGTCCACATGGCAAGGAGGTGAGGGTGCTTCTGGCTGAAGCCCTCTTTGCAACAGCTGTGGGGGACATGATTCTGCCAAGAACCACATGAGACATCTTGGGAGCAGATCCCTTCCCATTTGAACCTTTAGATGAGACTGCAGCCTTGTCATCCCAGCTAAGGACCAGGCTAAGCTGCACCCAGACTACTGACCCACATAAACTCTGAGATAATAAATGTGTGTTATGTTTGCTAGCAAGCAGCCATCTAAGATGCATCAATTGGTCCCAACCCACCTGGATCAAAGGAGAATGAAGAACACCAAGGACACAAGGTAATTACAAGCCCAAGAGACAGAAAGGGCCACATGAACCAGAGACTACATCATCCTGGGACCAGAAGAACTAGATGGTGCCCGGCTACAACCGATGACTGCCCTGACAGGGAACACAACAGAGAACCCCTGAGGGAGCAGGAGAGCAGTGGGATGCAGACCCCAAATTCTCATAAGACCAGACTTAATGGTCTGACTGAGACTAGAAGGACCCCGGTGGTCATGGCCCCAGACCTTCTGTTGGCCCGGGACAGGAACCATTCCCAAAGCCAACTCTTCAGACATGGACTGGGCTGGACAACGGGTTGGAGAGAGATGCTGGTGAGGAGTGAGCTTCTTGGATCAGGTGGACACTTGAGACTATGTTGGCATCTCCTGCCTGGAGGGTAGATGAGAGGGTAGAGGGGGTTCGAAGCTGATGAAATGGACACGAAAGGAGAGAGTGGAGGGAGACAGCGGGCTGTCTCATTAGGGGGAGAGTAATTGGGAGTATGTAGCAAGGTGTATATAATATTTTTATGTGAGAGACTGACTTGATTTGTAAACTTTCACTTAAAGCACAATAAAAATTATATTAAAAAAATGTTACGTTAAGCCACTAACTTTTGGAGGAGGTGTTGCAGTTTAGCGGTAGAATTCTCACCTTCCATGTGGGAGACCTGGGTTCGATTCCCAGCCATTGTACCTCATGAGCAATATCTTAGGCTGGGTTCTCTAGAGAAACAAAACCAATAAAGCATGTAAATATATATAAAACCAAAACTCATTGCCATCAAGTTGATTCCAACTCATAGCAACCCTATAGGACAGGACTGTACGATAGAGTTTCCAAGAAGCGCCTGGTGGATTTGAACTGCTGACTTTTTGGATAGCAGCCATAGCTGTTAACCACTATGCCACCACGGTTTCCTTAATAAGTATATATAGAGAGATTTATACTAAGGAAATGGCTCATGCGGTTATAGGGGCTAGAACGTGGGTCAGACAGGAGGCTTCTCCCGATTCACATAGCTACAGGGGCTGGTGAATCCAAGATCACTATGTCAGACAGCCGGGCTCTGGCTCACAGGCTGTGAAGACTGATGAATCCAAAGATTGGCAGGGAAGACTGCAGGTAAGCTGTTAGCTCAAGTCCCAAGACCCAGAGGTCAGACAAACAGGAGCTAGTTGCAGGATCCAGTGTGAACAAAAGCCCACGAGCCTTACCAGAAAGTCCAGTTATATTGGATGCAGGCCACAGCCACAAGGAAACTCCTTTTCAACTGATTGGCTACTCACAGCAGATCCCATCATGAAGTGATCACATCATTATACAACTGCCAAACTATAAGTGCCTAACCACTGAGATTCATGTCCCAGCCAAGCTGACACACAACGATACCATCACATTCTACCCTTTGCCAACTTGGCACCTGTACATATCTCCTTAAACCATACCTAATCACTGAATAAAGACAATTATAAAGTCTTTACTTGCACCTAACATGGTAACACAAACACACAACCAAAAATGCACTAGCCCTGTTTACATCTTATAAGTGAAGAAAATGAAAATATTTGATGCACACGTACAAGGCAGAAATACTCATAACAAATACAGTCCTCATTTCTGCAGCTGGTCATAACTGGTATTTAGAATTACCTTCTTCCACCACCCATTCCATATTCCATTTGCCCTTAGCAAAATCCTCAGCTGGTCATGGTTCTTTGCCTGGTTTCATTCCTGAAGCGTCAGGGCCATTAGTAATCATGTCAGGATTGGGTGGCTATAGTTTTCCATTGACTTTAATCAGAGGGCATGGTGGTACTAAAAGATGCCCTAAGAATTCTCGCACATTTCAGATATACTTTGTGTGTGTGTGTGTGTGTGCTTTAGGTGAAAGATTACAAATCAAGTCAGTCTCCCATACAAAAAGCCATACACACCCCGCCGTGCACTCCCAGCTGCTCTCCCCTTAATGAGACAACACGTTCCTCCTCTGCACCCTGGATTCCCCATGTCCATTCAACCAGCTCCTGTCCGCCTCTTCCTTCTCATCTCTTCACCAGACAGGAGTCGCCCACAGTCTCCCATGTCGACTTGAGCCACGAAGTTCACTCCTTACCAGCATCACCGTCTGTCTTATAGTCCAGGCCAATCCCTGTCTGTAGAGTTGGTTTCGGGAATGGTTCCAATCTTGGACTATCAAAGGGTCTGGGGACCATGACCGTCAGGGTCTCTTCTGTCTCAGACCATTAAGCCTAGTCTTTTTATGGGAATTTAAGATCTGCATCCCACTGACTGCTCTCCTGCTCCATCAGGGATTCTCTGTTGTGTTCCCTGTCAGGGCAGTGATCTATGGTAGCAGGGCACCATCTAGTTCTTCTGGTCTCAGGCGGATGGAGTCTCTGGTTTATGTGGCCCTTTCTGTCTCTTGGGCTCATATTTACTTTATCTTTGGTGTTCTTCATTCTCCTTTGCTCCAGGTGGGCTGAGACCAGTTTATGCATCTTAGATGGCCACTTGCTAGTGTTTAAGACCTCAGACGCCTCTCACCAAAGTGGAATGCAGAACATTTTCTTAATACATTTTGTTATGCCCATTTACCTAGATGTCACCTGAAACCATGGTCCCCAAAGCCCCATCCCTGCTACTCTGGCCTTCAAAGTATTTGATTGTATTCAGGAAACTGCTTTTGGTTTAGTCCAGTTGTACTGACTATCCCTGTGTTATATGTTGCCCTTCCCTTCACCTAAAAAGTTTTTGTCTACTATCTAGTGAATATCCCTCTCCCCCGCTCCCTGCCCTAGTAACCATCAAAGAATATTTTCTTCTATGTTTAAACTTCATCTAGAGTTCTTATAATAGTGGTCTCATACAATATTTATCCTTTTGCAATTGACTAACTTCACTCAGCATAATGCCTTCCAGATTCCTCCATGTTATGAAATGTTTCACAGATTCATCATTGTTCTTAATCATTGTGTAGTATTCCATTGTGCGAATATACCATTATTTATCCATTCATCCGTTGATGAGCACTTCAGTTTCTTCCATCTTTTTTGCTATTGTAAACAGTGCTGCAGTGAACATGGGTGTGCATATCTCTGTTCATGTGAAGGCTCTTACTTCTTTAGGGTATATTTAGGGTTCTGTTTCTAGCTTTTAAGGAAGCGCCAAAGTCATTTCCAGAGTGGCTGTACCATTTTACATTTCCGCCAGCAGTGTCTAAGTGTTCCAGTGTCTCCACAACCTCTCCAATGTTTATTATTTTGTGTTTTTTGGATTAATGCCAGCCTTGCTGGAGTGAGATGGAATCTCATTGATTTGCATTTCTCTGATAGCTAATGTATCTGTTAGCAGCCTGGATGTCTTCTTTGGTGAGGTGCCTGTTCATATCCTTTGCTCATTTTTTAATTGGGTTATTTGTCTTTTTGTTATTGAGTTTTTGCAGCTATCATGTAGATTTTAGAGGTCAGACACTGACTGAAAATGTCATAGCTAAAAACTTTTTACCAATCTGTAGGTAACCTTTTCACTCTTTTGGTGAAGTATTTGGATGGGCATAGGTGTTTGACTTTTAGGAGCTCCCAGTTATCTACTTTCTCTTCTAGTGTCTGTGCATTGTTAGTAATATTTTGTATACTGTTTATGTCATGTATTAGGGCTCCTAGCATTGTCCCTATTTTTTCTTCAATGATCTTTATCATTTTAGATTTTATATTTAGGTCTTTGATCCATTTTGAGTTGGTTTTTGTGCATGGTGTGAGGTATGGGTCTTGTTTCATTTTTTTGCAGAGGGATACCCAGTTATGCCAGCACCATTTGTTAAAGAGACCGTCTTTGCCCTGCATTTAACAGACTTTGGGCCTTTGTCAAATATCAGTTGCTCATGGGTGGATGGATTTATGTCTGGATTCTCAATTCTGTTCCATTGGTCTGTGTATCTGTTGTTGTACCACTATCACACTGTTTTGACTACTGTGGTGGTCTAATAGGTTCTAAAATCAGGTAGTGTGAGGGCTCCTACTTTGTTCGTTTTTTTCAGTAATCCTTTACTTATCCAGATCCTCTTTCCCTCTGTATGAAGTTGGTGATTTGTTTCTCCAACTCATTAAAAAATGTCACTGGTATTTGGATCAGGATTGGATTGTATCTATAGATCGCTTTGGGTAGAATAGACATTTTTACAAAATGTTCAGTCTTCCTATCCACTTCTGTAGGTCTCTTGGTTTGTTGCAGTAGTGTCTTATAGTTTTCTTTGTACAGGTCTTTTATGTCAGACATACTTTTATTTACCTTCATTATGTAATATCAATCTGATTTCCTCTTGGTAATCAGGATCAGTCAGATCAGCCAGTATGGTAACTCTCTTCTTTGCCTGTTAATCCAGAGGTATAAGTAGCCCAAAGTGGCCAAGTGGCATTCTTAACTTCCAATTAGATGGAATCAGGGATGTATCTCCAGGTAGGAACATTCCTCCCTTTGGAACTAAGAAAGACCTCTAGACTCGAAAAGCAGAGGGTCGCAGTGACAGGAAGCAAAAATTTTGGAAGTGGGTCACTAGGGGTAATAGTGAGTGGTGCCACTCCCATTTTCACCCCTTGATTCCTGGACCATGAATCCTGGCTATGGGAGAAATAGCCCCATTTATTGGATGCTGGTTTAAAGCACATACAGCTTCCTGGAGAACATTGCCCCAGCCCTGCAAGGTACTGCCACCTAGCTGGCACCCTGATTGTATCTTTAGAAGGCCATTCCATCATTCTGTCAAGCCAGCTGCTTCAGGATGATGGGGAACATGGCAAGACCAGTGAATTCCATGAGCATGTGCCCATTGCTGCACTTCATTTGCTGTGAAGTGAGTCCCTTGATCAAAGGCGATGCTGTGTGCAATACCATGATGGTGGATAAGGCATTCTGTAAGTCCCAGAATAGTAGTTTTGGCAGAAGCATTGCATGTAGGTAAGGCAAATCTGTATCCAGAGTACATGTCCATTCCAGTAAGAACAAAATGCTGCCCTTTTTGTGAAAGAAGTGGTCCAATGTAATCAATCTGCCACCAGATTGCTGGCTGATCACCTCGAGGAATGATGCCATATCGGGGACTCAGTGTAGGTCTCTGCTGCTGGCAGATCGGGCACTCAGCAGTGGCTGTAGCCAAGTCAGCCTTTGTTAGTGGAAGTCCATGTTGCTGAGCCCGTGCATAACTTCCGTCCCTTCTACCATGGCCACTTTATTCATGAGCTCATTGGCCAACGATGGGAGTGGCTGGGGGAAGAGGATGACTGGTTTCCACAGAACGCATCATCTTACCCACGATTATTAAAATCCTCCTCTGCCATGGTCACCTTTTGGTTAACATTCATATGAGACACAAATATTGACCAATTTATTTTGGTACACTGACTCTTGTTTATTCCTTCCATCATCTTTTGATACTCCCTGCATTGTTCAACATTTTGCCCACAGAATCCTTCAGTATTGCAACTTGAGGCTTGAATTTTTTCTTCAGTTCTTTCAGCTTTAGAAATGCTAAGAGTGTTCTTCCCTTTTGGCTTTCTAACTTCAGGTCTTTGCACATTTCATTATAAGTGTTCGTCAGGGTGGTATCTTTTCACCATATTTATTCAATCTGTATGTCGAGCAAATAATCTGAGAAACTTGTCTATATGAAGAACGCAGCATCAGAATTGGTGAAAAACCTGCGTTATGCAGATGACACAACCTTGTTTGCTGAAAGTGAAGAGGACTTGAAGCGCTTACCGATGAAGATCAAAGACCACAGCCTTCAGTACTGATTGCATCTCAGTACGAAAAAAACAAAAATCTTCACAACTAGACCAATAAGCAGCAGCAGGATAAGTGGAGAAAATATTGAAGTTGTCAAGGATTTCATTTTCCTTGGATCTACAATCAACGTCCACGGAAGCAAGAATCAAGAAATGAAACAATGTATTGCATTGGGCACATCTGCTGCAAAAGACCTCTTCAAAGTGTTAAAAAGCAAAGATATCACCTTGAGGACTAAGATGCACCTGACCCAAGCCATGGTATTTTCAGTAACCTCATACGCATGTGAAAGTGGACAACAAATAAGGAAGTCCGAAGAAGAACTGATGCATTTGAATTATGGTGAAAGTGAAGAATTCTGAATATACCATGGGCTGCCAGAAGAAGGAACATCTGTCTTGGAAGAAGTACAGCCAGAATGCTCCTTAGAAGCGAGGATGGTGAGATTATGTCTCACATACTTTGGACATGTTATCAGGAGGGACCAGTCCCTGGAAAGCAACATCATGCTTGGTAAAGTAAAGGGTCAGCAAAACAGAGGAAGACCCTCGAGATGGATTGACACAGTGGCTGCAACAATTGGCTCAAACAAAGCAACAGTTGTGATGCTGCAGTACCAGGCAGTGTTTTGTTCTGTGGTACACAGGGTCACTACAAGTCAGAACTGACTCAACGGCACCTAACAACAACACACACATCCTGGGACAAAGCACCCCATTTCCCTGGTGAGGACGTATCTCAGCTTTAGTGGGGTTGATGAATAAAGGCAAATTCTTTCAGAACATTCCCTTGGCTTTCTCTTTTTTCCATTTTTTAGTTGACAAAGTACATCTCAAACACTGGGAAGAAGTGCTGTGGTCTTGGTCCATTTGATACAATCAGTACTGTCAGTCTCATTGTCCTCCAGTGGGAAGGAGTCATGGACTTACGTCTGGAGGCTGTTTTTCCTTGTGGGGACTATCGCGGCAGATTTCTCATCTTCATACTCCCATTACCCAGAAATTAGGCACCAGCCTCTGGGGGTTCTTGCTAAGCAGCACACTAAGTACTTAGCGCTTTCAGGAGAAAATTCTCTGGAAGCAAATAAGGGAGATCTGCAAAGTATTTCTGAACTGTGTGTCTCCTCTGATGAAGAGTATTCCTGAGTCATTTTGTAAGTATGTGAGAACCCAAGAGCCCCAAGTGTTTCCCATAGGACAGGAAGAAGATCTGCCCCAAGTTGGTAGCTACAAGCAGGTTACTGCACAACTTGTCCCCCCACAAAGCCTGGGCCCCACAGTCATAAAATGCCCAAATTTTTGACCTGTGACTCCTAAATTTGACCCCAAAAGGTGTGATGTATTTGATGTGATTTACAGAAATGCTAAAAAAAAAAAAAAAAAAAACTTTATAACTCTGCGGTGCTGACCTAACCACTGATGGTGAGCAAGGACTTTTGTCAGGCAGAGAAAATTACTCCCTCAGGGTCTCCCCAAACCCTAGTTGGAGAGGATTTAGTAATACTGACGATGTGCACTTTATCGACAGCTTTGCCATTACTTTGTTTCCCCTTTAGCAATCCAGTGGAAATGGATGGCTGGATTTTCAGTGTTTGCAGGAACCTAGGTAAACAGTCTTCCATACGCTGTTGTTGTTAGGAGCTGTCAAGTTGGTTCCGACTCAGAGCGACCCTATCTGTGTACAACACAAGGCAACACTGCCTGGCCTGCGCCATCCTCACAATCCTTGTTACGCTTGAGCCCATTGTTGCAGCCACTGGGTCGATCCATCTCATCGAGGGTCTTTGTCTTTTTTGTTGACCCTCTACTTTATCAAGCATTATGTCCTTCTCCAGGGACTGATCCCTTCTGATAACGTGTCCCAAGTACATTAGATGAAGTGTCACCATCCTTGCTTTTAAAGGAGCGTTCTCCTTGTGCTTCTTCCAAGAAAGATTTGTTCGTCTTTCTGGCAGCCCATGGTATATTCAATACCATAATTCAAAGGCATCAATTCTTCTTCAGTCTTCCTTATTCCCCACGTGTCTGTCAGTTTGTCATGCTGTGGGGGCTTGCATGTTGCTTTGATGCTGGAAGCTATGTGGCCAGTATTCAAATACCAGCAGGGTCACCCATGGTAGACAGATTTCAGCTGAGATTCTGGACTAAGACTAGGAAGGACCTGAAAAAAACCAGCCAGTGAAAACTTTATGAATAGCAGCCTTCTGCATAAACCCAATGAAATTCAGTCAGGAGAAAGATCGCCAAGGAGGGTGGACCAGTTGCTGTTCAGTCGACCCCATGTGTGTCAGGGTAGACTTTTGCTACATAGGGTTTTCAATGGCTGATTTTTTGGTAGTTGATTGCCAGGCCTTTCTTCCAAGGCACCTCCTGGGTAGACTCAAACCTCCAACCTTTTGGTTAGCAGCTGAGCATCTTCACTGTTTGCACCACCCAGGGCCTCCTACCAAGGGTATCACTTTATTGTATAATACTGAGCTTAGTGAACCATTTTTCTAATAATGTCAAATGCATGAAATCTAAGCTCTTAATCCTGATAAACAACTCCATTAAGGGCAAATGTTGTCCTCATGCTAGAAATTCACTTAAAGTGACACCCAGGGCCACAGCACACCTGGTAACCACAAATAGACCCCATCACCTATCCTGCTTCTCATTCTTGGATTCCAGGGCAGTGCAGATGCCACCACAAGAACCTCAGGGCTGAAGTAACGCCCATCCCACCATATTGTCCCCCACACAGAAGTTCATCTCATTTCCTGTCTATATAAAGTGCGCACTCAGAAGATTGTGTTTTGAGAGGCAGTACCTAGACTTTTGAGAGGAGTCGTCGGGGGGTGCAAAAAGTTAATGCATTTGATTGGTTGAAGGTTCAAGTCCACCCAGAAGCTTGTCAGCAAGCAACAGAAAAAACAGCCATTGAAAACCCTACTGTTAGGGATTAAACTGTGTCCCCCTAAAATATGTGTTGTAAATGCTAAACCCTATACCTGTGAATATAATCCCACCTGGGAATGCACTTTCTTTTCTTTCTTGTGTTCATGAGACAGTATTAGTGTAGGCCATGTCTTAATCTCTTTTGAGATAAATGAGATTAAAAGAGCAATTGAGAGAAGCAGAGCTGGGGGAAGGGATGTGAAACCACGTGAAGATCACCAAGGAAAGAAGACTTTCCCCAGAGCCAAAAGAGAGAGCCTTCCGCTATAGCTGGCTCCCTGAATTCCAATTTCTAGCCTCCTAAACTGTGAGAACAGAGTCACTATGCCAAAAAGAACCCGCTGACATTCAGCCATTTCAGGAGGTAGCATATGATTAAGAACTGATGGTAGTGGAAGAAGAAGTCCGAGCTGCACTGAAGGCACTGGAGAAAAACAAGGCTCCAGGAACTGACAGAATATCAGTTGAGATGTTTCAACAAATGGATGCAGTATTGGAAGCACTCACTCATCTATGCCAAGGAATTTGGAAGACAGCTGCCTGGCCAACCAACTGGAAGAAATCTATATTTATGCCTATACCCAAGAAAGGTGATCCAACCAAATACAGAAATTATCAAACAGTATCATTAATATCACAAGGAAGTAAAATTCTGCTGAAGATCATTCAAAAGTGGTTACAGCAGTGTATCAACAGGGAACTGCCAGAAATTGAAGCCAGATTCAGAAGAGGGCATGCAATCAGGGATATCATTGCTGATGTCGTTATGTATGGATCCTGGCTGAAAGCAGAGAACACCAGAAAGATGTTTACCTGTGTTTTATTGACTACGCAAAGGCATTCGACTGTGTGGATCATAATAAATTACGGATAACATTAGAGAGAATAGAAATTCCAGAACACTTAATTGTGCTCATGAGGAACCTATACATACATCAAAACGCAACTGTTTGAACAGAACAAGCAGGTACCACACAGTTTAAACTCAGAAAAGGTATGGGTCAGGGTTGTATCCTTTCACGATACCTCTTCAGTCTGTACGCTGAGCAAATAATTCAAGAACCTGGACTCTATGAAGAACAGGGTATCAAGACTGGAGGAAGGCTCATTAACAACCTGTGATGGATATGCAGATGACACAGCCTTGCTTGCTCCAAGTGAAGGGGACTTGAAGCACTTACTGATGAAGATCAAAGACCACAGCCTTCAGTATGGATTGCACCTCCACACAGAGAAAACAAAAATCCTCACAACTGGACCAAAAAGCAACATCATGATAAATGGAAAAAAGTTCAAAGTTGCCAAGGATTTCATTTTACTTGGATCCACAGTAAACACCCACGGAATTAGCAGTCCAGCAATCAAAGACTAATTACACCGGGCACATCTGCTGTAAAAGACCTCTTCAAAGTGTTGAAAAGCAAAGACGTCACCTTGAACACTAAGGTGCGCGTGACCCAAGTCATGGTGTTTTCAATTGCCTCCTATGCATGCGAAAGCGGGACAACGAATAAGGAAGACCAAAGAATTGACGCCTTTGAATCGTGGTGCTGGTGAAGAAGAAATGTACCAAGCACTGCCAGAAGGACGAACAAATCTGTCTTAGAAGAAATGGAACCAGAATGCTCCTTAGAAGCAAGGATGGCGAGACTACATCTCACATACTTTGGACATGTTATCAGGAAGAATCAGTCCCTGGAGACAGACATCATGCTTGGTAAATAGAGGGCCAGAGAAAAAAAGGAGGACCCTCAATGAGATGGATTGACATGGTGGCTGCAACGATGGGCTCAAACACAACTGTGTAGATGGTGCAGGACCGGGCAGTGTTTCATTCTGTTGTACACGGGGTCACTATGAGTCAGAACCAACTTGACAGCACCTAACAACAACAAACCCTGAGAAAATAAATTTGTTTGTTGAAGCCACCCACCCCCCGCCCCTTGTATTTCTGTTACAGCAGCACTAGACAACTAAGACACCCATGGAGAACATTTCTACTCTGTTGACAAAGATAGGGTTGGCGTGAGTTGGAATCGACTTGATAGCAAGTGGTCCTGCGTTTTTTTATATAGAGTATGAATGTGATTGAGGAAAACCAATGAGTCATTTAGGCCTCAATGTTTTTGTATGAAAGGGGTGGCTCAGTATTTTTCAGTGTTTTAACAGGGCAGCCACATCCACACCCTCCAGAGGCTCTAAGAAAATGCCAAAAGGGTCTTCTAGAACTCTGCTGTGCCTACCCAACCACTGCTGGTAAGCAACTACTTTTATCAGGCAGAGAATATTACTCCCTTAGGGGTCTCTTCAAAATCCTGTTAGAGAGGGTTCAGTAATACTGATGATGTGTACTTTAACAACCACTTTGCCGTTACTTTGTTTCCCCTTTAGCAACTGTACTGATTTCATAAAGTCCAATGAAGTCACACAGGTTCACAAAATGATTACCTGAAGATGAAATTAGGCAGCTGTTCCTGGGATTTTTTGGTTAGGAATAGTGGGGATTGCCAATTTCTTTAAGCCTGTTTTTAAATAAAAGGTACTTTATGGAAAGTTCATGGCCACTTGTCGCTCAGAGACAAACCAACCCCTCTGCCATTCTGATGATGACTGTGTGTTACAGAGTAGAACTGCTCCATTGGGTTTCCTTGGCTGTAATCTGCACAGAAGCAAATCACCAGGCCTTTCTTCTGTGGTGCCACTAGGTGGGTTCAAACTGCCAACTTTTAGGGTAAAAGTCAAGCACAAACTGTACCACCCCTCTCTGCTCTGCTAACAGGAAATAACTGATCAAAATTAGTTCCCACCCCTTAAATAACCAAAATGGGAACTAATATTGATCTGTTAAAGTATTATAATGACATGTGCAAAGAACTGGAGATAGAAAACCAAAAGGGAAAAACACTCTGGGCGTTTCTCAAGCTGAAAGCACTGGAGAAAAAATTCAAGCTTCAAGCTGCAATACTGAAGGATTCTACGGGAAAAATATTAAACAATGCAGGAAGCATCAAAAGAAGATGGAAGGAATACATAGAGTTCACTGTACCAAAAAGAACTGGTCGACATTCAACCATTTCAGGAGGCAGCATATGCTCAGGAACCTCTGATACTGAAGGAAGAAGTCCAAGCTGCTCTGAAGGCACTGGAGAAAAACAAGGCTCCAGGAATTGGTGGAATATCAATTGAGATGTTTCAACAAAGAGATGCAGCACTGAAGTGCTCACTCCTCTATGCCAAGAAATTTGGAAGACAGCTACCTGGCCAACCAACTGGGAAAGATCCACATCTATGCCTAGTCCCAAGAAAGGTGATCCAACCCAATGTGCAAATTATGCAACGATATCAATAACATCCCACGCAAGGAAAATTCTGCTAAAGATTATTCAAAAGTGGCTACAGTAGTACATTGACAGGGAACCGCCAGAAATTGAAGCCAGATTCAGAAGACGTGGAACCAAGGATATCATTGCTGATGTCAGATGGATTCTGGCTAAAACAGAGAATACCATAAAGATGTTTACCTGTATTGACCATGCAAAGGCATTCGATTGTGTGGATCGTAATAAACTATGTATAACATTGCAAAAAATGGGAATTCCAGGACAGTTAATTATGCTCACGGGGGACCTCTACTTTGATCAAGAGGCAGTCATTCAATCAGAACAAGGCGATACTGCATGGCTTAAAGTTAGGAAGGTGTCACGGTTCTATCTTTCACCATACATATTCAACCTGTGTGCTCAGCAAATAATTCAAGAAGCTGAAGGAAGACTCAGTTACAACCTGTCATGCAGATGACACAACCCTGTTTGCTGACAGTGAAGAGGGTTCAAAGACCAAAGACTACAGCCTTCAGTACAAATTACACCTCAACATAAGGGAAACAAAAATTCTCACAACTCAACCAATAAGCAACATCATCATAAATAGAGAAAAGATTAAAGCTATCATGGATTTCATTTTACTTGGATCCACAACCAAAACCCATGGAAGCAGCAGTCAGGAAATCAAATGATGTATTGCATTGGGCAAATCTGTGCGAAAAAAACCTCCTTTAAGTGTTGAAAGGCAAAGATGTTACCTTGAAGACTAACAAGTGTCTGATCTAAGCCATGGTGTTTTCAGTTAACTCATATACATGCAAAAGCTGGACAATGAGTAAGACCGAAAAAGAACTAGCACCTTTGAACTATGGTTTTGGGGAATACTGAAGATGGACTGCCAGAAGAACGAACAAATCTGTCTTGGAAAAAGTACAACCAGAATGCTCCTTATAAGCAAGGGTGGTGAGACTTCATCTCACCTACCTTGGACACGTTATAAGTATCAGTCCCTGGAGAGGCATCATGCTTGGTAAAGTGGAAAGTCGGCAAAAAAGACAAAGATCCTCAACGATAGATTGGTACAATGGCTGCAACAATGGGCTCAAGCATAACAGCAATTTTGAGGATGGTTCAGGACTGGAACCGACTCGATGGCACCTATCAACAATCGAAAAACCAAATCCACTGCCACGTCGATTAAATTCAGACTTACAGCTACTCCATAGCACACACTAGAACCACTCCATAGGGTTCCCAAAACCGTAAATGTTTAGGGAAGCCAACTGCCACATTTTTCTCCTGCATAGCAGGTGGTGGGTTCAAACTGCCAACCTTTTGGGTAGCAGCCAAGTGCTTAACCACTGTGCCACCAGGGCTCTCGTCCCCTTCAACCAAGGAAGTGTGTCATTTATTCCTGTTGTTTCCGAAAATATAAGGGCATCCCATTTGTGCAACGCAGTGGTTATTCCACATCCTGGGGAGTGAAAGAGGGTCACGTAGTTTTACACACGTGGGAAAGTATCTCATTAAAATTTAAATTTAATGCCAGGCCTTTATTTTATACCAAAACAAAAAACCCCAAAGCACAGAAAATAGTCCCATCTCACCCTTTCATCCTACTGATGTTTGATGCCATCAAAATTTTTGTCTTTGAAGAACAAGCTTCAGACAGCATGTTCAACCCATAAAGTCCATCCATGCAGCATTAAGGAATTAAGAGCAGAAATCATTCAGAAGCACCATTTTCTTGCTTATCTAGCTAGAAGTTTTACTTCAGGTGTCAGATATAGCTAAGGTTGACGTTTTCATATATATTTATCTTGCGTCTCTTGAGGAGGCTCCCTGTCTCAAACACTGCATCACAAATTAGCACCTGGTACACAGTAGATGCTCATCAGGTCTTTTGCCGTGCTGCCGCCTTTTTTCTCATCATTTCCCACTGACGTTTCCCAAAACGTGAGGTGTACCGCTGGTGAAACGTTTGCAGGGAAGTACACACAGGCAGGATCTTCCCATTCTTCTGGTTCAATGCAAATACAGCCGCTCTGTGCTTCCCTTTCACACCCGCCAGCCTCCCTCTCTCTGACTCAGAAACCTCCCAAAGAAAAGTGTTTAGATAACAGAGCATTTTAACTTCAGTATGTTCACTGCTTACAAATCACATCTATCTAGGGCAATTTATATTGGCTTTCCATGTATAGTAGTGCCACCGAGCTTTCTATTTAAAGTACTTTCGAGTGGGAGTAATCAATTTAAAGAAAAAAACCTCAAAAAACCAAGAGTGCAGCAGTGGAACACGGGTAAAGTAAAAATCGTGAAGGTATTCACCTAGGCCTGCCAACTAGGAAACCCCGCCCTAACCAAAGCTAGTTCAATATGGGTTATGCCTTCCTCAGGGCAACTGGGAAAGGTCTGTGAGACCCACTGAGCCTTAGGCTCACTGCTCTGACAGATGACATCCCAGGCCAAGAAGACCCTGCTCCAGATGGTGCGCCACACAGCAGAAGTTAAACACTGAAGCCAAAGCATCCTGTTAAAATTAAAAAAAAAAAAAAAAAAAAAAATTCCTTTATAAGATACATTTCCAGTGTGGAGCTGCTCCCAGACAAAACTTAAAAAAAGAAAAATAAAGGAGGGGAGAGATGGCATTCAGGCAGTGGCCAAGGACCACCAAGATCTATCACCCGACTGCCATGGGGGAGCTGCCAAGGCTCCTGTGGGAATGTAGGACCCCTGCCACCTCTACCCTTCCAGAACAGAACACCAGCAGTGCTGCTATGGGTCAGCCCAAGGGGTGTGCTCTCCGGCAGGAAAAGGCAGGGTCTCTTTACCAAAGTAAGTTTACAGCATATTCCAGTCACACACACTCCAGTACTGCTTACAAGCCAGAGAAGGAGGTGCAATGCACAACACAGAAGTCCCTTCACCGGGGCACAAGATCATTCTGTGGGAAGGACATCTCTGGACTCTCCATCAGCCTGTTCCACTTCGCCTTCCGTGGTATCTTGGCCAGGAGCAAGGCCTGTTGCAGTGCTTTCTGCCTCTGCTGCAGATGCTTCTGCTGCCGGGGCTTCTGCTGCAAGGGCCTCCGCAGCTCCATTCGTGCCCTCTGTAGCCCCATCTCTGGCCTCCATGTCTCCGCTCCCAGCCTCCGCATTGGGGTTCCCCTTCTCCTCGGTCATTCCACAGGAGGTCCCATCGGCCAACAGCTGTTCAGTGAGGGGGCCTCCACTGGCCTCAGCTGTGTCCAAGAGGCCTTCCACTGCAGCTGGCACCTCACTGCTCTCTGGAGCTGGGGCTCTGCCCTCGTCCACAGCCCTCACTGCTGCCGTGATCACCTCGGCTAGGACTTCCGCAGCTACCTCCTCAGGTGTCTCCTCCTTTTCCTCACCTCCTAAATTGTCCTCCCCTTCAGCTTCTGGGTCAACGGCTTCATTGGTGAAAGGGTCCTCCCCCTGGCCAAAGAAGAGGGAACACAAGGTCACTGCCGGTGAAAGTGTCCAACAGAGGGCACAGGATACTGGGGTGCAGGAAAGAGGCCTGGCTGCTGGGGGGCTGCATTTCAATGAAGGGCAGAGTCACCAGAGAAACAGGTGTTTAAGCTATACCAGCTGCATTAACCCTATAACCCCAGAACCTGCAGACCCAGAGAAGACATCTCATTTGGAAAAGCTTCCCCAGAACTATCTTGCACTTTTTATTCAAGCACATAACCTTGAGAAAAAGTGCAAGAAGACCTAGGATTTCTTAATCCAACTTTAGATACTCCATAAGTGGAATTTCAGGTGATCTTAGATTCCAGCCCCACATGCATGACGGCTGTCCCTGGTTCCCAGGCAATGGACTGAGGTTCAAGGGCTAGCAACTTTATGGAGGCCACAAGGCTGTTACATGTGGGAGCCAGGCTTGAAACCCAAACTCATTAGCACTTAGTAAAACTCTCCAGTTCAGAAAATAAACTATTATCACCACCAGATTAGGAAATGTGTTTTAAAATACATTGTTTATAAAGAATGTTTGCCTTGATCTATCTATGCAGGATCAAAACGACAACAACTCATAAGGTGGGAACCTTAGGGAGCAGTGAGTTCATCTTAGTGGGGGAGAACAACTCAGAAAAGGTAAGAATGGGTGCACAGCTCAAAGAATGTAATCAGCGTCACTGAACTGTACACACAGAAATTGCTGAGGTGGTATATGTCCTGCTGTGTATACTCTCAACTATACACACACACACACACACACACATATATAGAAGCTGGACTGTTCAAAATGACAAAAGCAAAATACCCAATTTAGAAGCAAAAGTAAACACCTGACCCCAGAAGATTTTAGTTTTCTTTTAAAACTCAAAGGTAAAACATGAATGAATCATAGTTTTTAAAGTTGGTTATATTTGGCTCCATTTTAAGAACTATGATTCCATCAGTATTTTACCTTTATGGTGAAAAAAAAAAAACTCTGATAGAGATAGTTTAACGGAGTCCCTAGGAGGTGCAGATGGTTCATGCACTCAACTGGTAACCAAACGGTTGGAAGCTCGAGTCTATCCACAGGCACCTCAAAAGAAAGACCTGGTGGTAATTCTGAAAACTCAGCCACTGAAAACCCTACGGAGCACCATTCTACCCCGACACACACGGGACCCCAATAAGTCTGGACAGATAGAATGAATTACCAATATCAAAGCATTTATTAACTGAGAGAAGGAAAAACAGGTCCCGAAGCTGGGCTCTGGGCTGGAGCTTAGCCACCAGCTCCAGGTAGTAAAGTCACAGAGGATGAGCATCTAGCAAAATGGGCCTCCCCAGGAGAGCTGGCTTGTCTGACTTCACTTCTGTCCACAGAGCCTCTTTAGGACCTTTGATCACTCTGCTGTTGAGACCCGTTGGCTCCTCCTTCCCTTTGTGTTTCTATCTCATCGCCTGCTGGCTCCAGCGAGCTCTACTTTTAGCTTCTGTCCTGGACAATTAGCATCTACCATCTCTCCACTGTCTGCCCAACATTTCCCGTGGCGAAATGCAGAACACAGGTGTGTCGTGTGGCACCACATCCCTGGGACGTCCCATCCAGAGGTGTCCCGAAATGTGCCCAGATTCCCCAGGCAAGCTCTAGCTGTCACCGCTCCAGGCCCTAGATGCCTCACAAGACTCAGGGAAGTGGGCACAATCCTGTCTGTGTAGAGCTCACCCCATCACAAAAGCCTTTCCTGGGCACTAGCCTCCCAAACACAAACCTTGAGGTATTTTTCTAGCATCTTCACTATATGTCGGTTGTTCAAAACGCTCTTGGCCACATGGAGACTTGTTTTCTTGAACTGCTCAGCAGCCAACTGCAAAGAGAATCAAATGTGGGTTTTTCAAGTGGCACTGAGGGCAGAGGACCAACTGGCTGTGCTATACCCCACTGTCCTCAGGTCAACCATCTGCAAAGGTGGCTAAGGCCACTTGGGGTTCACAAGACACATACACCAGCAGTGTTCCAGCCACTGCATTTAACCAACTTTAAGGAACACATTTCCTCAGTTTAACAGTTCGGGAATTGGTATTTTTCTCACAATCAACCAATAAAGAGAGATGGAGCATTCACCCTGACTGTCCCAGAAGGTTCCAGAAACTCCCTATCCCACATGGGCTGGCACTCACTCGGCGGTTGTGGTTGTGGTCTGGGGAATGGAGGTGTCGCTGCAGCAACTGGTGCTGAGCAGGGATGAGCATGTCACAGGCCAGGCAGTGGGCAGCCTCGATCCGCTTGAAGAAGTGCTCCTGGCCAATCCCTGCCAGCAGACACAAGGCGTTGGGGAGACAGGACAGCACCGCATGAAGCCTTCCTCCTCCTCCTCCTCCTCCTCACCAGCTAGAACCCTCATAACTCCCATGGCCCTCTTTATTGACTCGGTTAATGTGGACCAGGACAGGTACATGAGATCAAAACAGCCCTTACGCCAAGACTGTCATGGTTCAAGTGTTCTATTCTTTCTCTTTAATCAAGTGCCAAGTGACCTGCAGCGCTATGCCCTGCGCGTCTGGTAATTCTGGCTGTCTTCCCACTGCCGCTCATCCACTCAGGTGTATGAGCCACCCGTGCCCGAGCCTGCCGGGACAGTGCGCCGGTCTTACCCAGGACAACTCACTCACCTTTGAAAGGATCTGGTTTTGGTTTCGTGCTCTCCTTCTCCATCATCTCCTGACGTCGTTTCTCTATCTTCTTGTTCCTGTTCACAATGTATTCCTGGAGAGATGGGAGAATGCCACGTTGAATCCCCAATTGCACCAGAGGGGGCGCCCGCCCCAGTGGAGCGGGGAGGACAGAGTTGGTGGGGCCCAAGGTGGTTGGAGACCTGGTCTGGTTCACTCTGACACAGGGAGGCCTGTGCAGCACGTAGCTGCTGCTTCTGGAGAAAGTGTCCCTGACCATGTGCAGGCCTCGTACCGTCCCCGCCCCCCACACACCTGTGGGGGCCTGTGCAGCTGGTTTTTTTTCAGGAAAAGAGACTGGTCAATTGCAGGCCTCATGCCCTCCCACCCCCACACACCCAAAGGAACCTGAGGCCACAGAAGCGCCTTGAGCTCAGCTCACCTGGAGGAACTCAACTGTCCTGTCAGGCAGCTTGGTACTGATGAAGCGCAGGGTCTCCTTGTGAAACTTGCTCTGCAGGTGCTTCTGGATCTCCTCCTCCTCAAAGCTGCGGAATTTGCACACAGAACAGGCAAACTGGATCCTGCAGGAGGAAGGTGAATAGTGTGATAAGGTGGAGTCAGCAGCGATCTCCTCTGGCTGGGACTGAAGTGGACAGTGGCCTCTCGTCGAGACTGCTGATTGCTCCCACAGTGCCAGAGAATGAGGCAGGAAGCTCACAGGTGTCTCAGCAGGATGAGCCACAGAGCAACATGGTCATCGGTCTCTCTTTGGTGCAAAGGGCCACTAAGAGAACAAAAGTGGTGACGCTTCTCAGACGTGATTGGGGCTCCCAGGGTCCCTACTGAGTTCTTCAGGAATCCAGGAGCCCAGGATTAGGCCCCAAAGCCTTCCACACAACTTTGTCTCCACAGGCACTGGGAACCCCCTCACCTGTCAGCTGCTCGGTCTCGCATCCGATCTCTCCTCCTTTGCTTCTCCCTCCGCTTTTTTACGTCCTCATCCTCGTCGTCCTTCTCGCCTACAACAGACAAGTCCCTTCAAGACACCTGTGGAGCCCAAAGAAGAGCTAGGCACTGGGCCTGGGTAGGGCCGCCACTCGGCCTCCACACGCCCTGCCAGCTCGGCGCTCCCAACACCGTGGGGCTGCAGAGGCTCCCAAAGGGGTGGGCCTGGGAGGAGAACCCTCAGGAGCTTCTGGGGGTCACCTCACACCCCCGCAGCCAGGCAAGGGGACACAGCCCCACCTGTCCCGCAGCCCCCTGCTCACTCCCTGACCTGCCCCGTCCTGCTCTCAGTCTAAGGCTCCGTCGTGGGTCTCCGCCCACCGTCATTTAGGAGGGAGTGACGCAGCCCTCTCCTGACGAGGCGGCAGCATCGGCCGAGAGAAAGGCAAGCAGCTCGCCGCTGCCTCCAGGTGGGCCTGGCGGCCATCCTCCCGGCCTTGCTCTCAACTAGGGCTTCAGCAGGTCTGAGTCCGTGCTGGCCCAGCTCTACCCTCCGTGCACAGACACTGCCAGTCTGGGCCTTGCCCAGAACTGGCAGGAAGCATTCCTGGAAACAAGAGTGGGAAAAGACCGGTAGGTCCTCCCGTCCATGCCCAGGGCATCCAGGGGGCCTGGCCGGGGCTGGACTCTGTGGAAAGGACCAAGAAGCATCTGAACTGTGGCCCCTACCCCTGTGCCCGCCGCAAGCCTGTCCCACGACGATGGCGACCGGCGTGCACTCTCGGGAGCCTCTCACAGGGCGTGGGGGCTTTTGGCAAGAGACCGCTGCCTGAAACTAGGACTGCTGCTTAAGAGCAAGGTCAAGAGCAAGGTCGTCCCGTAGGCAGTAGGACCTGTGCGCAACAGACACGTCACCTTTGCTTTAGCACTCGCCAGCATGTACACTGCTAAGCACCCTGTGTGGCCCCTCGCCACAGGCCTGGCCAAGGCAGTGAACGGGGCGGGGGGGCCTCGGGGGCCAGCTAAGCCTGGAAACAAGAGAAGGAGAGTCTTGAGCAGGGACCCTTGGGGAAGACTCAGGGGAGCAGAGCCCACGGGAACTGAAGATGACTCTCAGGGGGGCCCATGGAAACAGGAAGAGAAACAAGCAGCTGCTGGGTGAGCCTGATCTAGCGGGTCTCAGGCCGCTCCTCCACGTGCCCTGAGGGGTGTAACCTGGGTCTGGCCTGGAGGCTCACTTTGGACTGTCAGGTCTTCTGCAGTCATGACTGCATCCTAGGGCTTGGGCCGGGGCACAGCAGATGCCACATCCCCAGGAATTCTTTGATTCCTGCCAGGTGCCCTCCCGGCCCCTGACCTGGGCAGGAGTCCCCATGCTGGCTCAAAATTTGCATGTACAGAGGTTTATGATGCAGGTGCTGGTTCTCAGCTGGCTCTCCCAGCCATAGTGCTGCCATTTACAGAGGCCAAGAGCTTGGCCCTGGGGCAGTAGCCAGGAGAGTGTGGGGAGACTGGACCCTGGGAGAAAATATCACGGGGCCCGCACTGGCCGAAAGGAACAGACAGGATGGGCGGGAGTGAGTCTCTTCTCGCTCATATTTCTGAAACCTTTCCCAGCACAGCCAGCTGCCGTAGGCACCAGAAGCAGGGCCCCTCTGTACCAGCGCACTGCACGAGTGAGCCAGATGGACCAACTCCAGCTGATGCCGCTCTCAGGCTGCAGCAGAACCTCAGGGTATGCACCCCTGGCCCCATCCAGGCCCAGGCCAGCTGGGAGCCACTGGGTGATGGGTGTGGGGCAGGTGAGCAAACAGGGAGTCAAAGGGGCCCAGTGGATGATGCCTACCTCTCTGCCTCCCGGACTCGCCAAACTCATCCTCCTGAAAAAAGGCACACAAAACCAGGCAGTGAGAGGGCACCTTCCAGGACTCCCCACAGGCAGCCCAGCTCCTCACCACCCCCTGGTGTAAGACCACTCCATGCAGACCCAGGATGAGCCCTGAGGGCCTCAGGGATTATGTCCTGTCACCACCGGAAACTGTGGTGACAAGTGGGTTTGTCTTCAGTTGTTGACCCTCTACGAGATGTCTCAATCTAAAGCACTGCCCTTCCGTTGTAAACCTGCCCAGCTCTGCCCACCCATAAAGCACACATTTAGAAACCCTCCTTAGATTTCTCACTGCTGAGGGTGGGAGAAGACAGACAAGCAAGGGCAGAGGATGAAAACAATCTGTGCAGTAGCATGTTAGAGTTGGAGACATCAGTACAAACTCAGTAAAAAAAAAACAAAAAGAAAAACCTGGTTTATGGAACACTAGCTTCAAAGTTCTTTCTAGAAAGCCAGGCTACACCAGGTTTCCCTAACACTTGTCTATATTCACAGAACGTCTTAAAAATTCAGGTCTAGATAGAACCAGCTCCCTGGACTGAACGGCTAGCAGCGCAGAATCCCCCAGACACCGAGCGCCACACTAAGTCAGCAACTGGGCAGGACTTAGAGATTCTGCATGCGAGGTCTATACCAGCAAGCAGGCAGGAGCCTGACAGACTTTCAGAAAAGCTGAAAACTCACTGCTGCCTGTCCTCACCTCCCCCAAGTCCACCTGCCCTCGGAGACGCCTGGGTCAAAATCTGAAAGGGCTCTCTGGGGCTCCCGTGTAGTCCCGGCCAAGAACTGCTCAAACGCCTGTCTCCCAGGACTGCCGTGGGGACCGCACAGGTGGCGCCTTGCACAGACCAGGTGGCCAGTCAGTCCCGGCCTCCCACCTCTGCTCTCACTGTTGGCGGATGCCTGGCTGCTAGGCAGGCTAACCCACTCTGAGATGGACCTGAGTCCACCACAGCAGCCACCCCTGGCCCTGGCGTGGAAGAATGCTGAAAGCAGGAAGGAAACCTTGCACTGGAGACAGAGGGCAGACAGGTACAGGCTGACTTACGCCCCTGAATTCTTCATCTCCTGATCGGAAGTCACCAGCTCCATCATCTGCCAGACACAAAGGACAGGAGGAAGTCAGCCCTGCCAGCAGCCATTCCCTGCAGCTGCTTGGTCTGGCTCCCACCACCCCGAGCTCACTGTCTGGAGGGATGCTGCCCGTTCTGACTCCAGCAGGGACTGCGGGGAAACCCACCACACACAGCCAGGGCAGGCACCTGACGCCATCACACCCTCCCGGCTCCCAGGCATACCATTGTCGGAAAAGTCTCCCTCGCTATCCACCCGGGGCTGCTTGGCGTCCAGCTCCTCATAAGCCTGTAGCAGCCGCCGCTTCCTGCCTGGGCCATCAGGGCCACAGCGCTCAAATGCTCGCCACCGGGGCTGAAACACAAACCCATGTACCCATTTACTTGACTGTCAGAGCATGCCAAAGGAACAGATAATGAAGAGATTATTGGACCAAAGAACAGAGGCAGAAAATCTTCCAGAGCAAAAGCAACGTAGTAGAAACTCAAAGACTTCATGCACAAAAGACCACACAGGTTATGATTTCACTTATATGAAGTGTCCAGAACAGGCAACTCCAGCAAACAAAAAGTGGCTGCCTAGAGCTTGGCTAAGAACGTGATAAAAGACTGCTTAATAAGCACGGTGATTCTTTTCGGTGTGAAGGAGACATCTAAAATTACACTGTGGCGACGGCTACACGGTTCTGTAAGTTTACCGAGAACCACAGAATTGTACAGTCAAAACCACTGAATTGTACGTTTTGTCAATTTTATCTCAGTTAAAAAAAGCTAACAAAAAAACCCAAACCAGTCAATACACAACCCCACGTGCTGAAGAGTAAAACCACTTCACAGGGTTTTCAAAACCATGGCTATTCAAAAAAAGACTGTTCGGCCTTTCTTCCGAGGCACCTCTGGACGCATTTAAGTTGTCAACCTTTTCATTAATAGTCAAGCACTTAAGGGACTGCACCTTTAGCTCAACAGAGCTGTGTTGGGGCACAGAAAGGGCTTACCTACCCGGTCCCTGATCCGGGCCTGTGCGTGGCCACAGCTGTATGGCATGGTGCTGTTGAAGCTGCCCGCCCCCTGCATCCCCATCATGCTAAAGTCAGGGGCCAGGGGCTGGGAGAAGAGGGGTGGCGGCTGCGGTGCCAGTGGTCTGCTGGGGGTGGGGCCACCCAGGCCCCGCCCGGCCCCGTAGTTCAGCTCGCCCCAGGGAGCAGACAGGGGCTCCGAGGAGGCTGGGGGTGGTGGCAAGAAAGGGTCATTGCGCATGAAGGTGCCAGGGTTGCCCCGGTCCTGGAAGCGGCCCTGGCCCCGGCCCCGGACAAAGCTGTCGAGGGCGCCCCGCTCACGGCCCAGGTCCCGGGGGTCGCCATACTGGCTGCCAAAGCTGCCGTTGCGGTCTGTGCCCAGGTCGTAGTCGTAGCTGTAGCCAGAGTGGTAGGGGTTGTGGTCAGGCAAGCAGGCTCTGGAATCATAGGACTCGAAGGGCTGGAAGCGGAAGGAGCTGCAGGGCAAACAGGATAGCTCACGGGCTGTGCTGGCCACAGGACATCCACCCTGGGACCCCCACCCACCCCAGGACGTCCACCTTTTGTGCTCTGCACAGCACCCTGCAAAGCAGACTCCTTGCCTTCAAAATAGCAAACCAACCACCCATTTCTACTGGCATGCTCAGAAGACAACCCCAGCCCAGCTGCCCTTCAAGGTCACTAAGTGAGAGGCATGGGCCTATTAGGACACTAAACACAGAAACGAGGAGTTGGGGCAAGCCAGCCAATAGCCAGGCCTCACCAACGGGCCCACTCATTTCTCCAAGCAGAAGAGGAATGGGAGTGAGCAGCACCTGGAGGAGCAGGTTCCACCCCTACCCTGGGCAGTGCAGGTGTCATAATCTAATCACCTCTCTCGGTCCTGTGTGCCCTCCCCACTGCCACCACTCCCCCTGCTTCCTTCCTTGGACAGCATATCCAAGCGCTGGTTGATCTTGGCGATGAGGGAGTCTGAGTTGTCAGGGCCTGGGTCTGGGCCATAGGAGGCCATGTGCATGGCGGGGCCGCCAGCTGCCAGGCCACCATCGCTGGTCTTGGCAGCGTCCCAGGAGGCCGGGCCGTAGTTGTATGTCGCTCCGGTGCTCACACTGGAGTTCTGGGACCCATAATAATTGTAGTTCTCATAACCTGGCAGGGGAGAAGCGCAGGCTGCACCTAGGGAGGGAAGAAAGCCCTGGAGACCAGGCCAGGAGGGAAGGCAGATCCAGCTCTGCGCAATGGCCTGCAACCAATACTGGTAATCTCTCTCTCCACCATACCTTGGGGACTGTGCCCCTGTCCAAGGACAGAGTCAGCTCAGGGCCAGGATCCACCACAAAGCTGGCACACCCATGACACAACCACTGACTTCCAGTCTCCTCAAGGCCCACCCTACTCAGAACAGAGCCCCAACAGACCTCCCCTTCAGGCCTAACCTGCCAGCCTTCAGGAGGGCTGTGAACTCAGCAAGGATGGGGGCGCTTGCATACCTGCCCCTCTGAGAGGTTGATCTGAGGGCCCACCAGCCCACCTGTCCCCAACCCCTAGAAGGGCCTGCTCCACAGGGGCTGACCAAGGGCCCACCTGCCCCAACACTCAGAAGTGTCTACCCTGCAGAGGCTGATCAGAGTACTCAACCACTCGCCCTGCACCCCCCAGAAGGGCCTACCATTTGGGGGCTGTTCAGAGGGCCCAACCACCGGCCTGCCCCAACCACTAGCAGGGCCTACCTTGCCAGCTGGCCACACCAGTTCCGTATGCACCTTGGAGGAAGCAGAAACACACATGAGCTTTACCCCCAGAATACAGGTGCTGACCCCCAGATCTGGGCATCAAAGGGCAATTAAAGGTGCTCCTCTGTCTGCACACAGCAAGTGCCCCTGGGTGCAAGCAGCTGGCTTCCTATCAGGGACCTTCAGAGTAGCCAGAGAAGCCTGGGGCCCATTTGCCCATTTACCTCCCACAGGCCACTTGGCAGGTGTAGGTAAGCTTTCTTTCCTAGGTAAACCCCATTTCCTGCATCGGGGCAAGTGAAAGGACCTTGCACTTTCCAAAAAGCCCACCCGGTCCGGACAAGCCAATGAAGAGCCAGTGGGCCTGACCACACATCACCACCCCCTCCCCCGTCCGCAGAGCCAGCCGTCACTAGGAGCCAGAGCTCCGTCAGTGGTACTGAGGGCGCCACTGACAGTAAACTCGGCCCCAAAGCAACTGGGCAAATGGACGTCATGGCAAACGAGCAGCATGCAAGGCCCTCTCCCGGGACCCAGGAGGAACAGAGGTGGGACCCAAACCATGATCCCTGGGGCAAGTCCCTAGGCTCAGAAATCAGTGGAATGGCATTCCCTAGGACAGGTGCCAAATGCCAGAAACCAAAAAATCTCGTCCCCAGAGCACTTCCTGGTCCTGCCATGGATTGCAATCTATACCCTTGAGCAGGGAACCGGGAATGATTTTTAGGTTTTTAAACAGTTGCAGAAAAAATCAAAAATACTTCATGACACAGCAATTTTGATATGAGACATGCCCTTTATGCATTTATCAGAACTCGGAGCTGATTAGTGGTTACCAGGGGCAGCAAGGAAGTGACGATGGGTTAAAAACGATGGGAACATTTAGAAACAGATAATAGCAACGACTAAACAACGTGACGAACGTAACTAACAGTCACAGAACAGTACTTGCAAAGAATGCTGAAAAAGCAAACGCCTGCTACATGTGTATTTATTATCTTAGCTGCCACCGAGTCAGTTCTGACTCATAGCGACCCTACATACAGCAGAACAAAACATTGCCCGGTCCTGCGCCATCCTCAAAATCATTGCTATGTTTGAGCCGACAGCTGTAGCCACTGTGTCAATCCATCTCCTTGAGGGTCTTCATCTTTTTTCTTGCCCTCTACTTTACCAAATATGATGTCCTTCTCCAGGGACTGATCCCTCTTGATAACGACTACAAAGTACGTAAGACAAAATCTCGCCATCCTCCCTTCTAAGGGGCATTCTGGCTGTACTTCTTCCAAGATGGATCTGTTTTCTGCTAGTCCATGGTATATTGGAGATTCTTTGGCAACACCATAATTCAAATGCATCAGCTATTCTTCCATCTTCATTATTCATTGTGCAGCTTTCACATGCATATGAAACAAATGAAAATACCATCACTTGGGTCTGGTGCACCTTAGGCCTCAAAGTGAGGTTTTTCCTTTTTAACGTTTTAAAGAGGTCTCCTGTAGATTTGCCCAGTGCGGTATGTCACTTGATTTCTTCACTGCTGCTTCCATGGGCATTGATTGTTGATCCAAAACCCCAAACCTGTTGCCTTCAAGTCAATTGCAACTCAGAGCGACCATACAGCACAGAATAGAACTGCCCCATATGGTTTCCAAGGAGCACCTGGTAGATTCGAACTGCTGACCTTTTGGTTAGCAGCCATAGCTCCTAACCACTATGACACCGGGGTTTCCACAGTGGATCCAGATAAAGTGAAATCCTTAACAACTTCAATCTTTTCTCTGTTTATCATGTTGCTCACTGGTCCAGTCATGAAAATTTTTGTTTTATGTCGAAGCATAAACCACATACGTTTACAATCAAAAAAGCAAAAACTGCACTGTATACCTTAAAAAAACAGTATCTACTAACAACACATCAGTACCAGCTTGTTTTTTTTTAAGGAAGCTATCACGCCAACAGACGTTAAAAAGGAAAACTGTGCCAAGGGGGAAACCTTGGTGGTGCAGTTGTTAAGTGTTACAGCTGCAAACCAAAAGGCCGAAAGTTTGAATCCACCAGACGCTCCTTGGAAACTCTATGAGGCAGTTCTACTCTGTTCCGTAGGGTCACTGTAAGTTGAAATCGACTCGATGGCAATAGGTTTGGTTTGGTTTTTTGGGGTGCCAGTACAAGTCTCTATGATCTGCTCAATTGTTCTCTCAAATCTAAAATTGTGCTAAGAACCTATCAATTATAAAACAAAACCTGCAATTATACTTAGAATAAAATTGCCAAAAAAGAAGTATCTCAGGACACATAAATAGGAGTCACTGGATGGTACAAGGAAACTCTGGTGACATAGTGGTTAAGTACTACGACTGCTAACCAAAAAGTCAGCAGTTCGAATCCGCCAGGCGCTCCTTGGAAACTGTGGGGCAGTTCTACTCTGCCCTACAGGGTTGCTATGAGTCAGAACCAACTCGACAGCAGCGGGTTTGGTTTTTTGGTTTTGGGTGGTACAAAGTTAACGTGTTCGGGTGCCTACTGAAAGGGTGGAAATTTGAGTCTACTCAGAGGTGCCTCAGAAGAAAGGCCTGGTGATCCACTTCTGGAAAATCCTGACACACAAGTTGGAGTCACATGTGGTTTTCGGTCAGCAAGTTTTTGTGACTGGTTTTTGGTCTGCAAGTGTAACCAGCACACAGCACCATCCACTCATTTATGTATTTCCTATGACGGCTTTTGCACTAGAGACCATCTGGCCTGCAAAGCCAAAGATATTTACTTTCCCTCTTTTACTGAAAAGGTCTGCTGACCCCTGGTCTACCTCTGCATCCTGGCTACAGCACCCCTTGCACCTCTGCTGTGCTGGGGCCTCGGGTGTAGGATACGGGGCCGGCATCTGGCCCGACCAGCAGCACCACTTACCCTGGGTGTTGGCAGGTCCTGCGCTCCATGCCCCATAGCCTGTGGAAGGAAGGCTCCGTAAGCTCAGGTCTCATCTGCCACACTGGAAACAGGTACTCGCCAGAGTTCAGTGACAGCGAGGCAGAAGTCCACATAACCTAATTTTCTAAACACTGTCCCCCCAAAAGTCATTATTACGCCTAGGCTGCCTGACATCAAAGCAGAAAAAAGGGGCAGAGAATGGGCTTGCAAGTCAGTTCTGTCCCTTGCCTGCTGAGGGACCTTTGGTGAGAGCTTCAATCCTCTAATCCTAAACCCAGAGAATGACACAGAACAAGCAACCAGCTAGCCCAGCGTCTGAACTCAGACACCTGTGTGTTCCAGGCTTGGCCAATCCCCTGTACAGCTGGGAAACCTGCTCAGATAGCTGGAAACCTGCTCAGATAGCTGCACACCTGGGAGCAAACCTCATTAGGTGTCACTTCCACATGGCATTGGATCCTCAGTGCTAGCTCTGACCACCCTGTACTCCTCCAGTCCCAAGGCCTCAGCCTGGCGCTCTTCTCTCAGGTGATTCTCCTCCTCCCCCAACCCCACAAGAGCCAAGTCTGTCCTCTCCAGGGGAAAGTGGGAACTGTCTGCTCCACACCATGGCGTACTCTCCAGACTTTTACGCACTTCCCCTCCCGGAACCTACTGTGCCCACAATGTGCAGCACTCGGGAGTTCTTGTCACGGAACGACGTTCTGAGACTGGGGACTTGACCCAAGATCACACCATGCCTTCCTGATCTGGGCCCCCGAGTCTAACAGAAGTGACCAATGAGGCCGCGAGCACTGACCCTGCCTAATCGCGCGACGCACACTCCATTCAACCTTCGGCACCCCCCGGTGAAGGTAAACCGAGGCTCGGAAAGGTCAGGTTGCTTGCCCAAGAACCGGAGCTGAAGCGTAACAAGGCCAGGACCCTACCCTATCTAGAGAGCTTGGGAAGTGAGTAGCTCTAGGTGAGAAACCACAGAGAGCTCGGGAGGCCGCACTCCCCCACACCCGGCCTAACTAGGCCTCAGCAAGCCGAAAATGGGAAGAAGCCTCTCCAAGTAAGGGCGCGAGCTGCAGCCCAGGACCGGGTTCACGGGTCAAAGGACCCGGCGGGAAGGAAAACAGCCGCCGGGGCTGAGGGTTGGGCCCTCGCCCCTGGGACCCCCAACTAAGCCCTAACCAAAGTCGGCCCACTCAGGCCGGCTCCCGAGAACCCGGCCGCCCCCAGGTCACCCCCCGGAACACGTGAGCCCATGCCCCTACAAGCCCCGGCGCCATCTTGCGGCGTCCTCCGCTGCCGTGAGCGCCGAACCGCCAGACTGAGCGGAGAACTCGCCCGCCCCTGCCCGCCAACCAATCCGCACCCAGCGGTCGGGAGCGATGGCGGCGCGGCCTAATGAACGGCGTGCGCCCCCCTACCTACCCGCGGGCCGGGCCGCCTTACCGCTCTCATCCGGAGTCGCGGCCCATGGCACCCTACGCGGAGGCTGCAGGGTCTGTCCGGCCTGGGGCCTGGGGCCCGCGCCCGCCCCACCACCAGCACCCGCCCCACCACCAGCACCCACCTCCGTAGCCCTGCTCCATGTCTTCACCTCGGACCGACAGCAGTCCCCTTTTGTAGGCTGGGGCAGCGCTCATGCGCTCAACGCACCACCCGCTACTGGGCGCCCAGGCGCGCACGTCATTTGGCCGGGGGACTACCATTGGCTCGCCTGCACGGTAGGCCCGCCCCCCGCAGTCCCCACACCCAGGATTGGTTGACCCGCGTCAGCGGCGCATCTCCGGAGCCTCAGCCGGGCCGTGGTCCAGCCCAGTGCGCAGGCGCACACCTCCTCCTCCCCCCGCCCCTTCCCGTGCGCTCTCGGAGGCCCGAGTCCGCCAGTGCCGACAGCGGCGGCGGCGCGCAGAGGAGACAGACGGACAGAGGGAAACACTTTATTGGGCTCGGTCTCCGCCTCGCCCGCGCGGTCACGGGGCGCCCCCGCCGCCCTCCTCGTCGTCGTCGGCCTCCACATCGAGGCCCGGGATTCCGCGGATCTGGCGCTGAAGAGCCCCACCCAGCAGCGGGACGGCCTCCTCTTCCTCCTCCGGGGGCGGCGGCGGCGGCGCGGCGGCCTCGGGCTCCGGGGGCACTGGCGGTTGAGAGGGCCCCTCGGCGGCCGGGGCCTCTCCCAACACCCCTTCGTCCGGGACGCTGGCCTCGCCCTCCTCCGGGTCTTTGTCTTCCTCGGGGCTGTCGGTGAAGGGGTTCTCGCCCTGCGGGAGGGCAGCAGCCGTGAGGCAGGGCGGAGGACCTGGGCCCGGGGAATGGGTCGAGGAGGCGCGGAGGGCCTGGCCCGGGGAAAAGAGAGCGGGGAAGGGGCTGCTGACGGCCCGGCCCCCCAGGGAGGGCCCCGGGGGCTTCACCTTCAGGTAGCGCTCCAGTTTCTTGCTGATGAGCTTGTTGTTGAGGATGCTGCGGGCCACCATGAGCGAGGATTTCTTGGACTGCTCCATCATGAGCTGTGAGCAGAGCAGGTGGGCTGCAGGGCCTGCTGCTGGCCCAGGCCCGCAGACTCCACCCCCCGCCAGGCAGGGTCTACAACTCCTGCAACCTGGCACCTCCACCCTGGGCTCCCACCGACTACTGCAAGAAGCCAAGAAGCAACAGTGAATACAGCCTGCTGCACAACAGGGTCCAGAGATGGGCGGGGCCTTAGGTCCAAGCACAGGGCAACTTTTACAAGCATGGAACCACTACCTGGTCTTTGTTCACAGGCACCATCTTTTTACACTGTGGTTGCTATGCCATCGATTAGATACATACACACACACACACACACACACACTTACAGCTGTATTTGCAGGCACCTGATCTGCTTACATAAAAACTAAAAATGAACAAATTAGGAAGCTTACTAAAAGCCAAATGTGCAACCTGTGATAAGTTCACTGCCTAATACCTATGGAGCTCTTTATGTTCAGTACAAAAAAACCAAACCAGTTCCCCTTAAGTCGATTCTGACTCGTGGTGACCCCATGTGTGTCAGAGTAGAACTGCTGCATCGGGTTTTCAAGGCTGTGATCTTTTGAAGTAGGTTGCCAGGTCTTTCTTCTGAGGTGCCTCTGGGTGGGTCTGAACCATCAACCTTTTGATGTGTAGGTCAAGCACTTAACTGTCTCTGCCACCCAGGGACCTTTTGCATTCAATAGGGAAGATACGAAAGCAAGAATACAAGCGTCAAACAGTATACCAAAATATTTCTTTTTAACCCACAGGATTCCATAGATGAAGGATGATACCCAGTAATGGCAAGGCTGACACTTCTCTGTCAGTGGGAGGATCAACCACTTACAAATTTTTTGGAAAGCAGTTTGACAGTTTTTATCAAAAGCAATTATCTGTCTCAGGCAATCCCTCCCAAGAACTGCTCTTAAATTGAGCTGGAACATGCATGAACACTTCCTATAGTGGTGAAAAACTGAAACCCACCCCCCACCCATGTCCTTCAGCGGAGGTGTGGTTACATAAATGATACATTTAAAAGGCCACTTGGAAGCCATTAAAACAGGATTTATCTTTCAACTGACAAAGTAAAAAAGAGGTGTGTTGTAGGCCGTCTATAGAGCACGATAAGTGCCAGGTGACTTTCTCAGAGGCGGGGAGCATGGGCAAATCTCCCTGTCATCATTATAAAGGTCATGTCTTTAACAAGCCATTCCAGAAAGAAAATGATGAAACTGTGTGTCTGTGTTGGGGGGCGGTGGGAAGAGTCCACCTCCACCAATCCCACCAAGCCCTGAGTACTCTACAGACATAAGTTTGGAAAATCATCTCTACTTGCTGTTTCTAACCCCGTCCCCCACCTTCCTTTTTCTTCATACATTTTCTCTATTACTTAGGGAAAAAATTAACAGAACTCATGCAGACGGATTAGGAAACAAGCTAAAGACTCCCAATCAGGATACAAACCAACTCCTTATCCTTACCTAGCAACTTTTCCTCACTGGCCAATAGTATCCTCCTCCTAACATGGGTGGAAACACCACAACATAGATAACTGTACACCCATGTTCACTACTTTTCACAACAGCCAAAAGTTGGAAACCACGAAACTGTCCATCAACAGGTGAATAGATACCAAAATGTAGTATACAATGGAATATTACTCAGCCGTAAAGAGAAATGAAGTCCTGATGAATGCCACAACATGGATGAACCTTGAAAACATTATGCTGAGTGAAATTAGTCAAGCACAGGACAGATACTGTATAATCTCACATGAAATAAGCAAATACAAACAAACAAAAAAAAAACCAAACCCAGTGCCATCGAGTCGATTCCGACTCATAGCGGCCCTATAGGACAGAGTAGAACTGCCCCACAGAGTTTCCAAGGAGTGCCTGACGGATTCGGACTGCCTACCCCTTTGGTTAGCAGCTGTAGCACTTAACCACTATGCCACCAGGGTTTCCAAGCAAATATACAGAAACCAAAAATTATTAGCAGTTCCCAGGGGTGGGGAGGGGGGAGGGAGTTTTTGCTTAGTGGCAGTGAGTTTAGGTTTGTTGTTGATTGCTGTTTTGATTCTGACTCATGACAATCCCATGTGTGCCAAGTAAAACTGCTCGATAGGGTTTTCAAGGCCATGACCTTTCAGAAGCAGATCACCAGGCCTGTCTTCCAAGGTACCTCTGTGTGGGTTTGAGTCATCAGTCTTTCGGTAGTAGCTGAGGACTTAATTCCTGAGTTCATGTTAATGGTGGTGAAATCATTTGGAAAGAGATAGCAAGAATGGTTGCATGACGACGCATGTAATCAAAGTCACAATTATATATGTAGAAATTGTTGAATTTATGTATGTTTAGTTATGTATATTTTCACCACAATAAAAAGGTTAAAAAAAAAAAAGGGGGCATTTTAAAGCCTCTGGAAAGCATCCTGGAGGGACACGACAAACGAAAAAACATTTAATCCAGAAAACCAACAAAAGGTAGATGAGAAGTGCTAGTTATAGTGTTTGAAATAAGACCTGCTCCCAGCTCAGTGTGACAGAAACTCCACTCCAGTGCATACAGCCAGAACACAGGGCCCCCTCTCTCCTCATACCCCAGTTGGAGGGCTACAGAATCTTCCAAGGAGGAGGCAGGGCATCAGCATTTCTCATCCTTCCCCTAACTACCTACTACAAGGGTCTAAGGTCTGGACGAGCACGGCTGCAAGGCGGGGGCCCCCTTCTCCCGATCAGCTCCCTTCTTGAAACAAAGGATCTACTTCAGTGTGACAAGCTGAGAATCCTGGGGCCCAGATCTCCTGAACCCCAGCTCACTCACAAAGTGCAGGTCCCACAAGGGAGTGGCAACTGAGACAATCAGAGGCCACAGCTACCCGTCCATGGAGCACCCAGCTCCAAAGCAGTGATGTCACTCAAAAAGAAGGGCACTAATGTCCCACCCACAGCTCGAGACCACTGGCTCAGAGATTTTGTCCAGGGCAAGAGGTAGGGCAAAACAGACCTCAGAGTTTCTTCTAAAAGAACTGACTCCCTTTGCAATAGCATGTGGGGAAGTTCAAGACTAAGGGCGTCGTCGAGGCAATGGGGGTGGGGGTGGTGGTATATGTGTGGTAAAGTGCAGTTATAAAGACAGATCCCTTAGAGAGATGAGCTACCCACAGGCCAGCTAGTTTCCCAGGCAGAATCAGACAGCCAAGAGCCTTCACAAATCTCAAATATTGACTTGAGAATCTATTCCTGTAAAGAAGTTAAAATTTAATTGGATAAGTCTCTGGAGCAATTTCTGTCCCAGGGCATTAGTGAACACAATAGAGCAATCATCCGGCAATCAGAAGCCCTTAACACCCAGGTAAGGTCAGGAAACAGGACAAAAGCCCCCGACAAATCCACTGTCATTCCAGGGTGACTACGCACAGGCCCACGGCTTCAACCTTCACGGAGCAACATCAGAAGCTTCAAGCATACTGCGGGTATGTGAGTGAGAGACACAGAGACCTCACTAATGATTTAGGAGATGATGCTGGAGCCGTTCTCATTATTCCCTGTCCTAAAATGTGCCCCAGCTGGAGGTGGACTCACGAGGACATATCAACTGGGCCCTGAGGTATAAAGACAATAGCTAGGACAATCTTGGAAAACATCTTTCACAAAAACTTTTAAAACAACAACTCATAAAACAGCACAAAAGACCCACAGACTCTCCACTCTTAACTATTTCTGTTAGCATTTAGTGAATACTAAGATTTGTTGGACCAATGAAGACCCTCCTGACTGTCTTTACTGAAACCTGTACCAATGACTGTTAACAAAGACAATTCAAAATGTAGGATTACGGAGATTTAGCAGTTTCTAGCCAATCTGTGAAAAGGTGAAACTTTCCAAAGTTCTGCCCATTTGTGCTATTAACATATACTGATGATTCTGTAGCATTCCTGGGATTCCTCAGACTTGGGTAGACATGGCTCTGGCAGCATACTTGTCCGTTTCCCACTTTTGCCTCTTTGAATATATGCCGAATAAAACTTTTCTTTTTGCTTTACCAAACTTTGTGAGTAAAGCTTTCGGGACCTTCATTTGCTGATGTGGCTCAATTGAAAATGAGAAGAAACAGCTACAAACATCCATTAATAATCGGAACCTGGAATGTACAAAGTATGAATCTAGGAAAATTGGAAATCGTCAAAAATGAAATAGAACGCGTAAACACCGATATCCTAGGCATTAGTGAGCTGAAATGGACTGGTATTGGCCATTTGGAATTGGACAATCATATAGTCTACTATGCTGGGAATGACAACTCGAAGCAGAATGGTGTTGCATCCGTCATCAAAAAGAACGTTTTAAGATCTATCCTGGAGTACAACGCTGTCAGTGATAGGATAATATCCATACGCCTACAAGGAAGACCACTTAATACGACTATTATTCAAATTTATGCACCAACAACTAGGGCTGCTGCACTCTGAAACTGATCGAACATGCAATCAAGATGCATTGATAATTACTGGTGATCAGAATGCAAAAGTTGGAAACAAAGAAGGATCAGTAGTTGGAAAATATGGCCTTGGTGATAGAAACAATGCCAGAGATCGAATGATAGAATTTTGTAAGACCAACGACTTCTTCATTGCAAATACCTTCTTTCACCAACATAAAAGGCAACTATACACATGGACCTTGCCAGATGGAACAAAAGAAATCAAATCGACTACATCTATAGAAAGAGATGATGGAAAAGCTCAATATCATCAGTCAGAACAAGGCCAGGGGCCGACTGTGGAACAGACCATCAATTGCTCGTATGCAAGTTCAAGCTGAAACTGAAGAAAATCAGAGCAAGTCCACGAGAGCCAAAATATGACCTTGAGTACATCCCACCTGAATTTAGAGACCATCTGAAGAATAGATTTGATGCATTGAACACTAGTGACCAAAGACCAGACACATGAAGAAAGCAAGAGATCATTGAAAAGACAGGAAAGAAAGAAAAGACCAAGATGGATGGATGAGGAGACTCTGAAACCTGCTCTCGAACGTATAGCAGCTAATGCAAAAGGAAGAATTGATGAAGTAAAAGAAGTGAATAAAAGATTTCAAAGCGCAGCTCAAGAAGACAAAGTATTATAATGACATGCAAAGAGCTGGAGATGGAAAACCAAAAGGGAAGAACACGCTCGACGTTTCTCAAGCTGCAAAAGAACTGAAGAAAAAATTCAAGCCTCGAGTTGCAATAGTGAAGGATTCTATGGGGAAAATATTTAATGACGCAGGAAGCATCAAAAGAAGATGGAAGGAATACAGAGAGTCATTATGCCAAAAAGAATTAGTCGATATGCAACCATTTCAAGAGGTGGCATATGATCAGGAACCGATGGTACTGAAGGAAGAAGTCCAAGCTGCTCTGAAGGCATTGGCGAAAGACAAGGCTCCAGGAATTGATGGAATATCAATTGAGATGTTTCAACAAACAGATTCAGCGCTGGACGTGCTCACTTGTCTATGCCAAGAAATATGGAAGAGAGCTTCCTGGCCAACTGACTGGATGAGATCCATATTTATGCCTATTCCCAAGAAAGGTGATCCAACCGAATGTGGAAATTATAGAACAACATCATTAATATCACACGCAAGCAAAATTTTGCTGAAGACCATTAAAAAACAGCTGTAGCAGTGTATTGACAGGGAACTGGCAGAAATTCAGGCCAGTTTCAGAAGAGGACATGGAATCAGGATATTGCTGATGTCAGATGGATCCTGGCCGAAAGCAGAGAATACCAGAAGGATGTTTACCTGTGTTTTATTGACTATGCAAAGGCATTCGACTGTGTGGATCATAATAAATTATGGATAACATTGCGAAGAACGGGAATTCCAGAACACTTAATCGTGCTCATGAGGAACCTTTACATAGATCAAGAGGCAGTTGTCGGGACAGAACAAGGGGATACTGATTGGTTTAAAGTTAAGAAAGATGTGCGTCAGGGTTGTATTCTCTCACCATACCTATTTAATCTGTACGCTGAACAAATAATCTGAGAAGCTGGACTATATGAAGAACGGGGCATCAGGATTGGAGGAAGACTCATTAACAAACCGCGTTATGCAGACGACACAACCCTGGCTGCTGAAAGTGAAGAGCACTTGAAGCACTTACTAATGAAGATCAAAGACCACAGCCTTCATTATGGATTGCACCTCAGCATAAAGAAACAAAAATCCTCACAACTGGACCAATGAGCAACATCATGATAAACGGAGAAAAGATTGAAGTTGTCAAGGATTTCATTTTACTTGGATCCGCAATCAACAGCCATGGAAGCAGCAGTCAAGAAATCAAAAGACGCATTGCATTGGGCAAATCTGCTGCAAAGGACCTCTTCAAAGTGTTGAAGAGCAAAGATGTCACCCTGAACGCTAAGGTGCGCCTGACCCAAGCCATGGTATTTTCAATCACATCACATGCATGTGAAAGCTGGACAAGGAATAAGGAAGACCAAAGAAGAGTTGATGCCTTTGAATTGTGGTGTTGGAGAAGAATATTGAATATACCATCGACTGCCAAAAGAACGAACAAATCTGTCTTGGAAGAAGTGCTGCCAGAATGCTCCTTAGAAGCAAGGATGGTGAGACTGCATCTTACATACTTTGGACATGTTGTCAGGAGGGATCAGTCCCTGGAGAAGGACATCATGCTTGGCAGAGTACAGGATCAGCGTAAAAGAGGAAGATCCTCAAGGAGGTGGATTGACACAGTGGTTGCAACAATGAGCTCAAGCAAAACAACGATTGTAAGGATGGCGCAGGACCCGGCAGTTTTTTGTTCTGTTGTGCATAAGGTCGCTATGAGTCGGAACTGACTCGAGGGCACCTAACAGCAACAACAACAACAAACTTTGTGATGTTTTTACCTTAAACACTAAATAATGCAGGTAGTCACTAAACAAACAAGCCTGGGCAGGAAGATGCCAGTACCCAAAGTTGCCACATTGTAGTTTCTAAAATGGCCAGTTTTCAACGAAAATTACAAGACGTGCAAAGAAACAGGAAACTCTGACCCACGCATGGGGGGGAAATCAACGGAAACTGTCCTGACAGCAGCAGCAGGAGCAACAACTACAAAGACTTCAAAGTAGTCATTCTAAATATGTTCAAGAAGCTAAAGAAAATCATGCTAAAAAAATATTGTGACAATGTTGCATCAAATAGAATACCAATAATTTTTTTTTTAAATCATCCTGAAGCTGAAAACTACAATAACTGAAATGAAAAATTCACTAGATAGAGTCAACAGTAGACCTGAACTAGGTGAATAAGCAAATTGCATAGAAATGATGCAATTCGAAGAACACTGAAGAAAAACGAAAAGAGCCTCAGAAACGTGGGGCACCATTGTGAACTAACATCCACATTACAGGAGCATGAGAAGAAGGAAACATTGTTAAGTATTTAAGGAAATAATGGCTGAAAACTCAAATCTGATGAAAAAAGTCATCTACACATCCAAGAAGCTCAACGAACTTCAAGTAGGATAAATGCAAAGATCCACAGACACATCACAGTAAAAATGCCGCAAGACAAGGAGAAATATTAAAAGCAGCAAGAGAAAAATGAATTATCACTTACAGGGGAACCTCAGTAAGGTTAACAGCTGACTTCTTATGAGAAACAACAGAGGCAGAAAGCAGTGGGACAACATATTCACAGTGTTTGAAGAAAAAAAAAACTCAACCAAAAATCCTATATCCAGCAAAGCTATATTTAACAAATGAAGGTGAAATAAAAACAGTCTCAGATGAATGAAAACAGAGAATTGATTGTTAGCAGACCGGCCTTACAAGAAATAATAAGAGAAGTTCTTCAGGCTGAACCAAAGTGACTACCGACAGTAATAGGAATCTACACATTCCTCCACTACCACCAAAGGTAACTAACCCACTAAAAAACCCACTGCCCTCGAGTGGATTCCGACTTATAGCGACCCTATAGGACAAAGGTAACTATGTTATTATAAAAAGCAACAGAGAGAGAGAGAGACAGACAGAGAGAGTGAGTGCCCTGGTCACACAGTGGTTAAGAACTTGGCCGCTAACCAAAAGGTCAGCAGTTCGCATCCACCAGCCGCTCCTTGGAAACCCTATGGGGCAGTTCTACTCTGTCCTATAGAGTTGCTATGAGTCAGAATTGACTCAATAGCAACAGGTTTGGTTTTTTTGGTTATAGGTATTTTAATTTTTATCTATGTGTTTTTTGCTTTCTGTATCATTAAAAAAAAAAAAAACCCATTCCCATCGAGTCAATTGTGACTCATAACAACCGTATAGCAAGTTAAAAATAGGCTGAGCCTTCAATAATTAAAAGCCTGTACGTAAAATAAACTTTTTGCAAAAACAAATGCATATTTTTCTTTTTCTTTCTTCTCCTGATTTAAAAAGTAAACATACAAAATGATATGTATATAATTGCATTGTTTGGCCTGTAACATAAAACATGTTACATTTTTATGTTCATAATACACATTCATAATGCAATATACATTTATAACGTATCACATGAGAAAGTCATCCGAGACCCCTGCTCGCTGACTCACACCCCCTGCACTTTATACTACCCCATGCCCTCATGGTCCTTAAGCCAGCTTCAATTCCCAGCCGATGCACCTCCTGTGCAGTCATCACCCCTCTGTCAGGGGGAGGCTTGTGTGTTGCTATGAGGCTAAACATGTTTCAGCAGAGATTCCAGACTAAAATGGACTAGGAAGAAAAGCCTGGCAATCTACTTCTGAAAATCAACCAATGAAAATCCTATGGATCACAACAGTGCAGTCCCCAGTTGTTTGATCATGGGGATGGTGCAAGACCAGGCAGCGTTTTGTTCGGCTGTGCATCATGAGATTGCCATGAGTTAGGGGAGACTTGATGGCAGCTAACAACCACAATGGTCCTTAAAGGTCCAGCTCCGATGCCACCTCCACCTGGCCAGAGTTCTCATTTCCCACCCCCTCTCTGAAGCAGCATTGACTACACTGGGCTGGGAAAGGCTTTCTCTCTGTACCACCACCACCACCACGCCCGACTACAGCTCCTCACAGGCAGGCAGAGGTCACAACCCCAGCACCTCCCAAGGCCACCCCTGTGAACTCTCACTCACTCTGCGGTTCCGGTTGTGATCCATGGTCTTGAGGTGCTTTTGGATTACCCCAAATTGCATGGGAATGAAGAGGTCGCAGGCCGCACAATGAGCCGCCTCCACCTTCCGCACAAAATGCTCCATGGCAATTTCTGTGGGGGCAGAAAGAGGGGTTCTCCTCTGGCCCAGGAGTTTGGGGAAAACCCAGAGCAGCTCCTTAGCCCTGGCCCTGCTGCTTCTGAGTGGCCCGAGGTGGTTCCCATTGACCACCCTGCCCCTGGGGACTAGAGGGCGGGCCAAGCTAGGTCTTGCCTGCCAAGCGGGGATAGGGGAACCTTCTCACCTTGGGTCAGATCCTGATCTCTGTAGATCTGCTGGATCAGACCATCAAGGTCCTCCACAGTCTTCCGGAGCTCCTCTGTCTTCTTGGTCTTGTTGGCTACGTACTCCTGTCAGAGACAGCGGAGGTTTGTGGAGTCTGCTCTATGCCCCAGGGCCCAAGGAAGCTAAGAGCAGGCATAGTGCTCTGGGATTCACCTGCAGGAAGTCGGCCGTCTGCTTTGGGAGCTTGGTACCAACAAACTTGAAGTGCTCCTTATGAAACTTGCTGTCCAGGTGGCTGGCCATCTCATCCTCATAGAAGGTCCGGTATTTGCACAGAGAGCACACAAACTGGATCCTGCCACAGGAGGGAGACGGGGGCTGAGGCTACGAGGGCCCCAGGGAGTGGTGCTGCCGCCTCACCCAACCCAGCTGCGGGCCCTGAGATAGGCCTGGCTCACGGGCCTCTTGAAGTGTGGCCCCCGCAGGGGGGCAGGCTGGGACCGGGGCTCGGGAGTAGAATGGGATGGAACGTCTGCAGGCTGCAGTTACTGCAACGCGGGGCCAGGGGAGGAGCTCTTCCTTCCCACAGGCAGAAGGCTGGGCCCGAGGCAGCAGCTGCTGCAACAGGCAAAGTGAGTCGATGGACGGCTGCGGAGGGCCTCGCTGCCCAGGCGGGGCAGGAGCACGTGCACTCGGCCCAGCTGGGGACTGGAAGGCAGGCTGCCCCAACTCAAGCCAGGTGGCCCTGAGGTGCGGAGTGGTGTGCGCAGTCCCGAGGCAGGGCCCGAAAAGGTGCTGAAGCTTCCTTCGGGGGCCTGGGGAACTCAGAGGCCCAGCCCGTCCTCTGCTCAGAATGCTCAGGGGTGGTGTCGGGAGGGACAGGAGGGAAGCAGGCCTGGGCCCCGGCCGCCTTGTCTTCCTCTTCCGAGAAGAGACCAGTCTGAGCTGGAGGAGGACGCCTGCCTGGCCTGCCAGAGGGCAGCCTGGAGTCACCTGGGCGAGGTGCTCTGTCTGGGCCTGGTGTCCACAGCAGAAGCCCGGGGTCTGGGGGCTGGGCTGGAGCAGGCCGCCGTGACAAGGGGCGGAGGAGGCCAGCCGCCACCGAGGCCTCGGGGCGGGTCCCTACCTCTGCCGGACGTCCTTATCTGGGCCACACGGGGTCAGCTTTGTCTGGAGAGCCCAGGGGCCGGGCGCCGGCGAGGCTGAGGAAGGTCCAGCAAGAGCAAGAGTCTGAGGCGGAGGAGGAGGAGGCAAGCGCCAGTGCGGGAGCCCTGAGGGCAGACAGACCCAACCAAGGGGCGTGAAGGACTCAGCCACAGACAGCCCGGCCTGGTGGGGCCGGTGGGAGGGGCAGAGGGCAGGCCTGCGGCTGCCACAGCCCACAGGGGCTGCCGTTTCTCCTGGGCGCAGCGGCGGCCTCCTGGCAGCTAGCTGGGGCGGCACAGGCGCCTTGGACCTCGAGTCTCTGATGAGCTGGCCCCCTCCCTCGGGGGCATCGGGCCCCCAGTGCACCTTGGGGCTCGTGCGCTGAGTGACTTAGCGCCGGAGCTTCTGGGCAACAGTGCTGAGCAGTGTCGGGTCTTGGGCCAAAGACGCCAGCGGTCGCCAGGCGGCCGCAGAGGGGCAGGGGACGAGCCAGACCTTGGGAGCTGGGCCTGGCGGGAAGTAGGGGCCATGCATGGCCAAGCAGGTGCGGCTCCTGAGGGAAGCCAGGGTGTAGCGCAGCAACAGAGAGCTACAGCTGCTCTTCTGGCGCGGCCTGCAGTGGGCAGAGGTGGGGAAACTGGTTACCTTTCCACCATGCGGTCACGCTGTCGCTTCTTCTGCTTATCCTGGCTCTTCTTGCCTGCCTGCAGCTTGCGTTTGGCCTGGCCACTCTCATCCTGGGCAGTCAGGGCCCCTGTAGGAGTGAAGGGAGCCGTCACCACCTGGGCTTGGCAAGCAGAGCAGACCTTGTAGCCAGAATCCCACCATCTGCTCAGGCCTCTAACCACAAGTTGGCTGTGGGCCTGGTCTAGGTGGGGGGTGGGTCTGGCTGAGGCCCTGACGGGGAAGACACACGTCGAGCCCACTACTCTCCAGGATACCCACACTCTGTACAGGAGGCCAGAGGAAGGCTAGAAGTGAGAGAGGCTGTCTCAGTGGGGACAGTGGCACTGTAGCAGGGTGCTAGGAGGCTGCAGCTGGGGCCTAGGTGCAGCCCCCACAGCCAAGGCCCTGGCACTTACAGTGCCCTGCCCAACCCCTGCAGGCACCATGGCACCCATGTGCAGAGGCCAGATTCACTGTTAGGCACCTGCTGGTACTCATCACCCCGGTGGGAGGGACATGGTTCCCAACAGGGGCTGGGGTGGGAGAACACTACAGGAGCTGGGTGAACTGCACTTGGGTGCCAGATCGAACCCCAGCCACTGAGGACTTGCAACTGTGGGATACTGAGGGATCAAGAATGTGTCTAAGGGTCCCCACACTTTTCCTTACTGCCCCCCGACTCGAGGAAACAACCAGTGTGCTAGATAGGGGCCACTGCTGTCCACAGCCTCTGCCTGGGAAGACTAGGGGTAGGGGGAAGAAGAAAGGAAGGGAAGGAAGAAAGGAAGAAGTCATGGTCCCTGCCAGCACACACTGGTCCCACAGAAAGAGCCCTAGTGGCCATACTCTACCACAGCCCTAGCTGAACCCTATCCCAGGAGCACCCGGAAGAGCACCAGGCTGCTCACCAGACTCACCTGAATCTTCTTTGCCGTCATCCTTCCCATCCTCTTTTCCTTCCTCGTCCTCTCCTTCCTAGTACACAATTTCCGAAAACAACTGTAAAACGTGTGCAGTCATTCCCAGCAACTCTAAATGACACGTCCTGTGTTGGGCCGGGCACTGGGCCAGAGCTGCCCATCCTCCCGCAACCCTTGCAGGGATGGTTCACCCCCCCATTCTCTGGTAAGAACACAGTGGCTCTGGCTGGTGGCTGCCCACACCTGCGCACCTTCTAGCACTGACTCCTCACCCTGGCCACCCTGCTTGGGGACCCAGGGCAGCCCACCAGGACTTATAAATACAAAAGCCCAGGGCTGAGGCACTTACCACCCTGGAGCTCTTCTCCACAGCCTCGGAGCCATCGGCAGCCTCAGTGGCCTCGCCCTCAGTGCCCTCATCTGGAAGGGAAGAGCAGGTGAGTCCAGCTCGGATCAGCAGGAGGTGGGGTGCTGAAGCAGCCCGCCTTCAAGCTCACCGTTGTCAGAGTCGCTGTTGTCAGAGCCGTCTGTCCTGGAGGCCTTGCTGTCGGGCTCGTCAGGGCTCCCCAGCTGCTTCCTTTTCTTCTTCTTAGTCTGTGATGGGAAGAGGACACGGTCAGTGGGGAGGCTCTGGCTCTTCTCTGCACCCCCAGCCAGGGTGCCAGGGGCTAGACAGGATGAGGGTGGCTCCACTCACTCGAAAGTCGGCTGGGGTCCAGGTCTTCCAGGTGCGCCGCATCTGCTTCATGCCGTTGCCAAAGCCAAAGCCAAAGCGGGAGCCACCCGGGAAGGCGCCCCCACCACGCACACCCTGGAACACGCTGTACTCCGGGAGGATGTTCTGCGAGAAGAGGGAGGGCAGCCGGGGGGCTCCCGGCATGCACTGGCCTCGGGCCCCCACAGGCTCTTCCCACATGCGCCCATAGCCTGAGGCCACCGGGCGGCCTCCGCGGGCTTCCCTGGCCCAGCCCTGTGCCCGAGGGCCAAAGGCATCTCCTCCACGCATGCGGAACTGGTCACGGTAGGCATCGTACTGGCCCTCATAGGCCATCTCCATCTCGGGGTCAAGCTCGCCGTAGTCGTAGCCTGACCGGTACAGGTCACGCTCACTCAGCATGGCCCTTGAATTGCAGGCCTCGTAGGAGTCGTACCTGTGGAATCATGCAGCCAGCATCAGGTGGGCCCTTGAAGCCAGCCTACTGCATCTGCCCTCCCCAAGCCCTTCTGTCCAGACAAAACCCGGCTCCAGCCTCCACCCCACCATGGTTCAACATTCAGAAATGCCAGTTAAGGGGCCCAGGCCTGTCAGAATAGAGTTCTAGAAGCAGAGGAACCTCGCTGCCCCACACCTGAATGTGGCCATGAACCAGCTTGGGGGCCCTTAGGAATGACTGCCGACCAGGACAAGGGCTCCAGCTGCCATTGCAGACACACATGCATGTGTCTGTAGCCACAATGCTAAGGGCAGCTGCTAGCCCTCTGTGGGTAAACTGAGCCTCTGTACATCTTGGGACACACGTGGGCCATTGGCGCCGTGAAGACACGTCCACCGAGGCCCAGGGTGCCCATGAGAAACACCACGTGGGTCTCGGCCCTTGGGACTGGTAGAGCAGCAATTGCAGGCCAGCCCCAAAACTCCATAGCCCCTCACCATCCACAAGGAGAGCAAGACAAAATGGGGAGTATGGCCTGTTGGTGACTAGAAAAGGGCTGGATTATACTTTTTTTTGAAGCCCAGGGCAGGTAATTAAACCCACATGGCAATGGCAAGGGCAGGCAAAACCTCCCGTCCAGCTCTCTGGAGAAGTCACCATAGAGTTGCTGCCCATCCCACCACAGAGGATGTAGGGATAACTCATCTTCTAGGGGTCCCTCCCAGAACTCTGTCTTTACTAGGCAGCTGGGAGGCAGGGCGGAGCGGCGCAGCCATGGGGAAAGCTTCAGCATGGCCTCAGCCCCAGCCCCACTCCTCGCCTTACACAGGCCCTGGCCAGGCGCTGCAGCACCAGCCCCACACACCACAGAACCTCAGCCAGGCAGAGCCCATGTTGCCACTGACACGCTGGGCCAGTCCTCCCTACCTTTGGCAGCCTCAGCTCCATATGCCCAGGACTGCAGAGTTAGTGCAACAGAGCCCATGCAAGCCAGCTCTCTGCCTCCTCCCACCTCCTACCCAGCAGTGGCCCTGGACGCCTCACTTGGCCCCACCAATGCCGGGCAGGCCTCTCCCCACCCTGCTCCACCCACGTTGTAGCTGGAACCCACCAGGCCACTCCACACCGCCCTATGGGGAAAATATATGTGCACTCCTCCCCAGAGACCCTTGCTAGGGGAAAAAAGCACCCATGGGGCAATGACAGCTGAGTTCATAACAGGAACCCACGGCAAGCTGCTGTGGACCAAGGTGGGTTGAGCTTGAGTGCCAGGCTCCCTACACTCACTGGTGACCTCCCTGTCCCTTAGTGTCCTCATCTGCACAACAGGGACCACAGTGTCCCGCCCAGGGGCCCTCTCAAGGACTCAGTGGGCCCGTGCCCCTCAAAGCACCTCAGTGCACTCAGGAACCACCCATGCCAGTCCCGGCACTTCAAGTCAGCAAGCGGCCCAGCTCACTGTGGCCTACCCTGAGGGCTGGGTCCCACCTAGACACCACAGAGGATGCAAGGTCTTGAGAGCACTCCTGATGCTGCCCCACTCGCCTGTGGGGAAAGCTGGCCCAAGAGCATGAGACCCACCAAAGTTTGCCCGGGGGGGATCCTCAGGCCCCAGTCAGCCCAGCCTGGGCTCCTTCCCGCCCTGGCAAAGAAGGGCACCCACCCCCTGTTGGCAGTGGTCAATGCCCACCAAGAAGAGACAGGTCGGGGGAGTGGAGGGGAGTACAGCAGGGTGCAGTGGAGGGAAGGTGGCGGCAGCATCGAGCTGGGAGGAGGAGGAAGCTCGCTCAGAGAGGAAGGCACAGTGGGAGGGAGGGGGACACACCCCCTGCAGGGCCTCGAGCCCAGTCAGGAGCTCCACTCACCTTTCTGCTCCTGAGCTGTACATGCCTCCTTGCATCATGTCTGCCTCCATATGTGACACCATGTCTAAGCGCTGGTTAATTTTGGATAGAACGGAATCGGCACTGGTGCTACCTGCGGCACTAGGGTTTGCATTTGCGTCAGAGCTAGGCATTTCCCATGAGTTTGAAGTGGCCATACCGTACCCATAGTTGCTGGTGTTCTCCTGGCCATAGCCGTAGCCATAACCATAGTTCTCGTAGCCTGCAGCAGGGAGACAGACAGACAAAGGGACAGAGACATGGACATCTGTCACAGAGACAAGTTGGGGATACTGGCCCCCCATGTCTGGGTGAGCCCTACCCATTCCAATGAGGAGCTGCTGCAAGGGGGCTGCCAGGCCCAGGGACACCCTGGGACACCCCCCTCACCTTGGCCAAGCTGGGTAAAAAGTAGCAGAGAAAAGGAAGAGGAGAGAGCATGGGAATGACACTTGCCTCTGTTTGCCCCAGAGTTCCAAGTTCCATATCCTGCAAAAATGAAAAGGGTGGTTACATTTACAATTGACAGTCTAATTCAGGCACAGACTAGGATGCCCATTCCCAGTCCCTGGCTGGCCTCAGGAGATGGAACCTCCCCAACTTAGAAACTCTGAACTCGAGACATCACGTCTGACCCAGGCCACTGGCTGCCCTGGAAGCGCCTGGTCCACAGCACATAACCTTAAATGGATCTGACTCTCTTCCGCTATTCAAACAGCTTTCCGTTCCCCAACACTCGAAGACAATGGATTTGGCTCCTACATTCCTCCCTTAAAGGACTAGAATTAGAAGATAACCCTTCCCCAGCTAAGCACTCACGGGGGGAAGAGCACGATTCTGTGCGGTACAAGCAGTTTAGTACAGAACCCACATGAATTCTGAAATCCAAATCAGCCACGTGAGCCATGGGGAGCAGGGAAAGAAGCCCTTTAGCCCCCTAAATGCCCACCTTGGCAGAAAGGGGCCAAGGCCCTGGGTTGTGGGCATGGACTATGCTGGAACAAATGAGCAAAGGCCAGAAGTATCTCTCAGATGGAGAAGTGTTGTCAAGAGAACAGTGTGGATTGCAAAGTAAATATGCTCTGGGTTTTCCCACAGCACATGCTAAAAAGGCACCCCTTCAGGAACATAAAGCCACGGTGGACTGACAATGCAAAGCCCACTGGGAGCACGAAGCCAACCAGCACAGCTCCTCCTCAGAGGAGTTCCTGAGGACAGTGTCCCATTCCCTATGTCTCATCTGTGAGCAGAGTTGGCTTCCTGTCTGCAGAGCCTCTGCCTGTGGATACAGGGCATGCTTGGATGACACAGGGCAGGGGACACAAGCTCAGTGAAGCAGTGAGCGTGATCAATAGCAGGCTCAAGACCAAAGGACAGCAAGAACGCAGAAAAAGAGAGATGTACATGGGACTCCCCATGGTCTAGCCCACACCAGAACAGGAAGGCATCAGAGAACAGCCCAGGAGCTTCTGATGATCACTATGCCCAGCCGACACACAGGTACAAGAGCTCACAAAATAAAACTCCTCTCAGGGTGGGAAGTCAAAGCAGAGGCCTCCTGGTCCTTCAAGTCTTCAGCAACCTCCTCCTCTGCACACACTGAGCAGAGGCAACAGACCTAGGCCTGCTTGGCCTGGAGCACTGCCTGTTGAAGGGGACGCCAATACCAAGGGCAGCACCGACAGCCAGGAGCTAGAAATCCTGCAGGACTAAAGGGAGAAAGAGTGCCTGATGGGCAAAAGGAACAAAAAGGGAACAATGCAGTCAGCCCCAGGAGTTGACAAGAGCCTGGCCACGTGGTTATCTGCACCGGGGGCAGTGGACGGGACATTAGCCATTCAAGAGAAGACAGGCCTGAGAGGATAGAATTCAATCACCTGGGCTCCAGCCACAGACAGTTGGCCATAATTGGGGTGGGGGGGCGGGGGGGGGGCAAGGAAGGGAGCAGGAGTGGGCATTAAGTCTGCAAATGAGGACTTTACATTTTAAGGACAGGCAGATGGCCTCACATAATGGGGCCGTTGCCAGCTGTCAGCACCCGAGTCCTGGGAGCCGGCACTGTGTATTCCTGGCTTTATCCAGTGCAACCCAGACTCCCCAATGGGCTCCCCGGAGGGTTCCTTCAAGAGGAAGAAGTCTTTCCCCAGGCTGTGGCATCTGGAGAGTCAGAAGCATCTGAACTCATACTTATCTCCAGAGGAGGAGACCATGCGGGGATTTTAAGGACATAATTAAAAAAGAAAAGGAAGAAGAAATAGGGGAAGGGGGAAGAAAGGGAAGGAACAAGTGAGGGACGGAAAAGGAGAAAGGAAAAAAGAAACGGAGCTGTCACTGTAAGCAACACTTAGACCAAAAATAGAAAACAACCTAAATGTCCAATTTTAAAGTAATGACTCATCTGATTATACTGTACCTGCTCAGTGAGATCACAGATGCATTCAAAAAAGAATTTATTAAGCCTGACGTAGCACAAGAAAATGATTCTAACACTAGCCAAAATGGAGCAAGATAAACAATTCTAGTCACCGATAAACTACCTAAAATAGGTATGTTGACAAAGATGAAATATTAAAATGATAGGCTTTTGGTCAACTCCTCTGTTGTTCAAAATGTTATTTAAATATTATATCATTCAAATAAAACTGTTTCAATTCTTTGGCATGATTGTCTACATAGAAAATCTCAAAAACATCTACAAAAGAACTACTAGTAAGTGACTTTAGCACAGATGTTTGTTGCAAAAGCCAATTGTGAGGTGCAGAAAGCAATTTGTCCTTTGATCTTGGTTCCTAAGAGCCAGACCACACCTGAGGCTAAGGAGGTGGGGGGCTAATCAGACCAAGAGGGGCCTCATGTTCACTAAACTTCAGAAGGCATGATATAATCTATCATGGCCACGAGGTGAGGCTGTTAAGAACCTGGAACCCTAAGGCTCAGATGGTGTTTTAGCTATCAAGTGCTGCTATGACAGAAATACCACAAATGGACAGCTTTAACAAACAAATTTATTTTCTCACAGTTTAGAAGGCGAGATGTCTGAATTCAGGGCACTGGGACTAGGGGAAGGTTTTCTCTGTCAGCTCTGGAGGAAGGTCCTTGTCTATTCTGATCTTCTGCTTCTGGGCGATCTTCATGTGGCTTGGCATTTCTCTTCACCACTCTGCCCCCAGCTTCTAGCTTGCTTTCAATCTCCTTTATATCTCAAGATATACCCTACATTTATCCTGTCTCATTAACGTAAGAAATACAACCCATTCCCAAATAGGATTATAACCACAGGCACAGAGGTTAGGATTTACAATACATATTTTTGGCGGACACAGTTCAGTCCATAACAGATGGGCTTCCTGGTTGGCAAGAACATCTGCTCTTGGGAGGTTACTCATATCCCTTGGGACATGGAAGTGCCACAACGAAGTATGGTATACTCTCCCTGAGATTCTGTACATCATTCCAGTGAATTATTGAACCCAAAGGGACAGTGAGAGCCAGCAGGGGCTGGCGTCTGCCTGTTCAGCAATCTGAGGGACTGTGTCTAACTCGTGAGCTCTGACATACCTCCGGGTGGCTAGGATCACAGAGAATGTGCCATGTGGGAGACTGGTGATGAGGATGGAGAAGTGGGAAGGGAGGACTGGCTCCATCTCTACCATGTGGAGACTGGATTCATTCTGATCCATATCCACATTTGGCAACAAAGATTGGATTTACCCACTTTGCCCCTTACTTAGTGCAATCAATACATAAAAATTAAATTTCTATACATTAGCAATTGGAAACTGAAATTTTTAAAAGTACCATTTACACTAGCACTAAATACATGAAATACTTCAGTATAAATGCAACAAAAAACAGGCAATATCTCCTTTGAAAATTATACAATGCTGATGAAAGGAATGAAGTCCTAAGTAAATGGAGAGACATACTATGTTCATGGATTAGAAGACTCAATATTGTTAAGATACCAATTCCCTCAAACTAATCTATAAATTCAATGTGATGCTAATCACATTCTCAGCAGGAATGGACAAACTGGTTCTAAAATTTATATGGAAAAGCAAGGGAACCAGAATACCTAAAACAATTTTGAAAAAGAACAAAACTAGGTGACTCCCATGATTGGATTTTCAGGCTTACTATAAAGCTAGAGTAATCACAACACTGTGGTACTGAAGAAAGTTCAGACATACGGATCAACAGAGCAGAATCAGAGACCAGAAATAGGCCCACATGTATATGGGTCAAAAAATTGTTGACAAAGGCACAAAGGCAACTCAACAGAGAAAGGACAGTCTTTTCAACAAATGGTGCTAGAACGACTGCATATCCATACGCAAAAACAAAACTGAACCTCAACCTATGCTGCTCACCTTACACAAAAATTAACTCAAAATGGATCAAAAATACAAAACACCTAAAAGATAACTTACAAGAAAATCTTTGTGACTTTGGGTGAGGCATACATTTCTTATATACAACACCAACATCATGCTCTGTTATAGAAACGACCGATAAGTTGGCCTTCACCAAAATTAAGAATGTCCTTTGAAAAATACCAATAATATAAAAAAAAGACAAGCCACAGTGGGGGAAGAAATATTTGCAAATCACACATCTGACAAAATATCCAGAATATATGAACCAGAGGGAAAATACTTCAAAAAAGACAAGCAATTTGGGACTATGTTCAATTAAAAAGGGGGAGGAAGAGGAGGGCAGGACAGGGCGTGGCAAGTTTCTCTTCATTTATGAACTACCCAACCCCTCCTTACTCTGGGCTCAGGGTCAGTAATAAATACCCACATGCCTAAATTCCACGACATCTGAAGTCCCCCTACCCTGGAACTAGGGCTGCTAGTACTCTAAGAGGCTTGCTTACTACAGCTACTTATTCAGTGACTCCTGAGGGCATTTCAGCTGGGCAGGCTCAGTCCTTCCCTAAACTTTGTAGAAAAACAAATTCTTCATCTCAGTAACTAAGATGTAATTCTCAGTAGATCCAGAGAGGTCTCCTTCTGAACAGATACCAGGTGCCCTAGGCCCCAGAAAGACCAGCTAAAGGCTGATGCAGCACACCAGCTGGGCAGGGTCTGTGAGTCCTACGGGTGGTTACTTCTGAATTATACAATTAAGTGTCTAGTCACGCTTGAGAAATCAATTGGAAATGTTCACTCAGTCCTGTGTGAGAGAAGCATACTGGATTCTGAGCCGGTGGGTCAGGTCTCTAGGCCCTCTGACTTTCACAGGCACAGCCTCTAGAGTACAGAGGTCAGATGCACTACCCTGGGGCTAAGTTAACAGCTTGCTTTAGGGTCAGAGCTCAGACCAGCCATTTGGACTTGATGTGCAGCTCTTCTTCCCAGCCCCTCAGGGGGATTTTCTGAAACCAGACATTTTGTCAAAAGCCACACATACTAACCCAAGGTTGAGAAGGGAGAGTGTTGACATGTCGTGGGGTTGTTAACCAATGTCGTAAAATAATATGTGTACTAACGGTTCAATGAGAAACGTTTATTCTGAAAGCCTTCATCTAAAGTACAACAAAAAAATTTTAAAAAACCACACATACTTCTACACAACATTAAAGGGTCAAAGGAATCAATCACGTCCAATCCCAAGAACTCTGCTTACTCAGCAACCCAGACATTTTCCTGTAACTGCCCCAAGGGGAAGCACTGGCTGTGCTAACAGCCCACCACTGCAAGATGAGGCACACTTAGAAGCTGGCAAAATGGAGAGGAAAAGAGAGAGTGGAGGGAGGGAGCGGGCTGTCTCACTAAGGGGAGAGCAATTGGGAGTATGTAGCAAGATGTATGTAAGTTTTTGTATGAGAGAATGACTTGATTTGTAAACTTTCACTTAGAGCATGATAAAAATAATAATAATAATTAAAAAAAGATGAGGCACACCACCCATGATTCCCGCCAGAGCCCACTTACCGTAATCACAGGTGGGCTGAGCGCTGGTGTCTGAGTATGTCGACTGCAAAGTGGTTTCAGATCCCTGGACAAATCCTAAATATATGAACAGAGCAGTTAATTCCCCAAACAGCTACATGGACATTACCGCAGACCACCTGTCCCCACTGTGGACTGGCTGGCAGGCCTTCCCCTCTGTGGAAAGTCATCAAAAACTAGACTTTTAACACTGAAATTAATAAAAACTGTGCCGTGCAGGTGAGTCTGACTCAAGGAAACCCCATGTGCTTCAGAGTAGACCTGTGTTCCACAGGGGTTTCTTGGCTATAATCTTTATGGAAAGAGATCACCAGGCCTTTCTTCATGGCTCTACTGGTGGGTTCAAACCACCAACAATTAATTACCCCTCCAAAATATATTAACCAACAAAAACACAGGCTAGGCTTAACTTGCTATACCAACCAACCAAACCAAACCCATTGCCATCAAGTCGATTCTGACTCATGGTGACCACTGAGCAGAACAGTGCTTCATAGGGTTTTCTTGTCTGTAAAATTACGGAAAGAGTTCACCAGGCCTTTCTTCTACAGCATCACTGGGTGGATTTGAACCAACATCTAGGTTAGTAGTTGATCACAAACAACTTGCACCACCTAGGGACCTTCCTGCTACACAGAGACTACAAATTTTTTAAACACTGTAAGCTAGTCATCTATTTTGATAAATAAGTATCCAAATTATCATTCCATTAACTGAGGCAAATCTATCAAATCGCTGAGAGGTGAGCCAATTCTCGTTCAAACAAGGATGGAGGTTATTGTTGAAATTGTCTCATTAAGGCAAATAACAGCCTTTCCCTGCCCCAAATCCAAAATAGAAATTGCTTTATTTTTCAGCGTTTTCTCATTAAAAAAAAAAAAAAAAAAAGCCTGTACTACATTACCTCTTAGAATTATTTGGGGTTAGCATATTTATAAGGAAAAATCTGTATTATACTTAATATAATATCATTTTCTATTTTCTCAACTTTCAAATTATTTCTCAGTTTAAAAGGATTTGTTACCAAGGAAGGAAAGGAAATGTAAACTCAAACCTCTATGAGATGAGAAACTGCTGCCGTTAAACCAAGCAATAGTGATTAAAAATACATTTTTTCAGATGACTTACCTTCAAGCACTGAAATTATGATGCATACCACAAGAGGCAATATTTGCATACCCCCATCAGAACCAACTCATGACCTCCTGAAAACTGAAGCCAGAGCCTCTAATAATGCATTTACAAATTCTTTCCTGTTGTTTTTAATTGCCCACACACATCAAGTGCCTTCCCCCTGGGTAACCATTCACCTTTTAAGACCAGGCAACAATGTTGCTGACAACGGCAGCCACAGCTGAATATGTCCTGGTCCCTGGCAGGGTGTAGAAACTTTATAAGCATTATGTCACCTCGGCCCAGTGAGTGGGACAGGCCCACAATCCCTAAGTCTGGAACTCCAAAGTCCAACAAGGTCTGAAACAAAGCGTTTCCCAAAAATGTAGTACCAAAACTCATTTTGTGGCAAGACTGACCTGTGAGGACATTAACAATCTTTTATTTATCCCATTTGGTGCAGAAATACCCAGACCCCAGTGCCGTCGAGGGTGCAGAAATAATGAGTCTAATTACAGGGTGCTGCTCCAGACTTCACTGGGGGGTGTTCTTAAGTGAAAATTCTGCAACACATCCAGTTCCAAGGGCTACAAACAAGGGGCTGGGGACCCACACTTGATAATTCCTTCAAATAGATGGGAACTGAGGCTGGGCACAGGCAAGAGAGAAAATGGAAAGTATACAAACAAATCCATCTCTTTTCCATCCTCCCTAATTAAAGAGGGCACATGAGAATGGATTCCCTGCAGAGCCCTGGACTTTGCTGAGATGCCCAAATTCTAAGCACTGATGATTAACAACTATCCACAAGAAATGCTAAAAGCATTCTTCTGAGAGTTCACCTGTGCAGGTCAGCCTCACAAGGTAAAAAAAAAGCAGGTCAGCCTCACAAGGTAAGAGGTACCTAATACCTGTCTTCTCCACTGTTTCCTCAACTAGCTTTGGGAAACCTATTTGTTCAACAATAGGGCCACCAGCAAAATGACCCCAGGATTCGAGTAAGCTGGTTTTTAAGTACTACAGCTGCAACTGGGAGCCCCCTACAGCCTGGAAGGAGCATATCCCGGGATGCAGTAAGCAAAAGATTCGGGTCTATCAGGAAGTCCGGTTAACTAGATGCCAGCAAGTCAACCCCGACTCATGGTGTCCCATGTGTGTCAGAACAGAACTGTGCTCCACATGGTTTTCAGGGACTGGTTTTTCTGAAGTAAATAGCCAGGCCTTTCCTCTGCAGTGCCTCTGGGTGAACTTGAACCTCCAGTCTTTTAGTTAGCAGTCAAGCAAATTCACAGTTTGTACCACCCAGGCCCTGATTCGTCCCTGGAAAAAGGAAAAGACCACACATCAAACCTTCAGAGCCCAGTGGCCAGCTCTGCCTAATCCCGTGCTTCCCATGTTAACGTTCTGCTCCGTGATACCATCTCTAGGGCAGCCAGTTCTGGCTCCCAATACAAATTAACTGGCGTCTAGCTCATGAATCATCCTCTTCTCGTTCAGCTCTGTGTGCTTATAAAGTTCTAGCCCTAACAACAAAAAGACAAATAACCCAATTAAAAAAGGAGCAAAGGATATGAACAGACACTTCACTAAAGAAGACATTCAGGTGGCGAACAGATACATGAGGAAATGCTCACAGTCATTAGCCAATAGAGAAATGCAAATCAAAACTACAATGAGATTCCACCTCACTCCAACAAGTCTGGCATTAATCCAAAAAACACAAAATAATAAGTGTTGGAGAGGTTATGGAGAGACTGGAACACTTACATGCTGCTGGCAGGAGTGTAAAATGGTACAACCACTTTGGAAATTGATTTGGCGCTTCCTTAAAAAAGCTAGAAATAGAACTACCATATGATCCAGCAATCCCACTCCTTGGAAGATAGCCTGGAGAAATAAGAGCCTTTACACGAACAGATATATGCACACCCATGTTCACTGCAGCGCTGTTTACAACAGCAAAAAAGAGGGAAGCAACCAAGGTGCCCATCAACGGATGAATGGATAAATAAATTATGGTATATTCACACAATGGAATACTACGCATAGATAAAAAACAATGAGGAATCCACGACACATTTCATAACATGGAGGAATCTGGAAGGCATTATGCTGAGTGAAATTAGTCAGTTTCAAAAGGACAAATATTGTATGAGACTACTATTATCAGAACTCAAGAAATAGTTTAAACCGAGAAGAAAATATTCTTTGATGGTTACGAGTGTGGAAGGGGGAAGGGAGAGCTGTATTCACTAGTTAGATAGCAAACAAGAACTATTTTAGGTGAAGACAAAGACAACACACAATACAGGAGAGGTCAGCACAACTGGAGTACACCAAAAGCAAAGAAGTTTCCTGAATAAACCGAATGTTTCAAAGGCCAGTGTAGCAGGGGCAGGGGTTTGGGGACCATGGTTTCAGGGGACATCTCGGTCAACTGGCATAATAAAATCTATTAAGAAAACATTCTGCATCCCACTTTGGACAGTCGCATCTGGGGTCTTTAACGCTAGCGAGTGGCCATCTAAGATGCATCAATTGGTCTCAACCTACCTGGAGCAAAGGAGAATGAAGAATACCAAAGACACAAGGTGATTACGAGCCTAAGAGACAGAAAGGGCCACATGAACCAGAGACTACATCAGCCTGAGACCAGAAGAACTAGATGGTGCCAGGCTACAACCAATGACTGCCCTGGCAGGGAACACAACACAGAATCCCTGAGGGAGCAGGAGAGCAGTGGGATGCAGACCTCAAATTCTCCTAAAAAGACCAGACTTAATGGTCTGTCTGGGACTAGAAGGACCCAGGAGGTCATGGTCCCCAGACCTTCTGTTTGCCCAAGACAGGAATTATTCCCAAAGCCAACTCTTCAGACAGGGATTGGACCAGACTATAGGACAGAAATTGATACTGGTGAGGAGTGGGCTTCTTGGATCAAATAGATACATGAGACAATGTGGGCAGCTTCTGTCTGGAGGGGAGGTGAGAAGGCAGAGGGGAACAGAAGCTGGCTGAATGGACAGAGAAATAGAGGGTAGAGGGAAGGAGTATGCTGTCTCATTAGGGGGAGAGCAACTAGGAGCATATTGCAAGGTGTATATAAATTTTTGTATGAGAAACTGACTTGATTCGTAAACTTTCACTTAAAACACAATAAAAAAAAAAAGTTCGGGCCCTATAAAGTAGAAACGTCAGACCATGGATTTAGGATTACACAGCACAGCCCCTCCCTTTGGCCAGCCTCACATCTTTTTAGCTCAAAGATACACCATATTCCTTTTTTTTAAATAAAAGGAATTTTTTGAAGGACGGTTCTAATATCTGAGCCGAGAGTAGGGTGGAAACCAGCCTCCAAGATGGGCTCCAGCAATACTTGCCTCTAACATTACATGGTCCCTCCCAAACTAAAAGGGCTGGCCACACAAGCAGAAAGATACAGTAGGAATGCCTGTGTGGCTTCTGAGGCTTCTGCCCTGCTCTCTTGGATCACTCAGGCTGGAGAAAGCCAGCCACCATGCTGTGAGGACACTCCAGCAGCCCCATGGATGATGAGCAGTCCATGTGATGAGGAACAAACAGCCAGCGATGACTTGCCAGCCACTGAATGAGCCACCTGCGATTGGCCCTCCAGCCCCAGTCAAGCCCTCAAATAAGTCCATGTCGACTGACATCCTCAATGCAACTTCATTAGACCCCAAGTCAGAACCCAGCTAAACCACTCTCACATTCCCTACCCACAGAAACCATGTGAGACGATAAACACTTACTGATGCTTTAAACGACTAGATTTTGGGGTGATTTATTAGACAGTAATTGGTAAATAATACATCAAGCCATCTTTTTGCCATCAATGTGCATTTTCGTATTTAAGTGTTCCTCTAAGAAGACTCAGCATTTCAGACCTTTGTTTGAAGGCCTGATTGTGGATTTTTCCATTGCCCCCATTTTCTCCTCATTGATAGAGATGGATCCTCCTTTCCCAAGTGCAAAGTGTAGACTCACCTAGCAGGAAGTAATCTGGCCTTTGTTCATGGTTCCTTCTAATATACCAACACCTGCGGATAATGTATGGGGGCTGACCAGAACAAGAGGGACCACCTGGGGACCAATGCATGAGGTAATCTATCATAGCCATTCAGTAAGTCTGATAAGAGCCCTGAGCCTTAAGGCTCAGAGAAGCTTCCTGGTTGGTGACCATGCACAGAAGAAGGCAGTGCATACCACTTTGGGACATGGAAGTTCTGTCCCATGACCCCCTCCCAGAATGCACAGTGTCTCTTCATTTGCATCCCTTTTAGTTGTCATCAATCTGTAGCCATAATTTGGTGTACCCTCTGTGAGTCATTCCAGCAGATTAACGAATCCACAGGGGCAATGAGATCCAGCAAAGACTGGCATCTGCCTGTTTGACAATCAGAGATCTTCTAACGTGTGAGCTCTGACCTACCTCTGGGTTGCTAGGGTTCAAGAAATGAGAAATGCTGCAAGGGAAGCTGGTCTGAAAGACAGTGTCTAACTTATGAGTTCTGACCCAGCTCCAGGTGGCTAGGGTCAGAAAAAGTGTGTCACATGAGCAGCTGGCAATGAGGACGGAAGAGTAGGAAGGTGAGGACTGGATCCATTTCTAAGCTTTGGGAATTGAATTCATGCTGGCCCTTACTAAGCAGTTAGCAGTGAAGGTGGGATGTACCCACTGTGCCCCTTGCTTAGTGCACCAAACATAAACAAAGTAACTGAGTTCAAAAAGCAAGAGTTGACACAAAGATAAATTTGAATCATCGTCTATGCTTAATAATGGTAACATTTGCCTCAGGGCCGCCAAAAGTTATCCTTAAAGGCAAATATTGTCTGGAACATGACTTTAAAATGCCTTTGACTTTTGTAGTCTGCTTCTTAAAAGGGAAAGACATTATAAAGCTACCATGGCTTTTAGTTTGCCAAAATCAAGGAAAAACTAATCATTTTTTCCTTAGTACTCTGTCCTATGGGGTCACTACGAGTCGGAATGGACTCAACGGCAATGGGTTTTTGGTTTTAGTACCCAAGTGCCCACCCAAAGCTAGAATTACAGCCTATGAGATGTGGAGATGAAATTCAGGCTTGGTCATTAGTGGCAATAAGACCTCAGTCAGAAATTGCTGGCCCTCTATAGCCAAGATCCCTCTCCTATAAAAATAAGTAGCTACTCCACAGCACCTAACCACTCATCTTGGGTTTCTTTAGCAATCCTGCCCGTAAAAACCACAGAACTGGCTTCCGTTCTCAGGAAAACTTGGTCAAGAGAATTATAAGCGACAAGAAATGCTCGACTCTACTGGCATTGCCATGGGAAGCTGTCCTATGTAGTGCTGGACATTTAGTAGCATTCCTGGCTATCCCCGGGTGGTACAAACAGTTAAGTGCTCAGCTACTAACTGAAAGATTGGCGGTTCAAATCCACCCAGAAGAAAAACCTGGCGACCTACTTCTGTAACATCAGCCATTGAAAACATTATGGAATACAGATCTACTCTGACACACAAGGGGTCACCCTGGGTCAGAGTAAACTTGATAGCAACTAGTTTTTTTTTTTTTCTTCTTCTGGCCCCTACCCACTAGATGCCAGTAGAGTATCCACCCCCAGTGGTGACACTCAAAAATGTATCCAGACATTGCAAAATGTCCCCAGGGGCAGTAGCACCCCTGGTTGAGAACTACTGGACTAGGGGACGGTTGCTAGAAAAATTAGGGATCTTGCCAAACTCCTGATCTGGGAGCCAGAGCGGAAGGACTGGCACTGCCTTTTTGCCCAACCAGTTGCTATGGAGTCAATCCCTGTTCATAGCGACCCCATGTGTGTCAGAGTATAACTGTCTCCACAGAGCTCTCAACGGCTGGTGTTTTGGAAGCAGACCACCAGGACTTTCTTCTGAGGAACCTCTAGGTGGACTCAAACCATCAGCCTTTCTGCCTAGGTCAGCATGAAGCAGCCTGCAGTGGCGCTCTGGAGGCCCGGGCCCCTTCTCAGCTCTGCTCTTGCTGAGTAGAATGCAGGTTACCCAGCAACCACGCACACTCAAGCTTTTGACACCCCCATCTACGGCTCCTGGGTAAGAAGCTGCATCTGTCGCTGCCAAGGCACACTCAAGAGGCCTCTGGGCATCACCTAGAGTTTTGCAATCACTCAAGCATATCCTGTGGCCCCCTGCAGAGAGTCTCACCCACCCCCTTCTTTGTTCCAATGCCACTGGCTCCTTGGCTGAGCATCAAACACGCCGAGCACATTTCTGCCCGTGCTTCTCCACCAACAGCTCCCTGGGCCAGACAGTCTCATGCCCCCTCTCCACGTATCACCTCTCCACAAATGTCTCTAGCCTTCCCATGGACTGTCCTCCCCCAGATGAATAGTTTCGCCTACTGAGATCTGCCCCTCGCCTATCAGCTGCTGGGTAGATTTTTGTCCACATTCTCAGTGCCTATGTGACACCAATAGATTTCCAAGTGATGGAAATGAGTAAACAATCGACTATTAGCCAAAAGGCTGGCTGCTCAAGTCCACCCAGAGGCACATCAGAAGAAAGTCCTGGCGATCTGTTTCTGAAAAATTAGCCATTAAAAACCCCATGAAGCAGTTCTACTCTGTACACGTGAATGAGATCACCACGTGTCAGGGTACACTCAACAACTGTTTTTTGTTCTTTGGAACAACCTGAGTGGCCCAAACGGTTAAGCCCTTCTCTAACTAACCAAAAATGTTGGTGGTTCAAACCTACCCAGAGGCGCCTTGAAAGAAAGGCCTGGTAATCTGCTTCTGAAAGGTCACACATCCACTGAAAAGCCTATGGAGCAATTCTATTGAAACACATGGGGTCGCCATAAGTCGGCATCTACTCGAAAGCAACGAGTATTAAGCACAAACACAGCAAATTTAACAGATGCTGAATATATCGTTGTGGCAGCCAACCCTTCCTCCCCCACAAGGCTTTGGCCCGGCCCGAGGGCTCCGTCCCAGCTCAAACCTTTCAGGTATTCATTTTTTCCTCCAGGGCCTGGCGCCTCTCCCAGCCCCTAAACACGCAATGGGGGGTGGGGGGGCGGTGCGCTGAGGCATTTTGCGGGGATACAACGCGGAGGAGAGCCCGACAATGGCGACAGCGGACGGGACTGCTCACTGGTTTTAAGGCCCGAGGCCTGAGAAGCGGCGACCTAAGGCGCCGAGGCGGCTGGGGCTGGTGGGAGAGGAACCTCAGGAGCCGAGGACCGGGGGCCCCCGGACATGACTGCAGGAGCCGTGGCCTCAGGCGGCCAGTGCCCGGGACGCGAGGCTGGGAGCACAGAGAACCAAGGGGCCGAGGCGTACCGGGCGCGACCTGAGGCGACGGACTCGCGGCGCCATTTTGTGGCCGCAGAACGGACAGTGACCTGGCCGGGGAAGCACGGGAGAACCCGGCGTGGCCCCGCCACATTCCCCTGCCGCTCCCATCTGGGGCCCGGCCCCGCCCCGCAAGGATGTACCTGTGTAGCTCATGGCGCCGGCGAGCACTACGCCCGGCTCCTCGACAGCTGCTCCGCGAGCCCGACGCCGCGATAGTGGCCACAGTCCCCCGAGCCGCTTTTACCCACAGCCGAGCCCCGCCTCCGGACCGCATTGGTGTGCGCCTGCTTCGGACTTCACATCTATTGGAGAATCGCCCTGTCTATCTCGGAGTGTCGTCCTGCCAGGGGCTGAAGATGAGGCCAATCCAGAGAGCCCCGCCCTACTCCCGCCCCTCCGTTGTTCTACCCCTGCGGTGATTGGTCTAGAAGGGGTGGCAGGGGTAGAGGTAGGTTCCTGTGGGGCTCGACGGGGGCGAAGCTGTTGGCTACGGAGAGGCCGAAGGCCCAAGCTTGGCCGAGCAGGACGCGCGATTGTGCCCTAGAGGCCCGCCAGAGGGAGCCGGGGTTCCCGTGCAGGAACAGCTCAGGTCCCTTGCTCTGCCACCCATTAAAAAAAAAAAAAAAAACCGTTGCCAGTGAGTCAATTATGACTCATAGCGACCGTATATGATGTGC